>NW_027491930.1:0-712610 GCF_021521415.1 Bidens hawaiensis
GACGGTTTTTGGTTAATCAATTTTGAAGGTTTAGGGTTTGGTACCAATTATTACAAAAATATGACATGACATAATCCAACAAAGTATCTAATCCACAATGTTAATACCAAATATTCAAAAAAAGAATGACATATAATCCAACAATGAATTCAACTTAATTTTACAAATGTAGAACCACATCAAACATAATCCAACAATATGTTTGGTGGAAGTTAATCCTGAATGTATTGTCGGCTAAACAAATGGGCCGGCTCGGTTATGGTGGTTTTGGAACTATATTTAACCAAAACCGACCCGCATTTGGCAGTTTTTGAAAATTCATTAAACCGACCCATCGGTTATGTCGGTTACCAGTTAAAACTGGTTTGATTATGTCGGTTATGGTTCGGTTAACGGTTATGACGGTTACGTTGCTCACTCCTAAAAGATCGTTTCTCACCCTTAGCTTCCGAGGGCATATCACACTAGTTATGTTCTCATCTGTAAGCATTACCAACTAGAAAGTATCTTTTGTATATAACTAGTTGCATTACCCTGCGTGTTGCTGCGGGTAAAACCAACCTGAATGCATATACGAAAGTATATCATAGCAACGGAAAATCATGTTTAAAACGTGTGTAGCTACAAAACGTTTTGTGGTGCCATAGTTACAATATATTTCCATTAGTTATGTAACTAGTATTATCAAAAGAGCGTCACTATTTTAGATATAAAAGAGGGTGTTTCCTGACTTAGGGATTTTACATTTGACTTCATATGCCTATGGTTTTGCCTTTTTGCGCTGCGTTTTTCATCTATAGAGTAAGTAGTGGCTTGTTAGTACATATTTAATTTAGAGTTTAAGCACCTAATAACATCATTTGATGTGTAAATAATAAAATAGAATAAGACTCATCTTGTTGTAGCTTCTAACTTAAATGAGATTTGCTCACCATTTCTTGGACCTTAATTGATGTGCACACCACTCCATCATCATGTCCTACTCAATAGTATTCGACTGTGAAAGATATGACGTGGATATACCTTCATCCTACAAAATCCATAACGCATGATCAGTCAACAATAATATAATGTAAATTAACAAATTAAAAGTATCGACCCTTAATTTTATGTACCACGATTTCATGTCCGTGTTGTAGGGGTGAACACGGTTCGGTTACGGGCCTTCACCGAAACCGACACCTTCGATTATGTCAAAATCATCACCGAAACCAATAGTTCAGTAATGGCCGGTTCGGTTAATTGTTGTTTATGGATCAGGCTGTTAATTTCCGATCAATTAACCGATGCAATTTCCTTAGGCTGTTATAAAAATTTCAACTTACAAATTTTTGTTGGGCCAAGTTTGATATAGAATAATGATTATTTGTAATATTTTGGGCTTCCGGCCAACGGGCTAAAGACTAAATGATCAAGATATGTTGGGTTTAAAATAGTAAGTTTGCTTTATAAATCTAAATTCTTTATGAAAATTCTATATTTGAAGCAGAAGCAACAAAAGCATAGAGATCACTAATGACTAATCCATATTAAAATAATCCTAAATGATCGTAAACAGGTTGGAAATATATGAAAATATGCATGAAGGTACAAAATCCTGAAATATATTAAAAATGTTGGAAATTTATAGAACTATGAATGGTTTGGTTTGGTTTGGTTCGGTTTCAATTATAAGCAGGGTAAAAACCAAAACCAAAACCAAATTTTAGTTAATATTGTTTTCTGTTAATTTCGGTTTGGTTTCATTGGTTAAGTTTGGTTTGTGTTCACCCCTGTTGTGTTGTTTTCGGCTTGGTTTCGACTTGTTAACCCACGAACACCATCCATTTAGCAATGTTAAAAGTTACTTTTATTTGATTCAGTTCTATAGGAGCTTTCTTTATAGAAAAGAAAAGACCAATTTTTTTAAAAAAATTATTAACGACACGGAATTGTGACCTGATGAGAGAGCTTCATATTTTGTACCACTCTACCTAAAATATTACTCACAGTCAGTGTATTAAACATTGTTTATATTCCACTATTTACTTATTTCTAATTCAAAAGATTTGACGCTAAATATATCAAGATCGAGTAAACTAACCTTGTATAAACAAATTAAAACCAAGAGATCTTCAAAGGTATCAGCTAGCAAAAAAAAAAAAAAAAAAAACATATAGTTAGCTTTGGTTTAAATAGCACCGAGTTGATGGCGTCTCAAGAAGAATTGAAAACCATTGTTGTAACAAATCATATGCAACATTAAAATTTATAATATGAATATAAAGTAATCTAGGGATAGATAAGTATAAAGTAGTCCAGATATTAAAAAAGTAAGGTAAAAATAATGATAACTAATTCTAAACACCTACCGGAAAACTTGAACATTAAAAATGTATACCTTTTCACCAACAGCACATTGATTAAGGAGGATACATTAGAAGTAAAAGAACACACATCCGGCAAGCAGTTTATCAAACACCTGGCATGCATAACTGAAAATCAAACAATATAAACAATGACGCCAAACAATATCACCAATGGCAAACACATGACAAACTAAAACATTTAATCCCGTCAAAGCAGCCAAAAAAGAAAAAAACAAACAAAAACCAGCAAAAAACCGACAAACAAAAACCAAATCAAATAACAGTGACAAAGAACCAAAAAAGTGGCAACACAACAAAGAAAGAAATGACCAGAGGCAAAAACAAAGGGCAAAACTTACACGCATTTGGTCGAACAACTGGAATGCAACACACAATAAATTTCAATCAAGTAAATCGAAAGAAAAGTTAAGCAAATAGAAGATTACCGTCAATTTTTTTGTCTGCTCCAGCGAAGGCGAGAACACGCTTTGGTCTTCTCCGTCTGGTCCAGCGATGTTTGCATTTCAATTGTTTTTGGAAGTTTTGAAATGTGTTCAGAAGTAAAGAAGTTACAAAAGAATAGGCCATGTTGAAAGTTAGAATGCATGTGTTGACACCAAACTAACTGAAAGACGGATTGACCGAGAAACAACATTACAAACAAGAACAACTTTGGATGTAAGAGTCCTTCCAAAATTATCATTATATAAATATTTAACGCCATCTAAATAGGTCTATCTAAATTCATTATAAACATAATTAATATACAATATTTTTCTGGTTTTACTTTGTAATCTTTGTAAAAGGAAAAAGGACAAGATGGATGATATGACATGTACATACCCTTTTCCCACACAATCATCATTTGTAACATGTATCAATGCCTTTCTCCCTCAAGCCTTCATAAAAAGCAAATGTTCTTATGTTTTGTTTTCTTTCCAAAATAAACATACACAATACCTTAAAAGGTTCTAAATCAATGACAATTTTTATAGTTTTGTATAATTTGCGTTTATAAACGAGGACTAGACGAGTATAGATCTATGAAGATAGTTGTTATCTAAATCGAGTGTAATTTATTATTATTATTATTATTATTATTATTATTATTATTATTATTATTCTACACTACTCTAAACTAATATACTCTCATGTATACCTCCAATTTAAAAGGCAAAAGTCTATACTAATTTATTAACTGAAATGGTGGGAAATTTTGTGGGTTAACCGAGGTAACATGGGCCAAAGATTTTAATTCATATGATTGAGATGAGACATTCAAATGTTTCATGTTAAACAATGGGAGGTGTTAGGTTCAAGTTTTATATATGGCAAAAAAGTAGGATGTTCAAGGTTGGGTCGGAGGATTTTCTCATCTATAATGGAATTCTCTTAAGGTGAAACAAAAATAATCAAATGGGTCACTCGCCTGTTAATAATTCAAATGTTCGTTCAAGAAAATTTGAGGTAACCGGGATTTATGAATTGGATTGGTCAACCTGCTTAGAACATAGTACATACTTCATTTAAATCCACACAATGTGCACATGACAACTATGTGTTTCCTCATATCTAAGCATTATTATTAGTATTAAATTATTAACCAATTGCCTTCACCTTCAGTCAACATACCACACTTTTATATAACAAAACAACCCACTATTTTAATCAAATTCTTTGTAACGATAAGATAAAAACAATTACATTAAACGTAGTTATTGGAATCCTTCTAAATGTCTACAATCAAGTTACACAAACTTAAAACATATTGCTTGAAGAAACCATTTCATTTAGACATTCAGTGTCTGGTCAAAGCCGAGTCAAAGTTGAGCAAAGTCTTTCTATATCTTACTTGGTATAGCTTTGTGATTATGACACTTTATCCCGCTAACCAAAGGGGTAAGATAAATCGTAAAATCTGTGGTGAACATCTACCCTCTAAAAGATTATGATAGAAAACCAGTATAAACAAAATTTGAACATGAAACCTCTGTTAAAGGGTAATTCGATAATCAAATGCTTATCACAGACATTACTTTAAACCTGTACTATTTCCACTTTACTAATCAAGATCAACATCAAATATGAGTCATGAATAATTAATAAGATAAAAAGATATATCTTCTTATATCAAATGATCCATAGAGAAGAAGTAACATGATCTAAGTTGTTTTATTCTACTCGTTGACATGACCTGAAAAAATATATAAAATATCATATTATATACTTGATATTCATTGTAAATTAAAATATATTTTTAAAATACAGAAAGAACTTGAATTAAAAAAGAGAAACAGATTCTTGAAAAGGTTGACATTTACAAGCAAATGCCACCATTATCAGCTGAAAGTCTGTCCATTTGTTCTGTTTTTTCTTTAATAGTTGTATTAGATCTTAAGATACTTATTGGTTATTAATAAACAGACTTATATGTACTTTTAAAAAGGAAAGAAAGAATGGTGACGCCAGATTGTAGAGGTTATTGAGATCTTGACAGGTGTGTGCGTGATATTTTGCAACCATTTTGAAAGATTTTTATGTTTTTTTTTCCACTAATGAAGGGCCTAAGTTGTAAACTTCTATGGCCAAAATGCCAATGTCATAACTAGGTAAGGGTTTTATACGAGTCATGTTAAAAGATTGACAAGTCGGATTTTATACAAACTAAAACACGGCACAAATTGAATAATATACATTACCCTAACATAATATGAATTCTTACGTATTGACATGAGCACGACACGTCCTGAAGTTTTATTTTGTTTTAAATCCTTATACATATTATGATATTAATGCCCTGAATTTCAGGTTTATGATAAAATAAATCACATGTGTATAAAATAAGCATGTTTAAAAAGAATTAATGTCTGTTATCCTTTTCTTTTATATTTTATAGTTTGACATAAGATATCTAATCGTTTTAAGTTATAACGTTAAAACACATATAAAGACAGACGGGTTAAGTTATTATTCAATCTACAAACCCGACGGGTTGACAAGCACAACACCTTCACATGATTCACTAGAAACTAATCAAAATCCATTTATATACTAAAACAAAACTCATAAATTTAAAGATTGTAACTAAAGTCTTAATCTTTTAATCATTTAAGTGTCCTTGAATCTTGTTTAGTGAAGATGGAGACAGTTTGAAAGCAAAGGAAGTGAAAACAGGATTGACAGAACCCATCAGCCAGTCAGTGTATGCTTATGTTTAAAGAGAACAGTGATGATGTGCCCACACACCCTAATTAAAAATCAAAAGCTGAAACAGTTACTGAAAAAGCATCACTCTTCCTCTTTTATCTTTTCTTTGGGGTCATTCTGTTCCTTCTTTCAGACGGTTCATAATATACAATTTGGATTCTGTAATCATTTCCACCTCTTTAATCTCCATTCTTTTCCTGCTTTCTCTTGCTTTACATCACTATCTCTTTATCATCTCTTTCTAGGGTTTCCAGATCCACATTCATCTCTAATTATTGAAACCCACCAAGAAAAATGAAGAAAGTTTGATTCTTTCTTGGAAATTTGTTGTTAATTTCCATATTTAAGCTTAGTTTCTTGAAACCCACCAAGAAAAATTGATACTTTCTTGAAATTTTGGTGTTAATTTGCATCTTTCTACTCAGTTTCTTGAAACCCACCAAGAAAAATGAATAAAGTTTGAAGCTTTCTTGGGAATTTGGTGTTAATTTGCATGTTTCTGTTCAGGTTTCTTGAAACCCACCAAGAAAAATGGATAAAGTTTGAAGCTTTCTTGGAAATTTGTTGTTAATTTTGCATATTTTCATTCAGTTTTCTTAAAACCCACCAAGAAAAATGAATAAAGTTTGAATCTTTCTTAACAATTTGAGGTCTGAAGTGTGATGAAATGGCAGAAATTAGGGTTAAGAAAGTGGAGCAAGGGCAAACCAAGATTAGAAATGTACCAATTGCAGTAACCCCAGAAGGGTTTTGGTGTTGTCCTTCACCTGTTATGTTTCAAAAAACCCTCAAATCACAACACCCTCTAAACAAACCAAGATCATCATCTTCTCCACCCACCAAACCCTCATCTGACCACAAAAAACACTCTCAAGAGCTCGAAAAGAAATCATCACGTGCATCTTCAAAGTCAGAAACTGTTGTGAGTGAACCACCTGTGCTTGGTGCAGCCATTGTGGCCGAAAGGACGGCTGCAAGACAACCGAGCACCGAAAACTTGCCACGGAAGGTATCGATTGAGTTCGGTGAACCCGGAACAGGGGATTTGAAAGTTGTGTTGTTTGGTAAACAAGGGTTTATTGTGAAACTGAGTGTGCATAAAGTTGTTGTTGAAGAAAACAGCTTGTTTTTTGCTCAGAAGTTATCGGCTCAGCATCCGAGCTTTCATTGTATTGAGATTGATGATTGCGAGGATGTTGAAACATATGTTGAGACTGTTGGTTTGATGTACTGTAAGGATTTGAAGCAGAGGTTGATCAAACAAAGTGTTTCGCGTGTGCTTCGGATTCTTAAGGTAATCAATCTGTTCTTGTTTGTATTTGAATGCATTTACATTTGAAGTTTGATCTCTATTTAATTCGATTTAGAGTCGTTTAGATTTGTGTTTTGCAAGTGATCATGTGAATTGTGATGACATTTAGTTTTTATATTAAACGGTTTGCGGTTTGACTGATAACGCAGCTTGCTTGCTTGCATACCATCTTCCTGTAATGTTTGTGAGTATAGATGAGGTTATGACGAAAGATAATATTAGTCTTTATTACATTTGACCAATGAGTTTCTGCAGTTAATTGAAGTAGTTGTCTAGATGAGGATTGGTTGACTTATGAGTTATGACTTAATAGCATTAAACATTTTCTATATGCTGACGAGATGTCGATATATACTTTCTTTGTGTTAAAATGATATATTCGTATGATTATCACCGATTGATAACATTTATGCATGCTAATAATCAAGATTGCAAAGGTTTTTAAGTGAAGCTACACGGTTGAGCGATCTTGTAACACTTAATATCTCACTTCATTTATGCTCAATTTAGCATAGAGTTGCTAACTGAATTTATTAGTCGATTCAGTGGTTCTATTTAATTCGGATCAGTGAAGCTTAATTTAAAACGCGTTTTGATGTTTTTTTGGTTAGTTTCCATACTTGGTAAAATCTGTATAGTTTAACGGCTAACATAGTTTGTTTTGGGCTCAAACTGAAACAAAAACCAAAAATTCGGTTGTTGAGTTTTAAAAACTGTTCGGTTTCGGTTTTTTCGGCTTTGGTTCTCGGCATTTTGTTTAGTTTTTACCATTTGGGCTAAAATTTTTTGGCGAAAAAACTATTGGCCCAAAATAGTGAATTTGGGCTTAAAAGTTTTTGTTGGTTAACATTTAATTGATTGATATATATTTGGGCCAAAATATTTGGGTTACTCATTTATTAAATTCTTATAAATTACTTATCATTTATAACTAAATATGAAAATCCATTAATTCGGTTCGATTCAGTTTTAATTACATGCAACACCAAAACCAAAACCAAAACCAAACCCGAAACTTGGTTTTTATGAAAACATAAAACCAAACCGTCGGTTTTTGTTTGGGGTTCGGTTTTTTGATTCTATTGAACTTCCTTAATTTATGTGTCTTTTAAAAACTAATTGTAGGTCGCAGAGCAACTCGGGTTCAAGACATGCATGGAATCATGTTTGGATTTCCTTGAGGCAGTCCCATGGGTAGGAGAGGAAGAAGAAGAACGGGTTGTGTCCTCGGTTTTACGTCTCCAATCCGAAGGAATTGGCGTCAACCCAATTCTAAAACGGGTTGCGTCTGATGTTTCCAAACCCGCTAACGACACCCTTTCTCACGTCCTCCAACTAGTCCTCAAAAGCACCGAAGAAAAAGGGCGTCGCGAGATGAAATCAATCGTCTTGAAACTCTTACGAGAAAATAATAAGTCTAACCCGAGCTCAACCTCGACCTCGGCTGACCTCTGTAACGACACCATTTACGCCTCGTGCACGACCTGTCTGGGCTCGTTGTTGACCTTGTTCCGACAAGTGGCACAACCAGACTTTACAGAACAATCGATTGAAGTCAAAGACCCGGTGGTCAAACAAATGGTTATCGAAGCCGATAACTTGTCATGGCTACTTGATATATTAGCTGATCGACGCACGGCTGATGAGTACGCCATCATGTGGGCTAGCCAGCAAGAGTTAGCTGGGCTGCACTCACGGGTGCCAATAGTGTACCGACACCACATTAGTTGTATAACCGCGAGGCTCTTTGTTGGGATCGGAAGAGGTGAAATATTATCGAGTAAAGACACCCGCCACTTGTTGTTAAAGACTTGGTTACAACCGTTGATTGATGATTACAGCTGGCTGCAACACGGGTGCAAGTCGTTTGATCGGAAGGTTGTGGAGGAAGGCATCGGGAGGACCATATTAACACTTCCGCTCGAGGAGCAGCAGATTGTGATGCTCGGATGGTTAAGTAGTTTCTTGAAAGCAGGTGATAACTGCCCGAATCTTCAGAAAGCGTTTGAGGTATGGTGGCGTAGGACATTTGTTAGACCTTATGTGGAACAAAGCAACTCGCAACCGTTGGATTAAAGACGTTTGTTTGTTAGACCGTGTATGGACTAAAGCAACTCGCAGCCATTGGATTAAAGAACGTTTGTTTGTTAGACCGTATATGGAACAAAGCAACTCGCAAGCGTTGGATTAACGGGTTCAAGATCGAATGGATGTGTAATAGTGTGGATTTCGGCCTTTCGGGTTTTGTTTATTGATTTGTGTTTTAAGAATTGGGATGCTACTAATTAAGTTTTTAATAATGTTAAATCGTATATGAAAATGAAACCTATATGTATAATTTTGAGACATGAGATCTAAACATATGACCAACAAGAAACATGGTCCAGTTTGTGACATAATGATAATAGATGTCTGAGCTGCTAATGCATGCGCAACCTTATCTAGGTGTTCCTGACCCAAACATACGTTTTCTTTTTTACTTCATTTGCTTTTCAAAATTAAATTAAACCTAGTAAAATTCCTCGCGCAATGCAGCGGGAAATCGGTCAGTATTAGTTCATTTTGTAAAAGGTGTGGTACGACACCATCACTCGTATAACTTATAATAAGAAAAAGAATTTTCATTTAAATACAACTCCAATTTCAAACAAATTTAGTTAAGGTGTTGAGAAAAAGAAACTAAATATAGTTATTAAGTTGTATATTATGTATTGTATTAACAGTGAAAATAATGAGTTTTTACAGTATTTATAATAAATGCAGATACAAATATACAAATCAACATAGTGGGAATTGGAAAACAACTGCTCGTTGTGATGGATCGTTTTATATAAAATTTATATCGAAACGTTGATTAAGAGAATTACATTGCAATGATATTAAAAGAATATTTTTTAATTTAAAAAAGTTCATAGAGAGAGATAAAACGAAAAAAGAAATAAAATATTGGGGTTGGTGGATCGGTGGTAAATGCAAAGTCTTTTAAACATCATAAAATCCCGATTTTATGAGAAGTAAAAGAAAAAAATTTTGCATTCTAAGCAAAAAAAAGGTTATTTGAAAAAGAAAAAAAAATAAGTCAAGCAAAAAAATAAGCTATGGTGTTAAAATCGTATGATTGTAAACAAAAAGAAAATTTGGTATTACTGTTTCTAGCTTGTTACAAAAGGAACTAAACCTATTAGACATTAGTAGTTAGTATCATGAGCCTCTATAGGCTAATACATGGACAAAGAGAGTGAAATTTGTGTGGATAAGGAGAGGGAAATTTGTGTCAAGTTGCACTGTAGCATCAGGCCCGTCTCCAAAAATGATAAAAAAAATTTAGGCCCCGTACGAAAAAAGAATATTACGCCTTAATATAAGCTCATCTATTACGATCAAACTTATTTAAGGTAGTTAGGAGAAAAACTTGTTTATACGCATCCCTTTGTAAGCCTTTGCTTTTTCTTCCTCTAGCTTCTTCTTTTTATGTTTTTGAGCATCGAAGAGGTATTTGTCTTTAAGAATGAGAGGCATGATTCCTAGAAAAAAAAACAAAATATTCAAATGTTTCAAACATTAAGTCTCATTTTCAAAGGCTAAACTTTATACTAAAAAACTATTCAAACTTTCAATATATAAAATTTATATTCTTTAATACATAACAACTATTTCTTTTTTAATTTTTTCTATATTTAAAAAATACGTGAAAAAAAAATGAGCTATTAAAATATAAATAGTGCAAATAAATAAACAAAATGTAAATTATATTATCTTTAAATCAAATACGCTATTAGGCTGAGGGGTGTGGAGCGTGAGAGAGGGCGCAAGAAGACAGCCACTCGCGCCCCGGGGCGCGAGCACCACACCACCGAGGCGCGAGAGGGGCGCGAGAGGGGCGCGAGCGCGGAAAAAGAGGCAGGCGCCAGGGGGTTCGCGGGACAGGTTGAGCGTGAGGGGTATGGGGAGTGGTGAAAAGAGCCGTTTGGCTGATAAAATGAGCCGTTGGCTCTTAATTTTAAAAAAAAAAAAAAAATTTCTACTCCTATATATTACCCATTTTATACAACACTTTAACACAACTTCAAAAAACACCAAACTTACCCATTTCTTTATACAACACTTCCTATATATTACCCATTTCTTTCAAACTTTTTTAAAAAAACCTTTACAAAATCCTATATAATACCCCTAAATCAACCCATTTTTACCATATCAAACACAACTTCAATCTCCAAACAACCCATCGTCCCATTTTTTTTTTAAAAATAATGTCGTCGTACTCGTCTGATTCCGACTCCTCCGAAGAGGATGATTTGCTTCTTCATGTAGGGGGAGTTTTGACCGCAGCCGTGGTAAATCTCTTGCAAAATCAAGCCCATCAACCCCGACTCCCAATGGTTAGAGCACCACCTCGTGATCGTGATCGATCGGGTGCTAACGATACTTTGATGAGGCATTATTTTAGCCCTCAACCGGTATACGCGGAGTCGGATTTTCGAACTCGTTTTCGAATGAGCAGGCAATTGTTCACGCGTATAGCGAGTGATTTAGAGGCACGGTATCCCTTTTTCCAACAAAGGGAGGATGCTAGGGGTCTTCCCGGTTTTACCCCTCTTCAAAAATGCACGGCTGCTATCCGTCAACTAGCGTACGGCATCTCGTCGGACGCTTTGGATGAGTATTTACAGATGTCGAAAAGGGTTGCACGTGAATCCCTTCATTTTTTCTGCCAAGGTAAAAAACATTAATTTTACTTTTTATTAAATATTTATTACATTTTTTAATATATATTGTACGTAGGAGTCATATCGACTTACGCTCGGAGATATCTGCGTAAACCTACAACGTATGACATCCAACGCATATATGAGGTGCACGCAGAAAAACATGGTTTTCCTGGGATGCTAGGTAGCATCGATTGTACGCATGTTGGATGGGCTATGTGTCCAACGGCCTGGCGAGGTCAGTTCCACCGTGGTGATCATGAAGGGCCGACCCTCATACTTGAGGCGGCGGGTGTCACAGGATCTTTGGTTTTGGCATGCTTTTTTTGGTGTTGCTGGGTCAAATAACGACCTTAATGTTATCGATCAGTCACATTTGATCAACGACCTTATCGACGGGGTTGAACCACCTCAATCTTTTGTTGCAAATGAAGAACTCTTCAAGTACGGGTACTATCTGGTCGATGGTATTTACAACGAATGGGCTGTGTTAGTTCAAGCTTTTACAGATCCAGTCGCCGACAAACGGAAGTATTTTACGAAGAAGCAAGAGTCTGCTAGAAAAGATATTGAAAGAGCTTTTGGAGCTATAAAAAAACAATATTATGTTCTGGCGAACCCGATACGTTATTGGACTCGGGAGAGGATAATGGACGTCGTCTACACGTGTCTTATCCTACACAACATGACGTTAGAAGACGAGGGCAAAGCTATATGCCAAAACTACCAAGGTGACATTCCGCCACAACCGTCCACAATCAGTGATCAACAAAAACTTCATAACGTAGCAAATATCAAGAGCCGTGAGATACACGGGGATCTTCGACATGAGTTGGTTGAACATTTGTGGGCGAGGCGACCAGAGAGATCTTGTATTAGATTAGTTTTATTATTAAATATTATTGTTTGTTTAATTTTTAGTATGTTTTTTTTATTATATGAATTTTCAAAAAAATGTGTGTTTTTTTAAATAATTTTTGCGTTTTTTTAATAATACGTTTTTTTACTACATTTAAAAAATAATAAAAAAAAAACCGCTCGCGCCCCCTCTCGCGCCCCTCCACACCATGTCCCGGGGCGCGATCACCACTACCAACACCCATCTTATCAACTTTCTCTCTCTGCCACACGTCACAATATTATTGGCTGGCGCCCCCGCTCACGCCCCCCACACCCCTCAGCCTTAAAATAAAAAGTAGAAACTTTGTTAATATCTTTTGAAATTTACCATAATTAGTTATGGACTCATACTTACTGTGTACTAGATGCACAGACAACTTTATTTAAATAATAAGCAATTCAAAGCAAAAAAGACAAATGAGTAAACAACTCATCAGTCATCATCTTCATTCACATTTCCCCACACATTTTTGAACATTGCAGCACCACCGTTTTTTCTCGCCGGCGACCGGAAAATACATTAATCAATAGTTTCTGAACTCTTTTCTCCATATTCTACCTATTTGTGAGGGCCAAAGCTTGTACGATCAGTCATGGTGTCACAATTACGTTATTTGGGCCCCTTTGCATTTTTGGGCCTCGTGCTACGGCACGATTTGCACAGCCCGGTAACCGGGCCTGCGTAGCATTGAATGGTTGTATGATATGCAACAGAAGTTGTAAAAAAATGATGAATAGTTAGATTTATGAGCATATCAACTTTTGGTTTTTAATATATATATAATGTGAAAAAATATATTCGAACACATTATGAGAAATTATGCTAGTTACTTTACAGGACCATATATGGGGTATGGGAGTGTGGGGATTGGGTAGAGAAAAACATACACCATGTGACAAATATTCTAACACGGTTTCGCAAATGAAGCGTTTATCGATCATAAACTAACATTTATCGTTAAATTGGTAACGAATGCGTATAATTTTTTTTGAAACTAACGCGTGCTGTTAAAATGGTAATGGAGAGGTGTAAATAACTGAAGTTAATATGCATCGCTTAATTGGTGACTAGTAGGTATTTAATATATTCTTTTTAACAACAAATACACATTTGTCTTTAACTGATACTTTTGACTATTTTTTTCTTCTCAGGACTTGAACTATGACTAATTCATTTCAGGAAGGAGACCTTTTGGGAAAACATTTCTGACCACCCCATCATAGTGGTGATGGTGGTGGTAAGTGTTAGGTATAAATTATTGTATTTGTGATGAAAAGTGGTTAAGATAATGATTTATGCTTGTTTTTATCTATTAACCCTACACCATCAAAATTAAAGTTCGTTATGATTTGTTTAAAGAAAGAAAAAAGAAATATATGTGGTTTGTTAATTTTTTAAGTTTATACATCCCATTGGTGAGGAGGAAACATGGAGGCATATGTTACATTGATGACTAATTGGGTGGATAGATCCATGGTTTTAATTATTTTATATGTCATACACGTGATTGTGATATTGGGCCAGGCCCACGAAGAAAAAGACATTGTATTTGTCTTAAACGCGTTTGGTCACTTTCTTGTATTTAGTTTACATTACTTTGGGTTTATTCACCTCATCGGATTCCCTGTTTTTTAAATAATATTTTAAGGTTTACTCTCCCTTAACGTTTCTAACGAGTGTGCAAGGCGCAGTCTTTGTTTGATTCACACTAAATTCCAGTATCTTATGGTATGCATTTATTTATATATTTCATTTGGTTATCTAGAGAGAAAGTGGTCGGGCTAGAGCTTGAAGTCGACATGACGCTAATGCACCAAATAACGACATAATGTAACACTCTTTTACTCTAAGACCCAATGGTACCTATTGAGGCCCACCGTGCCCCATTAAGAGCTATCATGACCTTTAAGACATTATTATATAGTTCAGTAAGACGTGCATGACTTAATACGATTCATTTTGATATTATATGGCTGACTCATTGCAATATAATCTAGGCCTCTAAGACCTGATATGACATCTTAAGGTTAAATATGTCTCGTTAACGACTATCGTAAATCTTAAAACCAATATAGTTTATCAAGGCATTTTTGGCAAATTATAGCGTGTTTCGACCTAATATGATTCCTTACAAGACAATAAAACAAATTAATTTATAATATATGAAATGTAAAGATCCAAATGACTTGTTAAGAGCTATCATGACTCTTAAGACCCAACATGATATATTAAGATGGGTATACCCAATCATAACTCATTAAGACATAATATGACTCTTTACAATGCTATTAAACTTATAAAGACCTAATATGACCTATTGAGATCCAACATGCCCCATTACAAGCTATCATATCCCATAAGAGTTAATATGACCCATCAAGACATATATAACCAAGAAGTCATTCCAATACAATATGACTAGATATAACATAATCTAATCGATTAAGATCTCATATGACATACTGAGGCCCAATATGGCATGTGAAGAACTATGTGAGTTTTAAGAGGCTGCGCGACTCTATAAAACATCTATGGCAAGTTACAACTCAAAACTACATAGCATGACTAATTACATCATAATCTATCTTTTTAAGGCCAAATATTACTTGTTGGGCTCGTCATGCTTGATAAAGAGCTATTATGAATCTAAGGACCAAGTACGCTACATTCACGCGTGTGTATGGCTAGTTATAACTTATTACGCACAAGATGACTCCATGCAACACAATTTAACTCTTTAAGAGTTAATGTGACATATTAAGGCACATCATGCCTCATTAATAACTACGATAACTCTAAAGACTCGATATGAACTATTAAACATGCATGATCAATCATTATAACCTAATATGACTAATTACATCAAAATCTAGCCATTAAGAGGTTTCATGAATTTTTATTAAGACCCAAAATGATCCATTAAGACACCTATTAACTCCTTACTATGTAACGTGAGTACTCATTACAACTAGTCTAACTCGTTAAGATATACTATGAAGACAATCATTCCCTGCTAAAAGTTTGCATGATTCTTATGTCTCAATATGAGCAAAGCATACACAATTACCCAAATATGATTGAAATTAAGAGAAAACTATTAGTTGCCTAGCTCCATTGCTAATTAGCCATTTTTAGTGATTTTTTAATACATAATCTTAATTAAATTTAGTTAAAAGAAAATAAAGGCCACTACTCCATTAAATAACCAAAGCAAATATGATAAGTGTGCTATATTTCCCCATCAGTCAATGTAACAACAGGCAAGTCATGAAACTTGACGATGAAATTCCTTTTAAAATTTCTACGGGCTTCAAGTAACATCCCTTCGTTATTTTGACATTCTAAGTTTCTAACAACATTAATAACATGTCAAAGATTCTTGATCTTGCTTTTACATTTAGTTTTTTAGCCCTATTTGATGGATCTTTCTCTACATTTTTCCTATCAAAGGTTCTCATATTTGTTCTAAAAAGCTGATCACATAGAATTCGGTATGTTGTTACAAAATTTATTGCTGATCCTCCATGTCTGATGTCAGAATAGTACGCCACATTAATGATTTCATCTACAAAATTACAAGTGTCTGGTGTGACCACGTACTAACCACAAAATATATATAATTATAGCACAGTATCTTTGTTTTCATTTTAAAACCTTTCAAGATTCGAACCCATGACTTACTTTCATCAGTTATAAGTCCGCCTGAACATTAATGAAACCAATCAATTCTTTGTCTCACATTTTATGTTTAATAATAGTGCTACAACTTTTAGTAGAGTTATCATTGTAACAATGGCTATTATCGTATGGGTATAATTGCGCAAAAACCAAATAAGACACACGAATACACGATGGTGTATCGATGTATAAATGAATATAAAAAATTGAGTTAAACAAAAGTGTGCATAATTGGAGACAATAATATATCCATGACACCAACTAGAAATCTCCTGTAACGAGGGAGCTCTCTTAATTTTAACCAGTCGCATGCATGATTTGACCAAATGTTCCCCTTGACACGGGTGGCGTCTTAGTTAAAATTTTCCAAGACTTTAATAATCAATGTGATTTCATTGAGACGACGCCCATTCCATAGACTGGTTTCTCCACAGCATTGCATATATTGCCCCTGCAATGTGTGGTTTCTTTGGCTACATATTCCAAGCATGTCAACTCGCATTTGAGACACACCGGACATACATTTTGAGACGTACAAATTTAAACCGTCAAGAAAGGAATGCTCAAGAATATCTTCCCTTGTGAAAGAAGGAGGCCATCCATAACCATTTTCAAAACGAAATTCGGCGAAGGATGATAATTTAACCCTTTAACTTAAAGGGTGGTGCAATGGTAAACACTTGACTCTTCTTTACCAGAGTCAGTTGCTTATCTGACTCTTGATGGTTATATATCCGTTCGACACAGACAACTAATATTGATTTCACTAGTTTCATACCTTTTGATGGTTATCTTTTCGACACAAACTACGATTTACCCTATCTCGTTACATGCTCTCATGCAGAAAAAAGTCTAATAATTAAAATTTCGTACATGAGCTTAATTAATTTATATGATGGAAAGAAATACATGTTTTTGTCTTGTGATTATTATACTTCAAATAAGAAAATATATAGAACTAAGAAGAAACGTATAAGATTCAAGGTATAACCATCAACTAAAAAATATAAGGAAATAATAATGAGACCAGCCAGCCAGCTGCCACTAGCTATTAAACATGATATGATCAATTCCTTAACATATTAAACACCCAGAGTGAACTCTAACTGAAAAAAGACGCCTTCTCCGGCAGGTTTCCGGCGTGACGTAGCCCTAATGTGAGTGACACATCACCAGAAGTGGTCCCAAATCTTATAAGTGTTGACCCAATGTCAGCAGCAGCAGCTGCATCGTCTCCTCCTGTAGTAGTAGTGGTGGTCCTGTATTCCATGCTGCTGCGTCTACACGTGTCACCATCATAGGGTGGTGGTGCCACCGTGGTAATGCCGCCGGTTGTGTTTGAGATCATAGGTGAGTAAGTGTAGGCCATGGCAGCAGCAGCTTGGTTTTCCGCAAAGCAATATTGTGTATTGATTGCAAGAAGTGAAGGGTCATTTTCAGGTTCATTGATGTAATTTGCATGTGTTTGTGTTGTGGCAGAAGATGAAGCAGGAGGAGGGTGAATATTATTATTATTATTATTATTATTAATATTATTATTATTATTATTGTTGTTGTTAGTAATATTAGTATTTTGATAATTGTGATGATTATGGCTTTTTGTGTTTTCTTTATCTTCTTGCTGGTCTTCTTCTTGTTCATCCTCATCATTATCATTATCATTATCATTATGATCATTAGCTTTAGCTTTACCTTGATCTTCATCTTGATGATGATTTTCAGCTTCTTCTTTGCTTTCTTGCTGGTACATTTCTTCCACCATGGGTTTCCACAATCTGACCCTTGCATTTATGAACCAATTTGAGACCTACACAAGCATTTAATTATTTAAATATATAGAAACAATCCAAAAAGTGACTTACTTTATGAGTTTATTCTATATTTAAATCAAGTTACAATATATATATTTAATCATTGTCTTTGAAGCTTTTTCCTTTTTTACTATTCTGTCAATCTTTATGAAACCTAATTTGGTACTTTGTGAATCTAAATCAGTATGATCAGCAGTTAGTTTGCATGCATGATGCATTTAACTTTTACTGTGAATGTGAAATGAAAATTACAGAATGAAGAGATGAAAGTAGCTTTTCTTTTATGTATGGGACCAGCTTTGTGCTGGACTGTCATTTTGTTTCTGGCTTCTGATAAAGTCAAGGGTACTTCTCTTTAGCAGACCTGCATGTTTTTTTTAGGTTTTATTGCAGTACACCAATCTTCACATTCATTGCTAAATCAAATAAATACTTCAATATCTATCTCCTTAATAATATACAAAAAAAATATATATATATATATTATTTCAACAAAGCTTTCAATTAGGAAAGGAAACAATACTATTTCTCTTCACAAACATTTATTAAAAAGAGTATGGTTTTGCATGAAACAGACACATGAGTAAGAGAACCTGCCTGAAAGCAACCCTAATTGAAGTTAACTGGTCCATAGAGTAATGCATGTGCCTTCATGTTTGTGTTATCAAAATCAAATGTAACCATGATAACGAGTTACCGATATTTGCTTCTTGTCTACGGTTGTTTGAGGTATTCAAATTAGCATATCGTAATAGCTGGAATAAATCCATTTAAGGGTACTAATCAAGTCTATCAAATTTGGTTGCTTGTCTTTAGGAATTAACTGTTGCTTTAAGTGTAGTTTATTAGCTTATTATATGTTTAGAGCCATTTATAAGAGGCAATATTGTTGATTAAGTAAATGCAACTTTAATGGCTTAATGCTCAATTAAAGATTAAATTACCAAAATGTGGGTGGCATGTCACATTCCAGTGTTGTCGGTGTAAATTAGTACTATCATTATATATGCATGACAATGATTCAAATATATATTTTTAAAACAACGATGAAACCAAGCATTAAATATTTAAATAGTTAACTTAATAAGACCAAAATATATATACACATACAGACGTTAATTGTACTGTATATACGACATTGATGGCAAATGAATTAAAAACATAAATGAAGGTGAGAGAGTTGGATGGTATCAGAAAGATGACAAAAGATAAAATGATTATTGACAAAGAAGGCAGACCTACAACTGCTTCTATATCTCATGTTCACAGATTTATTTATTGCTTGTAATTTCTTTATGTGCGGCTGGTGTTTCATCTTCACTTTTCTAGTAAAATTTCGGAAATATTATCGCGATTTGTTTACGAGTGTTCGAAGCGAACAAATAGGGAAGTGAATGTGATGGTATGACGTCTATAATGTTTATAATAAGATTAAATGATAGAGAAATGATGGAAACTGAAAACAGTCACAAGTCAGTAATATTCCATGAAACTTTTCATTAATTAAGAACCCATTTGAGTTTTAAGAACTCGAAAGAACTCAGTGTAACGATTTTTTTTACATATGCGTAATATATGTAAGTTACATACACGTAAAAAAATTACAGAATTTTTTACGCACCGAGTCGACTTTTTACACATGTGTAACAGACGTAAAAGTTAGTGTAACCACTTACATATTTATTCTCTCTCCTACTTTGACTTTTTTGCTTTCATTTAATTAAATGTGTGGCATAGAATTGAGTTCTTAAGTTCTTAAAACTCAACATAGTTCTCAAAATATCCTTCCCATATATATATATATATATATATATTTTCCTTCTTTTTCATATGATGATTGTTGAGGTTTGTTTGATGAAAATGAAAGCTCAACACAATATACGCAAACATGACTGTATATATATTATAATTACAATGATATAAATACATATTATATATGCATGAGAGAGAGAGAGAGTACGAATATTGAACCTGGTTTCTGGAGAGACCAGTCTGTCTAGCCAACAGGTGTTTATCGGCATCGCTTGGATACCTGAGAATGACTTTATCCAATTAAAACGACAGCAGATGATGCATCCCCACCTTAAAGGTAAATGCATTTCATTTTCTACATCTATTATAAAACCTAACCTAATTAAGAACACATAATAAGACAACTTTGGACAATCTCTGCCTAGATTTTTCTCACATTAAATTCTGTGATCAAGATTCATGCATGTAGATATACACACTTTAATAAAGTTCACACCAATAATTAGCTTATCCCGTTAGTTAGCAGGGTATTTACCAAGTAAGTTTACATTAACTTGGGTGAGATCTGCCACAAATAAAATTAAACTAGTAAACATATAAATAAATAGAGTAATTATTATTACTTTACACTTTTAAACTAGAGTAATTACACTAAAAATGAGGTAGAATATAATAATAATATATCTAGTTCAAAAACTGTTAATTAGTCTAGTTATTTGTACGCTTAGCACGCTAAATCTAGTTGCATTTGATCTAACGCACATTAACGTCATGTAAAAAAAAGGTTTATATAACTGACCAAGCACTGCTATAGTGTTTGTCATAATCTTGATGTAACGTTTAGTAAAAGAAACCATTAAAACTGACCATCAAATCAAATATAATTAGATTGACTATTTCTTGCAGCATCTTTCTCTTTGCTCTCTTCCAAAAACTTTTAGGCCCCATCATTAACGTACGTGTATTGAAAACTGGTGTTTTTATTAAGTGAAAGGGGTCAATGACACAACATGTTATGTTCTAAGACATTACTAAAGAACCACTTTATCAGCTTTATCGTTGGAGAGACAACAGTAAGCTGCAACCACAAATACTATTGCTTTTTCTATCTAGCTTTTGTTCTTTAATCGTTCTCAATCATAAAAGCTTACCCAACAACAAAAAAACACACAAACAGATACACCTCTAGCATTGTTTAAAGCACCCTCTTCTTATCTATGACTTCATCATTAATATTTTTAATTTTCCCATCATCATATAATATTCTTTTCCATGTTTTAAAGATTGCATTTTTATAACCAAGAATATTCATCTTGAAATGCATAATGAAGTTTTAATAATTAACGAAAACTTACGGGTGTAGAAAGTGCTCGAAAAGCCATGCTCTCAAAATATTAACCGAACGCTCGGGCAAACCTCGTTGAGGCCTCCAAGCTTCCAGTTCCATCATCCCCATTTGATGGAATGCCCTTTGTTGTCTTAAGCATTGTTCCAACAATTTAAGCCTTGGTGTCTCTCCTTTGGTCACCCCAGAAGCACCCACATCTTTCTCACCCAATAACTCACAGCTATGCTTTAGTTGGGCGGCAATTGCATCCTTTAAGCATCTAAAATGGCGCGACATTGCCTTTTGTGCTAACGCGGTGTATGGAACCGCCGCGCCAAAACCCAATACCAAGTCAAAAGAATTCACCACCATTTGCATTTGTTCGCAGTAGTGATTGTATCTCCGATCCACCTGGTTTTCAATTCAAGTGTTATTAATTTCACTACTTATTTAAATCTCATCATATAATATAGCAATATAGAACGTATGTATTATGATGATTCTAGCAAACAACATATATATTTAATATTTACAAACTGTACCCGACCAACAAAAAGAAAAGAATTATTGTCTTGTATAGATGATTATACTGTTCATCTATTCTTATTGATTAGAAATGAACAGTGGGATCAGTACAACCCTTGACGTACGTCCTATAATCAATAACAAACAATAGCATAATATTATAACACACACACACACACAACTAATTAACTATTGATAATGATGTAATATTAATCTTATGCTAACTAAATAAAATATTTTTCTTATATAAAGACATTGGAATGAATCAATCATAGTATACGTCAAGACATTGTAACGGTGATCAAAGCTTCTTCCTTGGAAATTAAGGATCCAGATTTCTTGATTATTAATAAAACGTCCACCTAATTAATTTCATAATTATATATGATGACGTTTGTACGTATGCAAGTACTTTACATTCATGGTTGAATATTATCGAGTAGGTAAACCGAGGGAAAAATTCTAACATAACATGTCAAGATTTTTACCAAATCAAAATGAAATGTACCCTTAGAGTAGTAAACATTAAATAACTAACAAAAGCTGAAGAAAATTTAGTTTAGTCTGTTGGAGAGTGTTGACTTTAGACTATATTCACTGTTGAAAGTGAATACAAGAATACCGGAATTAGATCACTTCTAATAATAACAAGAACCCTATATGTTAACTAAAAATATATATATAGTGTCTGAATCTTTTTGGGCACTGGTGACTTTATGATATCTTCAGTTATTGATTACAAGAACTATCTTTAGTGAGAAGGAGAGAGAGAAAGATTGACTTGCCTCATCTAGCATGGATAATAGTTTGGTTTTTCTTCTTTGATGTTCAATTCTTTCTGCTGATGACAAAGAAGGTAGATCTTTAGATGAAGCCGAAGACGCGCCACCACCGCTACTATTACTTGGATTCGGATTTGGATTCGGAGTGTGTTTGGACCCTAACTTGTTTGCTTTGAATTGACCTCTTCCAACGCTACAAAACTCTTCCAACAACTCTTGAGCTGCCTTAACATATCTAGAAGTTCTCAATGCTTTAACCACACCTAAAGAAGATGATCCATATCCAACATGACTTGGATTGTGTGTTGGACCTTGCAATTGCATACTCCGATACGGATCGGTTCCACCACCACCTCCTTGATTGAAATAAAGCATCGCAGTGGCCGGATTATCACCGATTCTTAAATCCTCAACTTTAGCACCTTCCAAGTGTTGCAAACTAGAATTCAAAGATAAAGAAAGCCCATGACTGTCCACACCGCCATCTTGAGCTGTTCCACCAGGCGGAATCCATGCGAATTGTGTTGATGGACCGAATTGCCCTTGTCCCGAACCCGAGGTGCTACCAAAGCTTTGTTGATGATGAAGAGAAGGACTTGAAGATGGGACAGTGTTGGGTAACAACATATGAAGTGTTGATGGTGAACTTTGATTATTATTATTATTATGGTGATGATAAGGTGATTCATGTGGAGGATTCATCACAAAAAGTTGCATGGCTTGATTACGGCTGTAATTCATTTGATTCTGGAGGAGTTCGGTGGCCGGGACTGCGGTCGGGAAGTTAAACATCTCGGACAGCATCCCAGCTCCAGTGGACTCATAAACATCTCCGATCTGATGCTGCTGATGTTGATCTTGAGGTGGTCTTTCAAACCCATGTGAGAAATTGAAAATATTATAATCTTGTGACATAGAATCCTTGTGGTGTGGTACTTGCTTCTCTTCAAATCTTGGTACTACCATATCATTATCTTCTTCATAGATCCGTTTGTGTGAATCCAGATAGAAGCTTGCAAGATTAAGGTTGAAATTTAAAGAGAAAAGGGGGTAAAAGGAGTAGCGTACGAGTGTTGGTTTGATGCTTTGTGGAATTCGAGTGATTAACAAAAGGAATAAACCAGAATTTTTTTAGAAAATGTAAAGATATGTACAGCAGCAGCAGGAGCAGCAGTTGTTCTTGAATTCTTGAATAAACCAGAAATTAACTGGTGGCTGTCGTTTTTTTCTTTTCTTTCTCTTTTACAGTACTCACTGTTCTCTGCAATTGTTTAGAGAGAGAAAGACACGAGCAACTTTGTATATAAATATGACTGTGTGTGTGTATATCTTATATATCAATTAAATATCTGTATACATGTAATAATACAATTATATACATGTAAATACGTCCGCCATGAAATAATTTGTGAACCTCACGTGTTCCGTCCATCCAAAACAAATTATGGTGACTTCTTGATAATAGTTAATGAAACTACTTTTCATTCTTTTATGACAAATCTATTAATATCAAATCAAAGTATTAAATTAATATTTCTACTAATAAGGGTTAATTCAAAACTTTAATTTTTTTAATTCATCTTACAAGTATCACTTGATTCACTAATTTGCAGGCGAAGCTGGTCACCGGAATTACATCGATCAATAAATAGATTAATTAAAGAAAAAAAATTGGTAAAAGCAAAGAAAATTATAAAATTATGAGTTTTCATATTTTTGAATACTATTGACGAGTTATTCTAATTTCTCCTTTTGAATTGTTAGTCCTACATTATTATTTACAAGATGCATTAAATAACATTTACAGAATCTGTTATAATTTCTAAGCCCGTCTCTCTGTATACATACGTGCGTATATGCGCGCATGTCTGGGTGTATATATATGTGTAAATATTATGAGATTTTAATGATGGAGAGCCATGGCTGGCCGGAGGGTAGTGCCGGTCGGACCGTCCGGGACACGTAATTTTTAGATGCCAAAATTTTTTGTATCTATATTTTTTATTATACATTTAAAAATATAAAACTTATAAAATATAAATTGCTCTTTACCATCTTATAATTTTTTTGCCCAAAATTCTCTTTTATCCACAGTTCATTTAATCAAGTTTAAATTATTGGGCCTAAACTAAAACTCAAAACTAAAAAAATTAAATAAAAACCCTATGCAAAATAAATGAAATAGCGGTTGATTGAAATTTCTCTGTGGTTTCTTCCTCCTTTGCAAATGGTAAACAACGACTAACCCAACTGGCCACCAATGTTGGTTCGTTGTTAACCACCAGGATCCTCCTCGGTTGACCAAGCTAACCAAGGACCAAGCTATTTTTTTCCAATATTAGGTGAGTTTCACGAATCATTGGTTAATCATTAGTTATTACGGTATTTGATTTTAATTGTATATCTCTCTATGTTTATTGTTATAACATTAAGCCTCGTTTAAAAAAAATTACCTTATATATTTCGTTACTCGTTAAGGCTATGGGCCTTTTTATTTCGACTCGGCCGAGGTATTAAAATTCTCGGAGACGGCCCTGTGCAGAGCTAATTCCAATAAATTTATTGGAGGGTTCATGCCATTGGCATGCATCGAGTAGAAATTAAACATATGAATTCACCAATTATGAATTGGATGTTTTAACCATATAGCTATGGATGCTTAAGTCATGGTGTTGGGCTTTGTTTTGCTATATAGTTTTTCGTATTATTTCGTTCTATTCACGATGTATTTAGTTACAGTGAATGTACAATGGTTTCCGAGGGCAATAGTTCAAGTTATAAGAAACTCCCAAGGGGTTGTAGATAGTCCAATGCATTTGTGGCTTGCCGGTTGTACAATCGGTGTGTATAGCTGGAATGATGACAGGCATTTCGGAAGGTGTTATAATGTAACCTTGTCAAGATGATAATTTTACATTATACAAATATTAAGTATGAAAGTTAGCGTGCCATAGTATATAGCAGTGTTCCTTGCGATATAGCACATAAATAACATCTTTTGTAGTGTTAAATCCATTTTATTTCATAATAATATAAAGCTAGAAATCACTCGACATCACTGACTTTTAGTATGTATATCATGTAAAATTTAGAGGGCGTTTGGGAGAGGGCTTGATGTCGGGTCTAAGAGCATTCTCATCCGGTTCCCTAAATTTTTGTGAGTGGAATTTGTAAATTATAGGGTGTGATTTTAAGTGATTATGAGTGTAAATTATAGGGTGGAGAGAGAAAAGGTAGTGATTGTTTGTAAATTTGGAGAAAGGGTATTGATTTTTTGTAAATTATAGGGTGGAGAGAGAAAACTGTAATGATTAAAGTACAAAAAAATATATTATTTAATTAAATAGAAAAGAGAAATATAGTGTTTTTAGTGTAATTATAGAGATAGGGATAGAGAACCGGATAAGAATGCTCTAAGCGGGCTATGCATTAGGAAACTGGCATCTATGTTACAGTGTTTTGTTTGAGACAATTTATGTTTATGTTAAAGGCTTGTAAATTTTAAATAGTATCTCTACTGCTATTATGAAAGTTTCAATATTTTAGAACAATATTGCATGTATTATGACATTCGTCAAAAATTCGTGTTTGTATTTGAATCCATCTATCCAATTCATTTTGTATTTTGGATCTTTTTTCAACAATAAAGTAGAGTATTTATTGAGTATTTATGCATGCTATGTTATTGGGCTGTTATGTAATTACTTACAAGTTGAAAATAAAGTCTAAGGACCAAATCTGACAAATCTTAAAAATTCAAAACTTTAATTTAATGTAATATCCGTCCCTTCGCATCATCAATATTATCCGATTTGTCCATGAAGAGCTTACAAATTTGTTTTTGGTCGCCTAGGTGAAGACTTCCCAGGAGGTCACCCATCCTACTACTACTTTCACCTGAGCGCGCTTAACTGTGAAACTCTCCTCTCGTTCACTAGTGTTAAGACCAAAACGCATTGGTGATATAAGAGGCAGGACATTTACTTATGAACCAAGGATCTTTCTGTCCACGGACTACGACTGATGTGAGATTCGCCTAGGATGTTACAGCGACGAACACAAGCTGTGCCCGTCGCGTAGCGCGACAATCCTAGGGTTCGTCCGAGATTTATTTGGGTCGTGCTACGCAACGCCTTGCCCATTTACCCGTCGCGGGTTGCGACGGAGGCCCAAATCAGTCAAAACAAGCTTGTTTCACGGCAAGCATCATGTCTCACCGATTTCTTGTTTATTGACTCGATTTGGATATTATAGCAAGTACCTAGACCAAATTCTATCTTGTGTACAGGATATCCTGCCATCAATTTGTCATAAAAGCTAATTATTTTGTCAAAATTCATGATTTCAAGCCTTATGACTTGCCACTTGACTTGTCATTAATTAACTTGTTTTGACCTTATTTTTTACATGATATTAAAATTACCGATATCTTATCAATAGTTTACTGCGATAACTAATATCTCATATATTGGTCCTTGACCGATATCTATTTTTTCGTATTAACTGCTTTAAGGTATGAGAAATTTTTTTTTTCAAAATAGTTTTCATTAAAATAGTGAGAAAAGAAAAAAGGAAAATAGAAACAAGTTTAACTAGAATATAGATATGATTGATTTTACCTAGCAGTCAACTACAAAATCAATTCATTTCTTGTTTTTAAAATCTTAGATATGATTGTAAGGTAAGGTAACTATCTAGACTAAAAGCGTGGACATGAAAGTGTGAGCGCTGATGGCTGTTTGATATTAACTTGAGATATAGATATGTATATGTATATGTATATGTATATGTATATGTATATGTATATGGGAGATTTTAAATGAAAACCATTTTAAGTTTTAAAAACTCAATTTAACAAATTTTTTTTGAATTTTCTTTTACATATGGGTAATATAAGTAGGTTATATATACGTTAAAAAATTACAGAATTTTTTACGAATCGAGTCGACTTTTTCCACATGTGTAACGGACGTAAAAATTAGTGTAATCACTTACATCTTTATTCTGTCTCATACTTTGACTTTTTAGTCCGATTTAATCTCAACCACATAATCCAATCCATTTAATTAAATATGTGGCCAATAATTGAGTTCATAAGTTCTTAAAACTCAACATGGTTTTCAAAATATCTCTCTCCTATATATATATATATATATATTTGCTGTTATTATTAGGTTTGTTTTTGTAAGTGTTCGCTGTTATTTTTTGTTCGTATTTGTTGATTTCTGATTATGAGACGTTATAAGTATTTATTGATTTACATTTTGTTGTTATCAGTAAGCTTTTTTCTTATGCTGTTATAAGTATTTGTTGTTATTATTTTGTTACCAATTTTAATTGTTTTCTTATCATTATTGGGGTTTTTTCTTTATTATTATAAAACGTTGTTTTTGTAGATTGATATTGTAGTTGGTATTGTTTCATACGTTCTCATTTTTGGTAGATTAGTATTGGTTCATGCGTTCTCAAGTTAAGATCATTTTGTACATGAACCTTCCCATATATATATCTTAAATATATATAAAAACGAAACCTTTAAAAGCCAGTGTTTTAAATATCGGTTCGTACCGCCCGATTGAACCGATAATACCGGGTTTCACATATCAGGCCGGTATTTTTAGACGGTTTGCTAGAATATCGAACCGATGGTTTTTTCTAAAATACCGGTTTAAATCCCAAGAGATTTTTGATATTTTGTGGTCTATATTTTTTAAAAATTACTTTTAACCTAGCGATTAGCATTGAAATAAGTATACTTTTGGATTATTTTTTAAAAACGAGTGTTTTTGTATTATTTTTTTAGTACGGATTATATTTTATTATGAAACCTTATGCTTTCAAGTTATTTTTGAGTTTAAGTTGCAATTATATCAAATTATAAACAATTCAATCTGGTTGAACCTCCAGTTCAACCGGATGTACAATTTTTAGCCAATCTGGTTCGAGTAAAAAAACCATTTTTTTAATAAAACCTCTCTGTTTGCTACCTACATTCTCTTAGGCCACCAAAATGCCTTATTTGTAAATGGAGACTTCTCATGCATCTTATCTATCTATGAAACCCTACCTTTTCATCATCAAATCAAGTATATTATTAACTTCCTTACAATAAATAAAATTAAAATCCAAGAAAATATATAAATATTAGAAACGAATAATGCAAAACAACCCCGTAATACGGGGGATAAAAGGTTGTGTGTGTGTGCATATGTTTCTTAATTTTAAATAATATCTTTTTTAAAAAAATCGAATATCAATTTTTAGTATATCCCTATTTTATAGGATCTTCATATGAAATATTTAGTGAGATTAATTTTTAATTTAATAAGATGTTATAACCCGTTTAAGGGCTATCTGGGTTTGGTGAGACCCATACCCATGAATTCGGGTCAAATGCATGAGAAGCCTCTATTTACAAATAAATTAATCTAGTAGCTTGAGAGAATGTAGAAAGCAACCAGAGAGCTTTTAAAGGTTTCGTTTATATATATATATATATATATATATATATATATATATATATATATATATATAGAAAATTGTTAAAATAAAATACATAGGTAGCATTTGGTATGCAGTAATGACAGGGGGAATGGAATGATTCATTACATGGGAATGAAAAAAGTGGTGTTTGGTTGCTCAATGGAATGAAATCATCCATTACACATGGAATCCCATTCCATCAAAACCATTCCTTCCCCCCCCCTTTTCATTCGATTCCTCCTTCACCATACATTCTCAACAACACCACCACCTAACAACACACACCACCACTACCATCGGCACCACCACCTACTCCGCCTCCACCACCGCTGTCGCCACTACCATCTTACCACCAGCGTTACCACCGCCACTGTCGCTGCCAACAACGTCGCCGTAACCACCACAACCATTGTCATTGTCGTTGCCCGACCATCACCACCACCACCACTGTCGTTTCCTAACCACCACCATCGTATCATTGCCATAACTACCAATGCTACCACCGCCACCCCTGTCGCTTGACCATCGCCACCACCACCACCACCAACACCATTTTCGTCGCCGGAGCTACCACCGTCGCCATTGTAGTTATTATTATTATTGTTGTTGTAAAAAGTATTTTAAGACAGCAGTGTTTTTATTATTTCTATTTCATTCCTTTCCAATTTTTTTATACCAAACAACATAAAGTAATAATTCATTTCATTCCTATAGGTTAACCAAACAACACAAAGAAATGGTAATTATCAATTCCATTCACTTATCCATTTCATTCCTTCTCACATTCCATTCTCTTTTCATTCTATTACCTCCAACCAAACATACCCATAGTTTTCTAGAAAGAGTAGAAAAGACATAAAATATGAAGTTAGAAAACTATGTGAGCCTATCTAGAAAACTATGTAGTCTAACTCCTTGATCTAGGAAATTATTTGGTATTTTGAAAACTAATAATTTAACCATTACATCCTAGCTCCACAAGTCTAGATCTATTCTTACTTTTCTTAGAAAATTATCTCTTTTTGTTCTAACGGACCACTATACACACACACAAATACACAAATACACAAATACGTATGCGCACACATATATTAAGTGACATCATTTTATAACAAATTTTACGTTTAGAATTGCGAAAATCACACAAAACCCTTATACATAATGCACTGATGATTGAATGAGATAGCAGGGTAAGCAGTTACGTAACCATCTTCAGTACCAAACTTAAAGCAAAAGGTTGAATGCATTACACAATTTTCATAGTTCTCAGAGTAGTATCGATAATTAAATAAATGCATGTTCTTGTGCACACACACATGTACATATGGACATATTTTTTTAAACCAATGTAATTTTGATTTGAAAACACAAAGCATTTGTAACTAATGCATTAATGATAGCTTGTGAGACAGTCGACAAGTGTTTATGTAACCGCTTTCTGTATAACAAGTTAAAGCAAAGGGTACAAGTAAATCATGTGGTTTTTGAAGTTCTTAACAATATCTCGTTTTTTATTTGAATGTGTCCGTGTGTGTGTGCATATATATAATTATGTGGAAAATTGGATTTTAATAATCCCAACTTTCTGTTATTGGCCAATAATAATTCCAAATTTGTTTATTCCCATCAGTGGTCCCAAATTTAAAAAAGTTGCTCTCAATGGTTCCTCGTTAAAAAAACCTAACGACGTTAAGTTTTTTCCGAATTTCAAACTGATTTTTTAGGGCTTTTGATCGGAAGAATGATGCGAGTCGATTGACGTAAAACTTAGCTGGAAACGATACTCTAAACAGCTTAAATTTTGTTAATTTTAAATTCAAACACCCGATTCGAAACATTAATCAAGCCATTTGAAGCATCATTTCGAGCTAAGTTTTACGTTAATCAACTCGTATCCTCTTTCCGATCAAACGCCCTAATAAATTAGTTTAAAATTCGGAAAAAACTTAACGCCGTTAGGTTTTTTTTAACAGGGGACCATTGAGAGCCAACTTTTTTAAATTTGGGACCATTTGTGGGAATAAACAAAGTTGAGATTATTATTGGCTAATAACAGAAAGTTGGGATTATTAAAATCCAATTTTCCTAATTATGTGGAAATTTATACTAAAAAGAGAAGAAAAAATAAATTAATTTATTTATAAGTGAAAGAGAACTAGTAATGTTGCATAATTGAAAGAGAAGTGGGATTGTGGTCACTGCCCAATTGAAGCTTTGGGCATAAAGAGACGATTTGTTTTCAAAAGGTATCTTTAAAAGCTAAGGAATCCATTAAACAAAATGAATAACTTCATACCCGTATAACATTACACCAAAACAACTTCAAAAACTATTTTTAATGTTTTTATCATATTTCCTCGTTTTATTCCTTAAGTGATAAACAGCAATATAATACAAAAGTTAAAAAAGATTACTATAGACACAACTTGCCAAACAGAAGAAACCTACGAATATGGCACATTAGTGATCATATTTGAATCCGCGACATGCAGCAGAAGAAATCCTTAGCGAATCTAAGGTAAAACTCCTGACCAACTCGTTAAAATGACTTTTTTTTTCTTTCTTTTTTTTTTTTTTGAAAGGGTTGTAAATAAATTATCTTTGTCCTCCTTTTTTTTATATTAACTAAGCGATCAATTTTTTTAATGTTTACTACATGTTTGGAAAAGTAAACATATACTTTGAATTTTGGCTTTAAGTACGGTTAGGAAGTAACGGCCCATGGTGTCCTACTTTAACCGACCTTCCCTTCCCTTCCACGTTGCGCTTTGTTTGCTTGTACCTTAAACTCATCACAATTCACAAATATCTTCAATTTTTCATGTATTTTATTTTATTTTATTTTTTTACTCATGTGGTACGTCACGTGTTACACAAATTTAGAGACTAGAGTTGGTGAACTTAAAAGGCCTTTATTGGTTTGTAGAATTTTTGTGAAGGCACTAAAATATTTTATAAGACATGAAAGTTGAAATAATAGGAACCAACTTCTTTTGAGTATGAAACTTTCTATAAACATGGGTCAATTTGATGAACAAATTAACCATTATATCTGAAGAGGTAGGTCCCAGCAGAGCCCAGTTGGACCCGCAAGACTTACCTTGAAGAGGGACGTCTGCGCGAAGACCAACTGGTTCCGCAGGACCCACCATGCTCAGAGAGATGAAGACCTTACGCGCATACGCCAGCTGTTCCCGCAGGAAAAGCCTCCCAATGGTGAAGTACCCCGCCTGTTCCCGCAGCTGCGGATACAAGCCATCAGCGGAGGCTACCCGCACTAATAGCAAGGCTACACGCACAAGGCACTAACTCTCAATAATTCAGTAATGTCACCTGAAGAAGGAATGAGCAAGCCGGGAATACTCCCGCCCAAATGAGCCAGTCCGTACGCTTCTGGAGGATCTTTTGTACTATACCTGCCAAGGTATGGACAAAATAGACAAGATCTGACCAAAGCAGCGACAGCTCACTGACAACAGTACGACGAGGAGCACGCTCTAGTACTTAATGTCACTATCAGCCGCTTCACCAACCCTTGTCGTGGCACGTACATAGCCTGCAGTTGATGGAAAAGGAATAGTACACGGCCGGCCATGTCACTATCAGCCGCTGCCTACCCACCAACCACCAGCATGGCACGTGCGTAGCCCACAGTTGGTAGAAAAGGAATATTATACAGCTGGCTGTACCTGCTTGGAAACCTACCTTCGGCTATAAATACTCCAACACCTTGGAACGGTAGGATCATCTTATATCTTATATCATATCTTATACCATCATATATCTGCTCTAGCTATTTCTCTTAATATACACATATTCAGGGCAATCTAGTCTGATTCTCACGTCAGAGGGTGGTCACAAGGAGGTACCCCCCCTTCTCAGTGACGAGCTCACGGTGTCTGTTTTGCAGATCATCAGAAGAATAATCATCTTTGCCGAACCTAACCCTCGTGGGAAACATCTACTTAACCCCCAGATTATCCGTAATCTGCCGGGGTCACTTAGTGTTTCTTCAATGTCGTTGATGTATTTTCAAAAACTTCTCTTCTTCTTTTTTTTTTAAGAGAATCAGGAATAAAGGTATAGACAGAGATAGGGTTTGAAGGAAATGAAGATTCCTAAAAATAGATAGTATATGATGCCTAAGATCTTTTTTTAAATTAAATCCTTGTAAACTTGTTTGTAAACAAGTAAATTTTGTGAACGCATCGGGTATTTAAATCTCGGTTTAATGTAAATTAAATGTCTTATTTAAACTAATTTTTCGTTATGTAACAACCTTTGATGATTTGACAAAACTTATATCAAATGTTGGTCATGCATTCAGGTTTACCCAAATTAAGTTTGATAAACACAGAGCCATCATTTTTAACGAATTAGGCATTTGACAATACTACTTAGGTTTACCCAGATTAAGTTTGATAAATACAGATAAGATAAGATACTATTCTTTCCTATTCCTAATAAATCCATGTCTTTATTCGTAGTATGTCAAATAAAGTGAACTCCACCGTGAACAACAGACCTTCCACTAATACTCAAGGAAGGATGAGGTACGCTCTAAACCTCAACAAATATATTAATAACTAGTGTTCTACCCGGCGCGTTGCGTCGGGCATGTCGGGTATGTTCATGTACTCGTCGTGTTGCAGCGGTGCACTAATGTGGGTTTGGTTGATACCATAATTAAACCCAAAAACCAACATGTAAAACATTAAAATATTTAAACAACATTTATTCGGTTGTTAAAACCCGAGCGTTGAAACCCGAACGTTGGTAAAACCTTGGAGGGTAAAAACCGAGAATTAAGATTGTGAGTTGACGCAAATTAGATTAGTAATTCGTTACGGTATAAATAACGTTGGCAAACCCCGGGCGTTAAAAACCAAGTAAATTTGTCAAATTCATATGTAAAAAGCATATGAACAAATAAAATATCAAAACGACATTAATTCGATCTGTTAAACTCAGACCGTTGGTAAAAACCGAGCGTTGTAGGTCCCGGGCGTTACTGTCACACCCTAACCTAAGGCAGAAATGTCGAGGCATGATTTTATTGCTCACAGCTCAAAGATACTATCATAAATATAAATAACAATATCTAATTAATTATTTTGTTCAAATAATACACACAATAATCAAATACAACAATACACTTCAAATAAATATTTACAACCATTTAAATTCAAGTTTGTCTTCAATATAACCCTAAGGTCTTTCTAAGTGTCCATACTTCCACTTCAAGTAACTTGCATATGCGTAGAAAATGGAGTTTTGTCAACAAACATGTTGAGTGAGTTGATCACCAATTTTGACACAACAAATAGTTATATAATAAATAAATAATAAATGATAAGTGTTAAATGCGCAAACCAATTTATGTGGTAATAATCAATCAAACCTTAACAAACCAAAACCACGTTGTACTCGTGTGCCAATGAATCGTTGCGAAGCGAATCGGGCATTGATTACAATGACTAGATTGTCGGTTTACCTTCGCCAAGCGAATTGGGCTCCGGTTACTAAGACGGTCGTATGATCATACTAATGAGAACCCTCTACAAGGGGATATGTTGGACCTCTCCGAATGCGCAAATTAAACAATTAAACATGTAGCAATTAGCAAATAGCATTCAACTGATATTCACACAATAATTATGTTTGTGATTTTGTGTATATATATAGAATAGAAAATATGAGTAAGTACGCATATGTCCTCAAAACATTTGAAAACAGTAGATAAAAAAGGGAATGATCAAACTCACCTGATCGAATAAGCCAAACGGGAATGATTACGACAAGAAAACGATAATCACGATCTTCGAGAATCACCGACAAGAATCCTAGTTAAATGATATTATGAGTGCATTATAGATGATATAATACGTATAACGAATTTAGGATTTCGATGTGGATTGAGTTATAATTATGATTGTACGTTATGGATTGAACGATTGATCTTTACGAATTATTGTTATTGTAAAAACAATATTATTAGTTATTACTTAATTATAAGAATCATTGTTTATTATATGATCGAATCTTCGAATAATTAGTTTAAATAAATATAAGTTGAAATCTATTATAATAATACACGTTTATAATTATCATAAAATCTATATTTTAGAATCCTTAACGAAACCAACGGTAAAAATATAATTATACTTTTAACACGTTTAATATGTTTATTATGGTTTTGTTTTAAAAAATTAATACATATATATATATACATGTTTATATATAAATATAATATATATATAGTAAATATGAGCAAACTTATAAAGATGTTTTAACAACGATAAACATCAATATTGGTGTCGGTTTCTAATAAAATAATAATGATTTATTATAAATAAAATATACATATATATATGTATATATATATACATGCACACATATACCTATATATAAACACGGAAATTTGTAATGAAGTTTATCGACACAAAACGTTTATTTTATGATGTCGGTTAAGAAAAAGATTGTTTATTTAATAATTAATATTAATTATAATATAATATAATATATATCATTAAAACAAGTTTTAACCCTTAAATAAAAAAATATCAAAAACCTGGCCTAGCTGGGACTCGAACTCGAGTGGCAGCCGGCATGAACCTTGCACACACACACACCAGCCAACTGAGCTGGTGTCAATTGTTAACAATATGAAACTAGAAATATATATACAAAATCCATTTAAACCCAAATTTATTAGAAACCCTAGATTCTCAATTGAATAATCCGTTATTCGTTTGTTTAAATAACATTAGGGCTATTGTAAAGCTCAACAAGACGAACAAAACCATGTAATTGATTAACTAAGTTGTTGGTTGAACACAGGTCAAACATAACCAAGTAAAGCCGGCTATAGACGATGATGAACAGAGTAACAGGAGACAATGATAATCCATTTCACTATGGGGCTTCGATTTGCGCTGGTATTAGAGGTGTAAAGGTACGTTTAATTGAATTATGATCAAGCGTAAGTTATATAATCGATTTTTAGGGTATGATGGTTATTAGAATAAATCAATTCATATTATAAACGATCTTTTTTCTAAATTAGTTATGTTAGTTAGGCCGATTAGGATACGGGAAATCATAAGCATGATTCAATTCCAAGTTTAGTTCGAAGATTGTGGTTCAAGAAAATAAATGAGTCACGGGTTTGGATTAATGGGTCATGGATACGGGTCTGGGTAACTGGGTTGTAAGATAATATGTAAGATTTTGCCTTTTAGGCCTTAAAGAATTGAGATGGAAACACTATAGATTTAAAGTTTACTTTTGGGTTAAAAATGATCATTTTCCAAAGTTTAATTATATATTAAATAAATAAATATAAATTGTATAATAATTTCTTGATAAACGTGATTATTTTTCAGTGAATAATTTCCCGAACATAAAATAGGTCGGGTAATAATTATATGGTCGTATGTGGGAAACCCGAGCTGTTACAGTTACGACGGTAAGTCGATGCGAATTTGGACAGTCTTGGTTGTGTTCTTTACAATACGGTATTGGCAACATTAGTAAAATCCAAGCATTAAAACTCCGAAAATAAATGCGTCAAATTAGCATATAAAAAATAAATTTAAAACGACGTTTTTTGTTCGGTAAAACCTAGATGTTGGTAAAACCGAGCGTTGTCATTCCAAGGCATGGCGGCAGTGAGTTGGTAAATCCCGGGCGTTCGTAAAACCCGAGTGTTGCCGGTCTCGGGCATCGTGACGGTGAGTGAACATGAATTCGGTTGGTTCAGTCATGTTTGTTATGGTGCTAGATCTAAAACAAAAAAGTTGGTAAATCCGAGCGTTGTTGGTCTCGGACGTTGAGTCGGTAAAACTTAGGGTTTGTCAGTCCCGGACGTTGCGGCGATGAGTCGACGCGAGTTTGGTCGGTCTCGGTTATGTTCTTAACAGTACCGGAACTAAAATAAAAGGGTTAATAAACCCGAGCATTGTCAGTCCCAAGGTTGCGATAGCGAGTCGACACGGATTTGGTCGGAGGTTACTTTCGTTATGGTAACGGAACTAAATAAAAAAGTCTTGGGTGTTGTGGCGGTGGGTCGACACGAATTCAATCGTTTCAATTAAATTGGTTACGATAACGAAACTAAATAACAAAAAATAAAAAGAAAAACAAAACAAAAAACCCAATACCGGACCGCCACTTGGTCCAATAGAATTCCTAGCGGCACCAAACTTGCATTTTATATATATTAGATAATTCTTAGGCCATGCCTGAGCATTATGTTGGGTAAATGCGAGAGATGGTCTCCAAAGGTGTTACTAAAGTTATGGCCGTGGTCATGGAATTGTTAAAGAAACAGAATTCAGTAACTAAAGAAAAAAGTGTGTAGAGTCGTTCAAAGAAAGATGGGGTTTAATGTAAGTTAATGTTTTATTCAAATAATTTTTCTGCTTCACGACAAACTTTGATGATTTGACAAAACCGGCACAAACTGTTGGTCATATGTCTAAGCCCCTAAGGCTGGGTATGACAATTCCATATGTAGTCCCTTTTTACCTTTAAATCCTCAATTTGATCTTGAAACCCATCCAAGTTAATTTCCAACTAAATGATTCCATAACGCTTGTTAACCATAATTATAAGTTTTCATGTGATTCCAACCATAAAAATGAAATATTTAAGTGATATCTTACATCATAAATGTGAACCGAGATTTAAGACTTCAACTTTCAAATCTGATGCGAAAATTATACTTTTGAGATGATGTGAGCCGAAGATAACCAAAGAAAGCACTAGCTACTCGTCCCTGTTTTTTTTTGCTTCCTTCGTGGATCCGAGCTCAATTTTAGGCTAAAAACTAACTTTCACTCTCTAGCCTTTCGCTCTCTAGCCGAAAATGGAAAGGCTTGGAGAGGAAGGAATGGAATGTTTGTGCCAACTAATTAGGGTTTGTCCTATAAATACCCCTTAGTAGAGATTCCATTTAGTCCCTCATGTTTTTAATAAATTTGAGAACAAGGTTTAAGTAATAATAATAATCCCTCTATATATGAGGTTTGGGTAAAAAGATAAATAAAATAAAATAAAGTTCTAAAATGGCTAATAAGAAAGCTAAACCAATGATCAAAAGATAGCAAGTGTGTTAAAGTATTCCCAGTAAATCCTACGTTTCTATATTTATGATTACATTAAAAATTACTATTTTTTAATTTTTTTAATTAAATAGTATTTTTTTTATACATTTATCATTGTCTTTTCTTTCTCTTTCAATCACAACCATTTTCAAAAAATATTAAAAAATTAAAGTTTGTGAACAGTGTTTCTCTAAATTTACTCATTAGCAGTAGCGTTTTCTCTGTTCTCTATTCACAACTACTCAATAAATAAAAAGAACCCACTCGTATATTTATAGAGGAGCTGTTGTGAAGGCTCTTAGATGACGTTTTATCAACCTCCACCAAACCTTTTAAACGCTAACAACTTTTTTATACAACAACATTTAAAAAAATCATCTTAAATAAGATATTTTTTATCTTTAGTATGGGTATAGTACTATATATAAAAAATGCATTTGAATAATGTTTTTTTAACTAGGTTTGTTTGAACATTGCATTTTGAAATATGATGTTTTGAGTGGTTAAGATTTTTCAAATGATGTTTACGTGATGACTGTGTCGTAAAGATCATACATAAACCTAATTTTACCTATAAACATGGTAAGTCAGGTATCGAATCTAAAGGAGCATGCATGTGGTCAGTGTCACAAATTTGTTTGTTTATTTAATTATTTACAAAGCAATAATAAAGAGAAAATTATAAAGCAGGTTTGGTTTGAATGAAACGAACACTTAACGGTTTTAACAAGTAACAAGAACATAATTATACCCAAGGTTCAACCATTTACTCAATCAGTAATCTCATGCCATGTATTAAGATCAATTATCAACTGGCAAAGCTGGTTTAACTAAACAACTTCTTGTCGTAGGTATCAACAATTGCTAACACACGACATTAGTTTCCTTACAAGCATGGCTCAGTTAAGGGCAATTCTATGCTTCATTAAACTAAAATTAATTAGAAACCCTATGAAAACAAGTATCACGACAATTGAAAAACTAAACTTTTAGATATAAATGAACATAAACCGGAAGTCAATAATACCAAAAATCAAGTAGCATAGATCGTTAATCAACAAATACATAAAAATTCAGTACATAACATAAAAAACCTGAAATCACACAAACCCTACACCTGGGAATCACTTCATATGAGTCAGCCGCTCATGATCTTCGATTAGTCTTTGGCTATTGATTCGAGATGATGGACTACGAACCCCGAGGTGATCCGGGGATCTCATAATCGCCCCATGTCATCCCAAGACGGCTGAAAATGAGAATATGCGATTAAAGTTCATAAAATATAACACATAGGTCAAACCCCCTTTTTTACGTTTTTATGTCCATCGCAATACACGATGGACATAGACCTATTATGTCGCGATACGCGACCCGAGAAGACCTCATTTTTGGATTTCTCTTGTTGAGAAACCTAAATTCATATATTATGGGTCTCATGACTCATTTTCCAGTCCAGGATATGCTCGTTTTACTTCTCGACGCTTTGTTGTCAACCCATCTTGTTTATTTTTAGCATCGGCATATGGTTTCTCATCAAAAATCCTCCTGAATCCTTCTAGAAATTCCCAAGACTTCAAATCATGCTCCAGTCTTTCCGAGATATCATTCCATGCTCATAAAAGTCTCCAATTTAACATCTTTAACGATCAATGACTGAAATACAATAACGAGTATGAAGTACTAAAGTTTTAACAATAAACTCAATAAAACTATACAATTAAATGAATAATATACAAGATTAATGTCCGGCCATAATTATGCATAGCCACAATTTACACATAGTGTTTACAAATACTCCAATATGCACATCGATGTCATTTACACATGACGTTTTCATCTAGGCACCAATTTACATGTGTCTTACACGAGTGCTAATTTACACATGGTGTTTTAACATTGGGTGACAATTTAGACATGGTGATTTACACCTAGCTGCTAATATATATATATATATATATATATATATATATATATATATATATAGGGTTAGGTTAGAATAAAAACCCACTTGGGTTGTAAAAACTTTAGAAATTTATTTTCAACCACATGTTTTTAATTGAAGAATAAATCTTGTGGTCCACAATTAAAGTTAATAAAAAATATAAAAGTTTATTTATATTTTCTCTCTCCAGAAAACATATATAAAAATTACTAAAAAAATGTAAAAAAAAGTAGCAAAACATTTTTTTTATGTTTTCGATGTTTTATATTAAATGTAACAATATATATTACATATAACAAAAAAAACGATATTACATAGGGTTTTCACGGGTCTTCTCAACTCAAGAGGGTTTTCAAACTATACTTCTCATATATATATATATGATGCTAGCGTTTTTTACTCCTGGAATCTTATCTCTGTGACATGTGGTACCTTGGTTGCTAGCCTCCTAGTTATTTTAGGCTACATATATATAAAAATATGTAGTCTAAAAGGATTAGGCAAAAAATTTGTAGCCTAAATCCAATATATATATATATATATATATATAATGATTCAAATAAGAATAAAGAGTTTTCTAGGAATGGTAAGAACCAATATATTTTTGACATTTGGCATTAAAATCTATGGTAAAAGAATAATTATAAAAAACTATGTCGGTTTTTGGTAATTTCAAATCTCAACCATTGATTAACATGATCTAATGGCTATGATTTATTCCTACTCTTCCTAGAAAACTACTTATTTTTAGGATAACCCTCCCCTGTATATATATATATGAAAGGTATCATGAAAAAATAAAAAAGATAAGAGAAAACAACTAGTAACCAATTATTTTCTTAAGTTTTTTTTTTCGTTTAATCATAGGATCTGAAATGCAAAAATTAGAAACAACTAAGTTACTTATTATATGTTACTTGTATGTCACACACACACATATATATACATGTATGTTTTTTTTACATTTTTAATCTTATAATAAAACAAGGGTTAAGTTATTCTATATAAAAAAACACAAACATTGTTGGGACCAGGATCTTTGATCCTCGAAATTCAAGTATCGTTGGCAACTGTTAGCAAGACTGAGGATCCTCAATGGTTCAAGGATCTTTAACAGTCAATTTCAGTTATATTCTAATATGTTTTTTGCAAGTATAACACGTGCTTACCAGAATTCCTATAATTACGGAAGGAATATTTTACCTGGTCTTCCCTTCTCGTCCACGCTCATAAACGGTCGAGTTGAAAGAGTAAACCAAACATGGCCGAGATTATAGCATAAGTAGTTAATTAGCCGTTGTATTTCATTGTATATATATATCGAATGATAGCTGATAAAAAAAAAAACAACACTTTAGCATTGAGAGTTCATAACAAACACTTGTACTCACGATAAGCTATTATTCCACAATTTGTAACCTTTTTAAGCTTAATATAATTGGTAGTGATAGTTTTCACTACCCGAGGTTTTTGTGCCGGCAGGATACTAGTTACCAAGGGCTTTTCCTCATATAAATCTCTATGTTCATCGTTTATAACTGTTACTTTCATCACATTAATCCATACTAGCACCAATCCTCACTTACGAATTTGGTTCACTAATCCTTAGACCGATTTTTAACCAAAACAATTTGGCGCCCACCGTAGGGCAGTTGGTGCTTTAATTACAAAAAAAAATCCCTTTATTCAATCCTTTATTTATCACTCACTCAATGGCCTCCCAAGGAAAAGCTATTCCCACAACTGCTGCTTCGAGTGTCCCGGCTCAAGCGACCTTGCCACCGTTGCCTGGCCCCACAAAGCCACAAAAGCCAGTAACTGTTGCTCAGAAGAAAGAGACTGCTGTTTTCTCCTGATCAAAATCCATTACTGTCTCCCAAACGGTAACTGCTAACAATGATGTCTCTGTTTTGTGTTCACAGATGAAGAGCTATATGGAGTAGCAGAAGAAGACTAATCAGAGGATCCTCTAGGAGATCGAGGAAATCAGGAGGACCAAGAAGGCCGCTAAAATGATGTCTCTGTTTTGTGTTCACAGATGAAGAGCTATATGGAGTAGCAGAAGAAGACTAATCAGAGGATCCTCTAGGAGATCGAGGAAATCAGGAGGACCAAGAAGGCCGCTAAAAACACAAGCCCTATTATGCCGAGGAGGCTTGATTTCAGCACTCCGGATTTCCCGGACCAAAGGTGCCCAGCATCCACTTATCCTCAGCAAGGATCCTCGGACCTCTCCCAGAGAAAATTCTTTGACCAATATTCGCAAGGATCCTCTATCCTTCAACAAGGATCGTTGGGTCAACCTTTAAGATCCTTAAATCATCATTTGCAAGGATCCTCGGTATTCCAGCCTAAACCCTTAGGATTGCGTCAATGATCTTCCAACCAACAACTTCAAGGATCTATAATCTTTCAACCAGTATCCTTGGGTTTTCAAACAGAATCCATCATCCATCAGTATCCAGAATCCTACTACCCTTATGGGAAGGAACCCATTAAGGAACCCCGATCCAGGCCATTGGAGGTCCATGAAAGCGATTTCATACCCATGCAAACTACTGCTCCTGCTGGACCAACTGCTGATGCGGAAACAATATATCCCAGACGCAGCTATGGAGCTAGATCTTTTGATCACATAAAAGGTAACATTTATGATAATCCGTCTTTTGGCACTAACCATGCCAGTATGCAGGATACTGGGATCAACCAAACCATAGCCCGTGAGCTACAAAAGCTCAAGGATATGATATCGAGTGTGCCTGGAGTCATCAAACCTATACTCGAAGTACCTACAGGAAGCCACAACATATCCATGTTTGCTCCACCAATTTGCGATGCCGAGATACCGAAGCGCTTCCCTGCTCCTAGTATGAAACTATACGATGGATCCACGGATCCTGAGGAACATGTGGCCTTATATCGTGAGAGAATGGAAATCAACCCTATTCCAGAAAGATTGAAGGAGGCTTGCTTGTGTAAGGGCTTTGGCTCAACCCTCACTGGATCCGCCCTTAAATGGCTGCTAAGTCTTCCTCCTTATTCTATTACCTCATTTTCTCATTTAATCAATCTATTTAATAGTCAATTTTCATGCAGTAGATCTTTGAAAAATTAACTAGTGATTTATATAGAGTTGTCCAACCTCGTGGGGAACCCCTTAGGCAGTTCCTTACAAGGTTCGGAAGAGAGGCCTTGGAAATTCCAAATTTGGATGTCCAGAAAGCTGTTGATGCATTCAAAATGGGGTTACAAAAGGACTCTCCATTTTATCAAGATCTTGTGATGATCCCTTGTAGGAACTTAGATGAAGTCCGAAACAGAGCTTTAAGATTCATCAGGTTGGAGGATGATCAAAGAATACAAGATCAATTGAGCACTCCGGTGAAAAATGAATCTCAAGACAAAAAACTACTTCAGGAACAACAACTCAAAGCCATACAATAAACCAAATGGCCAGAAGATCAATGCTGTAGAAGAGGAGGAGGACGATGAAGGTTGTCCAAGAATATCTGATTATTGCTTCTCCGTAGATATGGGAGGAGTGATGCTTGTTGTTAGGAACTTGGGCGACAAAGCAAGATGGCCAAGTAAAAATGAGAAGGCACAGCTCCCCAAAGACAAATCGAAATGGTGTGCCTTTCACGAAGACTTCGGCCGTATGACAGAAGATTGCATAGCCTTAAGAAAAGAGATAAGCTACCTCCTCAGTAAAGGTCACCTTAAGGAGCTGTTCGGAAGAAAAAAGCCCAGGAACCAGGATCCTGAACCAGTTCCGGAAAAGGCTGCTCCACCTCCCCCAGACGCTCAAGTTATCAACATGATCTTCGGAGGATCCGATATATGCGGAACCTCTTACTCGGCTGCAAAGAAGTACGCCAAAGAATGCAAACTGGAGAATGGTGAAAGGCCGGTCAGGACTTCTACAACAACCGAGCAAAGAATTATCTCCTTCGATGAGGATGATCGAATCAATGTTCAGGATCCTCACCACGACGGTTTAGTCATTACTTTATTTATTTCTAACCATTATGTGCGCAGGATACTCATTGATGGAGGAAGTTCAGTTAATATAATCCAACTAGAAGTACTTAGAAGGATGAATATCCCAGAGTCGGAAGTTGTCCCACGATCTTCGGTTCTTGTGGGATTCAGTGGAGAAACGAAGAATACATTGGGGGACATCAAATTACTCATATATATATATATATGGAGTAAATTCCGTTCAAAAATTTTGTGTTATAAATTCCTTGTCTTGTTGCAATGTTATTCTTGGCAGGCCATGGATACACGAAATGAAGGCGGTTCCCTCTACCTACCACCAGTGTGTAAAACTCCCTACCCCGTGGGGGATAGCAAAGATCAAGAGCAACCAGCAAGACGCTAAAGACTGCTACAATTCTTCAATGAAGCCTACAAAAAAGCTGAGATAAGCATATCAATTACAGAAAGCGAGAAGAAATGTCATGGAGACTAGGGAACAAGACTCTAAGGAAGTGGTCTTGCATCCAGAGGATCCTGACGGCAAAGTCCTAATAGGTGTTGAAATACAAGAATCCATTGAAAAGGACCTAATATCCTTCTTGCACAGAAGAAAGTCGACCTTCGCGTGGAAGCACGAAGATATGACAGGTATTTCTAAAGATGTAATAACCCATAAACTTGGAATTGATCCTTCTTTCAGGCCTATTCACCAAAAGAGAAGGAAATTTGCCCTAGAAAGAAATGCGATTATCCAAGAAGAGGTACAGTAACTACTAAAGGAAGGTATGATTAGAGAAGTAAAGTATCCAATATGGTTAGCCAATGTGGTTGTAGTTCAAAAGAAAAATGAAAAGTGGAGGGTATGTGTCGATTTTACTGACTTAAATAAGGCATATCCTAAGGATCCTTTCCCTTCCCCACATTGACTCCATGGTGGATGCTACCACAGGGCATGAAATGTTGACCTTTATGGATGCTTCCTCAGGATTTCAGCAAATCCAAATGGAACCATCTGATCAAGAGGATACAACGTTTATAACCCCTACGGGCATATATTGTTATATTGCTATGCCGTTTGGTCTTAGAAATGCAGGTGCTACATATCAAAGACTAGTCAATATGATGTTCAAGGAACAGTTGGGAGATACCATGGAAGTCTACATCGATGACATGGTGGTGAAATCAAAGAAGGCAGAGGATCACATTAAGGATCTAGAAGTAGCATTTGACATCCTCGACAAATACAACATGAAGCTAAATCCTGCTAAATGTGTATTTGGTGTCAAAGCCGGAAAATTCCTAGGCTATTTGGTAACCAAAAGAGGGATAGAGGCGAGTCCAGAGCAAATCCAAGCCATCTTAAATCTCAAATCTCCAACAAACGTCAAAGAGGTACAAAGATTAACAGGAAGGGTGGCAGCACTTAACAGGTTCATATCAAAATCCTCGGAAAGATGTAAAGATTTTTATGACATCCTGAGGAAAAACAAAAAATTCGAGTGGATGGAGAAACATGAAGCTGCTCTCACTGCTCTGAAGGATTAATTATCTTCAGCACCCGCTTTGATGAAACCTTTAAATGGAGAACCATTGATACTCTATCTAGTCGTTTCCCTCACCGCCTTGAGTTCAATCTTGGTAAAAGATCACGAAGGTAATCAATATCCCATTTACTACGTAAGTAAAAGTCTCCTCGATGCCGAGTCCAGGTACTCTCACCTAGAAAAACTTATTCTTACTTTAATTATGGCTTCAACTAAGTTAAGACATTATTTTGAAACCCATACTATTATTGTAAAAACCAATTATCCCATAAAGAATGTCCTTAGAAAACCCGAAATGTCGGGTAGAATGGCCAAATGGGCTGTGAAATTAAGTGCATATGATATTCAATATGAGACTAGAAACGCAATTAAGTCACAGGCACTAGCAGACTTTGTGGCTGATTTCAGTAGTGACATTGAAAAACAAGCCAATCTTGAAGTTCAACAGCTTGAAGAGACCAAGAATCCTTGGACACTCTTCACTGATGGAGCTTCAAATATTAAAGGAACAGGATTGGGAATACTACTAAAATCGCCACAGGGGGACATAATACCCCATTCCATAGCTTGTGAATTCCAGGCCACTAACAATAAAGCAGAATACGAGGCACTTATCGCAGGTATACAACTAGCTAAAGGTATGAGAATCAGATATCTTCAAATTTTTGTAGACTCTTTATTAATTGCTAATCACTTTAATGGCTCATATGCAGTCAAAGGTGAGAAATTAATTAAATATTTAGATATAGTAAAGGATCTTGCAGGATCCTTCGATTATTGTACAATTACGCAGGTACCAAGAGAAGAAAGTGCTGGGGCCGACGCCTTAGCAAACCTGGCTTCAGTTTTGAAGCTCCCAGAGAACATAAAAATTCCTATCATCCACGTCCTATCCCCTGCAATTAAGGAATGCCAAGAAATGGAGATAGACGGGAGCCTAAACACGAATCCTAAGGATCGTTCCCTTGATCACTCATCCTGGATCCTTTCGATAATAAAGTACATTCAAGATGGAGAAATCCCAAAAGAAGAGAACCCCAAAGCTTTTAGGGCCAAGGTGTCACAATATACTATTTACATAATATGCTATATAAGAAATCCCTTGCAGGTCCATATTTAAGGTGCATCGAAGGATCCGAGATCCAAGACGTACTGAAGGATTTCCATGAAGGAGATTGTGGCAACCATACAGGGGGCAGAGCATTATTCTCAAGGATTCTAAGAACCGGATACTTCTGGCCTACAATGAAGAAGGATGCTATGGAATATTCCTGGAAGTGTGATGTTTGTCAGAGGCACGACAACATTCTCCATCAACCGGCAGAACCCTTATATCCTATTGTCTCGTTGTGGCCATTCATGAAATGGGGAATGGACATAGTGGGTAAACTCTCCACAGCTCCAGGAGGAAAAGTCTTCATGTTAGCAATGACAAACTATTTCTCTAAATGGATTGAAGCTGAGGCTTTCCCTCAAGTTAGGGAAAAGGAAGTTATATCCTTTATCAAACGTAACATTATAACTAGATTTGGAATTCATTTTGAAATTATTTGTGATAATGGTTCCCAATTTATTGGGAAAAGAACTACTAACTTTTGTGACAGCTGGGGAATCAAAATGATCACTTCAACACCAGTCCATCCACAAGCAAACGGCCAAGCAGAATCAAGTAACAAAGTCATCATCAACAACCTGAAGAAAAAGCTTGGAGCAAAGAAAGGCAAATGGGCTGAGGAACTACCCTATTTGCTCTGGGCAGATAGGACAACTCCAAAGAATGGCACGGGACAGACGCCGTTCTCATTAGTCTTTGGAGCTGAGGCAGTGATCCCCACTGAAATGGTGTACCCAACAGCCAGAACAAGCATCCATGATCCTCAGAAAAATGACGAGAATCTTGTCCAAGATTTGGATACTGTGGAAGAACTCAGAGATCAAGCAAGATTTATGATGGCAGCCTACCAACAAAAGATAGCTGGCGCATACAACAAGTATATCAGAATTAGAAGATTTGAAGTTGGAGACTTAGTCCTTCGAAAGGCGTTCCAAAACACAACTAATCCCGCCGACGGGAAGCTGGCACCCAAATGGGAGGGTCCTTATCTGATTGAAGCCGAAGCAAGAAAGGGGGCATATCGTTTAATGAATATGGAAGGTGACATGCTCCCAAGGGCTTGGAATGCAATCCATCTAAAAAAGTATTTTTGTTGATCAGGATCCTGGATCCTAATCAATTGCTTCAGTCCGATACTTGGTAAAATTTTACTTTATGTTTATATTTTCACATTATATTCTTGTTTTGTCAAATGTGTCAAGTTGCAGAAATGCCGAGCAATAGGGCGCTCAAGTGGAAAAAACGGGTTGGCCAACTCTCTCCTAAGTTTAATCATCATTGTCGCCAGGTTTATAAGGCCTTCACCTTATCTCCCGAATTAGGGTTTTTATACCCTCGCCTGGAGTGCACGATTATCCGGGTATAATTGGAGGCTGTGGGACCAGTGCACTATACGTGGCTGACAATTTCATGGCTAAAAATTATATCTTGGATCCTACGAATTAAATTGTAGACGTACCATATACACAAGTTAAGGTCAACGCCGAGTTAAGCTCGTCACCGCGTACAATTGGGCCAACGCCAAGGATCGGCTCGTCGCTCGTATTTATTGGGCTTGTCCCCACGAAATATTGGGCTTGTCCCCACGTTTTATTGGGCTTGTCCCACAATTTATTGGGCTCGTCCCCACGATTAATTGGGCTTGTCCCCACGATTTGTTGGGCTTGTCCCCAAGATAGTTGGAATTTAATCCAGCTTTTCTAACCATTATATCCTCTTTTGATGATTTGTTTTGACAGGAAAATATCTTAAAGAAAAAAGTTCTAAGGATTGAGAATCCTCTATCCTAGTGACACAGGTTATAAAGCATAAATCAAAATAGTTATATTATAATATGCAAGATAAAAAGACAATCCGGGCTTCACCAGAAAAACGTAGACCATCCACCCGAATCAAACTACGTCAAAGTTCATGCAGAAATTTAAAAGACAAAGACGGTTAAGGCTTCATCCCCATAAAGCTAAGGATCCCTCCACCCTAACAACCTTTGAAAATTGTCTTATGGATCACAGATCCTAAGGATTGCCACTACCATTGTCCATACAAACCATAAAAAAAAACCATTAAAACGTCATAAAAAATGGGCTCCGGCCTTGTCTTCATATCCATCATCGCCCATTGCACCGGCTACTCCTTAGCCACATCACCTTCACCATCACCCGCCTCCTTGACCTCCAATGCGTCATCCTTGATCCCGCTCGTCCCAGCATCCTCGATCCTCTTCTCAGCCCCTGCATCCTCGCTCTCTTCACCGAAACCAGCCAAGGCCTTCTCCCACATAGCCACATTCCATATGGACCTGTCGAAGTTGGGATCTTCAACTTCGGCAGCCATCTTGATTCTGGCTGTGAGCATCGCTTTACCGGCCCATACCTTGGCTTGCTCCGTGACCTCAACCACCTGTTCTTGAGCTCGGATATCCGCGAGGGCCAGCTTGTTCAACAACGCCTCCTTTTCTGCCTGAAGTGCTGCGTTGAGCTTATCTTTCAGGTTGATGCCAGCGCGGTATTTTGCCAGTTCCCTTTCCGTGTTGGCCACATTCTCATTATATAGGCCCTTGAAGCTAGCCACGGCCTAAAGAAAGAAGAAGAATTAATAAAGTAGTCAAACTACCTGTACCTATGGATAAAGGATCCTTACCTCTGAAAGCTGATCGAACACATCCTAGGCACTGTGGATCTCCACGTCAGGATCTCTTTTCCTTTTCATGCTGGCCTTGGAACGGGTGGTCATGGTCTTTGGCGGCGCGAGGATAGAGCTATTCATGGGCTTCTTCTCAGACGAGCGAGAAGAGATGAGGCTATCAACATCCTCCAACTGGAACTGACCCAACAAGTTTTTTGGACGGCTTGGATGAGGACTTCTGTGCACCTGCCCGAAAAAAGATAAGTTAGTATTTGTTATCTTTTCTTATTTAGTAAACTTACAATTAAAGGATGGATTCTAACTTACTTGACATTGTTTCCGAGGAGCTGGCGGTCTTCTCGTCTAAATCCTCTGCTTCTTCAACGATAGCTTTGAAGGTCCTATCAAAAGGATCTAGAGACAGGAGCACCTTTTTGCCTTTTCAATACCTTCCGGGTCAGCGGCAAGATCAGAAAAATTGGATACTGCACAAAAAACAACAAACCCATAGTTAGCCAATTAATAGAACAAGCATCACCTATCCTCTGGATCCACTATCCTACCCTTCAGGATCCAGTAAGATGGTAAGGAATTCCCTTTGGGGATACTGTCTATTAAAACGAAAAAGAACTGGTTCTTCCAGCTTTGGTTGTTATGATTAGTCATGTTGATCGGAAAAGGCTGGAAGGGTTTATTCTTGAAGAGAAATCTGCTAGAACCATGAGTTACGAGGCTGTACAAGTAAGAAAGGGCTGGAAGATTGAAGTCGGGATCCTGCTTTACAACCAGTCTCTCAAAGGTATGCAAAGTCCTCCACATCATCAGCATAGCTTGAATAAAGCTAAGACCGGTGAGGGAAAAGAAGGTAGTTATAAGGTCGGGAAACAGATACGAGAGGCCGAGAAGGAATGGGAGTGCTGGAAAACAAACCCAGTAAGAAGAAACGCAATCGCTCCTTAATCGGGAGTCGTACGCTCTAAACACCGTTCCTTCGGGGAAGCGTTTGGAGATTCTCTGGATCTCTTCGTTGGTGAATTTGCAGATCTCGGAAGTTGGATCTTTAAGAAGATGTTGCGTCTGGAGCATGGGAGTAATATCCTTAGGACTCGAACTAAAGGAAGCTTTCTGGTCTCTTCTAGGCATTGTGATAGAAGGATGAGAAAGGTATATGAGATAATAGAAAAAAGAAAGGAGGATACCTGGTGGTTATGCCGGAACTATGCTTATAATCCGATGAAGAAGAAAGATATAAGGGTTTGAGCCTATTAAGTAGGCACAATTATTTGATGGCAGGCGATGGTCACATCCACTTTTAATCGACGGTTACGGTGCACTCTTCTCGGGATAAACATGACAGTTGTTCCCCTATCACACCTATCATGTTTAGGGGCAGTTGTTGGGACCAGGATCTTTGATCCTCGAAATCCAAGTATCGTTGGCAACTGTTAGCAGGACTGAGGATCCTCAATGGTTCAAGGATCCTTAACAGTCAATTTCAGTTATATTCTAATCTGTTTTTTGCAGGTATACCATGTGCTTACCAGAATTCCTATTATTACGGAAGGAATATTTTACCTGGTCTTCCCTTCTCGTCTACGCTCCTAAACGGTCGAGTTAAGAGTAAACCAAACGTGGCCGAGATTATAGCATAAGTAGTTAATTAGCCGTTGTATTTCATTGTATATATATATCGAATGATAACTGATCAAAAAACACAACACTTTAGCATTGAGAGTTCATAGTAAACACTTGTACTCACGATCAGCTATTATTCCACCATTTTTAACCTTTTTAAGCTTAATATAATTGGTAGTGATAGTTTTCACTACCCGAGGTTTTTGTGCCGGCGGGATACTAGTTACCAAGGGCTTTTCCTCGTATAAATCTCTGTGTTCATCGTTTATAACTGTTACTTTCATCACATTAATCCATACTAGCACCAATCCTCACTTACGAATTTGGTTCACTGATCCTTAGACCGATTTTTAATCAAAACAAACATGAGAAGGATTTATAGCAATATATATATATATATATATATATATATATATATATATATATATATATATATTGAGGAAAAAAAGATCATTGTGTCTTTTTATTTATCATTGTATTTTTTTCGTCATTAATTGTGTTTTTTTCCTTAACATTATGTCTTTTTTTTCTTGGTATTGTGTTATATTATTCAATACTGTTTTATATTTTATTCGCCATTGTTTTATATTTTGCGATCTATTGTGTCTTTTTTTATTTATCATTGTGTTTTTTGTTTATTTTTGTTATTGTCTCTTTTTTCTCACCATCGTGTCTTTTCGACATTTTTTTAATGGGAATGGCGGAGAAACATTTTAGCTTTTTGGTTCATATTTATATTTTGAGTTATGATTTTCTATTATTTTTAAACTAGGATAGTGGCCCGTGTTACACATGGGTGGGAAAAAATTTCAAACGTCATATATATATATACATATATATATATACATACATATATATATATAGGGGAGATTTCAAATGAGAACCCTTTGAGTTTTAAGAACTCGAAAGAACTCAGTGTAACGATTTTTTTTTCGAATTTTTTTACACGTGCGTAATATATGTAAGTTACATACACGTAAAAAAATTACAGAATTTTTTACGCACCAAGTCGACTTTTTACACATGTGTAACGGACGTAAAAGTTAGTGTAACCACTTACATATTTATTCTCTCTCTTACTTTGACTTTTTTGCCAGATTTAATCTCAACCACATATTCCAATCCATTTAATTAAATGTGTGGCCTAGAATTGAGTTCTTAAGTTCTTAAAACTCAACATGGTTCTCAAAATATCACTCCCCTATATATATATATATATAAGGATCCTAAGAGAACCATTGGCAAATTGAGAACTTTGGGAACCATTTTGGACCACTAAAAAAACCCTCTAAAAATATCAAAAAAAATTATAAAACAAACAAAACCGAAAATTTTAAAAAAGTAAAAAAACCAAAATTCTTATATTTCATTCCGGTTTCATTAAAAAATAAAAAATAAAAAAAATAACCGAAATTTTTTTTTTAATTCGTATTATACCTATACACATATGTATACTTTCATTTAATCTCTAGTTACGTAATACACATATGTGTACATTATCAATTACCTTAAATTATACATATGTGTATAGAAAAAAACATGTGTGTACATATTATACATATATGTATAATAAAAAAACCGATTTTTTTTCTTTTTAATTCGTATTATACCTATACACATGTGTATACTTTCATTTAATCTTTAGTTATGTAATGTACACATATGTACATTATCATTTACCTTAAATTATACATATGTGTATAGGAAAAAAACATGTGTGTACATATATGTACATATTATACCTATATGTATATGTATAATTTAGCTAAACCGAGAATTTTTTTTTACGTTTTTTTTTCAAAACCCGGGATGATAAATAAGAACTTTGGTTTTTTTACTTTTTTTATTTTTGTGTTTTTTTTTGTTTTATGATTTTTTTTATTTTTGGGTTTTTTTGTGGTCCAAAATGATTCTCATAGTTCTCAACTCCCAAAAAGTTCTCACATTATCCTGATCCTATATATATATATATATATATATATATATATATATATATATATATATATATATAGCTATCATAAGAATTCTTTACATTGTTTTCTGCAAAACCACAAGATGTAGGAAAAATATGTATAAATGGTATGAAATAAGAAACTGTATAAATATACAAATCATTGAATTGTTAAAGTAATAGTCATACTAAAAAAGGTAACAAAAATTAGTTATAAATAATTAATTGCGGTCAAAATCGGTTTTTAAATCATTTGAAAGAAATAATTGGTTATTATTGTAGAAAACATTAATTAGTGAGGTTATGATTCTAGAATTTATTAATTAGTGAATTATGTGACAATTCTAGAGATAGAAACCTTGTAAGTTTATGTGGACATCTTATTTGAAGGCCATGTGGATATCTTGTTTTGCTTTAATAGTATAGTAAGAAGATTAACATTTGGATTAAAATTAATTGATTAATTATGTGGAAATTATAAGCATGGAAAGTGGATAACATGGAACATTAGGTGAACACCCTAGAAGAAGGACAAGTGGACATATTGGTTTTGCATTAATATATTAGTTAGATTGTTTTATCTCAAATCCTTCTCACACTTTTAATTTTTATCTCCTTTTGCATTTTAACTTTTCCGAATAAAACAAATGAATTGTCGGGATTAAACGACTATATTTAAAGTTTCATCATAATATATTTACTTTTTAAAACATTAAAATAGCAAGGTATGTTTCACCAGATAAATAAATGGGAAAACAATGTCTCAACTATAAAAGATCTACACATGCACATATATTTATTTAGGGAAACAATTTTTCTTGTCACAAGTTAGTTTATGAGTAACTTGCTTACATTGGTAAGACGTGTTAAGACCAAGGTAGTGTTTATTATGAAGGAATGGAAGGTGGAATGTAATAGGTTATTCCAAAGAAATGAAAAAAATATGTTTGGTTATCATGTATTAATGAAATGAATCAATCCACATGGAATGAAACTCTTTTCATTTTTAGGATTTCTATTCCTTTGGGTATAGGTGTTTTTTTTCATTTCTTCAAGGAATGAAAAAGTCAAAAGAGTCAACAATCATTATTACTATTATAAAGTTATAATGATATTATAATAATTATTATTGTTATTTTCCAATTGTAGTTGTTATTATTATTATTATTATTATATAATCATCATTATTGTTTTGTATATTATAATTATATTAGAACTATTACTACATTATTAATATATATTTTTAAAAATTTGATGAGTTAACATTCACAATGCATATACGCTTTAATGATCTCGCTGTAGCACGAGGGTCCTAAAAATAGTTGTTATGAATATTCATTTATTATTATTAATATTATTTTTTTATTTATTTTTATTATTATTACTAATAAAAATATTAATAATAATAAAGTGATTAATCATTCCATTCTTACATGGTAACCAAACATGATAATGAAATGGTAATGATCCATTTCATTCCTTTGTCCATCTCATTCCTTTGTCCATTCCACTCTCACGTCCATTCCATTACTCCATACCAAACATACCCTTAAAAAGCCAAAAGTACATGAATAGAAGTTGATTTTGAAACCACTTGGCCTAATAGATATTAATTTTTTTGTTCTTAGAACCCATCCAAAGTATTCAATGGAAAGATGGATTCGTTGCTTTGTTTACTTAGTATAATAGTATAGAAGTGGGAATCATCCAATTATGCAGTTTTCACTCAACTATGACTTGAAGGCTTCCAAACGAATGTCATCGACCCGGTAGGGGCTATTATGTTGATGATGTTTAGCGCTTTTCATTGGTTGTGGTCTTGTGAAAAAACTCTTTTGAGTTTCATTGTCTATGAGTTTTGATGGACTGGGTCATCATAATAATATTCTATGGAAAAAATTAACAAAATATCTCTTTTTAAGAGAGATTTAAGAATGGTCCATTTCAAAAATTGAATTTTAGTTTGTCCCCTTCTAACACGGCGGCGGTGGCGGTGGCGGCGTGGCTATGGGCGAAACTTTATTTTGGCCTAGGGTGGCTCCGCCCCCTCCCCTCTGTATGTTTGCTCAATAGTGTAAATTTACCAATTTTCGTTAAATTTATCTGTATTCATCGAAAATTTTGAACCCCCTCCCTCGTTTATGAAAATTTTTATACGTATTGAGTTCGACCTCTCTTGCCTTTTCATCCAAGTTTCGCCACTGGACGTGTCGTTCAGTCATCATGACGAGTTTTTTTGTTCAACAAGAAGATGACACTAGTTACAAAAGACATGGTGTCCCAGTCGAGAATTAGAAAATTCTATGCATCACAACCAAATACGGAAACAAAAGTTTATGCGGCCGGACCAAATACTTGGCAAATAAGTTGGGCCAACTTCTTTGGTGACAGGTGTTGTCTTCTTGTTGGAAAAAAAAACTCGTCGTGTCTCCTAAAAGATACGTTGCGAGCAACGAGTTTGTAGGAGACGTTCCTAGTAGAGGTGTGTTCATCGAATCGGATAATATATTATTCAGTTTATTCGGTTCAAATTATTCGGATTTGAAAATTTTAGAACCTTATCCGAAATCCGATCCGAATTAGAAACATTCCCATCCGATCTGAACTGAATTCGGATAATCCGAAATAATCCATTTCACAAACATACAAAAAAGTCTATTTAAATCAAATATACAAACCGAAAAATTAGAAACGGACAATGGTCAAATTGATTCTAGGAAAAATAATCAAGCTCCTATTTTAATAAACAAACTCCTATTTTAAAGTCAGTCAAATAATCATACAGAAAGGAAAAACATATATATCTTGTTCAAATTATGAAATTAACAAGCTCACTCCTATTTTGAGTAACAAATTATCAAATCGGTCAATAAAATAGTATGAAACACAAAAGTATGGAGTGTGACGGTGGTTGATTTTTTTTTTTTTTTTGAATGTTTAAGCTTGCCTCATACTATTTACAATAAACCGCCGTTGCCAGGGATCGAACCCTGGACCTCTCACCCAAAGGCCTAAGCCTTTACCATCCCACCAAAGTGGAGATGGCGTGACGGTGGTTGATTGCATATGAGTGAGAGTATAGCAGCGGTCTAATAAGTCATTTTTGCATAACCAATGAAATGGATAGAGAAGTTAGGGTTATTGTAAATGCTACTGAATTATAGAGGTGGGCTATATAAAACTACTAAAACACATGTTATTTATTCGTATTAAACAAGTACCCAATTAATCCGAACTATCCGACTTTTTGAAATCCATATTCCAGTCTGATCCGAATCTGAATTATTTATTTGGATATTCAGATTGATCCGATCCGATATTCGAATAAGAATTCGAATCGGTTTGTTCAAGTTTTGGTTTCAGTTCGGATTTCAGATTTTTTTTATATTTCGCATTTTTTAACACCCCTAATTCCTAAGATTCCTAAAATTCCTTCTTTTTTTGGACAATTCTCACATTCGTTTAATTTATTTGTTTTTATTTCTTCTTTTCAGGTCAGTCATCTTTCGTGTCTGGTAGCTTCGGTTATATAGGATACATGATGTTTCCACTTGTACAGATTTAGATGTTAATGTCTTTGTCTCTTGTTATGGATCATTCATGACATGTTTTTAAACATATATGTGGCCAATGAGTTGAGAAAAAAAAATAATTTTATTTTTGTTTATGTATATAAATCGTTTTCAAAAGGAAATCAAATTGTTTTTCTTGATAAAGCTGGGCTATTTGTTCTATACAAATGGATTCAGGGTTTGTAAGTTGGAATTGATTGGAAAAGAAAAAAAAATAAAAAGGAAATGTTTACAACTTTCTTGCTATAAAAACAAAGTTCTTATACACAAAAATCTTAGCTAACACTTGCTAAGTCGCGAGTTAAGTCATCATGCATAATTGATTACCAATCTACAAACGCCTATTTGTTGTATCTTTGAGTGATAATTTAATTATTGAATATTCGAAACACGAAAGTTAGAAAGATCAAACTAAACTAAATTTGCTTTAAATCATTAAATACTTGACTTGGAATAGCAAATATAAGAATTGTAAATGTAAACATCACATATCTAAGTACTTGAAAAATATAGATGGGATCCGATACAAGTGACTTTAAATGTATTACGTATATGAAGTAACAAAAATCTGAGTGATGGCAATTTCATAATTAATCTAACTAAAATAATTACACTACACAAAACTACACAAAACAAAAGTAATAATAATTTTGCTACATTTTACAAGCAACATACTTATTATTACTCTAGTTCAATTTGGTTGTAGCACAGCCAGGGGCGTAGCTCTTTAGGGACCCGGGGTGACCCCGGCTACTGCCTTTTTTTCCGTTAGTATGGTAAATTTCATGATTTTTTCCAAAATATTTTATAGGTATTAAGCGCAGTCACCCCCGATGTATTTTACAAAAAGCTACCGGTTACCGTTGATTTTTTTTAATATAATACCCCATCGTTTGATTTTTTTTAACCTCACAGTTTTTATAAACAAAAGTTGCAAAATAGCAGTCGAATAGTAAAAAGTTTTGTTTTTATAAAACTCAAAATTGGAAGGACTGTTTGTAAAAATAACAACTTGTTTAAACAACAGATAGGCAGTTTTCAACAATGAAAATATTCAAGAATAAAACGTCAGATAAGTATTTCGAAAATAGCTTGATGGTTTACATAGCAAAAGAAATTGTTGAAACATTTGATTCGGAATCCATAATTGAGGAATTCAGAAATCTTAAAAGTTGTCGAGCTGCTTTGTAATTCTTCTTCTAAGCTACTCATCCTTCCTCGGCTCTATTATTATGAATATTTTTTGTCTTTGTTGGTTAAAAAATTTTCTAGTTTTTTTTTTCCTTTTAAGAATAATCGTTTGAATGAATGAAAAAAATAGATATATAGATGTTATATTGTTTGATCCGACCCGAACCAAACCACCGACACGAACCGAATCATCGACCCGAAAATTTTTGGGTCCGTGACTTCGGTCACCTCTGTGACGAAGCCCAAGCTTCGCCACTGAGCACAGCGTAATTATTATCACTCTATTCAGGATGATTACGAAAATAAATTGCCCCTGTTGTGTTTTGCTTATTAGTTCCGTACATCTCGCACACTACAAGATCATTTATATTTTATCCTAGCACTTAGATAAAAAAAATACATAACTTTTTTTTAAGAAGGTTAATATAGAATTATAAAATTTAGAAGATGTAGATAAAAAAATCCATGCAAGGGTAAGGTTTGATAATTTTAGATGAAAAAAATTTGTGCTTAAAAGAAAATAATTAGGGCGCGTTCGTTTCATAGAATTCGTGGAAATTCAAAGGAATTGGAATTATAATTCCATGACATGGCGTGTTCGTTTCATTGGAATGAGAATCTTAATTCCATTTTGATGTGTTTGGTTGTCAAAGAATTGTAATTGGAATTAGAATTCCATTCCTTCAAATTCCTTTAAATTAAGGGATTTCAAATCCTTTCAAAATGTGAAGGATTTCAAGGAAATTCATTAGAATTTTTCTCAAGATTTTTTATTATTTTATTTTTAACGAGGACAACGAATAAACATTTTAGTTTTTTTACTTTTTTTACTTTTTATTTATATTTTGAGTTATGATTTTTTTTATTATTTTTGAATAATTTTTAAAAGGTTTTTGATCTTAATAGAAAACCCTTAAAAATAAAAAATAAATAATAAAGAAATCATAACGCGAAATATAAATAAAAAACAAAAACTCTAAAAAGAGTAAAATGCTTCTGCCGTTATCCTCATAAAAAAAACCTATTCCAATTCTTTTGTGGTGATAGAATACAATTCATTTGTCAAACGAACACATCAAGAATGGAATTGAATTTCAATTCTTTCCATTTTTAATTCCTAATTGCATGTTCATATTCCAAATCCAATTCCTTTTAATTCTAAATCCTATACAAATTCAATTTCAATTTCATTTTATGAAAAAAACGCACCCTAAAAGATTTTTATAAAGGAATGATTGGATCAGTTGACCTTATAATGGCAAGAAACGGAGTATCATGGACGTCAATCCTGTGATTTGTTGATTTTCTAATTACTTGTTCAAACATTAGATTAAATTAATTAAGTATACAATAAAAAAATGCAATCAAATACAGTACTAATTTTCCTACTGATTGCGTAATATTACCACGAAATTTCCAACTGAAGTCTTGATATTCAACTCTCCGTGACTTGCTCTTCTTAAAGCATTCACGATTATATTCTTATCTGCATGAGATAACGAAGATACCAAGATTTGATCATCCAATGATCTCCAACTCAATCGGTTTTAATGAGGCCCTTGAAAAGTTCAATTCAAAAATAGAGAGGCCTTGAGTTTACGTGTCACCTGTGACAAAAAAAATAAAAAATAAGGGGTTTAAGATTGGACCAAATGTTATGGTGAGTTAACTTCCTTCTCAAGGGTGGAACGGAGAAATATGAATATAAATTGGGTGGGTCAATGACCCGTTAATGATCCAAAACTTAAAAAGCCATAAAAAAATTTATATTTCATCTTTTATCTCTAAACTACCTTATAATCGGGTAATATGCAAGAAAGAAAATATCAGTACATGCAATTATTAAGTCTTTATATAAATCTTGTAGGTGAAAAAATATATTATAAATATTAACAATATTTTTAAAAATTAAAAAAATATATGTATAAGTTAATATATATATATATATATATATATATATATAATTAGGTTTTAAAAATATATTATTACTGCAATTTGACTTTCATTTATTATTTTAATGAAAACAAAAAATTACTTAATTTAGATTTCGAGTAAATTGATATTTTTATCCATTTCAATCCAATAAGTTCAGATTTTGCACTTTTAGTCCATAATGTTTCATGTTTGTTACAATTCACTCCAGTCATTTAACTCAATCTACTTATTCTATTATTATAGTATGAAATGATCTCAAGCCCTTAATTTAAAAACCTAACGAAGCACAACTCCAACATCTGGCCATTATCGTTCCCTACGCATGGACGACTTAGTGACTTTTACCCATCATTGTTCCACATCGTTAGTTAATTTTACCAAATTTGTCGTCCGCACTCTGACATAGCGCAGATCCACCTTTGAAAGCCCATCATCTTTTACATATACCCCACCCAAGTCGTCGATTTAAATCATTGTTTCATATTTGCTCTCTCTCTCTCTCTCTCTCTCTCTTAAGATAGGTGAATGCTCGACAAGTTCACACCACTGCAATCAGCTATACCGATAAATATAAAGAAGTGAGTCTAGGGTCAGAGAAAGTTTGAAACTTTAATCATTCTGTTATTATGTCACATATAGAAAACCCAGCTTTTAATTGAAGCTTTTTAGAAATGTTGGGTAACATCCTAGAAAATTTCGTGTCAACTTTGCCAACTTTGATAGTTGATGGACCAACTTGGAATTAAACCAAAGTCAAATTCCAGGGTCAAATATGTAATTATAGAAGTTTCATATTAGATAGACCATCTGGAGGATTCGACAGCCAGTCTGAAGACCATACTTCATGATGAAGATGACAGACTAGATGGATCGTCTCATCCATCAACCTTTTGAAATGGCCCGTCTAAAGGCAATCTTAGCTGCAAACACAAGGATTATACAAATAGTCTAATCCATCCACTATTTACAGAAGGACCGTCTAACCAACTATGTCAGCAAAAATTTGACAACAAGGCAATAACGTGGCATTTGTCGATTATTGATTCATCTCAAGATCTAGGCCTACAAATATCATTCATATCACGTGCATTTCATACCTCATTTAGCTACAAACTATTATAGCTCAAACAAAGAAGTGTTCTTGAATTTCTTGGTGTTTTTAATCAAGTTCAAGACATAAGAAAAGTACACTAATCCTAAGGAGATTATGATCAAGTGTTTTGTGTAACATCTCGGAATTTTAGTATTTGTTTTCGTTTAAGTTTAAACTGATTCGGAATTCGGATCTTTCGAACTATTTAAAACTTATAATTAATTGTATTTAACTTGGTTTAACTTATTTTATAATTTTATAACTTTCAATTATGCTGAATAGCCCTTAAAAACCTTTAAAATCGCTTAAAACGGCTAAAAATCGCATTTTTGATAACTACAGGGACTAGTTTTGCCAATTATTTCCTATTTTCGATTAAATTAACGAAACTTAAACTCCAAGAAATGTTATGGCTGGTCAAATTTCGTTTTATTGGTGTCCAAGCCAAATTTTATTACTTATTGTACCAGATTTTCTAATTAAATAGTTTATTTTGTTTCCTAATTTGTTTTTAACAACCAAATCGCTTATTTTAGGACATAATCGAGTGAATTAAGATCCAAGAAAAAGATGTTAACTAAATTTACAAGTCCATACTCTAAAATACCAATCATGAACGAAATCCACAACTTATTTCATTGATTTAATCATTAAATGCATATTCGGTTTACTAAACGAGTAAACCTTCCAAATATAGTTCATTTTTTGTAATCTCTATATAAACACATCATAATTCTCTGTCACAAACCTGTATCCTAACCCTAGAGAGACCCTCCAGCCATCACCTACCTTCAACCTTCACCATCTTCTTCGGTTTTTGCGTTATTGTTGAAGATACAAGTTAAGATGGTTGACTTTGCTTGCTTTAGGATCTTTGACTCTTTGTTTCTCTTGATCCTTTCACTTTCCGGGTAAGTTGTAAACATAGGAATCGTTCATACATATTCCCTAGTCAATAACCTTCAATCAATTTCAATGTTTGAAGGGTGTTAACTGGTCAATTCGCTTAAAACCCGTTAAAGGGCAAAACAATCAACAAGTTTGACTTTACGTTTTCTCATGCTTCTGGTCGGATTCGATGTTCGGTCCAGAAGACTTTTATTCTCGTAACATGATTTTAAGGCTACTAACCAAAAACCGACTTCCGAATCGCTGTTCGGATTTTGGTTAGTACCAGCTCGCTTAAATCTTAAATATAACATAACCGGAGTTCTAAACATCCGTTTGGTTTGATTCTAGCGACCACGAGTTCGTTTTTACTTATATTATCATATCTCAAAGTTTCGGGTTCTGATCATTAATCTCATTCGACGCGTAGTGGACGACTCGCTTAATCTTTAGTTCGTTTATCTTAGTTATTAATCGCTTGCCTTTAATTTAAGGTGAGTTTATCATTCCCCTATTTTACCAACTTTTCTAAACGTTTTGGGGACATATGCGTACCTATCCGTATTTCATACTATATATATATATATATATATATATATATACACGTTCAAACAAATGCATACGTGTTATTGTGAGTGACTTGATCAAACATACGTGCTACTTGCTTACTTGTGTTACCATTCAATCAATCGCATATTGGAATTACTATTCAATAAATCGTATAGAGGGTGTTCCTGCTGGTGACCAACGTCCGATTCGCTTGGCAACGGTCGACATACTTGTTTATGGTTTGATTATATTTACCGCACTTATCACGTCATGCTTATTTATATTGTTGTGTCAAAACTGATGATATTCTCACTCAACATGTTTGTTGAAAAAACTCCATTTTCTACGCATATACAGGTTGCTTGTATTGAAGACTGAAGTTGGGCACGTAGACATGACCTTAGGATATAAACAAGAAAATATTATTTGAGTTTACATTCATGTGTATATTCTTTCAATAAAATAATTAATTAGATATTGTCACATTTTATATATGATAGTATTTTCGATCTGTGAGCAATCGGATCACGCCCCGGCATTTCCTCCTTAGGTTGGGGTTTGACATTTTGGAGGTCTTAGAAGTCATACCAAGTCATTAATAGGTCAAGTGCTAGCTTGGAAATATGGTAAATGCGTTTAATGCTCGTTTAAAATTCGTTTCTTCACGTTTAAGCCATGGTCAAAGCTATATCAAGAAAACCTTGATAAAATGATGTTATAAACATCATTGAAGTGTTTTTAAGTATGTGCGGAAGCTTAGAATCAATAAACAAATGTTAGTTTTGTTTTTAAATTATTCTTTTAAGCAAAATAGTTATGTGCGGACTATTAGACGAATCATATAACATTTCAACAACCCATCTAAAACCAGTAACAAACGCGGTATATTTCAAATAGTTGAGGGACAGCCAGTCCAACCATCCGACGGACCGTCGAATCATGAGATGGCCCGTCTAAACTTAAGACAACATGTCTAATCTTACATCTGGTCAAAATGCCAAACTAGTGTTTGACAGACCGTCTAATTGATCAAGTGATCCGTCCAAAGCCAATTTTTATTTTTTTAATGTAAATTAAGTTTTAAACCTAATAACCAAACTATAAATATTAAACAAGGTTTGCAACGATAAACCTGGCCAGTAAGGTCTGCAGCTATATCCTACATAGATCTAAATATTTATGTAAATTAATCTATTTGTTATAGGTTAAGCATCCAAAAAATTAGAAGTTTCATGAATACTTTAAAACTTGCATTAAACCGATTTACTCTCACAATAGCCGGTTGTTTGCCTAAAAGAGTCTTAAAAATGCTTGCATGGTATAATGAATCCCTAAAACATTATAACATCTGATGGATAATTAAACACTTAGAATAAGTACACATGTTTCTGGATCCATGCATATATGATTATCGGGTATACCAGAAATCATTCTTAAGTAAAACTAAACCCAAATTTGGCGACTATACTGCTGGAAACCGTACTCTAGTGGTACTATTGTGTGTGAATGTTAATAAATATGCTCCGGTGGAATCACAACAGAGCATCTTATTGAATTGCAATAAAACTATGTTGTTCTTTAACGAATTTTTAAAATACTTTAGTGTCAGTTAACGTTTCAACAGCACATCGCTAACGTATTTTCAAAAGTGTTTTAGGTAATCAATAACAGAATGTAATGCAAGATATTTGTCATAGAGATTGATGATAGAGATGGCCTACTCTGATAAAACACTTGATTTTGCTTTAAAAGTAACAAAAATGTTAAATGTTAAAGCAAATGAGGTGAGTGTTAACAAAAGAAAGTTATAGACGAATCATTTTTTTTACACATAAGATATAAAGTAAAAATTTCTCTTTCATAATTAGAATATGTAATTTAGGAGAGAATTGTTTGTTTAATAGGCAATCATTTTTGCAACACATAACGAATGTGGTGACCCTAGAGAAAAGGGGGAGTAGTTGTAGGAACGAATGTTTTCAGACCCAGTCCGGATGTTGACCCGGACGTCTTACTGGGTCAAAGGTCGGACCGACCCGAGAGGGCGGACATGTGTTTAACCCGGATGACGTCATAAATAATTTAAATATATATTTACATATATATATATATAATTCATATACATATAAAAAATAATAATAACCAAAAATAATAATAATAACAAACTTTAATGTTTATTTATGTTTTATAAATTGTTTTTTAAATATATGTGATTTATGTTTGATTAATAGAGACATCAATGAAGCTTGATTGGTTGGCTTATGGGGTAATTATTAAGGCTTCTATCTCTGAAATGACCCAAGTTCGAATCCCGGCATACACATTTCATTTTGGATTTAATAAAAAATGGGTTTTACCGGTCCACCCGCCGGGTCAACCGGTCCGACCACCACCCGTAAAACTCGGCCGGGTTTTTAGAAACGTCCAAAATACATTGACCCGGACCGATATATGGACCAGGGCCTAGTCGGACCCGGCCGCGGGTCGGGCCGGGCCGGGTTTCAAAACGAATGTGGTGAATCCCCGGGTTTCAAAACACTGGTAGGAACTTTAAATTTGACCAATTCAAAATCATATTCATGCATGGCTCTATCTATCCATCAATTCACAAAAATTTACTAGTCTTTAAAGCCTATAAATGTGACATCTTATATAATTTAGCTCACACTAGACTCGGGACCCCAATAATGCAACTTCCTTTCCTTTTCATATCTATTTATTGTACGACTGCATACAAATCATTGTTTAAGTTTTCCTCATTTTAACCAACTTCACCTCATAACCACCACCAACACCCCCCCCCCCCCCCCCCACCCGACGTTTTCGTCCAAACTTCATCACTGTCATTAAATAATATGTTTTAGAAAAAGCTACTGTATATTATGAAAATGTTTTTTGACTTAGTGATTCGGGTCACTTTTCATTGATGATTTCATTAAGTATGGAACCAACATTCTCATGGTATGGCTCCACTTTTCAGTTTTCACAGAGCCAGAGCCATCTTCTTTTCGTCTGTATATATAAAGATTTATTTCTAATTTGAGTGGTGGGTGAGTATTAAATATTATTTATCTATAACAGTGAAAAAGTAAATAAGACCATATATAGGACTCGATCCCAGAGAACTAGGTAGTATTATATATATAGTGTTTGATACTACTTTTATGTTCGGTTTATAAAGAGTGGTCTTAGTTTATCAATATATTCAAAGAGTCACTGCAGTATAAATACATCGTGGGTCCGTCACTATTAAATTATATAATAGAAAGGGTAGGTTAAATTAAAGTAGCAAAGGGGAGCATAACATAAGAATTAAAAACAAAGATATATGTATGGGTGGGCAAGAGGAGGAGATTGAAAATGACTTGTGAAATAATTTAAAGGACCATGCACTTATGGATCATTTTGTGGGACAACCCACACTTGATACAAAACTTAAAAGTATTCCAACTTATGTTAAGAGCTAGCCTAATTATATGGAGCTTATGTAACATATACATCGTACCAGGAAAGTGAACATAAAACCTAGTAACTACCCGTATAACACGATTAACAAGATTTAAGTTTACGACGTATTAACGTATAAGTAAAATTTGTACATTAGTTGTGCAAGCTTTGGTCGTTAGTTTTTTTATAAAGTTTAGGATGCACAAATTTTTATTTTTTTTTTTTAAATAAAAGTGGTAAGTATATGTATGGGGGTGGGGTAGTGGTCCAGGAGCAAAAGATGTTAAAACATGGACACGTCTTCCCAAAAAAGACAGGCTGGTAGCGTTAGCATGCATGGGATTGGGATCAATGGAACAGCAACCCTTCGATATTTCTTTTTATTTTTTTTTCTTTTTTCTTTTTCTTTTCTAAATATGCACGCCACATGTTTCGATTTATTTTAAATGCGGTTTCCTCTTTTAGACTCAAGTTTACAACATTTAGGACAAATACTAAATACTTGCTGTTTTGGAAATTTAGGTTGTAATATGACAATTCAAAGAAAGGAATTTGGTAATAATTAATATTATTTTTATTTTCTTAAATTCAATCTCAAAATTTATTTGCAAACCATATTCGGCAATAGAAATGGTTCTCTAATTTCCTCTGCGTTTTAAAATTTTACTGAGTTATCAAAATTTAAAGTTTAACACTTGAAAAGGTAAGCCCTTATTTGATGAATAGCCTTAACGTTAAGGTGTGCATTACTATGGTGGTGTTAAAAGTGTAGTGTTCGTAACACCCCGAACATCACCTGAACCTGAAAATTGTTTAAAATACGTGAACACAAACATGACACAAGTTAACCTAAACATGACCAGCTTGACCCTAAGATATTTTTTCTTATTTATTGTTTTCTCATATTAATACTTTAGATTTATATATTCATAACAAAAAGGAAATGCAAATATATATAAAACATTTATATTTCATTTATAAAATCTTACGTTAAATTTTCTTTTAGCTTTAAATTTTGGCATAAAAGGCACGACAAGTTAAATTTTATTATACTAAAAGTTAAATTTTATTATACTAAAAAGTTAAAAAAAAAATTAAAATACAAATTAAATGAGCTAATTAATGGGTCAATCGATAAACTTGACTGACTGGTTGACACAACCCGTTTAGCTAAACGGGTTTGCAATTCGACCAATACAAATTATATTAAACTCAATCCCACAAATTTTCTGTTAGGTTTGTGTCATGTTAATTCTTCAACTTGCTTTCCAAGTTATTCAAATTTGAAAATTCTAAAAGTGGCTTCGAATTACAACCACCGATTGCAATTCAGTTTCGTTTTGGGTTGACTTGAATAACCCGCAATTACAAGAAAAGAAACAAATAAACTTTTGTAATATTTTTATTAAAATTATAATGAGGTAAATGAAATATGTTTAGCCGCTCGGCCCGCTCGCGAAATTGTTGGGCTTTCAACCGCTTGCGAAATCTGGGATGCACTTGAATAGCATATACTCATATAGCAACTCATATCAACCACTGCATTCAAAATCTTCAAGACCACTTTCTAATTCTAAAGAGGTACATCAAGTGTTTTTTGCCTTTTCTTTTTTTTTTTCTTCAAATGATTAAATTTTCACGTTATAAGGTTTGAACCCATAATCTCCTATTTACACTTTAACTATCTTACCACCCTACCAAATTGAACCGTTTATGCCTACTTTCTAAAGAGGTACATCAAGTATGCTTTTTTTTTTTTTTGAACGACTAGATTATCCACTCTATAGGTTTTAAACTCATGACCTCTTATTTATATCTTAACCACCCTATCAGATATGTTTAATAATTAGTATATAAACTTATATAAATCGATTATTATGGCCAAACCGGTTTGAAAACAAAAAAAATTATGGAGTTCAGCCTAATCCGAATTCAATTTGGGTAAGAACCAGAATTAGATTTGGTTCAAATTTCATATTTTCTCAAGTAATATTGGAATAATTAATAACACCACAATTTGATAACACCGATAAAAAAAAGGTCACCTAATCAAATATAGTGTTAGTAATACTAACATTAAATTTTCTATGCTACTTATAAAGCATATTGGAAGAACAATAATGTAATTTTATATAATTTTAAGACATTTAAGACAAAATTTAGCATGTAAGGTACAATCATATATGCAAAAGTTTCTAATTTACTTTAATAAATTTCACCCATATAGTCTTGAACTCAAGACCTCGTATTTTAAACTAAAGATGTTTAGCAACTATTCTTAAATGGTAATTATGCTAGATTTTTTTTACTTAACAATATAAATATTCATTATCTTCAAGTATAAAACTAAAATCATATTTAATGGCGACTTTTCAATAATTCGCATATATACAAATTGTATAATGTTCAAATGATTTATATCTTTTATATCTTATTCTTATTGACCAAGTCAAATAATTATTATGCTTTAATTAAATTTATGTATGTAAAATTATCCGTTCGTATAAATATGACATTTACAATTAATTAAAATATATTAAATACACATATATATTATGTCTTCTTTGTTTTTTTCACCTTTGTGTAACACGTGTAACTAACCTAGTATATATATGCATATTTAATAGTAATTGTTACTATTACTATTTAAATAATATTAATAATAACAACAATATAGTACCCAAATATAATCAGGTTTTAAAATAAATCGTTTAGATTTAACTCTTACGTACCTGTCAGTGAAGCGTATGGAACCCACTAGTATTGATGTTATTCAAATATGCAAAATAATTAATAATCAATAATATCAATTCCTATGTCCACTTTTATTTTTAGTGTAGAAAATTGGATTAAAAGCCCAAATCTGGGCTTATTGTTTCCCATACTCATGTGCTTGTTGAATTACTTGTTCGGCCTAATACTGACATTCTAGGCCCAAGTGCCCGACGCTACATAATTTTTTTTTCTTTGAACTGCACTCATTTTAATTGTATTGCCATATTGGTATATTATAACTATTAACTAATTCATATTCTTTCACTTTGTTATATTTAATTAAGCTATAAAATTGATTCTTTTAGTTTTTTAGGTATATTAGTTTGTTTAACAGCCAAGATTCTAAGTATATAAATTTAGTTTTATATTGAAAAATGGAAAGTGAATTAATTTAACTATTTTCCCGTTTTTTAAGTATATAAATTTAGTTTTGTATTTGTATTACAAAAGTTCCTTCATAATCTCAATCTCTATGAGTGTCTTTAATAAATTTCATAATCTTAAGGCTGTGCCTTGTGGTCTCGCGACCACCAACTTCAACAGGTGGCGCACACCACGGCCAGCCGCGAGTGGCGCCACGAGCGAGTGGTCACAATAATGCAATTGTATCTATCTATCTATCTATCTATCTATCTAAATGCCTAATCCTATGTGTCACTCTCTAGTTATTCTTCACCCATCTCAAGCCACAGATTGCTTGATTTGTGATTTGAAGCTTCTCATTCGTTTAACCGAAATTCACAGGTATGAATCTCACTAAACCATCCCCTCTCAAGCCACCAGATTGCTTGATTTGTGATTTGAAACTTCTCATACGTTTGACCCGAATTCACAGGTATGAGTATCACCAAATCTGGATGGTTGTTAAATGAGTTATAGCATCTAATGTATTTGTGAAACTCTTTCATAATCAAACAATAATTTCCGTGGGCCATGAGTCTCACTAAACTCAGATAGCCCTTAAATAAGTTATAACATCTCATTTATTTGTGAAATAACCCTTTAATCATCAAACAATAATTTTCGCGTGTCATGGGTCCCACTAAACCCGAATAGCTTTTAAACGTGTAATTATAACATTTAATTTATTTGTGAAGCTCTTTTATCGTCAAACCCTAATTTAATTTCTCTAATCTATATATTTTCCATCACCGGTGTATCATTTCCATCACCAATTAACTACCGATTATCACCCACCATCATCAACCTCTCATCTCATGCATCAACTACCATCATCACATAAATAAACTCCTGTAACACTTGGAAGAGGGCCAGGGGGTTAAGCTAATATTTTATATTTGGAAACTTATCTCTATTAACATTTTTTACCTTAAATTAGTTACTCACGTACCACTAAAACTTTAGGTAGCGTTTGGTATGCAGGAATGGAATGATTCATTGTGTGGGAATGAGAAAAGTGGTGTTTGGTTGCTCAATGGAATGGAATCATCTATTACACATGGAATCTCATTCCATCAAAACCATTCCTTCCCACCCCCTTCTTTTTTTTCATTTCATTCCTCCTTCACCCTATTTTCTCAACACCACCACCACCTAACAACAACAACCACCACTACTATCGCCACCACCAACACATGTCCGTAACTGTCGCCACCACCACGGCCTCTGCCACCACCACCTTACCACTAGTGCAACCACCGCCACCTCTGCCACCATCGTCGCCATAACCACCACAAACATTGTCACTGTCGCCACCTGACCATCACCGCCACCACCACTGTCGCTGCCTGACCACCATCACCGTCGCCACCACCCTATCATAACCATCACTACCAATGCTACCACCGCCACCCCCACCACCACCGTCATTTGCGTCTCCAGAGCTAACACCACCACTGTCACCATTGCATTTTTTTTTTGGTTAAAAAAAATATTTTGAGATATGAGTGTTTTTTTTTTGTTAAAAAAAATATTTCTATTCATTTCATGCATACAATTTTCTTGGATACCAAACAACATAAAGTAATAATTCATTTCATTCCCTTAGGTTAACCAAATAAGACAAATGAATGATAATGATTCATTTCATTCCCTTGTCCATTCCATTCCTTCTCTCATTCCATTTGTCACACCCCAACCTAAGGAGGAATGCCGGGGCGTGATCCGATTGCTCACAGCTCGAAGATACTATCATAAATAAAATGTGACAATATCTAATTAATTATTTTAATTCAAATGTACACACAATAATCAAATACAACAAAACAATTCAAATAAATAAATACAATCAATTAAATTTAAGTTTGTCTCAAATATAACCTATGGTTTTGACTACATATCCATACTTCAATCTAAGCAACCTGCATATGCGTAGAAAATGGAGTTTGTCAACAAAACATGTTGAGTGAGATGATCACCAATTTTGAAACATTAAATAATAGCACATATATATATATAATTGATAAATGATAAATGACAAATGATAAATGCGCAAACCAACCATGTGATATAATCAATCAAATCATAACAAACATGCATATAACCAAATCGCGTGTGCCAATGAAATCGTTGCCAAGCGAATCGGGCATTGATTACAATAACTAAGGTTAAGCGAATCGGGCTCCGGTTATTAAGACGGTCGTATGATCATACCAATGAGAACCCTCTACAAGGGGATATGTTGGACCTCTCTGAAACGTTATCAAGTAAACAATTAAACATGTAGCAACTAGCAAATAACATTCAACTGATATTCACACAATGATTATATTTGCGATTTTGTGTATATATATAGATAGAAAATATGAATAAGTACGCATATGTCCCCAAAACGTTTGAAAACGGTAGATAAAAAGGGGAATGATCAAACTCACCTTAGACGGAAGGCAAGTGATTAATAAATTCGACAAACGAACTAATGATTTAAGCGAGTCGTCCAATACACGTCCAACGAGATTAATGATCAGAATCCGAAACTTTGCGATATGAAACTATAAATAAAAACAAACTTAATGCCGCTGGAATCAATCCAAACGGATGGGTAGAACTCTAGTTATGTTGATTTTAATGTTTAAACGAGTAGAGTCTGATCAGAATCCGAACTTCGAGTCGGGAGTCGGGTTTTGGGTAGAACCCTTAAAATTTAATTACGAGAAGAAAGTCTTCTGGACCGAACATTGAATCCGACCAGAAGTATGAGAAAACGAGAAGTCAAAGTTGTTGATTGTTTTACCCTTTATCGGGTTTTAAAGCACTTGACCAGTCAATACCCTTCAATCTCAGAAATTGATTGAAGGTTATTGACTAGGGAATATGTATGAACAATTTTACAGTTTACAACTTACCCGGAAAGTGAAAGGATCAAGAGATATAACGAGTCAAAGATCAATGTATAAACAAAGTCAAACGTCAAGGCTTGTGTCTTTAACGAATATGCAAAAACCGAAGGGTTTGAGAATGAGCAGAGGTAGGTGACGGCTTGAGGAGATGTAGTAGGGTTAGGTTAAGGTTTACAGCAGGGAATTATGATGTGTTTATATAAGAATAGCTAAAACGAACAAAATATGGGCTTTTTGGCTCATTTAAGCAAGTATATGCGATTTAAGGAAAGAATCTTCGATTTATTCACAAAGATCTGATCTTGGACAAAGAAAAACGAATTAGGAATGGTATTTTAGTTGTATGATGTTTACTTGGACCTTAATTCACTCTAACATGCCTAAAATAAACGATTTTATACCTTAAACGAACTAGAAAATGAACTAAGGCTTAAACGATCTGTGCAGGTACCCCGTCGCGCCACGCGGCCACCTAGGGTGGTCCCGTCGCGCAGCGCCCCGGGCCACAATGCGGAAAATTTCATTTTTTGCATTTTTAGTCCCTGTAGTTTGATATTTGGTCCATTATTGAACTTTTTATATTTTAAATAAGGATTTAGACATTATATAAAGTATGAGAGGTATAAATTGAACATTAGAAACTTGAATATATTATTTTTGTTTAATAATGAAAATCTAAATTATTCCCGCTCGGTTTAAACGTAAACGAAAAATCCGAAATGTTACACAATTCCCCCTTCATTCCATTACCTCCAACCAAACATACCCTTAGACTTCATAATAAAGCAATTTTAAAATAATGATAATAAAAGAAAACTACATTTTAATAACTGATCGATAGTTAACTTGACATTATGTGGCCTCATGACATTGAAACCTCATGAGAGTATTTTCATGAGTTTTTCATGTGTTTGTCGTTAGGAAAAACACACTGATAATCTAACTAATGACACTCTTCTTTCAATTATGTTGCAAGGGCAATCTAACTCGCATAGTTTTTACAGATTTAGCTTGATTTCCACTCTGCTTTGCTCACATGAATAATTATATGTAAAATAAAAAAACGTGTATTCAATTTAAGCAAAATCGAATAGAATCAACTATAGTTCAATTATAAATCTACGACGCATATGTAAGTATAATTAATGATTAAATTGTCGGTAGAAACTGCTATCAACCGACGAATTATATTTTAAATTATGGAAAATTCCCAAAATAAGCATTTATGAAAATAAATTTCAAGTTTTAGGTACCATTTGCAAAAAATTCCAGAGTTTGTAGTTTGTCGTGACGAGTAGTTTGTAGAACTAATTAAAACTTGCCGCGTGTCCTTAAACTAGCCGTAACGAGCATGCTCACTAATTATTTACTCACCATGACTAAATAAGTTTCATGCATTGTAATCAACGCCCACCGAGTAATTCATAAGTCCTTTAGTCGCGACGACTAGTTTACCTGGTTTACATTCCCTACACGAATAGTTTATTAGTAGTTATCTCGTTGCAACTAGTTTAATCTTATAATCTACTCGTCGCGACTAAAGGACTTATGAATTACTCGTGGGCGTTGATTACAAGGCATAAAACTTATTTAGTCGTGATGAGTAAATGACTAGTGAACGCACTCGTTACGGTTAGTTTGAGGACACGTGACAAATTCTAATTGGTTTCTACAAACTACTCGTCACGACTAGTTTACAATACTTATTTCTGAAATTTTTTATAAATGATACCTAAAACTTGAAATTTGTTTTCATAAATGCTTATTTTAAGAATTTTCCCTCTAAATTGTTAGAATCTACTTTGTTTAAAATTATTAAAACTCAATGTATTTTAAAAGAACAATAATAATATGAGCATATAGTTAATTGTCACATTAGCCATTCCTAATTTGATGGGGTTGTAAGGTGTTTACTAGGCTATTAACAGAAGGTCAGGATTCAAATTTAAAATATTTAGTCGTTACTGATCCTCAACATTACGAACCGGGTAAGTCAATTTTGATGTCGTTACTAAAGAAAGCAGGATTGCACACCAAGTGTTCGACATAAGTCCTATAAACCTCCCGCCTTTATAACTTGTTCAAATCATCATGCCCATACATCACCTGCTCAAATTCTATCGTATTAATATCGCCCCTCATAATTCTCTCGTAAAATTTGCTAATCTTCAAGCTCACAACTTTTCAAATAAGCCTTCGAAAAACGCGGTATCCCTTTACCTGGAACGAGCAACACTCATAGACCGAATCCGTGTTATCCTCCGATCAGATTCCCAGGATTCCCTCGTTTCGGTCTTGAACGATCGTGCTCTAGACTCTTTTGTAGTCACCAATGCGCTTAAATCCGCCCCGTCACCGGACTCAGCGCTTTCGTTAATCAAATCCCTTAAAAAAATCCCAACTTTCAATCATACCCAAAATACCCTTTACGCGTTAGCGAAAGTCCTTGCGAAATCCAAACTAACCGGGAAACTAAAGGCCCTCATATACGGCATAAACTCGAAGAAATTCAAGAATGTTGCTAGCATCGGCTTTATTGTTCAAATGAAGCTATTTGCAGCTGCGGGTGATCTTGATTCCGTTCTTAATGTGTGGCACGAGTGGAAAACATCGCAAAAATCCCCGAATGTTGAGTCGTATAATATTATTATGAACCTATGCGCACAAACGGGTAAGGATTATGAGGCGGTTAAGACTTTTAATAGGATGATTGATGAAGGATTGGCTCCTAATTCAAGAACGTACACTGTGATTATCGAACATTTAGTGAGTTCTCGAAAGTTAGATTCGGCATTGGAAGTGTTCAACATGTTGCCATTGATGGGTGTGAAGCATACGTCAAAGCAGTATTCGGTTTTGGTTAATGCGTTTTGTGGTGATGATCGGTTCGACTTGGTTCAAATTTTGCTTGATAAAATGCAAGCGGATGACGTTTATCCTACTCGAGTAATGCTCTCGTCACTACAGCGTATGCACGATGCGGGATACGTGGAAGAAACGTTGGAATTAATTAAGGAAATGTTGCCTGATAAGAGGATTCAAAATGTAAAATTGTCTTTTGATGATGATGATGTGGAGGATGATGAGGCGGCGACTGATGAGGTGGCGAATGGAGTGAAGTTAAGACCATGGTTTGACCCGACCGTTTTAGCTAGCTCGCTTCGTTTTTGGAGACCAGATGAAGTGTTAGCACTCGAGGATGCAAAGTTTGTTTGGACCACGCGTGTGGTTTCAAAGATGGTTAGGAGCTTCGGGTCTGCCGAGTCAGCATGGGATTTTTACTGTTGGGTTGGTAATCAAGATGGATTCCGCCATGATGTTCATACAATGTCTAAAATGCTTACCAAATCAGCTCGTGAAGGACAGATTAATATAGTCGAACAACTCATATTTGAAATGAAAAGTGAAGGTATTTGGTTGTCATATACTACTGCAAAAATGGTTATTGATTATCTTGGCATTTCAAAGAACGGTGAAGCTGCGTTTAACGTTTTTCAAAACGTTAAAACCCTTTGTGGGACGTTGTCAAAACAACAGCTTTTGTGTCTGTATTCATCTTTTTTGAAAGCATTAGCTAAATGTAAGATGGATTCTAAGATGTTAGATACACTAGACGAGATGATATTATCTGGAACTCTTCCAGATATTCAAATGTTTGGTTCGTTAATGAATCATTTTGCGGCTTCGGGGGATGTTAAAACGCTTCAGAGGCTGTTTGGGATGGTTAAACAGAGTGGTTTGGAACTGGATGGTTATATGTTTAAGGTTTTAATATGTGGTTATTGCGACTCCAATAGAGCTGTTTTGGCATTTAGAGCTTTTGAAGAAATGAAAACGTTTAATGCGAGGGTTGATGGTTCTACAAAGCGGTTGCTTGTAAAGAGTTTGTGGAAAGAAGGGAAGTTTAGGGAGGCTGCTGAGGTGGAAGAAACATGTGCAGAAAGCTATGACGTTTTTAAGGTTAAGCTAGGGGGCGCAGCGCGTGCTGCGGATATACAGAGAGTTTATATGGTTTATTCTGGAAGTTTTCCAACTATTACAGAGAGTTAATCGTGTCAGTGTTAGCGGGTTAGCAGAATGAAGGATTTCAAGTTGACGGGTTTAGTAGATGTACTCGAACACAACGTTGCCATATGTTTACTTGTGTCAAAGACATCAAAACTAACCCAGACACACTTAAATTCGCGTTGTTTTTTAGGTCAATTTGTTTAATGTCCATTTGTGAAAACGAGTAATATCTGGCGACTTGTTAGCAATTTTAACAACCAATCAGTCGATACCACACAATAATTAGCTGACGAAGAGGATCTACACAATAACGTTGACAACGACTAAAAACTCCAAACAACGCCAATATGACGCTTAGAAATTCTTTGTTTTATGCTTTTAAGCTTAGAATGTATTGCAATTTCTCTTTTACTTTTCTTAATTTCCAAAATAAAAGAAAATACAAGAACTACAAACAGTTTGAACTCAATTTCGTTTCACTCGGTTTGGATATTTTTTCTAGAAACCGGTTTCAAAGTGAAGTGGTTTGGCCCCAGCTCGGTTTTGACTTACAAACCAGTTTTAAAACTCATCCGGGTTGGCCCAAACTCCGGTTTGTGCACCTCTACCAAGAAAGAATCAGTATGATAGATTCATCTTGATTCATATTGTAGACGGTTCCTTCTTACGTGATACAAGCCGATTTGAGATGGCTAATTTTTCAAGGAAAGTAGATCAGAAAGACTAGACTTGGGAACAATTTTATGTATTTTTTCCTTACAATACATTTAGGAGCTAACTTGCTTAAAAAATTAACCAAAAGAATTGCAGAACTAAAAATATGAAATATCAGCAGGGAAAGAAGGATCCGTATATGTTTTTAAACAACTCAAAAGTGGAAAAGTAGAGGTGGGCATAAAACCCGTTTCCGGAGCCGACCCTGAACCGGACCTTGCTCTACCACCACGGGTACGAACCAGGTTTCAGTTTCTCCCCGAAACCGTACCTGGACTTGGAACTGACCCGGACCCACTCTACCCGGTCAAAACCCAATAAGAACTCGGCAAACCGGTCAAAACCCGATAAAAACCCCGACTATATCTGGAACAGGTTCCTATCCGACCCGTTTTCTGACTTTCGTTCATCAGACCCGGTACCAACCCGGTTCCCCCGTTTGCCCACCTCTACTAGGGGTGTTCTTCGGGTTTTGGGTTTTTCGGGTCGGGTTATTCGGGTTTCAAAGTTTTAAGTCCAGACCCGAAACCCAACACAAATCTCTCACAGTTTCTTCGGGTTCGAGTTTTTTCGGATTGGGTTAATCAGGGTTTCGAGTATCCTAGAAAAAAAAACTGGATTGCTAAATTTAAATGTAGCATATTCTTCTTTGCTAGTAAAGTAAATAAACCAATAACAAAACAAAATAAACAGATAAAACATCATAAAAAGAGTCAATTTGAGTAAGAGTTTTTTCAGGTTGGGTTTCGGGTAAAAGTGACAGTCCGAACCTCTATGCAAAATAGTCACTGTTTCTTAATTTGAACACTTCAGTTAATGGCCCAAATTAATAATCTTATGATTATCTAGGTGAAATATTTGTGTAGCCCATTATAACCCTTGTAACTTGTAAGTTGCAACTAAGTTACAATTTCAAGTTTGACTCGAAAATAACTATTTTATTAATTTATGTCCAGTTTATTCGTGCCCTGTTAGAATCGGCTTGAATCAGTTCGAAACCGGTTTGGGTATACAAACTGGTGGTCTGATTGATTTGAAACCTGTTTGAGGAGAACCGGTCAGGTTACGAACCGGATTAGGTGATGAGAGGGGTACTAATATGTATAGTTTGGGTCCGGTTGGAATCGGTTTGGCCAGAGCAGGATTTGAGAATTCACGTGCCCCGGTCGAGCCGGAAATAATATGCCCATTAAGTCTTAACGTATTGAATAACGTAAACACATATTTTTATACGTCGATTAAATTTATGGTAATAAACATAACAGTTAGCAAAATCATAATATTAGATTGAGTTTTGACATACTGAAGATGCTAATAGCTAATTGATAATTTGTGAAGCTCTCCCTAGCATTCTTGATAGCAAACTGGTGAATAACTTTCGCAGTTTATGCTCTTTAATATTCCGTTTTCGATAGCTACCATTGCCAACACGCTAAGTATTTCTTGGGGCATCGTGGATCGTATATAAGATTTCAGTAACTATAATTTCAAAAAACTCCTTTCTGCAGATACTACCGTGACTGCTGGTGTTCAAAGTTGACTTTGTTGTTATCCTGCTAGCTATTCGTTTCTTTTTTTTTATTTAACTTATATTGATCAATTAGAAGTAATAGGCCTTTTTCAATTTATACTTGGCAAGTCTTTGGGTAATCTAAAGAGGAGGTCTAAAATGTGTTTAAGTATTATAAAAATAGTGAGATTATAAGTATTCGGGTACTCTCTCTCTCTTTCTATATATATATATATAACATCAAAAATTTTTAAAAATTTTAGTGCCCTCCAAAAAAACATGTCCTGATCGGGCGCCCATATAACACATCCTTAAAGCCATGGCTGAGTTTGGCTGACACCGGTTTTATGTACACCTCTAATATTAACCATAACCATTATTCATCACATAATAAATACATATATTAAACAAAAAAGTATCATGGTTATATAAATAATAGTTTCGCTAGTCTAATCAAACTTGGTTTATGGGCTTAAAAAAGAAAAACTAAACTCTTTCATAAACTTTTTTCCCTTTTGTTTTTGATGATCTGAAAATACTCTTTCGTTACATAGTTTTCCGTGAGTCATGAACAAGTAACCACTAGCCACAAGCTAATATAAAGTACAGAAAAAAAGATCATCAATTAGTTCAACACCAACTGCTATAATATTCTACTTTTAGCCATTAAAACAACCGAACGCAAACATGAACTACATGCCAAGAACATTGTTAGACGTTTGATCTATTTGTTTGACACAACAACAAAGCAACAAGCATTGCAATCTTCATCCGCAAGTAACCCCTCTTCTTAAGCAAAAACAACTTGGTCTTCTTAATCAAGGTTCTATTGTCAGGCGTTAACGGGTAACTTCTGAGGTATAACTGTCTGGCTCAAATCAAATCAGCGTTGCATGGTGACGCCATTGGCTGCTCATGTCCATCAGCCATCAGATTCTTCAAGAAGAGTTTATCTGCTTCATACAACTTGTATGTGTTTTCCACGTGCATGGTGATCGATCTCGGTGATTCGACCTAGAAGAAGGTTAAGGATTGATCTGGTTATCTTTTGTTTTGTGCATTATGAAACAGGAATAGGTTAGGTTTTTATAGCAGGTTGTAAGTCGGTAAAAAAAATAATTTAGTTGGGGGGGTTCTGTATAATGACTAGATTACCCTTGATTAACACAAGAAAAGATAAAGATAATGGATGATCATAGGGGTAAATGGGTAACTAATGAAAGAATGATGAGGCACGAATATAGGGTTTGGATGCAGTTTCCTTTCAAATTTCGAGTTTATACTAGGAAAATATATTTTGAAATCAAAGATTTATTATTATACTTTATCGTATTTTTATCCGATTCACTAATAAAGTAAATATATTTTTATACCAAATTTATATCAAACTTTAAATTTGAAGCTGCTTTGAATATAAAGAAAGACCAACGACTTTAGATCGTCAATCACCTTAACATGCAACTCTTGTTGGAGAAAACAGTTTCTTTCCGAATTTTCCAAATATAACTATACAATGAATTAAATTAAGTATAATCCCTACCTTAAGCAATCACTCGAGAATGAGAACAAAAAAGGATCAGCAACTCGTTGTATGGCTTTGCTTTATAAGATGATTGGACATTAGCAGGGCTTCGGAACCTCGTTTCTTGTACAAACTCCGAGAAAACAAGCTGTCGAAAAGCCGGAAAGCTTAGGGCACGGAAATCTAGGTTAAGTGTGTGTAAAGACAGTGTTTTAGGGATGATTTGGTTCAAACCCATAGCTGCCCTATTTAGCCATGTCAAAGCACGTGGCTTGTACAATCATGCCACGTGTTGACACGTAGTTGAACACGTGTATCAAATTACTTAGCGTGGTTTCGCGTAGCGCGAAGGACGACTTCATGCAACGCGAAACATCCTTATCTCGGTTTTTGTTCCAGCTATTCGCGTAGCGCGAAATAGATCACCTGTCAGCTTCGCGTAGCGCGAAGAATTAAAAATTCAGAATTTTCATTTTTGACCTCTATCTTTTAGAATTGACATTTTTAGCCCAAACTTAGATGGGGTATTTTCATGGTGTTACAATCCTTACATGCCACTCACTGTAGTAAAACGATGAAGAATCTTAAGTTTGGGGATTTTGGAAAGGTTCGACTTACAAACGATGATATTCTAAAGGTTACGAGTTTGGGAGATGTTGATTTGATAACTTCAGCAGGTACTTCCTGGACTTTGAAAGACGTGAGGGTTATTTCAAGTTTGAAGAAAAGTTTGATTTTAGTCGGGCAGGTAGATGACTAGGGGCATAATGTTAGGTTCGGGAATGGGTAGTGGAAGGTAGTAAAAGGGAATCCCGTGTTGGCAATAGCAAGAAAAGAGATCGTTATATATGGCCGATGTATCACTGGGAGAAGATGATCCAGTTCCGATAAAAGATAAAGTCCGGTTCACAGAATCTCGTGGGCAGAAAAAGGTTCATTTTACAAGTAATAAACCCAAAGCCATAGCGAAGATTCAAGATGAACGAGCTAGGAAGTTAAATCGGTCGGAGGACATCGTGGCAGTGGGAGCACAGGTCGTGTTTCAGTTACGGCTCTAGTTCGACAGTGGATTAAGAAAACCAGTATTCCAGCTGAAAAAGTCTTTCCAATAGATTACTTGCTGAATATGGAGAGTATTTGTTTTCAGAATATCTCAGGATCCGTCAATTCGTTACAGTGAGAGCCGGTAGGGACAGAGAACGATTCAGGGACAGTTTTTGCCATGATTGATGTGTTGGAGCTTTAGGGAGCTTCAACGGGCCATCAGGTTAGTTGATGAGAGGCGGTGACGACTAGAAGAAGTTTAATATTCAAATTACAAAAGTACTCAGGAGCGCAAACGAGTATTCAAGGGCTTTGAGTGGAAGATTGTTGGGTTCATAAGCTTTGTTTGGCCCGTTTTATGCAATAAAGTTAAAAGAGGAGACGGGTGCGGATAACAGGCCCAACCCTAGCCCGGTTTAGATTTCTTGGTTAGTAAGAGCAAACCCAAGACTAGTCTCCCTCCCTCTCTCTCTCTCTCTCTCTATATATATATATATATATATATATATATGATGTTATATACTTGTAATCATTTGTCACTCAATAAAAATACCTAGTTGTCACCCGTGGACGTAGATCATTTTAAAACGAACCGTGTTCATTTATTTCTTTCATGTTTGTGTTCAGTTTGCGTGTGTTTAAACCTAACTAATATAAATTCTGAATCAGAATAATATTAATATATGGGATAAATTCACTAAGTATGATATAAACTAAAGGAAAGTATAAATTCACAGATAATTCAAAGCTAAATAAACATTAATCTAAGTATATTATTAAAGAAATAAATATTTTGGATAAATGGCCTCTTTTGATTGGTCAATCCCTATTACTTCCATATATATATTAAGCATTTTTAGATTTTCTTTATAATTAAATAATTCAAAAAGAAATTAAAATACATATCAATTTTTATTTATTGATAATTGACTTCTTATTATTACTAATAGATTTAGCTTGTAACTTATTTCCTATGATACATTGTTTTTTTCTAAATTAATTTTTTTAAGGAAACCTTTTGATTACGTACATTTGAATTGTACATGTTGTCTTCATTTTTTTTAATTAAGTTAAAAAATCACGAAACATACTTTTCATTTTTACTATATCTATTGAAATTCATTTTAAAATAATTTCATAACATTTTATAGGCTCCATCATGTTATAAATGCAATACACTCATTTAAACATTAATTCGTTTTGAATCATATGTTTTGTGATAATCCATTAGGTTTATCAAAACAATCCCAATATCCAGGTACATTATGTTGTTCCATTCATTTTGTAATGTATTCGTTAAAATTTTTTTTAAAGATTTGTGATTTGTTTATAATTTTGTAAATTATAAGTGTAAATTAAAGTTACCACTTATATAATTTAAATAGTTTAACCCATGTAAGTAGAAAAAAATTACTTAAGGTCTTAAGTATAGATTTAATGGTTCCTTGACTCTTTCAATGTGGTCATCATATTTTGAGTAAAAGTGTCAATTTCAGCCCGTTTACGAACGTCCGATTTTGGTAACATGTTGATGAGCCAAAATAAAATATCTATTACTATTACTGTTTTTAAATCCGCCAAAATTGGCTCATTCAATTTTAGGTTGGGTTGGGTCATGTAGGTTACTTCGGTTACGAGCCTGCTTTGGTTTCATGCACATCTGCCAAAATCAAAATCGTTCCATTCATAAGTAAATCAATTAGAAAACTAAAATACTATCTTATGTTCATTTATATTTTTTTATTTTGTTTTTTGCAGCATGCTTTTATATGGTCAAGTTAATCACTTGTGATAACGTCAACATTCGACTATTATTTTAATAGAAATATCAAGGTATTAGGTTACATTTTGTTGTAGATGACGGTCTTTACCCGTCCTTAATACATTTTAACGCTTAATTCCGAAATCAAAACTTTGGTTGTTTTTGTTAACCTGTAATAAATAAAAGTGTAACATAAGATATAATAATGCCACCAACTTAAATCCAACTAAATTATTATGTTTATTTAAGTGAATGTGGTGAATACTAACTATTAAAATTTTAAAGTACATGGTTTAGATATTTCTATTTAAGTTATGAATTTTTAGAAATACATTATGTTCTACAGATTCTAACACCGCATTAGTTTATTTTCCTCGATACAATCGACAACATTTTTTAGGTCCATTATAAATACTTAGCCAATACGTCTAAATCCAATTACATTATAATTTCATCAAGTACATGTATCTTTACCTATTAACCAATTTCTAAACACTCCGTTAAGTGTTCCGGTCGGTGGAGCGACTGAAAAATTTCAAAGGTTTTTCCTGAAAATTCACTTTGATTCTCTATCAACCAATAATGTGGGACCATTAACATGGTTAAAGCTAAACTGTTTGTCTAGAAATGTCTGCGATTGAGTAAATAGCTCTAAGAATGAATGGATTGGACCGAGTTGGAAAATGACGCTTTATGCCCACTTATTACGGATAACGCTTGCATCCTCTGTATTACCGCGACCCCTTTGCGCAATTCTTTTGAATTTCTAATATTTATGTACTTGCTCATGATCATTATTTAAATGGATCGATTTTGTTGGAACTTATATAACGTGTACGTATTTTTCGACATGATGCTTCGCAAGAACGACCTACATGATACGTTTCAGTTATCTTTTTGACAATAAAATTTCTTATGTTAAGTCCTTAAGTTTTATATTATAGGGTTGTTTGGGATTCCTTATTTTTTACTCCTTATGACTTATAACTTATTAAAAAGTTAAAAAGATGTTTGAGCTTGCTTAATATGCGAGAGAAAAGTTTAATAAGTCTCAAGATTGTAACTTATAACTTTTACATAAGTCATAAGAAGGTAAACATAAGGAATCCCAAACACTGCCTATGTGTTTGCAGTATTAGTTACAATATTTATTTGTGAAATATATATGTTTTTAAATGTTTTTTCATGTTTCAATGATTTTACATTACATTTAGTGTATTTAAGTTACATACGTAATAAAAATCATGTTGTCGTCCCAAAAAATATACTACAAATTATTGTCATTTAAAATTATATATGTATGTCAGACGATTTCTATATTTCCACCTGTCGTTCACGGGTCAATAACCTAGTTTATAAATAAAGCAAAGAAGTTCTTCACATGTGAATTTACCGTAAGTTTTAACCACAAGAATGCCACATGTGAATTTACATAAAGTTTTAACCACAAGAACGCCACCTACAAGTTTACATTTTAACCACAAGAACGTCACCTACAACAGTGAGGCAATGATGGCAGATGATGGAGTGACGAGAAAGCTTAATACTATGTTAACGTGGATCAACTATTTCAAATTAACAAAGAACCAAATGTAATAGATTAGCCATTGAAAGAGTTTTGATAATAACTGACGGTTGATATATACATACCCAATAAATAAGTGAAGAACTCGAAAACGATATAAGTTATACTTCCTAAGAGTTCCCAGCCAACTTGTTTTGTTACAAGCAAGTGCTAATGGAATACCTGAAGAAACAAGGCTCTTGTTACATTCAAGACACTTGGTTTTTGTTGGCTTCTGAATAGTCACCATAGTATTCGACATCATCGGTTCTCCTTCGCATGTATCTATAGTACACATACTGCATAATTATCTGTACAAATTACATCCGTTAAGGTCAAGCCGTGATTGGTAAGCATTAATGGTTAGTCTTTAGTCCAATGCAGTAAATGAGAAAAGGATACAAATAAATCAAGTGCCACACACACAGCCGCGTCAAGTAGCCAAGGCAAGTTGGCTTTAATCTTTGACCATTCTGTACTTCTTACAAGTATGCTGCACTCAAATATATAGCCCGTCAGTACACGCGACGAGAGAGAGAAAGATGTGCATTAGAGAGAGGACCTTCCGACATAAGTAGCATTCGCAATAAGAGCGAAGATGAACATGAGTGGATTCAGACCCTGAAGGTAAATTTTGAGAAGTTAGAAATTTTTTAACAGATGCAATATAATTAGCCTCTACATGACCTCACCTCAACGCTGCCCCGTTTAATCTGTCAGTAAAAAAACAAAAACAGAAACGAAAAACAGTCACTTTAAGATTGATCAGATAACAATCGAGATTTTTAAGAAGCGCGGCTTACATTCAATACAATTTGAGGAATTCGACCGCCCATATAAATAGCTGCCATCATCCAACCTAACCACTGCCCATACACAGTGCTACTTCCACCACCCTCCTGCAAAACTAACTAATTAAGCAACACATTTTCTTGATTTATTTTGAAGAAAATGATTGGTTCAATTAGCAGAATTCATACTTGTAGCAACTTCCTGCCAACATAAACTTGCATCAAAGCCTTCGTATGCGAAGGCAAGTTCAACGAGGTCGCCAAGAACGCTCCGTAACCCGCCTGCCACATTTCAAAAACATAAAAGTTTTAGATTTTTTTTACACTAATATATATTTTCTTGACTTTTAAGTCTATAATTGATTAGGAGTTGATCCAAGAGCTGAAAGACTCTTTCTTATTTAGACAAGCTAGACAGAAGGAAATATGACAGAAACAACACAAATTTAAAAAGAGCATTACTTGGGCAACAAGAGGAGTTATGGGGCCCACAAACAACGGAAAGAAATATCTCAATGAGCCAGATTATGTGGCAAAGGATGTGAAGTATTATGTGCCACGTGTATATAGTTAGCTTAGTTGTTAATCTTAGCCAACCGATTATTATGTGTATTAGGAATAGATTATGTTTAGTTATTTAGAGATAATCATTGTATTTATTGTATATATCTTTTCCTTATTTATTGGTTGTATTCTTCCCTATATATAGGGTGATTATTTTCTTAATAAAGATCATCGAAGATTTCAACCATATTTGCTTTCATGGTATCAGAGCCTTCTCCTTAATTTTTTTCCGATCACACCCTTCCCGGATACGTCCGGCCATCGTCATCATGACGAAAACCGACTCCGCTGAATCATCGACCACCAAACCCGAACCCCTTCATCCTGCCTACTCCGTATCGAATATTCAATCCAAGATCCGGACTTTGGACGGAATCAAGGTTACTTATTCGGCATGGGTCCGGCTGTTTCGCCTTCATGCTGTTGCATATAAGGTATCCCACCACATCGATGATTCAGCCCCTCCAGCCGAAACCTCACCCGAATACGCCCAATGGAAAGAACTCGATGCATTGGTTCTTCAATGGATTTACAGCACCGTTTCGGATGATCTTCTGAAACGCCTTATCAATACGACTGTAGCTCGGGCGGCTTGGACAAAGCTCGAAAAGATTTTCTTGAGCAACAAAAAGGCTCGCGCAGCGGCGCTCGAGACAAAGTTTTGCACTCTCACACTGGCAGCCTGTTCATCTGTTGAAGACTACTGTCAACAGCTGTCAGATTTAGCAAACCAACTGGCCGATGTTGATCAGCCCGTTTCTGACTCCCGACTCGTTCTTCAGCTTGTTCGCAGTCTTCCGGTCGAATATAACACCACTGCATCTCTGATTAATCAGCAGGGTGTTGATTGGGACCAAGCTATCACCATGCTTCAGGACGAAGTTATTCGGATCGAGGCTCATAAAGGATCTCAGAACACTGTTTTGGCTGCTACTGCAGCAACACCCTCTGCCGGCTCCATTCACCAACCAACAGACGCCTCCTACTCCTCCAACAATCGACGTGGCAACAGAGGCAGAGGCGGGGCTTCAAACCGTCGGGGCAGAGGCAGGGGTCGCTTTCAGCAGCAGCAGCCCTGGAATGCATATCAGGGACAGCAGCCTACGTTTCCTCCGTGGGCTTGGTGGACACCTCCACCATGTCCGTACCCGACCCAGCAGTAGCAGTGGTCTGCCAACAAGCAGCCTGACCCTCCCTCGGCTCCCCAGGGTCAATTCACAGGGTTTACCTCGGCTGCCGGGTACTCTCCGGCTTAGTTCACCCCACCCGGCTTCAACCAGCCCGTGTATAACCCTCTCTGCCCAACAGATTTAAGCGCAGCAATGGCTAATCTGCAGGTTAACTCTCTTAATATGGCCTGGAACGCAGATGTTATGGATACAGGAGCCGAGACCCACGTCACTAAAGACCAAGGTAAAATTGTTATCCCTGACTCTAATCCTGTGTGTCGTAATATATTGGAAGGTAATGGTATGTTTTTACCAATTAACGGATCAGGTACGGGCTTCCACTCTTTACCAAACCGAACTTACATCCTCCCACATATCCTTTATAGCCCTCAAATAATTAAAAATATTATTTCCATTAGACGTTTTACTCGTGATAATCAAGTGTCTGTCGAATTTGACCCGTTTGGTTTTTCTTTGAAGGACCTCAAAACTAAGAAGACACTATCTCGCCACAATAGTACCGGGAATCTTTATACATTCACGCCGCCTCAAGCCGCCTTTATCGCTTCTCACCACCTACCTTGGCATGATCGTTTAGGACATCCCGGGGCGCAAGTTTTAGATATTTTGAATCACAAGTTTAATTTTCGATGTAATAAAAGTTACAATCTTTGCAATTCCTGTCAACTTTCAAATAATAAAAGATTGCCTTTTTATTCATCTAATACATTTACTTTTGCACCGTTTGATATTATTCATTGCGATTTATGGACTTCGCCAATCACGAGTACAACAGGATATAAGTATTATATGGTGCTAATTGACAATTTTTCACATTTTGTGTGGGTTTACCCCCTAAAATACAAATCCGAAACCTTCCAAACTTTTGCCCGATTTCATCAATTAATCTTTACACAATTTAACCGCAAAATAAAAACCTTTCAATGCGACTTAGGGGGTGAATTTGACAATTTATTATTTAAAATGTTTGCCCAGCAAAACGGTTTGCTTTTCCGGTTTTCTTGCCCTCAAACATCCTCTCAAAATGGAAGGGCAAAACGTATTATTCGACGCCTAAATGACATTATTCGTGCTCTGTTAATTCATGCGAATCTCCTTCCTTTATTTTGGGTTGAAGCCCTACACACAGCCACTTATCTTCATAATATATTACCAACCAAACGCCTAAATTTCTATACACCCACCTTTGCCCTTTATCTTCGTCACCCAGATTACGAACACTTACGTGTGTTCGGATGTGCATGTTACCCTAACACATCCGCTACCCAGCCTCACAAACTTCACCATCGGTCTATCCGATGTATTTTCCTTGGTTACCCACCCGACTTTCGTGGTTACCGCTGCTTTGACCCCACCACAGGCAAGGTTCACATCTCCCGCCATGTGACTTTTGATGAGCACGTGTTCCCGTTTACACTCCCTAATCCTCCTACCTCTTACAATTTTTTGGAGGACCCCACCCCACCAGGTTTTACCGTTTATAGGCCCATTACTCAGCCCACTTCTAACCCGGTCACGGCCCCATACACATTCACATACTCGCGTCGTCCTCGTCCTGCCCCACCATCGACGACCCAATCTACCGGCCCATCCATACCACCACCTGCCCCCACACCTATTCCGGCCCAAGCCCAGCCTACCCAACCACTCCAGCCCACCGTTCCAATTCTTAACCAACACCCCATAACCACTCGTTCCAAAGCTCGCTCCAATCCTTCGGCCATACATAACACTCTTTCCCTTTCTCTGATTCCTACCTCTTATGCCAAAGCTCTAACTGATCCTAATTGGTTGCATTCCATGCAAACCGAGTATACGGCACTACAGGATAATGAGACATGGGAGCTTGTTCCCCGTCCACATGATCGTCCCGTGATACGTTGCATGTGGCTTTTTCGGCATAAATTTAAATCAGATGGCTCATTGGAACGTTATAAGGCTAGGTTGGTGGTTAATGGAAATTCACAAACAGTTGGTGTAGATTGTGACGAGACATTTAGTCTTGTGGTCAAACCGGCCACTATTCGCACGGTTTTGTCTCTTGCTGTGTCACGGGCTTGGTCTATTCATCAACTAGATGTCAAGAATGCTTTTTTGCATGGGGAACTACATGAGAGGGTATTTATGCATCAACCACCGGGTTTTTATGATAAACGCTACCCTAACCACGTGTGTCGTTTGAAGAAATCATTGTACGGTCTTAAACAGGCACCAAGGGCATGGTACACTCGTTTTGCTAATTTTATTACCTCAAAGGGGTTTCGTAGCAGCACATGTGATCAGTCTTTATTTGTTTATCAACAAGACCCGTCTAATATTGCCTACTTATTATTATATGTTGATGATATAGTTCTCACAGCCTCTAATGACCGTCTGTTAAACAACATTATTGATACACTCTCGAGGGAATTTGCCATGACTGATTTGGGCCGTTTACATCATTTTTTGGGAATTAAGGTTACTCAGCAGAAGAACGGTATTTTCTTGTCACAGACTCAATATGCCAAGGACATCATCGCCCGTGCTTCCATGTCCTCGTGCAAACCATGCTCAACCCCGGGTAATCTTTCATCTAAATTAAATGCTACAGATGGAGATGTATTCTCGGATCCGACATTATATCGGAGTTTGGCGGGTGCATTGCAATATTTAACTTTTACTCGTCCAGATTTGTCTTATGCAGTTCAACAGGTGTGTCTCTTCATGCATGAGCCCCGAGATCCTCACTTTGTTTTTATGAAACGTATCATCCGTTATTTACAAGGCACGGTCGATTATGGTATAAGGATCATGTAATCCGCGTCACATGACTTAATTGCTTATTCCGATGCTGATTGGGGCGGTTGCCCAGATTCGAGACGCTCCACCTCGGGTTATTGTGTTTTTCTCGGTGACAACCTCGTATCATGGTCTGCTAAACGACAGCCTACTGTCTCGCGATCTAGTGCTGAAGCTGAGTATAGGGGAGTTGCAAATGCCGTTGCAGAAACAACTTGGATTCGGAATCTACTACATGAACTTCACACTCCCTTAACGCGCGCATCAGTTGTTTTTTGTGACAATGTTTCAGCGGTCTATTTGTCCAATAACCCGGTTCAACATCAAAGGACAAAACACATCGAGATCGACATACACTTCGTGCGAGAAAAGGTGCGTCTTGGGCACATTAAAGTTTTTCATGTGCCATCTTCTATGCAGTATGCGGATATATTTACAAAGGGATTATCTCGTGAACAATTCCAATCATTTCGGTCCAGCTTGAGCGTCTGTCCTCCGCCCGCTCAAACTGAGGGGGTGTCTTAGCCAACCGATTATTATGTATATTAGGAATAGATTATGTTTAGTTATTTAGAGATAATCATTGTATTTATTGTATATATCTTTTCCTTATTTATTGGTTGTATTCTTCCCTATATATAGGGTGATTATTTTCTTAATAAAGATCATCGAAGATTTCAACCATATTTGCTTTCAGTTAATACTTAATTAATATCATAGTGATTAGCTAATCATTGTATACCGTAGGGCTTATCATGTTCAGTTCGGTTTAAAAACAACCTCTCACGAGTACAAAGGCCATGGGCGATTTGGTCCAACTGTCATATGTGAATTCGATCAATTAAGGTGATTTCATCGCTATTCTTAAATTTTAGTTATTTTCAATTATATCATTTTCTTAGCTTCAAGCGTGTATATCACATCACTAGTTGTCTTAAATTACAAGTTTATTTTGTCATTACTTCCAATATTTACATGATAGGTTGTAATTTCGAAAATTTGGCAACTCGCATAAAAGGGATCCTCACGTGAAATTGAGAAATTATTTTTGTTTTTATTTGCGCTTCCCGTATGCTTTTTGCGCTTAGCCTTTTCTATATAAGGATACAAACAACAAGTGAGCCAAAAAAACACGAAAACAAACAAATTAAAAGACACCATCAAATTAAAACGTATAAAAACGAACTTACAGAGCGTGGGATAGGCTTTGGTTGGGTCGCTGGCTTGGGTATTTGAACAGCTGACTCATCTTCTGAAGATGAATCATCCTCAACCACCATTGCAGAAGCTGGACCGCTTCTTGGTGTCCACAGATAAGACCGATTCGGAGGAGTTGCACTTCCAGCCATTGATCTTGCTGACCTGTAAACAGACAGACCTCACATTCAATTCTTTCATCCAATGTTTTCAAACCCGAGAGTGAGGACCGGTGTTTATAAATAATATATATATATATATATATATAAAGAAGAAATTTGATGTTTATTTATGTTTTATGTATTGTCTTTTAAATATATATGATTTATGTTTGATCAATAAAGACATTAATAAAGCTTGGTTGATTCGCTCATGGAGTAATTACTAAAGCTTTTATCTTGGAAATGACCAAAGTTTGAATCCCGGTATGCGCATTTCAATATGGAGTTAATGAAAAAATAGGTTTCACCTGTTCACCTGCCGGGTCCGGGCCGACAGCCAACCGCAAAACCCGGTCGGGTTTTTAGTTAACGGCCCAAATACCCTGACCAACCCGGTATAGGTAAAGAAATAAACATAAACATGAGCATAAACATAAACATAAATACATACGTAAAGAAATAGTCCTGTCTAGGAGACGTTGATCGGATCGCATAACCTCTTGAACTTAAACCGCGCGGTTCCTCAAAACTATGCGGTCTAAGAGGTCTCTTGACTTCTTCCACCTAAAAAACTCATAAATTTTGGTTCAATTTAATATGTAAAAAAAGAAGATACATATGGTGAATTGGTGGAGTTATTAGTTATTAGTTATAGATTATAGTGCTAACCTCTGTGTTGGCATTAGCATTAGCATCAGCTTTCCTAGACTTGAACCATGTGTAGATGTGATCATAATACAAGCTTTGCAACACTAAGATTATCGTACTTATAGTGTAAAGCTGTGTTTAAACATGAATTATACTCCATGATTAACGTTTAAAACATGCTACAAAACTCATTCAAAAGGGTATTAATTAATTTAAATATTACCGCAGCTGTGTAATACTGAGTCGGCAACTGCAACCACAAGAATAACAACGTTCAAAGTTTATACAAACCGTAAGAAATTGCAAACAAGACATTAATTAAAGGTTTACCGTTGCGGGTTCAAGAAGACACCCAACAAGATTAAAGATATCCCTGCAAAACATCAAAATAACCAAAATAATAATAATAATAATATATTCAAAATAACATCAAAATTTTCTAGTACACAATAATAATAATAATAATAATAATAATAATAATAATAATAAAATAAAAATATTATTATTATTATTATTATTATGTACAAAATTTGTAGTACAAAATAACCAAAATCATAATAATAATAATGACAAAATATAACAAACTTCATTAGGCATTAATATAAACACCGGCAAAGCTTGACTATGGGGCGGACTGAATACATATAAATATTTTTGAACGAAAAACGCTTAAGTTTACACTATTGAGAGAAAAAGAAAAGACGGGTGGGGCCCGGGTCTCTTAGAAGCTTCGCCCTTGAACGTAAACATTAACACCTACCCCGCAATCCAAGTGAGGAGGAGCAAAAGCGAAACGCCGTGGCTGGATTTAGTGCGAAAGTTGGTGATGATTTGCGGGATTTCAGCAACACCCCAACACACAAGACTCGCGATTCCTAACCCGAATGATATTTCATCACTGAGGTTGCACAAACAGTCCTTGAAGTACTTGTCAACCCACCCGATACATGGTTTGCTTTGTTTCACACAGTATGATGTTGAGCTAGAGCTAATGCTTTCGGTGTTAGTGTTCATGAACAGCAGCTTCATCTCTTTGATGGTGGTTTGGTTGGTGTTTGACCCGGATCCGAAAGCAGGTTGTGGTATGGGATTTTGTGTATGTGTGTGTATATTATATGTGTGTGTGTATATATAGAGCCGGGAAAGAAGGAAGATATAGATAAAGATATAGGAGAGTAGTTGCACTTGCAGTACTGGTTAGTTTTACGAAGGGGAGTGAAATTACGAAAATAGCCTTATGTGAAATTGAATATGCGGTGGTCCTTGAGATCTTGCTCGAATTATTCGGACCCTGACTTTTTAAATAGCATTATTTTTTATTTTTTTTTATTTTTTAATTTGCTTATAAGAGTGAGTTACAAAGAGGACAGGACCAATGATTTATCCATATTTCATTATTCATCCTTGTGTATTATAAGTTACGGATGTCGTTTGCATTGTTTAAAAAGTCGTCGTTTTATGATCAGTAAGTTATATGGTCGTCTGTATTTTACGTTAGATTTATAAATAAATAAGTTTAGAGTTTAGACCCTTACTTAAAAATTAAGAAGAAAAACGGAAATCAAACGACTGTTCCTCAAACTTTCCCTATCAGTACTAGTCAGTGGTCACCATCTTCGATCATCAACTCCAGCGCCCTATTTGGTTGTCTTCTCCAATCATCTTCTCTAGCAAATCAAGAAAATGAAATCATTGGTTATTCGCGGTAGTTATTTATTTAAAAAAATATGGCTAGTGATTTGAATCCTTCTCCCTTTGCCTTGGCATCATTGTTGATAAATAGATCTAAGAATCATTTGCATCTCTTTTTGGTGAGTGACTTGCAAATCAAATGGGAAGTCATAAGTACATGACTGATGAAGTTATAGCTTGAACAGTAACAATACAAATTGTTGCATTCAAATCAAAATAAAATGTTTCAGATTCTCTCTAACAAAACCAAAAATAAATTAAAAATTTAGAATACATTTTATATCAAATTCAATAAGTGATTTGAGTTAAATGTAGAAATTGAGGGCTGTATGGATGACGATTTGGGTCAAGATGGAAAGTTAGTGGCAAAAACTACATTTTTGGAATTGATGTGGTGGTTGTTGGGTGGCCAAAAAATGGTTGTACCGGAGGTGAAACTAGTCGTTGGTTAGATTAGTGTTGCGATGGAATGGATTAAATGTATTACATGTTTGAAAGCTATCACGTGTTTTAGCGTAAATTCGGTATCAGTTGAATTCGTCATGATAAAAGTTTCGTTATCAAAGTTGAGATAGCAAAATATAAATATGCAGATTGAAAGATTAAAAGTTATATTACCAAAATTAAGGGACCAACAAATATATATGTGAAACATTGTGGCAGAAGTTTAATTAACTAAACTTTGTAATTAAAGTAGAGGAATAAAGAGTATATTTATTAAACATGTGTGACACAAAATTAATAAACTAAAATTGGTTAATGGTTAATTAAAGTAGGAGGCAAAAGGTATATTCTTTCAACTTGGATGGCAAATGCTTGATAAACCAAACTTGCGATGCTGCCTTTTAAAATATTTTTAAAACGATGACTAACTTGTATTTAGGCTACTGCACTCTTCAAATTTGGAGAGTCCTGATGTTCTACTATAGGCAGACTATGGTGTCTTAACCGGTCCCATGCAGGCTTCAAAGTTTGGCTTGGGCGTTCTCCCGGGAAACATGCCGCCGATGCCAACTGCCACACGACAGTCATTGTGCCATCACAAAAGCAGAACTCCCTGACGTAACACACGGTGTGACGAAAGCCCGGGAGGACTCTGGGTTCGAACTGACAACCTTTGCACAAGGTCTAACTTAAATGAGAGATTACCTAAAAATGACACAAGTGAGATTTTGAACTTGGATCTCCACTGGAGAACCCAAGCCTCCTATCACTAGGCTATAAGTGAAGTATTGCCTTTAATAATAATAATAATAATTGATGGACTGCCTTTTAATAATAATAATAATAATAATTATTGTTATTATTTTTGTTATTGTTATTACTATTATCTAAAATCCTATTTTACAAAATTGAAAAGTAAAAACCTTAAACATACCGATTTTAAAACTTAATTTTGAACTTAAATTGACGACTAAAATTGACAATATAAGAAAAGACAAAAAGATAGAGTCGAGAAGCCTCGTCTCTGAAATAGACTTGAAAAACCACGTACGCCACTGACCACCAAATTTATAAAGACACAACCCTTGACTAGTTGACTCCATGTATTCACTCTCTTCGCTACAGATATTATTCGTATACACGTGAATTCATAAAAACATCAAGGTGAGTCAAGGACATCTGTTCACATCTTGAATTTTCCAGAAACACAAATAAATAAATTCATAATATATCATATTTCTTAGTTAAGGTAAATAGAAAAATAGTTACTTTTGAAAATGAAAAGAGGAAAAATTCTCAGAATGATTTTTTATGAGAGAGATCTACAAAATGTCATTCAATTTTAAAAATTCTCAATTTGTTCCCTTTAATAGACTTGACGATGTGTTTTACCAGTAGGGCGACGGAACTTCAAATTCAATTAAAACCTGGCACGTGGCAAGAAATCCAGCGACAATGACTGTACTTCCAAAAGAATATGGCGACGCGTTTGGAAGTTGATCGGGCGGCTAGGGACGACGATGCCCAATTCCTCCTTTTGGTGACCTCGAATCAGTTGTAATAACCCTTTTGATATTTCGTTCGAATTCAAAAACCCATATCATATATACAAGTTTTTTGAATTATTGTCCCAATTTGTTTATTAGTTGCACTAATCGGACGGTTTGGAACAAAGGTGTGAAGGTTGTTTCCGAGAAACCCACGATTGAAGTTCCAAAAGAATTCGGTTGCGGAGACAATGCCTAATTCCTCCGTTTGCTGACATTGATACTTATTGTATATACAAGTTTCTTGAATTGTCGTCGTAATTTGTTGATTAATTAAAGTAATCAGATGTTTGTTTCCAGGAAACCCAATTAAAGATTACTTGCAAAAAACGTTGTCATGCCTTGTTTGGCTTCCAAAATCTTAGCTAGGCCTCGTTTGGCTTGCACACACGTCAGCATGCAATCTTTGGTATGCAAACACATCGGCACCACGAGTTTGAAGCGGATATTTTTGGAATTTGAAATTTTGGAGGATAAATTTGGATTCTCTCTACCAAGAGAATATTTTGGGAATTAGAGCATTCTCAATCCATCTTCTAAATTATGTGAGTGTGGTTCTTCATTTTTTGGAGGTGGTTTTGTGTGATGGATAGAAAAAATGTTACTGTTTATGAGTTAATTTGGAGAAATATTGTCCGTGCTTTATAAGTTTTTAATGTTTTTTTTAAGTGGTTGCAAGTAGGGATGAGCTTGGGATGGTACCGGTACCGATCCCGAAAATTCCAATCCTGAAATTCGGAAATAGTTGGTACCGGTACCGTACCGTATCGATACCGAAAACTCAAAACTTGGTATCGATTCGGTACCGACGGTACCAAATCGGTACGTACCGGTACCGATCCCGAAAATTCCAATCCTGAAATTCGGAAATAGTTGGTACCGGTACCGTACCGTATCGATACCGAAAACTCAAAACTTGGTATCGATTCGGTACCGACGGTACCAAATCGGTACCGAATTCGGTACTGATACGGTACCGGTACCAATCGGTATCCGTACCGAAAACGCTCATCCCTAGTTGCAAGTTGAAGCGAGAGAAAAAAGTAATGATAACGGTAGAAATATATTATTTAATTGAAAAAAAGATAGAAAAAATTATGTTTTTAGTGTAATTTAAGCATCCCTAGCAGTACCGATATCTCCATCCCTTTGATTACACTAAAAAAACACTAAATTTTATCTTTTCATTTCAACTAAATACATTCTCTCTCTTTTTCAATTATATAATATATTTTTTTATCTTTACGTTTTATATTTCCTCCACTCACAATCACTTTCCATAAACATTAAAAATTATAGACAGTTAACAATTTTTTTTTCAAATTTACTTATCACCAAAAAAGTTTTTATATTCTCCACTTACAATATTCTATATAAAATAGAGAACTCAAAGATAATTAATTGAGAATACCCTTAGCCAATTGCATTAATTGTACCTCTTCCTTGGATGCATCTGCTAGGTACTACAGAGTTCAGAGTACGAGCGACAGGGAGAAGCATCTACCAAATAATATTCGTTTACTTAAGAGAATATGTTTTACATATTCGAATATAAATTTTCTTCCTTATTGACGACAGTAAAGTATTTTTAATAAAGTTGTTGAATGCCATATAATGATATAAAGCTACGAGACAAGACTAGCATAAGACATCAATTGTCTTCAAATGTGTATTATGATTGTCGGAAGCCATTAATTGATCTTACTTTCTTCTAACATGTTTTTGTTAAATATAATAGCATGTGATGTGTTGTAAAACGTACGTATAATTTTCAATTTCATTAATTCAATGATTTAATAATTGTTTTCTAGTTATTATTAGATATATTTATATATTCAATTATTCTTTTTTTTTTTTGTGTAAAACCATCATATTTCCTAGCATAAGCGGAAGATTTTAAATGAAAGTGAAAAAAAACGTGGAAAAAACGTGACAGAAAGCAAGAAACGAAATATGTTTGAGAAGAAACTTAGTCTGACGTTTAAACAAGAAGAATAATGTACACATTGGATTAAAGATTAAAAAAGAGATTAAACATGGGATGTGGATGTATTTGGTTACCATTCACGTCCAGATTCGTATTGACTGTGGACAAACTGAATGTCTAGGTTCATCCAGGTCGCAAAAAACCTAGAGTATGCCTAGCGATGCGCGAGGAATGTGAAATCTGGGAAAATGACCAGCCAACTATTTTGTTCTATCGACATGTGATAAATCAAGATCGCTCATTCGCAACGCTCGAAAACCCTAAAATTCGGCTGAAACCCCTAAAAACTGATCATATATGTTTTAACGTATTATATTCGAAGGAGTTTGATTCCAACTGTCCCTTTGGGGCTATTGGGGTGATTCTGAGTTGGAGGAGGCATTCGGGATCAAAAATTGAAAATTAAGACCACGAATCTGGTAGTTTTTGCTTATTTGGTATATTGTTTTTGAATTTTATTTTTTTATAAGACTTGTCCACGTTATAATCAGTATTATTATGGCTTGTTTTTTTGTGTTTGGACATGATTGTTGTCTAAGTTCCTGTAGCTACTTTCGTTTGATGACTATTTGTTGAGTTTTTAGTTATTTTTCAGTTTATAGATTCGTATTGATGGATTAACGTTATTGCAAACAACTTAATTGCAATTGATCTGATGTATGCATATCTAGTTATGATTTATAAATGATTATTGTTTCATATGTGTCTTGTTGAATGTCTTTTAGTATGTTGCAAACAACTTAATTGCAATTGACCTGATGTATCTGACAACCATGAGATAGAAACAGAACAAACAATGTAGGAGGAACATGGTGAGCCACCTGGAGATAAAACAACACAAGAAATGATGGAAGGATACGTTCTACCACCAAGATCCCACAGAGGAATCCCGCCTAAACGGTACTCCCCAAAGAAGCAGACTAAGTCGTCTAGGTATCCCATGGCAAGTATAGGTGAAGGGAACCTATTTGATGCCAAGGCCTTTATCTATTCCCCATATGCTGAACAAATCCCGACTTCTGTGGAACAAGCCTTAGAATCAAAGAATTGAAAGAATGCAATGGAAACAAAGATGAGGGCACTAATGAAAAATGACGCATGGGAAAAGTGTGACCGTCCACCTGGAAAGAAACCAGCAGGATGTCGATGGGTTTTCTCAATTAAACATAAGCCTGATGGAACTATTGAAAGATATAAGGCACGCTTAGCGGCTAAAGGCTATACCCAAACTTACGGAGTTGACTACTCAGAAACATTCTTTCTGGTAGCCAAGATCAACACAATCTGAGTCCTTTTTTCTATCGCTGCAAATGAAGGATGGTCTCTTCATCAATTTTGATATTAAGAATGCATTCTTACATGGAGAATTAAAGGAAGAAGTATATATGGAAGCTCCTTCTGGATTCACAAAAAATTTCAAGGCAAAGGAAGTCTGTTGATTAAAAAAATCACTCTACGGGCTTAAACAATCTCCTCGAGCTTGGTTCGGCAAATTTAACCTAGAAATGAAAGGATATGGTTTCGCTAAAGCAACTCCGATCATACGCTCTTCGTTAAACAAAGAGGTAAACTTGTAACTTGCTTAATTATATGTGTTGATGACATGATCATTACAGGAAACGATAAGGAAGAAATGAAGAAGTTAAAGGCAATTTGTTTACAGGATTCGAAATGAAGGACCTAGTAAGACTTAAGTACTTCTCTGGATTCGAAGTATTAAGGTCTAAACATGGGATCTTTATATGTCCGAAGAAGTATATTCTTGACCTTCTAGCTGAGACAAGAATGATCGATTGCAAGCCTATCGACACACCAATTGCGATAAACCATAAACTCCATATGGAAGAAGATGGGAAATTGGCAAACAAAGAAAGATACCAATGCTTGGTAGGAAAATTGATATACCTCTCGCATACTCGTCCAGATATTGCATAGTGGTAGAGGTGGTCTACAAGTTTATGCATCAACCTCAAGTAAGTCATATGAAAGCTGTAAGGAGGATTGCTAGGTATCTCAAAAGGACAGCAGGCCACGAGTCCTCTTTCAACCAAATAACCACCTAAAAGTTCAATTGTATACTGATTCAGACTGGACAGGAGATAAAGATGACGGAAGATCAATATCAGGATACTTTACCCTAGTTGGTGGAAATCTAGTTATTTGGAGAAGAAAAAAACAGAAGGTATTAACATTATCTAGTGCTGAAGCAGAATTTCAAGGAATTGCACGGGGTGTATCGGAGGTTCTATGGATCGTAAACTTCTAACAGAAATTGGGTTTCCCCAAAATGAAGCTAGCTAGTAGGATCATGTGTGACAACAAAGCTGCGATACAAATTTCAAAAATCTGGTTCAACACGATCGTACAAAACATGTGGAGGTTGATATCATCAAAGAAAAGCTTGATTAGCAAGGATTATAGAACTATCGTTTGTTCGATCAGAAGACCAATTAACAAATATATTAACAAAAGCCGTCAATGGAAGAATTTTCAGTCATTGTCTAAGCAAGTTGAGTATCGGTGATTCCATTACTCAACCTGAGCGGAAGTGTTAGAAAATAATAATAACAATAATAATATTTGGATCTGCAAATACATCATTCATATTTCAGAAGATTTTGATAGCCATACATCTTGCAAAATAAAGAGCCGTTGCTACACCAATCAAAGGAATCACCAGCCATTTTTATATGATTGTATTACTATGTTTAGTGCAACCTTTTCCTATTTGTTTTGTCTCCTTCCATTGTAACAAAACCTAATTATTCAAACAATATAGAGCAATATCAATACAGTTTAATATTATTTGGATCCTCTAGAAAACACATATTACCTATCTACTTTTTGTAGAGGTACCAAAAATATATCGACACGCAGGTGTTGAGAGCGGCTAATATACGCTGCATTACATTCCACGTGTGATGTGCATTCCTTTACACCCATTCCTCTCTCTTCTACGAGTTTAAATAATTTATTTCTAATATCATTATTTTCGTTAAAAAATAAAATAACTTTTTTTAAAACTTCACTTGTTTATTGATTGGTTATGATCAATACCTTATGCTAACTAATGGAATATTAATATGAAATTGTTCGTTATTAATATCATTAAATCTATATATTCCTAAAGAAATAGAACGATTTTTCTCGTACGTCAATATATGTAATTTTATCGAGTGTCTTAACACAATTATGATGTTTAAATTTGTAATCTGTAAGTTCAAACATATTCTATGTACTAAGGAACATATATGTTCGAATCTGATTAATTTGAGCCACGAGAGTTAAACATATCAACTGATACGAAGTTGCAGTTTTTATTTTATAATTGAACCTTGTCCATAATCTTAATGCGTGTACAAATGCAAGGTTATATTTTTGAACAGCAAACTTTCATTAACATAACCAAAGACCCTTCCTATCAAGGCAATAGCAAGGGCCGGCAAAACAACAAGGAGAACAAATTACAAAGCCATCATAATCTAAATTCAAACATTTGTTCATATTTTTTAATCCATAAGTAGCTTAAGACCTTAATGTCTCCAAGATTGTTGTCGACTTTTAAAGGCTTATTTTATAAAATAGACTTGTTATGGGCCTTCCACATACACCAAATATAGCCACCATAATAATCGATCGGACCATTTTCCTTTTATGCACTCTTTCTGGGACTTGCTTGAAAACTATAAGAACTTCACTAACCGACCACACATCAATGGGCTGAATATTACACCACACGCTAAAGCGTTGCCAAATCACACCCACAATATAGCAAATGTAAGGTTATATAACTGATCTATATCTTTTAATGTTTAAGCCCTGCTTGCGGTGCGCACATATGATGTATATATGTGTGAACCCTCGGGTGGGCAAAAGTGAAATTGCACTAATTTTGACGTTATTTTACTAATCTCGTGAAAATAACGTTAAAAGTGACGGACGGTTAATCAGGCATCATGTAGTGGCGTTGATAGCCGAAAGACAAGGGTACATGCACCGATCAGCCGGTGTCCCGATGATTGAGTGCTATGTGCCTTATGTCCAAGGCTTGATGCAAAACTACTATCGAGCCGGGGGTCTCACCAGAAGCAGCCTCTCTATCCTTATGGGGTAGAGGTAAGGCTGTCTACATCTTACCCTCCTCAGACCCTACCATAGCTTTGCTATTGGTGGGATATACTGAGTACGATGATGATGATATATCTTTTAATGTTTGTGAATCAAACTAAAAAATGTTTTAGTTTAGATATTTATTCGGGAAACCTAAATATTTCAATGAAGCAATTCATAAATGAGGAAACAGACAAGCACCAAATCATGATAACAGACAAAGAGACTGAAAAGAGCTGCGACGGTGCGCTGCACCTCACTTCTCTAAATCATTATTGTTTTTTCTTTTTCTATTGGATATTTCTCTTATCTCATAAGGCTTCGTATTGACTATTGACGGGGATGCTTATCCTCAAACATGCAACTACACTTTAATGCTTTATAGTTTATCTAGATCTAGATTTAGAATTAGGAGTCTCAGGAAACAAAAATCAATTGATAAGATAATAAAAAAAAAATAATAATAAAATAACAAACAAACCGAGACATAAATTGATGGTTTGATTTTATGTCTTTGTAAAATTTGAACTTTTAGTTTGGTATCGTTTTTGCGTGTAATTAAAACAGAAGAAACCGACTTGTTTTATTATTTCAAGTTATACGTAATTCATAATGATTTAATATATACTTAATGTAACCTAACTTTTTTTAGTTTAAATATATAATAATTGGTTTGTTGTTAATTAACAAAAAGATTTAGTACCGATTTTTTTCTTTTCAGCCTAATATTTTTAAGCCCACTAGTAAAACCAAACCGAACTGAGCGTAATTCAAAAACCCAAAATTTAACAACTTAAGTGGGTAATAAGATGAAAAGAAAAATGAAGATTTCTTCTAAATTATGTCTATCAAAGATTAGGTCACATTTCGCAAGAAAAAATGAATCGACCTGTTAAAGATGAAGTACTACCCGAAGTCGATTTTTTCTGATTTTGAGAAATGTGTTCCATGCATTAAGGGTAAATAACCAAATCAAATAACAAAGATTCATCAGGATTACACAATTCGATCCATATGAACATCCGAGGTCCTTTTCTTGTAAGCATTGGAGGGAAAACTCATTTATCACTTTCACCAACGACTAATCATGTCATAAGATCATATCAAGTCGAAGTAAAAAAGTCGAATAAATCATGTCCTTTTCTTGATATGTTTTAAGTGTATAAAGTCGAAGTAAAAAATAATCCCGGTCGAAACATTAAAGTCACAAGATCATCACTACTACAAAAACAAGCATTAGCTACAATATTTTTGCTACGAAAAAAAACCGTTGCAACTTTGCTACGTATTAGCTACAAATTAGCCACGAACATATTTTGATACGGTTTAGCTACGGATATTTCATTGCAAATTAGAGTTTTAGCAAAATCCTTAGCAAAATCAACAAAAATAAAATTTGTAAGAGCAATTTAATAAGATTCGTAACAAATCCGTAGCAAAACTAGAAAACGGTTTTTTTAATAAGTTACCAAACGTAGTCTAGCAAAATCTGTAGCAATTTCGTAGCAAAATCGAAGAAAAAGAAATATAAAAAAATACCATTTGTTAAAATATATAAAATCCGTAGCGAAATCAAGTAAAATGAAAGAGGAAATAAATTATTTAATAAAAGTCAATGCGAATATTTAGCAAAATCTTAAATAAATATCTAAAAAATGCAAGTAAAAGTAATGTAGCCAAACCCGTAACAAAATCGTGAAATAAGTATGTAATCTTTTTCATAAGATCGTAGCAAAATCTCTAACAAAATAAAAACATACAAATTAAAAAACAAATACTAAAAAAATGCCTACTCGTATTCTAAAAGGTACAATAAATCATATAAATAAATCTATATTTTATTTTATTTTCTTAAAATGACATGGAAATATAATATATACACATGTTTAAAAATGTACCATATGTGTATATATTGGATACATTTAATTAGTATAAGAAAAAGACGGACTAGATTATTAAGGTTATTTTTTGCCAACTACGATTAGTTAAGGGTTTAGGGTTTAAGGCATTAATTTATTTCATTTGTATCATTGTGAGTTTCTCATACACTTTATAATTTAGTGCTAACGTTTTTTGTAGTGTTGTTTGAAATAAGTGTCACACCCCGACTAACACAATTCGGAAGCGTAAAACGGGAATGCAACAGACACATCTAGTATCAACACATTGTTTATAAAGAAACATTACAAACTAATTTACAATATATTACATTTCCTTGTTTTGTCATCGTTTTACAGTCTAGGTGATACAAACCAAACTAGTTCGTTAACTATACGATCTTACTACTAACTCCCTTGCTTCTATTCACATAGCATCAACCACACACATCACCAAATCATTCCGATTTAGGTACACCTGAAAAGCAGTTTAAAACGGGTCAACTACTAGAGTTGGTGAGTTTCACGAGTTTCAAGAAAACAGTTATGAGTATTCACAAGTTAACACTTGTAATCATGAAATAAGTATGTATGTATGTAAACGATGTAATTATGCTAAGCTACAGTGAAGCCTTGACTGTATGTGTTGCGTGCATCCATTTCCCACGCTCAATCAACCACTGTGGCTCCCCTTCTGCCCACAACATGCCCCAGTAGCTATGTCTAACACTACATAGCCTGTTTGTATAAATATAGTCATGTGCAAACGACGCTATGTGACACGGCAACCAGGCCTATTCCGTTTGGGTTTGTCAAACCAATAGTACTATTCACAAGCCACCGGCTCGAAGTTAATCATTATGATCGTGGGGACTTTTGTGTGTTAGCACTTAGATAATTCACATCAATACATGTTTCAGGTATGTATATGTAATCAAACATGCTTTTCACCCCAAAAGTTCGTAAAACAGTTTAGAAGTGGGGTCATGAAACTCACTGTTTAGTAGATAATCAGTAGCATGTCGGTTCAAGGTTTGTATAACTTGCAATCACGGTTTCCTATAATCAATATTATAATAATATTAATATTTTAATATTATTATAATCTCAATACTAAACTGGTCTGTATAACTAATCTGGGTATAGTTGAAACGTCCAGAAAGTGGCAATAGGCTTAGGTTGTGATGTTGTTCAAGTTGTTCGTTTACGCGTTCAGAAAACAGTTATGGGAAAATAAGCTTGGGTAAATGTATTGGTTAATAAAATGATTAAGTTATAAAGAAGGATCACATACTTGGGTACCGGATTAGCCACGGAGCTCGTTTCCGTTTATTCAGTTTGATTTAAGAAGAAACGCGTACAATCTATCCGGATTGTCCAGGTTTCTCATAGAAAAGTTCATTTTTACTTAATTAATCCAAAAATATGATTTTTGATCACTCTTGGTGTTTTGATATTTCCGCAGGTTCGTTAGTCGCGAACTTGCCGGTTTTTATGAAAACTGAATTTGTTTAATATTCAAATTAGCATAATTAATTAACCGTTAATCATTAAATTATGAAAATTTAGCCACTTATCAATTAAAATATTTAGATTTTTATAAAAATATTTCTTGAATTATTTACTGATTTATTAATTTATAAAAATTCATTTTATCAGCTATATTTCGCCTGAAAATCGTCCGTTTATCCCAAACAATTTCCAAAAATTTCACAAAAATTACTGAATACTCAAATCATGTCCCAAAACAACCCGTATCAATTCCAGAATATAAAAAGCTCGTGCAATATTCTTTTCGGCTATAAAAATTCACACGAACGCATATACACAAAACACCTTTAGACTTCTCCAAATGATCCCAAAATTCATATGTGATCAAAATACATTAAATCTCTGAGTTTCCAAAAAAATTTCATAATTTTTGGAGCATTTTAACTATTTTTCCCCATTAAACGTCCCAATTCGGTAATAAATTCGCCAAATATTCTCGGATGGTCAAAAATTTACCAAATTTGAACAGGGTATCAATGACATGGTTCCTTATGTCCCTGCAAAATTTCAAGGCCTGATAATATGCACATCACAACGTTAACCTAAACAGCCCGTAAGCGAGTGTTTCGGCATTACCTTAGCGGTTTTGGTTCGTTTCCGCCTTTCTAATCAACTTTTCAAGCTCTTGTGCTCCTATGTAGGCTAGATACAAGTCCTATATCACAAACCAAGCATGTTTCATCAATAGAACAACCCTTTAACTTAGGGTTTCGGCTAGTGCACAAAAACGAACTTTTGAACCGTAAAAATGCCGTTTCAACCCTTTAATCCGTGTTTATGGCCAAAAAAACTATCAAACCAGGTTCCTTACCATGTGTATGATCAAAACATGTTTATGGACCATTTTTAGGATTTTTACATGGTTAGGAATGATTTTTAGCAATTAAGACATGTTTTTATGGTATTGATCAAGGTTAAACAAGTATAAAAGTAGCTTATTTAAGTTGTTTACCTTAGGGTTTAGAAGGTTTCTGGAAATTTTGGTTGCAGCTGCTTGGACCTCAACTTTTTATCAAATAAAATGAATAAACAAGCTTACATAACAAGTTTTATAAAAAAAATGGGGGGGGGGGGTGGGGTGGTGGCCGCGATCGGGATTGCTTATGGGCCCATTGTCACACCCCGACCAATGAAGGCGGAAACGTCGAGGCGCGACATGATTGCTCATTGCACAATGACACTATAAAGTTACAATATTTAAACAACTCATTTAAATCCATATCATCATAAATAACACAACAATTGTTTATACAAAATGCCAAATAGATAGATAAACAAATAATTTGTTCTTTTATTTTTTAATATCCTAAAGCCAAGATAATAAGTTTCTTCAAGTAATCCAATCAAGCTAACATCAAAGCTGTAACATTGCATAAAATAGAGTTTGTCAACACGAAGGTTGGTGAGCAATTTTCATAGTTTTGGACAATAATTATATAGTATGAAATCCACAACTAGTATATGAAAACAATAAATAATAGCAACAATTTAGATAATAAAACAGTCAATAAGAATACATTGACGAACCGTCAATAAGAATACATTGACGACAATAATGAAATCGTCAATAAGAATACATTGACGACACCTTTCTATATGGGAATACCATATATACTCGGAATTAACGTATGATCATACTTTGATGAGGCTACCCTCCTTAGCATTCAAGAGGCTACCCGCCTTAGCATTCAAGAATTTGCACATAATCATGTAAAGCATATAACACCAAATCGAGTATTTATTTAAGTAAACATATACAATACGTGTTGTGGTTTAAGATTCAAGTATAAATCATTTGAATTTGAATAAGTATGCAATGCCACCCCTAAAACGAAAGATGAAAAACGGGGGATGAAAAAGTACTCACATTAACAAGTAACTTGAAAGATAGTGTCGTGAATAATCGGAGAGATCGGTTTAACGAGCAAGACCTATATTAAACAGGTCTTGTGTTAGTAGGTAGTCTTGGAAGGGTTTAAAATAAAATACATGACAAATAAAGTAAATAAATAAAGTTTAGGATTTAAAATGTAAATATTTGAGAAATTAAAGAAACGAGTTTTGTAAAATAAGTTTACTCGAAACCGGGTCTCGGTATTCTATTCATTAGTTTTTTTCTTTTTTTACTCAACTTATGTTAAGTAATAATGTGGGTTAAAATGCGATATTGCAAAACTCTTGGTTATAAACGAGGTTTAAACGAGTGTTCGGGTTTGTCGGTTCGAGACTTGATAATTGACCAAGCTCACAGTTAACTTCCCAAAATAATAAATGTTATGAGATAACTCAATAAAATCAAAATAGACTTAACCAAGTATGTAGTTCTATTGTGAAGAACCTTAACGTTCGTTAAGCGAGTATACGACCTTATCGGTTCGAACTTGTTATAAGATCAAGTTGGTTACCGACATGCCAAGTATGTTTAGAAATTAACTAAAATTGATTTAAAATATAATCTTGAAGAAAAATGTGAGTTTTGGTGGCTAAAAACACACTTGTGTGTCTTAAGCGAGTGAACTCGGTTTAGTTCGGTTTTTGGTTGGGTCCTTGACTCGGAATAAGACCGAGGATAGTTACCACATACCCAATTACCATGGAACTTGTAAAATAACTTATAAATAATAATACTCAAGTTTCACATTCAAAAAGTTAACAATAAAGCTTTTAAACAAAAGTTCGGTTTTTGGTTCGGTCCTTGACTCGGAATAAGACCGAGGATGGTTACCACATACCCAATTACCATGGAACTTGTAAAATAACTTATAAATAATAATACTCAAGTTTTACATTCAAAAAGTTAACAATAATGCTTTTAAACAAAAGTTCGGTTTTTGGTTCGGTTCTCAACTCGGGATGAAACCGAGGCTAGTCACCACATACCCAATACCATGGAACTTAACAAATATGAACAATAAACTAAAATATGTAGAAGTTAAGCAAGTATAACAAGTTATATAGTTAGATTTGTTAAATATATAAACAAGGACTACAAAGTCCTCCATGTAACCTTGCCTTACTAGCCCGACATTTCAACCGGCCGAGACCGGAGAAATGAAAGACCGAAGGTAAACAAGGAGTGTATATTTATATATGTTGTCACATCAAGCTTTAAGTATTGAGAAGTTAGTTAAAATGAAAGATTAGCTTATGAAGAACAACCTTAGAATTCAAGAATTTGATAGAGAAATGAAGAAATGAGCAAGCACAAATAAAGAAGATGGGTGTGTATATATATGGTAAGTTGAATGGGTCTTTCATAAAGGGTGTTTCATGAAAATGGGTTGGTTATAGACCCAAGAAAGCACAAACTACAAATGGGTCCTTCAAGTCTCCATTTTGGTAGTTTTAGTCCTTGGAGTTCGTTTTGAGCGTTTTCGGGGAATTTTAAGAACCAAAAAGGGTGTTTTTTTTATCCAACAACTATAAAACAAATATTTAACATACAATTCATCATTTTGATAATATCGAAAGGTTCGGGATACAAAACGGGTCGGGTTTACATTAAGAATACAAGTATAAAATAACCCGAAATTGACAAATGTCACACCCATTTTGGGCTATTTTGGCCCAATGATCTGGTTATACTAGCCCAAACACGAAAAGCCCCGTCCAAATTTAGTTCGGGTTCGGTTTTTGGCGCGAAAAACTTATCGGGTGCGTTAAACAGTGCGAAAACGAGTGTTTTTCGGTTAGTTTTGTGTAAAATTATAAAAACATACTATATGTTTGTAAAAATCGAAAATATTTTCATGGATCGCTTAAAACATTTCAAATAAGTGTTTGGTAAGTCTTTTTCGGCTTAAAGGATGATACAATGCTTGGTTTGTAGCTGTCTTTCGCGTTTAAATCTATAGCGGGTAGTTAAACGAGCATGTTTTCGTTTAACTTGTTTGCTATCGAACTAAGGCCATATTACTAATATTTTAGCTTGTATTAAACGTATATCACTTATAGATGGCCCCCCGGGATTTTTGGGTCATAACCCGTCCCGTTCGATTAATCGTTCGTTTGTTACGCAAAAGGCGTTTATTTGCTTAATCGATAAATACGTACTGAGGTGTACCTTGTTTTGGCTCAAATGTCACAACAATGTTCGAAGATGCTCACCAATTGCTCGATGAAATGCTTCAACAAATTTTTCAAGTTGCTGATTACTAGCTTCAAGGATTTCAAGTTTTACATTACCAGGCCCAACATAGGAGCCAACACAATAATGGCAAGTAACTAATACATAGGTAGCTTTACTTGTTCTTCTGATTTTTTATGTAGTTCCTATTTAAGTGGATCTTGATATATTTTTATCTATGTTAATTGCATAATACAAGGGTACTTGCCACGTCAGAAGTAACATGTATAGTTTGCTTAAAAACTGTAGTATTCGTTTGGGGCATCAATTGCCTAATGGTAGTTAAAACCAACTTATCACCTCAAAATGCCAAGTTGAGCGAGCTCAAGTTCAATAAGTGAAGCTTAGGCTCGGGCTTGTTTATTAAACGAGCTTACTTTTAGAGTCGGGCTTAGGCTCGTTTAAGCTCTGCTTAATTGAGCTTTTTCACTAACTGATCTTGAGTAGCTCGCGAGCAGCTTGACTTGTTTGCACCCTATTCACGATATTGTTTTAATTGCCTAATGGAATGGAATGTTTCGTAGTTATTTTGTCGTTCTTATAAGTTAAAAAATTGCATTCGAAGGAAAACTTAAGGAATTGAAAAAGAATGAAATAACTTTTTTTTTACTTTTCTTACTTATGTCATATTATCGGCTCACATTATGTTCAAAGAATAAATTTTATCTATTATGTATAAATCGCACTACCTCTTTATTGCAAAAAACTTGCAACAATTTCCTTTTTGTTTAACAATTTATGATGTTTTATTTGGTTTTATTTCCTTGAGCATATACCAGGTCTCTAGTGCAATATTAGCTGAGAGGTGGCTGAGGTTGGTGATTTATGGTTTTTGTACTAGAATAAATCTACTGCTTTTTTATGGTATTGAACAGAATTGAAGATATGTGCTCTACCAACACTTGATTCTACTCATTATGGTTTCGTTTTAATTGATTTAGAATATTTAACGTATCATAGAGGCTATAACATGAAAACTGAGTGGTTATTTAATGATAAAATTTTAAGCATCCTTGTTTGGTGATTATTTTAAGTGTTTGAACGATCTATATTAGTTTGTAATTTGTTAAGATGGCATTAAGAGTTGCTAATGTGATTGATATTCATGTATTATTAACAGTCCAAGAAAAAATAGCGAAGTTGGAACAAGATAAAGTAGAGAAGCATGATACGATATCACGATGGAGTAATTTGAAGACATTGTGAGGTGATAAGTTGTTATGATTTAGAGATTTTAGTTGTAAAACTCAAGTTAAGATACGAGTTTATGTTGGTAAACACAATAATTCATATACACATGTATCTATTTTTGGATATTCTGGATCTTTATTTTGTTACATATAGATAAGTTAGATATTTCGTTCATTGGGTATTTATCATTGGTGAGATTTGTAATTTAAATTTAGTGTTTTAAACAAATAAAATAATCTAAAAAATTTGTAATAATCTGAACAAAATTGGTTGCAAAATTTGTAGCTAAAACCTTTCAAAATGCGTAGCAAGATTTGCAAAATATCATAGGCTAATATGTAGCAAAAACCATAGCAACAGTTGTAGGCAAATGTTAGCTAATTCATAGCAAACATTTTTGTAGCAAAATCCATTGCAAGCGCTTCTTCCGTAGCTAAAAATTCGCAGCAAACAATTCTGTAGCTAAAAATCTGTAGCAAACATTTTCATAGCAAAATTCGTAGTTAAAATAGCAACGGTTTTCTTTTGTAGCTGAAGTCGTTGCAAAATAAAATTTCGTAGCAAAAATCGTAGCAAAATAAATTAGCTACGAGACATAACTACAGACCAAATCCATAGCAAATTCGTAGCAGACACTTGTTTTGCTACGAATTTGCTATGGATTTGATCGTAACAAATACTTGTTTTTGTAGTAGTGCATATCAAGGTGGTGAGTATTACGGTCGTCACACGGATGTGGGTAAAACTCCAGATGCCTGTTCATTGAGTTTTGTAAAGTACACGGAATTGTTAATTAATTCCTGCCATGTACACCACAATAAAATGGTGTCACTGAACGACGAAACCGTACCTTAGTGGATTTGGTATGAAGTATAATAGCTAATATTAATCTCCCTAACTTGAGGCCTTAAAAGTTGCCTATAACCATGAAAGTCGACCCGAAGTAAACAACCTAATTACCTAAACCATGAAAGACGAGCTCAGTTGGATATCCATAGTATAAAATCTAAAAGATAGAGCCTAGGGATGAAACTATTGAAGTCCTTGAGATTCGAACATATATGAGTTTATAATTACCATGATGTTCAAATTGACTCTCAAGAAGGTGAATTGGTTTTACGAAGGCCACAAAGTCACAAGGAGGCCAATCTATTATGACGACTTCATAACATATCTAAATGAGCCTGATTATGACTTGGGAAAACTTGGCGATTCGCCCTCCACTAGTAAAGCCATTAATAGTGAACAATCAGCAGGCTTAAGGCCATGAAAGACGAGCTCAAGTGTATGTGTGGGAACGTACAGAATTTCCTCAGGATCTAATCCAGTAGGGTGTAAGTGGGACATCCAAGCATTTTGATGCAACATCAAATACCAAATTAACCAAGTTTTTCAATTGATAAGTTCTTTTGTGTTCTTAAATCTTCTTGAATTTAATCAACATGTATAACTATAAATTCTTTCATTACTGTATGAAGTGTTCAAAAAACTCAACTTTACAATTCTCTAAATTCCTTAAATCTTCAAGTACGAAATATTATAGAAATATATACTAAAAAATCATTCGTCAGTATAAATACTATCATCCTTTTCAATTTACAAAATTCTAATACATCACATTTGTTAAAATTAGCATCGTTTGATATTTTAAGGTTAAGAATAAGTTTACAAGAAACATAGATTTGTAAAATCGCATTTAAAGCCTTTTGAAAATCTTTTGTAGTTTAGTATAAAAATGATTTAATCATCATTCAAACGTGTTTCGTGATCCCTCTAAAACAATATATAAATCTGCATGATTTCGGGCTAGAGAACAGGCCCACTTCTTAGCAACCCATTTAAATTAACATGAGAAAGTCTGGGAGAAGTTCAAAAGGAATTAAATGAACAGTTTTCCTCTCGTTTTTTCTTTTGTTTTTTTTTTTGGCAGATTGGCCACATACATATTTATTCGTTACTAAAAACAAGTTTAAAGAACTTAAAAAAAAATTGTCAATAAGCTTTGGCTTAACGGACTTTAAAGTGGAAGTTTGGGACATACACTGCAAGGTCTAAAGTTTGAGTATGATCTCAAGCGGGTTTACTAAAACAGGAAATTATGGGCTTGGGCTATCCAGCACCGTTTGCGATCGCGTATGTATGAGGTCGTTTTTTGCATTGGGTTACCACCGGTAGCAAGGTTTTATTCGTTGATCGTTCAAAAATTAGAAAGGTGTATTGGTTTTAGATGATCTCAACAATCACCTTTTGATCACTACTGGTCCCAGTCAACGAAATGACTGGTAACGGTCACATTTTATCTTTTTTTTACCAACGAATCTTGACTAACAAGATCATAATGTCATTTGTTTTTTTATGACTTGGAATGTTTGCGTGCCATAAACTTGCTTATGGGGCGCATACACTGCGTGCTTTTGTAGCAGATTGCACCACGACCACCGTGGCAGGCGTCACAACCACCACGGTCACTGCCACCACCTCCACCACGACAACCAACACCACCGCGCCATTCATAAATTAACAATTAAGAACTTAATTTATGATAAAATCAAAGTTCTAGCTTCAATTAATTAAAAAATTAACATTTACAGCTACAAAATGAAATAAGGGTTTTAAGGTTTACGCTATTGGATGGATGGAGGATGATGATCTTGATTGGCGTTTATAGTTAATTGGATGTGAAATTGAACCATCAATGTTGTTGAATACATCTCTGAACATCCAAAATTAAAGATGAAAATGATTAATTAAATTTTGATAGAAATCGTAATTTCTAGGGTTTTGAAAACGGTGAAAATTGGGGCTTTTTGATAATACCCTATGGGCTTCGATTGCTGCTGTTGTTGTTGTAGGTAGTTTGGAAGTGGTGATGGTTAGCTAGAGCCATGCCGGACTCTAGTGGTTGGTGCAAAACGTGAATAGAGAAGGTTGAAGTTGAAGACAAAAGATTGTTGTTCTATTAGTGGTGTTTGCAATTCCTTTTAGTTTTAATATCCAGTTAGGTTTGATGTTTACAAGTGCTTAACTTGGCGGCCCTAGTGGTGGTGGCGGCGGCGGCCGTGATCACTGCCATGGTGGTGGTGGTGGTGCAGTATGCCACATAAGCAAGTTTTTGACACACAAGCATGTCACGTTATAAAAAACTAACGATTTTAGGATTTTGTTAATCAGGATTCGTTGATAGAAAAAAATGATAAATGGTGGGACCGTAACTAGCTATTTCGTTATTTGAGACTGGCAGTCATGCAAAGATAATAGTTGAGATTATTTAAAACTTATACAACAAAATAAAAATAAGATTTAAAAACGGTATATAATAATAATTAAAAACTAACAAAGCATCTTTAGATTTCTTGTACAGCACCCCAGGGCTTCCTTCACTTGTTTTCTTTACAAATGATTCAATTCGCATCATATGCTGTAAGGTAAAGGTGACGATTTTTTCCAACAAAAGTAACATGATGATCATGAAAGTTATTAATTTTAAAGTTAAGTGCCATTTTAGTACACTTGACTTGTTCAATTACACAACTTTAGTGTCGTTTTTGAATTTATTGCAAATGAATACTTCATTTTTCTAAAACTTGTCAATTTAATACTTTTTTCTAACCCCGTCTATTATGTCCGTTAAGTCAGGGGTAAATTGATAATTTCGTTTATTTTATTTGTTTTCTATTTTGAGCTAAGTGTCATTTTCATACCCGTGGTTGTTCAATTACGCCACTTTAGTACCCCCCCCCCCATTTTTTTTAAATATATTTGGATCCCTTTGACTAGTTTTGGATACATAGGCAAACCAAAAGATACATTATATATTACATATTACAATTAAAAGGCACTAAAATACATGATAGGAGATGAAAAACAACCATGAAATGCATAACATGATATTTAGCCTTTTGTTCTTGATTGTCAATTTTCTTTTAGTAGCTTCAAGACCTAAGTTCATTTTAGCCATTGTTCTTGCGTTTTTTTCATGTACGTTAATTTTGTTCAAGAGTTCGGGTATGATAACAGTAAGTCCGAATAGGATAATAGTAGCTATTTGACACATCGGAGGATCAAGCCAAATAACAATATCACAGCTTCGCACCTTTTAGTATAACATCAATTATGTCAGAAATTGGGGAACCAACATCTATTAAATAGGTTAGAAGTGAACAAAATTAGTATTTTAACATAGCTTTCTACCACAACAATAAAAACGTCGACCAGGGTAAAATGTTGTCCAAGATGTTTGAATGATGGTTGAAGAACCACATGGGCAAAGCACCAAATCACAATTCATTAAACTTGAGGATGAGCCGGGGAGGGGGGAGGGGTGATCCGTTCATTTAGGTTAGAGATAACCTTTTAATTGTAATATGTAATATGTAATGTCTTTTTCGGTTTGCTTATTTATCCAAAACTAATCTAAGTATCTAGTTGCAATAAATTCAAAAAAAGTAATAAAGTTGCGTAATTAGACAAACCACATGTATGAAAATGACATTTAGTTCAAAATAGAATATAAATGAAATTACCAATTTACTCACGACTTAACGGACAAAATAGACGGGGTTAGAAAAAAAAACAATAAAATGGCAAGTAAAAGAAAAGTAAAGTAGCCATTTACAATAAATTTAAAAACGGTACTAATGTTGCGTAATGGGAAAAACCACATATACTAATATGACACTTAACTCTTAATTTTATATTACTTTTTACAAAAATAGTAACCAACCCGAATTGGATGTTTTTTATTTTTAAAGTTCTAAATCATTGATTACGAATTCAATTCTGTGTGATTGTGTGGGATGTGAATATATACGATGTATATGTATATACGGCGTAAATACTTATGCGCCGTATATATATATATATATATATATAGTTTCACTACTAGAAAATTGAGCAATTGCTACCAAAATTTGCTACCGAAAAAAAACGGTAGCAAATTTAGCGACCGATTTAGCAAATTTGCTACTGAAAATGTGAATTACTTGATACGGTGGCTAAGCGGTCGGAGTTTTTGCAACCGTTGGCTAGGCGGTCAGAGTTTTTGCAACCGTTAATTTTCGGTCAAAACTGTTAATTTCCAATGAAGCGCTGGTCGGAGTTTTTTTGCAACCTGGTCGGAGTTTTTGCAACCGCTCTCTCCATACGCTGTATCGATCCCGAGCTCCACTCGTTTAAGTTTTACAACTTGGTCGTTTGATCCCGAGCTCCACTCGTTTACACCCACAATAAAGTTACACATAATATAAAAATTTGCCCCTGCAAAGATTTGCAGGTTTTGTGCAGTGGCAATGGTGATTTTTATAATTTGTTATAAAATATTAAAATTTAAAATGCAGAGTGACCAAGGAAAAAAGAAGTGCTGGTGTGTTGGATAACTTTGTGGAAGGGGAAAGGTATGCAGAGCATGCGATAAGGAAGTTTGTGCGCAACAAGTCTCCGGAAATTATGCCATCCATTAACGCGTTCTTCACAGACCCGAAATGAAGTGATTTTGGGATCCAGTATTCATCAAAATAAAGTTGTTTTGAGATTTTTTTTAAAGATCAAAACGAAATTGTTACCGGGAAATTTTTTTAATAAGAACAGTAGGGATTTACTATGGATCACCATAATTGGTGATATGATTTTATTTTTGTTAAAAAGACTTGTATGGGAATGTTGATATCATGATTTAACATATTATTGTAGTTTACAGGAGATGTGTTATTTTGGAAGTTAATATACATGTATGAAAAGATTATAATGAGTGTTATGTACATTTAATTAGATGACCATACAAGATCAGCATATCAATGAGTGAAATTGGATTGATCCACTCAGTGGCGAAGCTTGGGCTTCGCCATGGCGGTGACCGAAGTCACGGACCTAAAAATTTTCGGGTCGGCGATTCGGTTCGTGTCGGTGGTTCGGGTCGGGTCGGATCAAACAATATGACATCCATATATATAAATTTTTTTTTCATTCATTCAAAACGATTGTTTTCACAACTAAAAAAAACTAGACCTAATTAAGAAGATTCAATAGGGTAAGTTAGAGTAAAATTTCATCATACAATACCTATTACAAGCTTAATTGACTAATTTCCTAAATCCCCAATTCACAATTACATACCATCGTGGCAGGCGTCACAACCACCACATGGATTAACGCGTTCGGAGCGGGTAAATGTGTCCCGCGTTGCTAGTTCGAAGCCGGTAAATGTGTTCGGCATTAGTAATGCGTCCAAAACTAGTTAACGAGTTCGGCACCGGTAACATATTCGACGCTCGTTAAACATGTTCGAGGTCGGTGTTTAACGAGTTCGAACCCGGTAAATGTGTCTGGCATTAGTAACATGTCTGAAACCGGTTAACGAGTTCGGCACCGGTAACGCATTCAACGCTCGTTAAACATGTTTGAGTTCGGTGATTAATGCGTTCGAAGCCGGTAAATGTGTCCGGCATTAATAACACGTTCAAAACCGGTTAACGGGTTCGGCACCAGTAACACATTCGACGCTCATTAAACGTGCTCGAGGTCGGTGATTAACGCGTTCAAAGCCAGTAAATGTGTCCGGCGTTAGCAACGCGTCCGAAACCGGTTAACGAGTTCAGCACAGGTAAATCATTCGATGCTTGTTAAACGTGTTTGAGGTGTTCGAGGCCGGTAATTGTGTCCGGCATTAGTTACGCGTCCGAAACCGGTTAACGAGTTCAGCCCCGGTAACACATTCGACGCTCGTTAAACGTGTTCAAGGTCGGTGATTAACGCATTCGAAGCTGGTAAATGCCCCCCCCCCCCTCCACGTATATGAGAATTCCCATATATAATATTATACCTGAATACGCGTATTGTCTCCTTTTAAGTTTTTACTAAAGGAATTCTTTTGTAATTATTAAAGCAAAATTATATAAAATAATCAAATCAAAATTCATTCTAACCACTTCATCTGCACTGTTCGTTTTACCAAAGGAATTCCCATATAATATTATACCTGAATAAGTTTTTACAAAAATTCATTCTAACCTGATCGCTTCATCTCTCCGACGATCACTCCTCCGACTGCCATCGCTCCGACGATCATCTCCACCGCTTCATCTCCACTCCTCCGATGATCATCCCACCGCTTCATCTCCACTCTTCGTTTTCTGATCACTCCTCGGTTAATTAGGTTTTTCTAGTTTCATCGATTAATTAGGCTTTGCTAGATTCATCGGTTAATTAGGTTTTGCTAGATTTAGAATGAATATTGATTTTAGGGACCGAGTGTTCTGTTGTTAAGTCATAAATTTTGATTTTAGGTTTTGCTAGATTTAGAATAAATATTTTAAAACCTATTTTTATTTTCTACACCAACAGACACTCTTTTTATATAATATATACTGATTTCATGAAGATACGTTTCAGTAATCACATAGTGATTAAATGATTGTTCGATCTGAATTGGATTTGAGTTGATGTTCATCTACTGTTTACACATTCTAGGGTTTTAGAGACAAATTTAGTGATTCTGTGATTGTTGAATCTAAATTATGTTTTAAAGGTTACTGTTGCCACCAAGAAAAAAATCAAAAGAATTCAAGGAGCTAATTGATATCTTGCTTAGTTATCAATTTTCAGCAAAAGGTATGCAAACTATTATAATCTTCCTTATCATTGTAAATCATAAAAAGTGTATATTTTGCTGAATTTGTTCCCCCTCTTTAACTGTCAAGTTGGAAGTTTCATGTGTTTGAGATATACTTTACAATGAAAAACTAAAAATCCATTTTTATTGCAGCTCTAATTGCCATTTTTATTATGTATAGGAGTTAAGTTGCAGAAGCTAGGGGCTCAATTTGAGTTCATAAACGTGTTATTTCACTGCCCAAGTGCCCATCATGAACAAAGGTGCTTTCACTTGTTCTTAATTAAAATTTTTGGTCAAAGAAAAAAAAGAAAAAGATAAATACTTTGCGAAGGCCATTATGTATGCTGCTATATTGGTGGACCCTAATAACCTATTTGTTCATTCCTACAGACACCCACTCTAGAACAAATCATCATATCTATACAACAAACTACTGGCAATTGTAAGAACTTTACTCTCAATTCTCATACATTTTACCCTTTTAAATGATGCAGTGGTAACCACATTGCATCTGTTAAATGTTTTCAATAGATAATTGGAAAGTTGTTGTATATTATTGATATTGCAGGAACCTCATTTATTTAGGATGGGCATAAAGTCAAACATGAGTTATGGGTGTTCAAGGAAGTTGAAGCAAGAAGACATGGAATGGGATGCGAATCTAGCATATTCTCATTAATTCATTTGCTCTCTTCCTTGTATCTAGGGCCATTGTTAGGAATCCTCTTATCTTGATCCTTGATGAACCCACCAGCGCTCTAGATGCAGAAAATGGAATACTATTTTCAGGTTTAAGCTTTTGGCTTCTTTCTTTATTCGTTTATTTATTTGTGAATAATTCGAGAGGATTCGGCATGTCTGTTTTGATTAAATATATCATGGTCTCATGGTTGCAGAATATTGAAAATATGAAACTGGCACCAAATCATCCAATCCGACTTGGACAGGCACTCAACTTCTTTGTGTTCTACTATGAGATCATGACTTCTTATCGCGCATGCACTCTTGGAAACAGGTGAGAAATTATCTGTTTTATTCTTTGGTCATCTAAACCTAGGGGTTGGTTGTAAGTATAACTTATTTTTTTGTTATTGTTTGCGGATTAAATCCCATTGTAAGTATAACTATGAGATCATGGCATTTTTTTATTTGGCATCTCATGTTACACAAGTACGATGTTGATGTTAAATGTTTCTGTATTTGTTATATTGTATCATTAGAGTTAAAACACTGTTTCCTTCATCTTATTTTGAGTTATTACATGTATTTTGAATTATCTTATTTTTAACTGTAAATAATATGAACTCTTTCACTTGATAGTTTTCTAGGGTTTCATTTTAGGCCGCTACAAAAAGGAAGATCCTTGATGAGTAATTGAAGATCTTGGTTGATACTAATGTTTCTTTATTTAGTTCGACATATATCCTCACCAATACCACAAGGTACTGTTTTGTAACTCGTGAGATAATCAACATGCAGAGTGTTTGGTTACTCATTTTGTTGATAAGGTAATTATGTTTCTAGCCTATTTAATGGTTTTTATTACATGACTCTGTGCAATTGGTAATGTTGACTTTTCGCTATTGTTAGGTTGACCATGGTAGGGAGTTGGATTGTCATTTGACTTTCTTCGTTGAATGTTATGGAGCTTTCAGTGCATAAACTCATGAAGCTATCTAATGTTCCAGTTGATTATTGATTACGAGACAGAGCGTTATCTTTCAGATGATGAAAACTAGCACGCGCATGTGTAATGGTGGCGGTTGATGGGAAGACTGATGGTGCTTTTGTAGTCACTGGCCTGGTCAAACCCGAGGTTGCAGACTTGATTTTTTTAATTTGTTTTCTTAATTTTGTTTATATTGAACATGTTGGCAAATTTTTAGCTTGATTTGTGCTTGTATCTATATTTGTTTGACTTTTTAATTTTTGTATATATATATAAAAAATAGTTTTAATAAATTTTGTTGCAAATAAATCGTGACTGGAATGCGACCAAGCAATAGTATGCAAATCAAGCCATCAGTTGCAAGATCAGCAACTGCAGCAGAGTGGTCGCAAGACAGCAACAATGGTTGCAAGATTTGCCACTGCAACGGTGGTCGCAATATTTGCGATGGAAGTATTAGTTGCAGGATTTGCAACTGCAGCAGTGGTCGCAATATTTGCTACTGCAGCAGTGATAGCAGAGTTGTAACAGCAGTGTCGGTCGCAAGGTTTGCGACGGAGCAGTGGTCGCAATATTTGCTACTGCAGCAGTGATAGCAAAGTTTGTAATGGCAATGTCGGTCACGAGGTTTGCGACGGAGCAGTGGTCGCAAAGATAACAGTCGCAAAGTCGTCGCAACAGAGTTTTTCCAACCACATTTTCGGTGGTAAAACGGTTTCAACAAGGCAATTGCGACCGTTTTGCGACCGGAAAGGCTGTCTCATTGCTAAGTTTTCTAGTAGTGTTTGTAATTTTCTTTTTTATAATTTTTCATTCTGATTGAAATAAAATTTCTTCCTTACTTCTTTATCTTTTTGTTCCGTGTCATCGTTCTTCAACGATTACATGGGATGCTATTGTCCCGCCGTCCATTTGTTGCAATTTTAAAAATAATCCAGGGTTTAAGACCCATGATTGAAGATTGTTTTTTGTGTTTAATATCAGTCAATAACATACAACAAGTGAAAACAAATGAGTGAATGACAGACATCCCATACAATTATATTTAGAAAGAATTGCACAGATAGTTTTGATTATAGTTAGATTACAGTTTTGACTTTTGATTCTTATATTTGAAAAGTTACAAGTTTGCTCCTCAAACCTAGCGACCAAAACCGTAATCTGAACATACTATTAACCTTTCCGTGTAATTCTTTCTTAAATTAGAATCTTTAGTTACATATTAATCATTTTAAGATCAAAATAGATACCAAATTAACAACCTGGTTATTATATCTAGTTTTAAATAATAAAAAGAATTGCCATTTTTAAATAATTTCAAAAAATACTATTATAAACAACAATTAACGAATCTAGTATGATACTATGATTTCACTAATAGTAGAGTTATTGTTAGGGCCAATAAGAAGTCTGATAGGGACAAACCTTATCTCTGTCTTAAAATTTAGAGAATCTGATCCCTCTTATCCGCTTAAAAAAACTGGAAGAAAAAAAATCATCATCGTATAATTAAAAATTCTAAAGCGACACATATATATACTATTATACTAGGATAAGATGGAGGAAGGCAAGATAAAATAATCAAATGAATCTACTATATGACAATTTCATATTAATATACATTATTATATAATATATAAATCGTTTTCATAGTTGTTAATTATAGTCAGTTCTCATTTGTAAACCATAATTTTTAAAAGATTTAATTAACGGATTAATATATTGATCGTTTGATCATAAAATGAAAAATGTAGAAAACTTATCAAAATATTTGCTAAGTAATTAAGTATAAAGAGAAAACCTTAATAATATGATTAGTGGATTAAAGAAATTAATGAGTCATTTCCTTGAGCAATACACCAAGTACACGTTAATGCATCGTTATGTGTAAAGTGACCCGTTTTAGAATACATCAATATATGCCAATCGGTTCATCAATTGTACCGTAGTTGGCAATGCGATTCTCTTGTTGAGGGCAATGAAATTATCTGTGAGTCTACCAAATGGAGTCATAAACTAGCTGTTGCGAGTGACGGATCTAGGAATTTTTCACAGTGGGTTCACTGTTTTTAAATATTCTAATTTTGTATGACTAGGCGTAAAAATCTTCAGGTCAGTTCAATGGTTCGGATTGTGTAAGTTTCAATATATAATAAAAGTACGATAAATTAATAAAAAAACAAACATCTCATAGAAACAAAAACATACATAAAAATATATACAATTGTCTATATAAGGTAAAAAAAACTACCTATAGTTGCTCTCTACAAGTTTTCATGTTTTGGAAAGTTGCATTACATCTTTGACCGAAACTTGATGAAGAAACTCTCTTTCAATGTAACATATGCATGGAAGATCGTCAAAATCTATTTTCGAGGATTGTTTACTGCTTGAACATGATTATTGAATGTTTGACGGTTGACTTTGTAAATGTCTCTTAATAGTCATATGCCTACAAATCAAATTTAAACATCACTAATTGTCTAATTCAATTCACCATTCATCTGTCTTGTTTGGTTAACATATGAGAATAAAACAAGTTATTACCTTGTGACCTTCGATAGCCACAAAAAAAACATATGAATAAAATATAAATTATAAATATACTCATCTCAACATATAAAAAAAAACTGAAATAAAAAGATGGCAATTACGAAAGTGGTGGCGGCGGCTGCGACATCAATGATGGCGGTGGTGATGATGATAGCGGTCAAGTAGTACCGATGGCAGCGGTGATGGTCAAGTGGTGGTGGTGGCTAAGGCGGTGGTGGTGGTGCCGGTGGCAGCGGTGGTGGTAGCTCAAAACAGCATATCCAAATAAAAAGTTTTCTATAGAAGCATCCGAATAATAAGGTTTCTATATAAGATCATAATGTTGCTGGATGTTGGTTAAAAAAACTAGAAAAAAAAAAAGAAAAAGAAAAAAAAGAGAAAAGAACAAAACACTTACACCGTAAGCTGTTAACAAAAAAGGAAAGTTAAAAAGAAGCTGTTAACAAAAAAGGAAAGAAATAAAGAATAAAAAACAAGGCTGAATAGTGGAATAGATGAGCTTGGAAACCGGGGTTGGTGAATTTTGAGAATTGAAAGGAAGGGATTTTGCTAATAGATCATAATTTCATTTTGTATATGGGTTCACTGTTAAAACATATGTGGGTTCACTTTCATAATTTATATAGGTATTCTATATAAATTTCGAAACTCAGTAGGTTTCCGTCAACCCGTCCAAAACACCATAGATCCGCCCCTGGCTGTTGCCTGTGAAGTATGGAAGCAGATCAAATTTGAATTCAACTATCACACATTACCTCTTCTCATGATGCCTGATGATCACTCGTCTTGAATGACTCGTTAACCAACCACAAACATTAAGTTACATAATTAACTTCACGAGTATTTAAAGTCCAAATTGATGTGAAACTGCTAAAAATAACGGCGCCTAGGGCCCCGGTATAGAACCATTGAGAGTGAAAGTCGACATACGTCCTAAAAAGTCATCAAGGAAGTTGCCATGCAGGTTCCTTAGGAACCAAACTTCACGCAATCTACGATCCACCACACCTTCTTCGAAATTTCCAAAATACTTTTTGTCTCATGTTTTCTTCCCAACATTGCATCACAATTTCCATCCATTAATTAACATTAACTGTACGTCTTTATCTTCACTTTCACCTTCTCGAGTGCGTATATATACACATCTTTCTCATTACATATTTTTCATCAATATTTATAAAGATATGGAACCTACAAAAGTTAAAAAAACATTCAGTTGGTTCTCACACAAGAGTCTCATATTATTTCGTTCCAAGAGCAACACCAACACCAACACCAACACCACATCTCCAACGTTACTCATGTCTCCTAAATCCCCAAAACCAAACACCAACAACCGCGAGCACGAGTTCAAACTAGTTTTCACTCGCTTTGACGCGGACAACGATGGAAAGATATCCGCTCTAGAGCTTCGGTCATATTTCGGTTCCATTGGAGAGTACATGTCACACCAAGAGGCTCAGGGTGTGATCGATGACTTGGACACTGACGGTGATGGGTTTATAGACTTTCAAGATTTTATGAAGCTGATGAAAGTGAACGATGAACGGGACGACGTGAGGGCGGCGTTTGAGATGTTCGAGTACGAGAAAGGGTGTGGACAGATTAGCCCAAAGAGCTTGCAGAAGACACTGAGTCGACTCGGGGACCGGAAAACTTATGAGGAGTGTTTGCGGATGATTAAAGTGTTTGATACTCAAGGCAAAGGAGGTGTTGATTTTAATGAGTTTCAGCAGATGATGATGGCCTGATTCGTAACATGAGTTGTGCGTATAAATTGCTGTTTGAAAAAATTGTGAATTAAACTGAAGGTGTTTGAGACATAATTTGATATTATAAGTTGCAAAATGCAAATGTCATATGATTCAATTGTTGAGTTTCCTTAATTTTAAGGCACGCAACAAGCCAACAACAATATATACACATGTGTATACCTCCCTTTACACTTAAATTTTTCATAACTAAATTATTTGTTTTAATATATTGTATATACTTTTTATATGAAGTAGATAAATATAATAAGTTAAAACTTAGATATATTATACAAATTCAATTTAACAAGTTTTAGATTTACATTTATAGATAATAACAAAGTATCCAACTAGTTGCGTAAATATTATCTCCGTATTATGGTTGCACTTAACACGAAACTTTTACTTAAGAATTATGTTTATTGCTATTTATAGTAACTTGATGTCATCAATTGCATCCCTTGGGCCATATAAGTTGGACTCTCAAAATTAATGTTTTAAAAACCGTTACGTGTTGGCCGGTTAAACCAGATTTTTGTAAAACGACTGGTATTTAGAGCTTGGAATATTAGGGCGGTTAGCTAAAATGTCATACCGCCAGTTTTTTTTTAAATATCGGTTTAAAGTGGCAAATCGGTTTCAAATCCAAGAGATTTTTAATATTTTTTCGGCCCTTATTTGTTAAAAATGATTTTAACGTAGCGAATAACATTGAAACAAGTAAACACGGTACACGATGATTCGTTAACTAACATTGGATGAAATTTCTTTTTATTTTAACGCTTTTGGGTACTTTGATATTAAAATGAAATAATTAGTTATTACCCCTTTATTAATTTAGTGTCTTTGAGTTATTTCTTTTATTTTAACATAGCGGATAACATTGGATGAAATTTCTATTTTAACGCTTTTGTGTACTTTATGAAATAACTAGTTATTGCTCTTTATTTATTTAGTGTTTTTCAGCTATGAGCAATCTAAGTCATGCCCCGACATATTCTGTCATAGGTTGATGTGTGATAGCCTCTTAATAACTATTAAAAGGCTACCAAACAGCCTCTTGAACATATTACATGTGTTAATGTAATATTGGTTGAAATGTATTAGACTTTTGTGGCACCGTTAACTGCGTAAAAATGATTTAAGTTTTACGTAGAAAGGGTTCCCTGTTTTTTGTTAATAAAAGATACTGTAATAGTCAAATTAGTTTATTAAAACTAAATTTTAATGTTGTTTATTGATAACTAGGTTAGATCCCATCCCGTGTAACACACAGGTAGAAATATATAAAACTTCATATATATATATATATATGATTTGGTTTTTTTCAGAAGTATTTTTAGTGCGAGAAGTGATCAGAACCAACCATAATTTTACTTCTTATTTATTTAATTATTAATTATAAGGGCATGTTAGTCAAGTGAACAATTTTCTTTTTGTGGTAACTATTAATTACTATTAGTAAGTTACAAAACAGAATATTATAACTTAAATTTTATTTGAATATTAACTTGTATTTACTTTATTTTGTTTGTTAGATGATACATATATCTTACATGAATTTTTTAATAACCATTATAAAACTATCGAAATTATCGTGTATATTCCAATTATATAAAACTCATCCGTATGCCATACACTTTATCAATGTATGTATTTACATAATCACATAGGCATATACACGCGTAGGCACGTAGGTACCTACACATGTAGGCATATAGGTATATCCGCACATAGGGACGTATGTAGGTACGCATCTACGTATGTTTGTGTGTATGTGCGTACGTATGGGCTTACACACGTAGGGACGTAGGTACATACGTACCTACGTATGTGTATTCGTGCGTACCTACACTTCATATGAATACAAGAGGTTTTTACCATTTTCTTCACTGTACACCTGCATATAACAAGATATTCATCATTCATAAGCTTATAAAGCATTTTGTAAGCCTTCAAAATGATAGTACACCAAAAATATTAAATGATTTTCAAAAGAGAGATTTAGTTGTGGCTTTAATGGGAAGATTTAATTGACTATTAAGTAACTATGAGTTACACATTTGTTTTTAATGATGACACATAAAAATTACTAACATACCCTTTTTGGTATTAAAGTTCATTAAACTAGTGAAAATAAATTACAAGAGTGCCATTTTAAGTAATGACCATCGATCAAACAAAATCAATAGATTAGATTCACTTCTCGCACTTCTCTATCACTTCTCGCAAGATCTACCCCCTATATATATATATGGGAGATTTCAAATGAAAACTCCTTTGAGTTTTAAGAACTCGAAAGAACTTAACGTAACGATTTTTTTCGAACTTTTTTTACACATGCGTAATATATGTAGGTTACATATACGCAAAAAAATTATAGAATTTTTTACGCACCGAGTCGACTTTTTAGACATGTGTAACGGACGTAAAAGTTAGTGTAATCACTTACATCTTTATTCTCTCTCCTACTTTGACTTTTTGGTTAGATTTAATCTCAACCATATATTCCAATCCATTTAATTAAATGTGTGGTCAAGAATTGAGTTCTTAAGTTTTTAAAACTAAACATGGTTCTCAAAATATCCCTCCCCTATATATATATATATATATATATATATATAGGGTAAGGTTAAAATGAAAACCCATTTGAGTTGTGAAAACCCGCAAAAACCCTATGTAACATCGTTTTTTTTTGTTACACACGTAATATATATATATATATATATATATAGGGGAAGTATAAAATGAAAACTTATTTGAGTTGTGAAAACCCTATGTAACATCGTTTTTTTTTGTTACACACGTAATATATATATATATATATATATATATATATATATATATATATATATAGGGGAAGTATAAAATGAAAACTCATTTGAGTTGTGAAAACCTTATGTAACATCGTTTTTTTGTATTTTTTTTGTTACACACGTAATATATGTTGTTACATTTAATACAAAATATCGAAAAATCAAAAAAACATTTTTTTGCTATTTTTTTACTAATTTTTATATATGTTTTCAGGAGAGAGAAAATGTTATATATATGTTTACATTTTTTATTAACTTTAATTGTGGACCACAAGATTTAAACTTTAATTAAAAATATGTGGTTAAGAATGAGTTTCTAGAGTTTTCACAACTCAAATGGGTTTTTATTTTAACCTAACCACATATATATATATATATATATATATATATATATATATATATATATATATATATGAAAAGTGATCTAATCAAATCTAATTAAAAATATGTGGTTAAGAATATGTTTACATTTTTTTGCTATAGGATTGAGTTTATATGAAAAGTGATCTTAATGTAAGAAATACGATAAATAAATCTAATCAATAGTACTTTATATGTTTTGAGTTTTTGATTTATTTAATTATAGGAGTATAATAGTAAGAAGTATGTTTTTCTTATATTTGGTAAGTCATAATATCTGACTAAGTCACAACTCAATTAGCATAATTCATATATGCACTTAATTTTATTTTATATTAATTTCAAGTTCTTTATCCATTTAATGGATCATCTGTTCATATTGTCGTAATATTCGAATACTCCATGAAGTATATCAAATATCAGTGGGTTTTAAATTATTATTGAAAATTTTGGTTAATGACATCTTCATTTTAGTTCATTCACTTTTCTTTACTGCTTAATTAAAAAAAAAAGTTATTCAACAATTGTTGCAAACGAAAAAAACAAAAATTTTGAAATAGAATAATATTGCAACAGCGTGACATTGCTGACTCTTTGCTTAATTTCGAAATTGCAAAAAGATCACGCCATTGACAATTAAAAAATAAAATAACATAACATAAAATTCGAAAATTTACTACATCAAACGCATTCCTTCATAGGTCTTTGTAAATTGGTAATGTTGCTGTAGTATGTGTAGGCTTATAAATAAGTTGTGTATGTGATACTACCGTATATAAAAAATCAACTATTTTATTATAGACAAAGCTCCATTATACCACCACCATTGATATGTGTATAGTTATTTAACAAAACAATTGTACATATTACAACGTTTATGTTCAGGTTTTTATTATAATGTGTTTGTACTACACAAGCAAACATGAAACAAAGAATAATCTACCTACACAAATTAACTATAGAATCCTACACACTATTGTAATGTACATATAAATAAAAACCTACACATAAAAATAACAACCTACGCATATTAACAAGAATCAACACATTTAAATAGCAACCTACACATAAAAATAACAACCTGCACATAATCATTACAGCGAATGAATAACTACCTACACATGCAAATATGTATCACCTAATCACTATCATTTCACATATACATAACTACACGCACATACAATTAACAACCTATACATGTTTATAAAACTACAACACTACTCTTATACAGTAACAAAATTAGTCCTACACAATAAATCAATGGATAATAATAAGCAATAACAAACAATTCCAAAAATGATCTTTTAGGTTACTCCAACACAACGTAATAAAGTTAAAGCTAAACTATAACATTTTTTTTTTGCTATATTAATTATATTGTAATAAGAAAACACTAATTTTATTACGAAATACAAATTATACATATATTCTTAACATAATACGCTTTTAACATAAAAGCCTTATTTTAAATCCAAATAAATAGATTACCAAATTGATATTTTAATGCAGGTATTCAAATTTTGAAATTGTTTTGTCAAATAAATTATTCCATCAATAAAGAACAAATAAAATAAAAAGCAAACCCTTAACCATTCACTAGATAATAACTTCACTGTTCTTTCGAAAAAATAAAAATAAAAAATAAATTTTTAATTATCAAAAACTAAATGGCATGATCTATTTAGTTAAAGAGTAAATGAGTGAAGTAATTTTTGGAATGTTTAATATTAAAAGATTATGCTGGCTAAAAATTTTTAGGATAGTTAGATTCAAGCCTGACTCATATACAAAAAAAAAAAAAAAATACTAATATACCCTTTTGTCTTAAATGACGTTAATACAAAGAAGCAAAAAATTACAATATTGTCATATTGATTGTAGTCCATAGACCATTCTTAATCAAGAGTTATAATTTATTTCTTATACTTCTCGCACTAAAATTACTTCTCTCCTGAACCATCCTGTATGTGTGTATGTGTATATATATATATATACTAGTTTTAGAACCCGTGTATTATACGAGATTTGTCAATGTTTAAGTTAATAAAATGAATTTATTTGAAACAAACAAAAAATAAATAAATAAAGTTAAGAACTTAAATACAAATATACTCAAATATATACTCCAAATAAAAATAATAAAAGTCTAAAATTTATAAATATACCCAAGTTGGTGCCATGTTTTAAAGACGTGTCTTTCTAACATACCTAAATATTGTTACTTCTAATGTTTATTAAAAATAAATTTGGTAAATGGTTTTATAACATGAATAATAAAGTATGCAACATAAAGACTTGCATTCTTTAATCAAGGCATATTTGATCACCCATTGTTGCATCAATCTTGTTTCATCTTCAAACTCATAATGAGCTATCTTGTAATTCTGTAATTGTGTTCCTCCTAGATAAGTTCTTGCTAACACAGTAAGCTCCAATACCATTTACCAAGACATGGTCTACATACTAGCATCATTCTACAACAAAAAGCCAACCATTTATTATTTATTAACTATAAAATGCATTCTGTAAATTACCAACAACAAAATCCAAGTTACAATTTTACCTGTTACCATAAAAGTACAACTTGGACTTGTAATCTGTGACTCATTACCATATGCAGTCTGTCCCATTTACAATCTGATATGTTAAATACAACTTGAAGTCTAACAATTACCCTCACATATGCAATCTGACATTCTGACCTATAGTTGGTTTGTACTGTGATCACTATAAAGATCCGCCTAACCTGAAAACACTTTGGATTATTTAAAAGCATAAATTTTAGTTAAGACCAAATAAAGTTGGCTAATAAGTAATAATCAACTGATTGAATTATTTACCATGATGACATATACAGACAACATGACCAGATGGTAAGCTTCATCCTTGATTTCGTAGTTGAATAGTTTTGCTTAATCCTATTCTGAAAAAAAATGAAACCTTGGCGGTAAGCTTTCAACACTAATTCCATGTTACAAAAAACTATCCAAAAGATATAAAGATATACGGTGAGAATTACATTACTTATGTATAAACCGACTACGATGAAGACCGGGAATCCCACACCCAAATTCGGTAGCTGATTGATATCCCTTTCTGAACCCACACCTAATTCTTCTTGCTACAAAAGAGTAAACAATCTAATAAGCATAAAGATTAGAAGAAATGACAATGTCTTCATTAACGTCACTACCTGCTCTCGGTTTGTTAACCGGGCAATCATCAGTTAGCGTTGCTTTAAACCTTATCAGCACATAGTCTTTCCACAACAATCTAGTAACGCTAATGAAGCTCAGCTTGAAACCTTATCAGCAGTTGAAAGATCAATCAATAATCATTAATCTCCACCGTTGACCTTTGCTTCAATGAAAACCATTAATAAGACCTTTGGAGATGGGGTATTATGATCTGCTTTATATATTCAATTAATGTAAAGAAAATAATGAGTATGAACTTTGAGAGACATATACCTAATATGTGAAGTCTGGTATCCATGACTAATAAAGTCCAAGCACAGTGTCTTTTGTTCTTGCTCATCTACGTATTAAAAACTTTGAAATAATCAAATGCCATAATTTTGCAATATTAATCATAAAGCCTTTTGACTTACAGAAAGCCTTCATATTTCATAGTAATACATGACAAATTGAAATACACCAGTAAAAAAGAACAATAGTTCCAAATATATGTAATTTATTATTTGTCCTCCCAACAATAATTAACATCAATTAAATTCTTCTTTACATAGTCCTATAGTGAGCAGAAGCAAAGTGCTCTGTAAACACACACAACTATAAAAAAAAATTTCCAGATCTAAAAACCTTAGTCAGTGAGCACCTTCATAAGTTGTGTAGAACAAAATAATAAGCAACCACCAAACAAAACTCCAACAAATGGAAAAATTAATAAAAAAAAACTAACAATACTAACCCAATTCTCGTGCGTTTCCAAAAAATATTTGTTGGTGTTCTTATGCACATTCCATATATAGCCAGCTGAATAAAACACAAATAAACTGAGAATTGAAATTGAAATACTAAATCACCAGATACATTTGTTAAAACAGATTTCAATTCCTAGATCAATTGCAGTTAATCTCTTCACTAAAATCGGACTGTTGGATTTACATTGAATATGAAGATGGCATACCTTGAATATTGAAGATGAAGGCAGAATCAGATTGATATAGTGAGTGGTTGAAATCAATTAGGGTTTAGGAGCATGTTCATAACAGACGACGATAAAAACAAAATAGGGTTTTTTAGACCACGTAAAAAAATTTTGGCTCGTAAATTTACTCTCAGCTAAGATTAGAAGAATGAGCGGGAAAGTTTTTCCTAGAATGCATGTGGAACTGCCACATCGAATGCATGTGGAACTGCCACATCGATCATCAGGATTTTCTTTTATTAGTATAGGTAGATAGATAGGAATATATATATATATATATATACTAGCTTTTAGCTTGCGTGTTTCGCAGGTTTATTTAGATTCTTTTTTATATTATTTTAAATATATAATTTTTAGTTATGATGTGTTTAGGTTTCAACATAAACATAAACTTTAAGGTGTAGATTTTGTATGAAAATCAAAGGTTACATGGATCAATAAATTATGTTGATTATATTTTGTTAACCTTTTGGTCTTTCAATTGAGATGGGTAGGTTTATAGTTTATTTGAAGTTTTAAGTTTATAGTTGGGGTCTTTGGATTGAGATGTATATGTTTATAGTTGGAATTTAAGTTTAATTTGTGAATTTTTAGTATGTTTGTATGGGCTTGTTGTTGCAGGCTTATTTTGGACATACATGGGAATATAGTTGGTTGGAGTTTAAGTATAGTTTTTGAACTTATGGTAGTTTTGTATATTTACAATTTTCTATTTGACTTTGTATATAAAATAGGAATTTTTACTTAGTTCAATATATTCCCAATATATTACTTTATTGCATTTCTCATTATATTCTAGTCAATTCAATTGGTTAAATTCTTGTTTATATTGAAAAGAATTGAGATTTATAAGGAGTTCGCTAATGATGCTCGAACATGTACTTGCTTTAAGTGCTTATTTATTTTATATTGGTCTATATGGATTGAATACAAGTCGAAATATGGTTAGGGCTCTTATGTATCTTGAACTTATATTAAATGTGGTGAATCTCAATTTTGTAACATTTTCTGATTTTTTAATAGTCATTAAATAAAAGGATCCATTTTTTATATTTTTGTAGCATATTCCTTTTGAAAGTAACGTTTTCACAAAAATCAAGTAAATATCCAAAAGCTAAGCGGTAATATACATCAAATTGTAATTGCAATGAATATATTTGGTGAATCTTCCAAATCATTATAAAAGTAAACGGTGTACCATAAGCATGAAAATGAACTTTTAAAATTGCATAAAAGAGAAAGTGTTTACTCCAATAATCTTCTCGAATAGCTTCCTTGAGTGTTCCTCAACCCCGTCCCTGAGAATCATTGAAAATTTTTGGGTCGTCCTTTGAGTGTCTACTCCAATCATCATGAGCTGCTAAAGAGGGTTTTATATACATTGAAAATGGATTTCCTTCTGCAAGCTATAGGTGTCAACTTGGTAGGATTCCTGCATGTCAGTTTTTCATCACACATTCAAAGCTTGTTTTTCACCATTAGCCAGGAAAAAAAAGTTGTTCGGGTTCACCTTCATGGAAACACCATAATAAGACTCGTTTCCACCAATATTAGTCACGCTTCGTTAGATGGTTCAGATTCAGTTCAGTTCGCGGTTGTGATGGAAAGTTGGTTCTAGTCTGCACCATTAACCTTTGTTGCCTAAAATTTGTGCCAGTGTAATTCATGACTAAACCCACATAAAATTATATAACTAAACTAAGGATTAAAACCTAATATTAGATGAATTCAACATAAACTAACATTCTAAACTAAAAATTATGAAAGGAGACAATCAGTTTTGTGGTTTTGAATTCCCTGCACAACCGTCATTATCTTTAAATTGAAATGTAATCTTTTTCAATCCTAGTTGATTGATTAGCCAATGAACAAATTGTACCTTTTTATTGTCAATATCCAGATACCTGTTGGATTCTTTTCCTCTTGTTGTATCCAGAAGCAAGATCATCAGTTTAGACATCGATCTCAAACCAAAATGCCCCTGCACAGATTTGACTAAAACGCCCATGCAAAGATTTGAGCATAACTTTGCAAGTCATACGAATACATACATGCACATGGTAACAAAACAAAGAACAAAAAAATGAACCATCTAAAAATCCTCAAGCTCGGTCTCCTTCAATACTCATTGTCGATTTCCTCTGTTTATAAAACAAATTTAATTTACTAATTAAAAACTATACATGAAACCACATATATTTTATAAAATTTTTGTTCATTAATAACCTAAAAGAGAGCCAACCATGCAGTAAGGGAAGTTGCTCTGTTTGGAGGGCTTGAACTTTCCTCTCAATATAAGCATCACGGGCAACTTTCTGCAAATTAGTCACATTATGAAAAACTAAACACAAATTAGTATTCAATAACGAATTATAAGTCTACTTACCATCCGAGTTGAAAGTCAATATGCCTTGCTACTGTGATTATATCTTCTTTATCTTTTAAAGCCTAAGCTCATTTACAATCAATCAACCAATTCTATCTCTTCATCTTGTAGATCCTATGTTGAATTTAATTAGAACTAATTTTATAAATATGAAATGTTTATAGCATTTAATCTTCACCTTAAACTACGTTCTATATATTGAAAGTGCTTCACATTAAGCTTTGTTCTGGTAGGAAACCCACGCGATGCTATGGCGGCGACAATTTGCAACAATGTACTCATTTTTGTTAGTTTATCAATTCTCTCATGATGTCTTAATCCACATAGTCGTTGCATTCTTAATAGCATACGTTCTCTTTCGATTCTCCAAAATCACAACACCTGGAACACACACATTGCATCAGTGTTTCCCATCACCACCCCTATTTTTATACCAATCTGCTGATCGAGTATTTTTATGTCAAAATCGATTTAAAAAAAATCAATTAGATATAGAAAGTGTGTGAATATGTAGTTCTTAAAACAATATAAATACGTAGTTCTAAATTAATATTCATAATGTGCATGAAATATCGATACAAGAGCAGCCCGGCACAAACTACTTATTTATTACGATTTATGCATAAGAAACTTACTGCTGATCAATACGATAATAAAGAACCAGACTTCTAAGTAGGAGGCGAAACCTGATCCCCAGCTAAGTTAACCTGCCAAATTATTTGTTAAAAAATGAAAATCTTTAATCCCAAGAACCATAAATTTCTTTAATCTGTTAAATGAAGGCAACATAAATTTAACTCATGAAAAATATTTTAAAAAATCAGAAAAGCAAAGGGACTTGTTTTGACCCGCCTCCATTTTGTTGGAACACATTTGGACCCGAACCAAGTTGACAAATTTTAGCATACAACCCATTTAAAAAACCAAAACGTTACAAAGGAACCAAGCTGACCCTTTTTAAAAACGACATTTATACCCGAACAACCAAGGAAAATATAACTAGATAATATAAAGAAAGAACTGGATAATAAAAAGAAAGAAAAAAGATGTTATTTTTAGAATATATAGAATCTAAAAAATGTACCATTGGATGATCACTATCAAAAAATGCTTCAAGACATATGCTGCAAGCATCATCACAAGCATCCTGAGCTCCGCCTTCAACGAAAGCCGCAGCTGATATCAGATGATCCTTAGACTTGGTCTCTCCTCCATTGCAGATACAAAAAACCTCCGGAAAAAAAAATTCACTTATAAGAACCAAAAGAAAACCATTTGACATCCAAATAAAAACCCAAATTTTAACCTAACTTTAAACTAACAACTTATATCAATATTCCACTACAAATGAAATATCCTACCACGCCAAATATTATTGTAATCATTATGACAAACCTATAGCAATAATTAGCTCCATCTGTATTTGTACATTTCTAATAAACATTCAAACTTAAAAAATCTTGCAAAAAAAACAAAAAAAAAGTAATCAAAAGGAGCAAAAGTCGCAGCACGTATACAATCAAAAAATCTTCAAATTCACATATTACATAAGCAATCAAAACAAACACAATCAATCATTTCAACTCAATTAAAACTAAATCTTTTCACATAAACACAATAAGTCTATACAAACGATATCTGGTTATCACGAAGTCATCGTAATAAAATTCAAACACAGATAGATTAAGGTAAACCCTAAGTTGGAACTAACGGACGAAAAGAGAATGAAACATGACAAACACGATTATTCAAATGAAATGAAAGGAAAGTAAATCTCATGGCATAACCACAATAAGTCAATAATCAATCAGAAACCTAATCTATACAAAGAGAATCTGCTCAACACGAACTTAGACGAAATTAAGGTGAAACAGCCAGCATAAAACGTTATCGGAGATTGATTGATTGATTGATAGGATTGAACCGGAGGATGATTCGGTGGTTGAAGTAATCGGTGAGAAAAGGATTAAATGTTCAAGATAGAAATTACAAAGAAAGAAAGAAAAACCAAGTCGTTTTTCAATCACATGCTCTACTAACACCATTTTCGATGATTAGAGAAGCAGATGAAGAAGAAGAAGCGAAGAAGTAGAGGTGATGGCTGGATGCAGAAGGTTAGGGTTTGGTTCAACAACACAAGGCTAGGTACAAAAGGTTCTAACCCGTTTTTCTAATACGGGTACCCAGACCCGTTGATAGTACCCATAACCCACGAATTTTTTAGATTGAAATCAATGAGAGGTCACCATTTTGAAATGAAGCAATCTGGTGGCACGAGAGGGGGTAGGGAGCGACGTGAGGCTTCCAAATGTAGACAATTATATAGATTGATATATATATATATATAGGGTATGCGGGTTAGGTTAAAATAAAAACCCACTTAAGTTGTGAAAACTTTAGAAACCCATTCCCAACCACATGCTTTTAATTAAAGATTAAATCTTGTGGTTCATAATTAAATTTAATAAAAGATGTTAACATAAATATAACTTTTTCTCTCTCCTAAAAACATATAAAAAAATTAGTAAAAAAATGGCAAAACAATTTTTTGTAATGTTTCGATGTTTTGTATTAAATGTTACAACATATATTACATGTAACAAAAAAAACCGATGTTACATAGGGTTTTCGCGGGTTTTTACAACTCAAGTGGGTTTTTATTCTATACTTCCCCTATATATATATATATATATATATAATTGCAAATCTAGATATTTAATTTTTAAAAGTAGGGTAGATTGCATATTTGCAGAATACTAAAATCTGAATAGAAGACATTGGGCTCCATAGTGTCAAAATAATTATTACAGGCCAAGCCCGTTCATCGTCTATTACATCTAGCCCATTTCACCGTCATGCAATATTATTTGAATATGCTTTCTTTTAGCATAGATACTATCTCAATTCTCATCCCTCTGCAAAATAAAAGAAGATGTTTTGAAACACTTGTCTCCTCTCATAAAATGTGGTGTTGTGTTAACATTTGAGACCACTTGCTAGGCATTATGTGTATATTTAATTGCAATGGAGGTAGTTATTTACATTAAGTAAAATTTAAAATTGGTGACTAATCGCTAGGCTTGGCTTGTGTTACAAACGAACACAAACAGAGTGTTTTCATGTTCGTGTTTAACTTTAACTATATAAACGATTGAAATGAACAATACAACATAAAAGAGCGGTAATTTTTTCGTGTTCATTCATTAACAGTACAAACAAATGGTTCATGAATGTAACGATTGAACATAACTAAACATAGTTGAATGTACATAATTGAGCTAAAACATGTTAAAAGTAATTTAAAAAATTATGTGTTGGGCCTAAAAACATATTAATGGACGTAAGCAAACGAATGTAAATGGACATAAACTGACGAAAATAATCGAGTATAAATAAGTGCACACTCACGAACATAAATGAATGAACGATACATGTGTTCATGCTCATTTGTTTATTAAATAATCGAACATAAACAAACTTTCCGTTTAATGGTTCACGAAATTTTGCGTCAACCTGGTTTTGGGTCAAGATGGGTTATGATCATAAACAAGTCAAATATTTTCAAACTTAAAAGATAAATTCATTATTCATGTATTTTTATATTTTATGTCAAACAAAAAGAGTTAGGCTCGTCAATAGTTCAGAACAAGTTTAGGTCAATGTGATTTATTTAGTAAAATTAGTTTGTTTCGAATGGCTGTTTTAAAAGAGTTTCAAATTGATTCGGGTCAAAACTGGTAGGCCAAAAAGAGATATGATCATAATGAGTTCTGGTTGAAATTAGTACTTTTATCATTACTATTACTAAAATTATTACTATACTATTATTCGAAATGGTAACATAAGATTCATAAATACCTTAGTCGGTTATGATGGTGTCAATAGCTTATCAAAGGAATGTATTCACATAAGTAAATGTTATACATCTCGTATCAAACTTGTTTTAGTTCGCTGAAGCATGAAAGCATTTTGGTAAATGGTGTAAAACGATCAAGGAGTACGATGGGAAGGCAATTATGAAATGTGGTGCGTCAAAATAGTATTGGCATACGGTAATTTAAAATAGCATCGGTAGTCAATTAATTAAAACAACATAGGTAACAATATGTCAAAACAACATCTGGCAAAACAAAACAATTACCATAGTAAAATAATTGTGGTTAAGAACATAGTAAAACATTTACGTTTAAATAGTAGTAAACTGATTATGATTAAATGATTTTTTAACGACTATCGTAACACTTATTCATATTCTATTATCTCTATGAATTTTTAGTGCTCTTATGATCCATCCTCTTTAATTAGCACCTTGTTATATTTATATCAATGTCAAATAGTCTGAGATGCTCCTTAATTTCTCAATTGATAATGCGAATTGAATTATACGGGGTTACAGTTCTACAATTCGATATCAGATTTGCATTTGAACGAATACTAATTTGATCTTAATTACGTGCATCCTTAATAAAGTGATCTGCAACACCAAATGATCCCATCTATGCAACACCAAATCATCTTCTTGAAATCTAATGTCTACATTTGCCTCTAAGAACAATGAAGCCCTCTTTTTATCGCATGATTGCGGACTTGAGTCAGTAAGCTTATTCTATATCCATTATGCTTCTTCAGTCATTATATGTGTTAATTGTTTTTGCTTATGTGATTACCTAATTACAAATTTATCAACGATCATCATTGTTTCACATGCCAAAGGTTAAATCAAATATTTCCATTAAGGATTTAATTCTTTAAAGGCTCATTATGTTCTATATAAAACCATAGCTTAACTAGGTTAGTTTGACTAGAATTTCAATATTCCTCTGTCATGCTAGACATGTAACATGTCAATAGGGACCCCAGACTGCTTAGATGGCGCAACCCTATAAACTAATATACCAAGAATTGGACGCATTGTAACAGCCTCTAACTCACCCAACCCAATATGTCGGTGTGAAATGTGAACTCACATGGCCGGTTAAAAAGAATTAAAAACGTATATATCATATCTTAGCATAGTTGTCGTCGTCATCATCATCGTACCCAGTATATCCTACCAATAGCAAAGCTATGATAAGGTCTGAGGAGGGTAAGATGTAGACAACCTTACCTCTACCCCGTAGGAATGGAGAGGCTGCTTCCGGTGATACCCCCGGCTCGATAGTAGTTTTGCATCAAGCCTTGGACATAAGGCACATACACTCAACCATCGGCACACCGGTCGATTGGTGCATATACCCTTGTCTTTCGGCTATCAACGCCACCACATGATGCCTGATTAACCTTCCACCACTTTTAACGTTATTTTCACGAGATTAGTAAAATAACGTCAAAATTAGTGCAATTTCACTTTTGCTCACCCAAGGGTTCACACATATATACACGTTATATGCGCATACCGCAAACAGGGCCGATATCTTAGCATAGTGAAAGAAGAATCACTACTACATAAAGCATCTTTAACAACGGTGCAATTTGTTCATTTAAAATGATTGTATAAAAATCGTTTTAAAAGGTAAAGAACCGATGTAAAAGGTGTACTATTTAAAACACTCAATATTTAGAAAATCTTTAAAAGAACAAATACAGCGTATACAATTTTTAAAATGGTTATTTAAAATGGTTTTTAATTTATTTAATTAGACCGTTTTATTTGGGTAAAGTCATTTAAAACGATTTAAATTTGACCGATTTATTTGGTGTTATTTTGTATTTTTAATTTTACATTAACTTGCTTATCTAAAACGATTAAAAATTGACGTTTTATTTGGTATGCTATTTAAAATGGGTTTAAGTTATTTAATTAGACCGTTTTATTTGGGTAAAGTTATTTAAAACGATTTAAATTGGACCGATTTATTTGGTCTTGACTCATTTATAGTTTACACCCTTATTCAAAAGACGTGTTTTAAAATATTTTGATTATTCATGCCCTTAATATTGTTCACTCCACCCTAATTTACTTGTTTCGAGCTCAGGTATTAGAACTTGAGGTCAACTCGTGAGTAGTTGTTAAGCTCAATCTCGGTTCAGGATCATCTCATTTATAACTTATTAACTTGGCTATAACTTATTTATAATTTATTAACTAACTTGAACAGGCCAAACCATTTGTGAGTTATTTGATCAAGCTTAAACGAGCCAAATCGAGATGTATGCAAAAATCAATTAACCAACTACTAAAGTTTATACGTATAAAAAGCAAACAACACAAATAAAACTAAACAAAGATCATAAACAGAAAGAAAGATCTGGACAACTTTACGAGAAAAGTAGAGTGATGAGTATTTGCTCCAAGTTAATAAGTTTACATATATGAGATTTGATATCCATAAAATAATACAACACAAAACAAATAAAGTCTTATATCTTGTTTATAGTATTGGGGTTCGCCTTGGGGACGAGAGAGGGGTATTTCAGTAGTTTATGTTTTAGGGTGACTTATAAATAACTTGAAAAGAAAACAAAAATCGAATCCAAAATACAAAATAAAACGACCCAAACTTAAACTGTTTTAAATAAAAACATCAAATAAAACGATCTAACTTACACTGTTTTAAATAAGCATGTTAAAATAAAATTAACATACGTATAATTATAATATAACACCAAATAAAGCGGTCCAACTTAAATCGTTTTAAATGATGTTACCCAAATAAAACAACCACCTTAAATAAACTGAAAGCCGTTGTAAATAACTATTTTTAAAATTTAAAATTGTTGTATTTATTCTTCTAGATATTTACCTTTTAGAACGCTTTTTGTATAATTAATTCAAATTGACGTTTTATTTGGTATGATATTTAAAACGGTTTAAGTTTGGTTGTTTTATTTGGTTTCTTGGTGTCGATCGATTGAGTTAAGGGTTTAATAAATCCTCCTCAAACACAAGCAGCTGACATAGCCCACTCTCTTCCTCCCCTGTGGAAACGCCAATACCCCAAGAAAAAGAGGTAAGACCTTTGATTTGTTTTGTGATTTTATTATTTTATTGATATGTGAATCTCATATTGAATAGATGGTTGGAACAAATAGTCATCACTTTGTTCTTTCTTTCTCACAATCATTAATTGTTTAGTTCTTATATGTTTTGTATAAAAAAATTGAATTAATTGTCTTTCTTTCCTTTTTAAAATTTTTTTAACAGATTAATTGAAGTTCTATGGACTTTTAAGTCGTTTGTGGTTTCAATGATTTGATGGTTGTGGTTTATTAGAAATAAAAATAAGAAAGAGACGGAGGGGGTTCAATTAGGTCATTTTGTAACATTCTTCCTTCACTTGCATAGAGGAATAAGATTGCTGAAATCCAACGAATTGGATGACCACTGTATATTTAATTCCAAATGCAATTCCATCCATGGCAACCAATATATTCCTATAGGAATCAAATCAAATTTCAATTTTTAATTCTGACGAGCATCGTAATCGAACCACACTGTATATTGTTATGTTCCTGACTCGGTCCAAAAATTCTAGTTCTTGGTGTAAATAATATATATGCATTTGTAACCTGGTTTTTTTGTTTATTAAATTTTTCAGATGGATCGTAGTCATTGGATGTACAATACTGGACTTTTACACCCTGACTATTTGAGCGGTGTGCAAAGTTTTCTTAAGATTGCTGAAGATGACCGTTTTTTTTTTTAACAAAATATAAATCGAAGTTTTATATAATTTACTATAAAACGATTACGTGTCCATGTATGGAATGCAAAAATTTTACCGAATTTGAGGAAGTAAAAGTAATCCAGCATCATTTGATTACAAATGGCTTTATGTATAATTATACTCGTGGTTAAAACATGAGGAATCGCTTGCTAATCGTAGCACACCGTGGACTAATTTCGTTGGTAATAATAATGAGCAGAACAATGATCCTTTCATTAGTGATGATGATAATGAGAATTCAAATGATGATGATTCAGATGATGATGATGATGATAATGAGAATTCATATGGTGATGACAATAATGAGATTCAGATTATGATGATGATAATGAGAATTCAAATGGTGATGAGGATAATGGGATTTCAGATGGTGATCATGACCATTTAAATGAAAATAATTATCATTTAAAGGACATGTTTGATGATTTGGAAACTAATATTGGTGACAATAATCAAGAAAAACTACAACAAATATTTGCTGATTCAGAAAAACCAGTATATGCTGGTTGTGAGAACTTTTCTAAACTTGATGTTGTGTTGGAACTATTTAACTTAAAGGCAAACTTCAAATGGAGCGATACAAGTTTATTATCATTTTTGCATGCTTTGCTTCCGAAAGACAATGAGTTACCTGTCTCCTTATACCAAGCTAAAAAGTTGATGTGTCCAATGGGATTGAAAGTTGAAAGAATACATGCTTGTCTGAATGATTGTATGCTATTCATAAACGAGTTTGAGAAAATTCATAAATGTGTTACTTGTGGTGCATCGAGGTACAAGTGTGAAAATGAAACAGACGAATATGATGACGATGTTACAAAAAATGGACCACCGGCTAAATTATTGTGGTATCTCCCCATTATACCAAGACTTAAACGTTTATTTGCTAACGCTAAAGAATCAAAATTATTGCGTTGGCACGCCGAGGAGCGTAAAAATGATGGAAAGTTAAGGCATGTGGCAGATTCACCTCAGTGGAGAAATATTAATTATGAATTTCAAGATTTTGGTGACGAGATTAGAAATATACGATTTGGTCTTAATTCTGACGATATAAATCCATTCGGAACCATTAGTGGTCGTCATAGTACTTGGCCAGTTCTTTTATGCATATATAACCTTCCACCATGGTTATGCATGAAACGAAAAAATACATAATGATGTCGTTGTTGATTCAAGGTCCACTACAACCTGGTAATGACATTGATGTATATTTATCGCTTTTGATCAATGACATGAAAATGCTATGGAGTACAGGCGTAAATGTTTATGATGCTTATAAAAAAGAGAACTTTAGGTTAAGAGCAACGATTTTTTGCACCATAAGTGATTTTCCAGCATATGGAAACTTGTCAGGTTATAGTACAAAAGGTTATAAAGCATGTCCAATATGTGAAAATGAAATAAGTTCGATACGATTGAAGAATTGCAAAAAAATCGTGTATATGGGACATTGAAGATTTCTTCCGATCCATCACCGTTATCGAAGAAAAACGAAAGAGTTTAACGGAAAGACCGAGCTCAAAAACGTTAGGAGAAGGTTTGATGCATGGGAACGAGTTAAAGATATAAATACTATTTTGGGAAAAAGAACTCGTACTAATAAAGAAGTCGGCATTTGGAAAAAGAGGTCAATTTTTTGGGATTTACCTTACTGGAGAAGTCTACAGGTTCGGCATTGCCTAGATATTATGCATATTGAAAAAAATGTATGTGATAGCTTATTAGGCTTATTGTTAAATATTCCTGGGAAAACTAAAGATGGGATTGAAGTCCGAAAAGACTTAGAAGATATAGGAATACGTAAAGAGCTTGCCCCTATAGAGAGAGACAATCGTATTTATCTGCCTCCAGCATGTTATACTATGTCAAAAGAAGAACAAAGAAAATTTTGTAAATGTTTACACGGTATCAAAATTCCATCTAGCTATTCAGGAAACATTAAAAGGTTGGTGTCAATTAAATAATGTAAACTGCTTGGTATGAAATCTCATGATTGTCATGTTTTGATGACGCATATGATTCCTATAGCAATTCGTGGATTATTACCAGAGAACATTCGACAACAATCACAAAACTTTGCTTGTTTTTTAACAAGATTCACTCAAAGGTTATTGATCCTGAAGAGTTGGATGAATGGAAAAAGGAAATTATCATTACCCTATGTGAACTAGAGATATACTTTCCACCATCCTTTTTTGATATAATGGTTCACCTAATATCTCATATCGTACAAGAAATTAAGGATTGTGGTCCTGTATTCCTACGTTACATGTATCCATTTGAAAGGTATATGGGTATTTTAAAAGGTTACGTAAGAAACCGTTATCGACCTGATGCTAGTATTGTTGAAGGATATACTTGTGAAGAGGTGACTGAGTTCTGCACTGGTAATACTGTCCAAACATGTATAATATAATTTAGTTTTGTTAAATATAATTTACACTTTAATAATTGATTTAGCCCCGTTCATCTTCAGCAAATATAGTTTTTAAAAGATTGGGTTTTGCGATTCAAAAAGGGGTAGCAGCGCAGCTTGTTGCCCGCTTGCCTTCTGTTTCGATATAATCCAAATAACCATAGTAGCTTAATGGAATTCCACCCTAAATTCATAGGTTACTTGGATGGTGTCAAAAGCATTGGTGTTACGAAAACTCGCCATTCAAGGAGGCTTGCAAGCGTAGGGGTGGCGACCGGTATGAGAATAATCACCCCAAGTCATGTGAATCTACAACTTGCGCATTTTGTTGTATTACAACATATGACATGTATGACTCCATATATTGAAGAACACATGGAAGTATTACGGTCGACATATTTACATAAGACAGATTTAGAGTATAAAAAGAAACACAACGAAGAGTTTTCTCAGTTGATCAAGAATAAGGTGGAGGAAACGTATGGCCAACCAAATGTTGATAAAATTATGGAAAAGTTGGGACAAGGACCGGATTTTATAGTAAAATCTTATCAAGGGTATGACATTAACGGTTATACTTATTACACTGAAAAGCAGGATGAAAAAAGTGCAACTCAAAATCGCGGGGTTACAATAATAGCCTCAACTACAGAATTCGACAGAATGAATGGTGATACTTCAATAAGAATCGCTGCAAACTCATATTACGGTGTCATAGAAGAAATTTGGGAGCTAAATTATTATGAATTCACTATACCTTTGTTCAAATGTAAGTGGGTCAATAATCGTACAGGTGTTAAAGTTGACGAGCATGGTTTTACAATTGTCGACCTTACAATAGAAGGGTATAAATCAAAACCATTCATTCTCGCAAGTCAAGCCACACAAGTGTTTTTTGTCAAAGACCCGACCAAACCAAAAAGCCACATAGTACTGCAAGGTAAACGACGTATTCTTGGTGTTGATCATGTTGTCGACGAGGAAGAATACGATCAGTTTGATGAGCTACCACCATTTTCTGTCCATATTCAACCATTGAACGACTCTGCAACTTATGGCACCACGTACTTATGGCCAGACCCCGGAGATGGAATATATATTGACAAAACATGTAACATTAAACAATCAAGGTTGATATGATATATCTATATTTATTTTTATTATCAAACTTTTAAATTAGTTTGTTAAAAAATAATTAATTTTTTTTGTAGGAATGATAAAAACGTAGAAAAAACATAAAGATTTGAAGGCACAAGATTTATTTATTTGATTCCGTTTTGTTTCATAGTTTAAATAAACAGTCACATTTTAATGTTCACTAGCCTTTTCGTATTTGTATGCTGAGATATATTTGCAAGTAGTTAGTAAATTATAAATAAGTTAATCCCAATGTAACACCCCGGCTAAAGCGGAAACGCCCGAGTGTGACGTACAGATTGCTCAAACACACGTGACACTATTAGGTGACCATAATAACATTATTTCATTTAAATCTTCTTGTAACACAAATTTATCAAATAGTACAAGTTGTAACAAATAAATAAACAAATGATAAGTTGTTCTTTGAATATCCTATAGGCATGCTATGTGTCTTCTAACTTTCATCATCGTATCTTTACACCTGTTACATATGTATAAAATAAAGTCAGCTATGAACATAGCTGGTGAGATTTCCACAGTTTGATATAATACGTAAAAATCATACAATTCATGGACAAGTGATAAACGAACAAGTAAGTCCTTTCCAGTTGGTATCAACCAACGTACTCGGGTAATCGCGCAAGTAAGGTCCTTTCCAGTTGGTAACAATCAACGTACTCGGATAATGAGACCCTTTTCCACTCGATACAAATGGAACTGAGTGCAAAGGGGGGCGTATGATCATACTTATTGAGGCTACCACATGCAAGTAAATTCGAGCAAATAATCAAGTAACACACAAGTCCATATAGTGCATTGTCGTTTGTAAGCGAAATCGTAATACATTGAATTTGTAATAAGATATATATGCTACCCCCAAAATACGAAAACGTTTAAAAAGGGGTGGTGAGAAACTCACCTTAGAAATTGAAGCGGTGGAACAAAATAAACCGAGAGCGTCAAAAGAACCGAAGCGAACGATCCGTACGAACTATAAGAACAAATACGAAATTTAACGACTAATCTAACGGGATTTTTAAGGTTAATTATTGTATGAGATTTATTTGGAAATTAATTATTTTCATTATAATTTTTTTACTAATTTTAAAGCATTAATTATTTTAATATTATTTTTTTTAAGCTTAACGGGTTTATATTATTTTAATATGATAATAAAATGTACAGATTTTAATTGGTAATTATGATAACGAAATTATAGTTTATGATTTATAACGCCAGCGGTTTTAAAGTCAACGAAATAAAAGCTAACAGATTTAAGTTAACGGATTAAAAGCTAACGAAACTAATATTAAAGTTAATGAACTATATTATTTAAATATTATTTTAACTAATAAATTATTATTAATATGAGAATTCTACGTTTATGGAACATCAGTTTTTTTAACGGGAAAATTTATCTTGAAAATGGTTGCGTTTTATCGTATATAAGTTAACGAAACGACCAAGTAATAAAATATTAATCGGGTTCTTTCGAAGCATTACGAGTACGAAAAGTTGGATTTTTGAGTGAACATTGATAAAGTTAATTTATAATAATTTTTTATGTGATAAAAAAAATGATAATAATTTTTATTGATTTAAAAGGATTTATAAACATATATACGATTTATAAATAATTATAATATAAATGATTTAAAAAAATTAAACAATATTGTGCATTGACCGGGGTTCGAACCCGGGTCTGGTGCTTATCATACCAGAGACTTAACCATCAGGCTAGTTCAAAATATTTGTTATGGGTTGAAAACATAAAATATTTATTCATTAGTATTCAGTTCATCTCCTTCATCAAAAACCCTAGGCTTTCTATTCCACTAATTCATCCCATGTTTGATCAAATCATGTTAGGGGTTTTATTAGTTGACGAAAAACGAATCAAAACCATGTAACCATTACCTGTAGATATTATGACTTGACGGTGAAACCAACTGGTATGATTGATTACAGGAATTATAGAGTATATTAGATGAAGAAAAATTATTGGGACGAGTTTAGTTGAATATTTGGATTGTATTTATACTAGTAATTGGAGCATAAACTCGTTAATTGATGTTGAATGCGTAGGCCGGTTATCCGGCGGTGGTTACGGAGTTGATTGACGTTATTAGGAAGTTATAACGCAATTAAAATGCGGATTAATGTTGGTTATTGTCGTCTACGTTCGTTATACTAATTTAACGGGTCAAGGGAACGGAAAACGCGAGGTTTTAGACTACTTTTATTGGTGACCTCTTAGGAGGTCATGATACTATTTGAGGAATAAATAAAAAGATTAAATCATGTTCACACTACAACCCGAGTTGCAACCCCAACCTAGGTCACAACCCATATTTTAATTAAATATTCTTTTGTTTTTCTTTCCAACAATTTGTTTTTTATATAATTTGAGAGTTTTATTTAATAATTTATATTATTTGACTTATTTCAAAAATCTAAAAACATAGTCTTGTTTAGTTTATTTTTATGAATATTTCGATATCATTTTTATTAGAAACGGAGCACTTTTAAAAATATGTATTTTTTAATATTATTATATATAAAATTTTGTTTTTTTTAATAGTTGTAAAAATTCAAGGTTTTTTTAATAGAATTTTGATATTATCTTTTTTAATGATTTTTATACTTAAATAATATTGTTTAAAAAATAAATATTTTTATTAATTTTACTAAATTTAATAGAATAAATTAAAAGCTAATAAGATATATGTCTTAAAATAATTGATTTTGGTTGGGTTTGGTTGGGTTGTGAATAAAAGTAAAAAGCTGGGTTGTGTTAAGTTGTGTAGATGAAAGAGAGAGAAATTAATTTTTTATTAAGAAGTTGAGTTGGGTTGGGTTGTGAATAAAGGTAGTCTTAGGGGCTGTCTGGGGTCGTCGGAGTCCGCCGTGGTCGCCGGCAAATTGCTCCGCCGGAAAAACGTAAAAAAGGGGCTGGGAAAGTGGGTTTTGGTTTTAATATTTTTATTATAATATAATTTTAATACAAGTTACACCTTTAGTCCTTGTACTTTCCAGCTTATTTAAAATAGAATTGATATATATTTACAATTTCAACCTTTAACTTCGAAATGCTATAAAATGAAATAAGAAATTATAAGAACTTGGATATTTTTCATATTATACCCGAATAGTGTGCAAATCATTTAAATAAAGACTTTAAATCCCGGTTTCGTTATTTGAAGAAATTGAACGTATGATAATCGTAACTCATCGTAATCTTTATATAAGAGATGAACACATAACAAAACAATATTGAAATGATAAAACGAGTCAATCTAACGAATGTGAATACAACCAAAAAAAATAAAATGAATGACATGTAAAATACATGAAACAAACGTGAGATATAAAATGATATATATATATATATATATATATATATATATATAACCGAAAATTTGAAATGGGTCAAGTTTTCATGTTTGAAAAGTAACGAATGTTACACCCAAGGTTGTTAATAAATTATAAATGAGTTGAGCCTGAACTAAGAGCAAGTTTGAAAACTACTCATGGGTTGATCTCAAGTTGTAGCATTTGAGCTCGAAACAAACTGAGCTCAAACGCTAGTAAACTAAACGAGCCTGGTCGAGCTTGTTTTTTTTTTCAAGCTGTGAAGTCAAGCTTGTTTAGGAGCTTGTTTTATAAATGTTACTCATTATTTTAATATAACACATTATCTACTTTTATCATATTACTGCAAACTTTGTTTGCATTATCGGTTCGTACATTGTGCTCTCTTTGTTGTATTCTTACACTGAGCTGTTGTAGCTTTGTTTACACATAATTAGTAAGCATTTGCATATGATGAAACCTGTCATCTTCATCCATACATGTACAACAAACATATCTTTTTCTCTTTTTTCTCTATCACTGTCTTGGGTCAAGATCTGCCACAATTGCTCCCAGTAGAAAGAAACACCCCATTTATGTTATGTTTGTCCCCCCTTTGAGTTCCATTTCAGTTTTTTGTATTAGCAACATGTTTTCGTTTAGCAGATGATGGTGGTCTGAGTTTGTCATTGTTAGGTGCGTTTGTTGTCTCTTACACTTCATCTTCCTATTGCTGCATTTAGACCTGAAGTTCATTATGTTTGTTTGTTCTGTTGCACCCCAATTGTTCGATGAAATGTGTATGGGTTCCGCGTTCGTTTTTCAGTTGAAATTAAGCTGGATTCTGGGTTCGCTTTACAATCTGTGTGGAATTGCGTTAGGCTCTCCATCTGAACCAAATTTTATTCGGTTATCAGTTTGGTTTTGGCCATTACATGTAGGGGCGTTCATTATTTGGTTTAAAGCCGATTAGACTAATTGAACCAGAATCATCTAAAACCGAACCAAAGTAAATATTTGGTTTCCAGTTGAAACTGGACTGGGTTTGGTTTCGAAGTTCCTGTATTTGGTTTCAGATTAAATTAGATTAATTTTCAAACCGAATAGTGAAATTATTAAAAAGAGGTAGAAATGACACAACACCCGATATAAAGATCCGTTTGATTAAGAGATAATTTTACTGTTAACCAAACATTAATATGTGCAGTTGGAATGCTTAGGGTGATCGGACAAAAATCGAGATCTGTGGATGCTATTTCAAGGTGTCTCATGCCCGGAATGTCTAGTAAATTTTCTGATTTTATTGGTTATGTGTGTTTTCTGTTACTGATTCATGGATCATCTGGTGGTGGTGAAGTGTTAGTAAACTAGTATATATACTTTACAATACCAAAATGACTAACGACACTAATTTGTGTGTTTTGTTTATACTTTACAATAACCAAATCTGATTTAGTGTTATTATTATTATTATTATTATTATTATTATTATTATTATTTTGATACATTCTGTATTTGTTACATAAGTAGTTAATTTATATATTGAAAGTGAATATTTTGTCACATATACCATAGAGATTTTGTAACAACATTAACGTCCTTCATATACCCACACAAACAATATGTCAATATCTATCAATTCGATTACATATTATTATTATATCTTTGAGGCTGCTAAATATGTGACATTATAAAACTTCATATAGAATTTTAGCAGTTCTAAATTATCTGTTAAATAATGCATATTAAGACATAAAGTACAATATGGTATACCTGCTTAATCTTGCATTGAGATACTTAAATGCAATTTAAGTTTGTAAATCCTTTTTTGCAGAGCACATCATTTATTTTAATTTAATATTCTCTTTAATCCCCTTTCTCCATGTTCAAACACCTGAGGACATTTTGGATGCAAAACGTCTTATATTTCCTGGAGTTAGAGCTTTTGCTGCAATGATGGATGTTTTAAACAACAACGGGTAACTCTAATATTTAACATGCTGTATACATTAAATATATATAATGATTTCCTAAAAGGAAACAAAGTTCATGTTATCATTTGTTTTTTCAAAATCATTGTTTTAGGATGGCTGAAGCTCTTCGGGTGAGGAACTTTGGTAAGCCAGTTGAACTTGCCGGACAGTCTTACTTTGATGGTGCTGAGATGTACTGATTATTATTTTTTTGTCAAAGACCCGACCGAACCAAAAAGCCACTGGTTTTCGTGATTTCCCTCTAGGCGATTTGCCAATGTTGCAGGTACGTTAAAATAAATAACACGATAACGATTACAAAAACAAAATTATCAAGTTAGTTATTTAAACAGAGTAAACTTTACAAGGTTTTATGCATAAGAAATTGACTTTAGTGGTTGCTTGTTTGATAGGTTTTGAAGTACACATCAGAGAATGTGTTTGTGCCATTGACAGTTGGCGGTATTCGTGATTCACTTATGCATATGGTAGGCAATCATTCTGTCATGTTTTTTAGTAGATGTTTTCGTTATACATTAATTTTAATAAAATGCTAATATGTTTATTAATTGGGATGAGTATTTAAATCTACTCAATCAAGAATTTTAAAGAGGTTAGAGTTAATTTAGGGATAAATCAATGAGTATTATATTGGTTTATATTTTAAATAAAATACTTATCAGATTAAAAGGAAAAAAAAATGTTTTATGTTATTTAACAATTACAATTTTTCCACAATTTAAAAACCATAGATTATGTATATAAAAAAAATAATAAATCACCGCTAGTAGTTTTCTACTAGGTTTTTCCCCACTACCAATAACTTCTCACAACTTCCTCTCTTACTCGCCATTAGTAACCTCGGAACTCGGTGTAACATCCAACTTTTTGTTAAATACTAAATGACGAAAAGTTTTGTTATTTAACTGTGTGTCGTTAAGTTAGTCGTGTGTTAAGTGTTTGGATAATATTTGGATTTGGAATTGTGAGTGGGTTGTGGGGCCCATGGCCCCCTATATAAGCCTAACCTCTCCATCCTTTTCACCATTTTGTTACCTTTCACCACACACACACACACTCAAGAACACACACACTTTCTCTCTACATTCCGGATCCAAATCCGTGTGAAAAGAAGGAAGAATCTCGTGTGTAGACATCATCAAACAACAAGAATCACGTCCAGATATACGTATTGTCCGGATCTGAACTCGAACCCGAAGCAAAAGGTAGGTTTCGGTTTAAATGGTTAAGTTTTATGGTTAGAACCGGCATGCAAACAGATATAATAATAGATCGGGTTGTGAAATGTAAGAAAAATCTAAACTTGGTAAGTTATAACCTCTTGAGTGCACTTTAAGATAAAAAGGTGGCGTTCGGACTATGAGAGAGATGGGTTCAGGATCAGGTGCATGGGGTCAGAATGTGTCAAAAGTTGAGAAAGAGTAAAAATCAGGTCCTGAGGAGGAACCACGAAGTAAAATGGCTTTAAAATGGAAAAAGCGAAGAAAGGAAGGCATTTCGCTTCGCTCAGCCATGAGAAGCGAAACAGGCATTTCACTTCGCTCAGCGATGAGAAGCGAAACAGTCATTTCGCTTCGCTCAGCCATGCGAAGCGAAACAGTTTCACACGAAGCGAAATTCCATGCACGAGACGCGAAATTCTTCCATGCGAAATATTATAAAATTCATTTTCTGATGCATTTTTGCCATGCGAAGCTCAACCCCAGCCAGGGGTGCTGCCCCTTGGACCCTGCTAGGAGCTGCAGCCCCTAGACCCTGCTACCAGGGGTGCTGCCCCCGGACCCCCGTTAGTTGAGGGTGTCATTGACTTAGATATAAGAAGTAGTAGTAATGGATATTTGAAACTCGTAATGCGTTATACAGTTAGCCGTGCACAGCTAAAGAAGGGCATTACTATTAACGGCGAGAGAAACCGACTTCAGGTGAGTTTCTAACCCCTTTATCCATTATGTTTTTGGGGCTGTGTGCATACTCCTTTGTGATAGTTGTTAATACACTTAACTTAAGTGGTAAGTGTATGATATGTGTATGTTATATGTATGACTAAGTATTGAATGTTATTATGAAATGTTTATACGAATGAATATGTACATATACGTATATACATGACCAGAAGATATGTAAAGTATGCATGAATGAAAATGAATGTATGATCGAGTGACGTGACAGGTATGGTTATTGGAGACAAAGGGACCAGACCCTAATAATTTCTAAGACAGAAGGGACCAAACCCAGATAATATCTGAGACAGAAGGGATCAGACCCTGATAATATCTGAGACAGAAGGGACCAGATCCTAATAATATCTGAGACAGAAGGGACCAGACCTTAAAAATATCTGTGATGGTAGAGATAGAATAGCCTATGGTAAATTACAAGGCCTTATGAAAGAAAGTATGTAAGCGTGTGTGCATGTATATAAAGTTTGTATGAAAGAAGTAAGAGTAAATAAGGTATGACTACGTATCTTCGGATGCGTATGAGTAAGCGTATGAATGTATTGTATGTTAAATGATTAACTAGAACTCACTTAGCGTAGCTGACTTTTAGTATGTACGCAGGCAAATAGAGTGAGGCAGCTGGCTTGAGGAGGGACACATGGCATGGACGGAAGAGATTGGCATCTACGAAGAAGTGTCAAGATTGTTTTAATTAATCATAATTTGTATGTTATGACAAGAATGAATGTTTTGTGATGTGATGTATGAAGTTTTAAATTATTCCGCAAAAGTTTTAATTAACTCTGATTTTAGGACTGTGTTTATGAGTAAATCCAACACCAAAGTAGGGTTACCGGGAACGGGGCCTTACACTCGGCAGCCTCCTCTGTTTGTTTCTCGCCATCAGGTATTCTAGCATGCATATTTGTATATTAATCATTTGATTTTTGCCATAGCTTTAATTGAGTTTCTGGTTGATTATTATTAGTAGTTAATTAAATCAATATACTAGGTTTTGTAGGCTTTTAGTTGTGGCTAATTATCCAAAAACGGTACTGATGGATTTAATACAGATGGTGCATGGGTGCCTCTCTGTTTTGAGTGTGTCAAATTCCCTAAATTAGTTCTCTTTTATTTATAGTTTCATATTTCTATATTGGTGATTAACTTATAAGTTTCATCTTCTCTTTCTTATGTTTAATAAAAATGTCTAGTAACCGCAAGCGAGGACCTGCAAAATGTAAGAGGATAGTAATATCTATGTTTAAATATTGTTTTCAAATATATAGGCATCGTGGAAGATACCTAACGATGACCCAAAAGACACAATTGTAAAAAGTGGAAAGACCTCTTTAAGAAACTTTCGACATGCACTTGTAACGAAATTTGCTCTAAAAAATAAAGACCCATTTACAGTATACACGTTTCTAGACAAAAGTCATTGGCAATCTTTTGTTGACCGAGCAAACTCTGAAGCTTTCAAGGTATTTTTTAAATAATAATAAACATTGTTATTATTAACATATGTGGTAATTAGTATTAATGGTTTTTATTATTTGAAATATATCTTTATTAAGGAAATAAGCAAGAAAGCAACGGCGAGTGGAGAAAAAAACAATGAGCCTTCTCATTTAGGACGAATGGGATGTGCTGGATTGGAGAATGTGTGGCAAGATAGATGGAACCAACTTGTAAAAACCTACCCACACCTAGAGGTTTTGCAAGACAAACAGGTAAAAAAATTCACTGTTAGCAAAGCGACATACAATCGTGTCACAAAGTTATATGAACTTTCACCACGCCTGCTATCGGGTGGTGAATTGAAAGGAGTACTTCACAACTTGGTAAATTTTTATATTCATTTTATATAATTGATACACACCCGTATAAATATAAATTTGTTACCGTAATATGTTTTGTAACAGCATTGTAAAGAGAGAGAGATGAAGGAAGATGGTACGTATTAGAAAGCTAGAAAAGATGTTGTTACGGAAGTTGTTGGTAAGGGATGTCAGCATGGGGGACGTACTCGGTTAGTTTCTAGTGTGCTTGGTGTTAGAAAGACCTTGCAAACAGAAAAGAAAAGAAAGAGGTTTGAGGGGGCTGAGAGAGTAGAGGAGTTAGATGTCATGCAGGTGGACCATTGTCAAAATGTTGTAGCGGCTCAGACGACCTCGGCAACTTGTTTACCAGAAATCAAGGTACTGTATTTTAAAGTTATGTTACTTACTAAGTTAGAACCCGTGTAAAACACGGGTTGATAATAAAATAAAAATTACAAAAAATAATCTAATAATATAAATAATTACAAAAAAAAGCCTATTAAACCATACAAAGTGCAACACTTAAAGCCTTTAAATACTATTTTGAAAAAAAAAAGGTGAAAACTTTAAAAAATGAATAACAATCCATTTATAAGTAACTGTGCTGACATTACAAATAGATTTAACTTACCAATCTAATTATGACCTTTTGTTCACTCATAATTCTTTCTTCTCTTTTTCTTAGATATGATTACTTTTGCATCTAACTACATGCAAAGAGCATGAAATGAAAATTAAATCTAATTTTCATAAGAAATTGTAAACTATTTATAAGAACCTAAGAAAGACTTACCCTCGGAACTATTATTCTGCGATAACCCTCGTGATAACGGTCCAACACTTTGAGTCACTTTCCTTCTCATAAGAACAATGACAAAACATAAAAAAGATTATCTGCTAACTAAGTAACTAATCTAGTGTTGTTTTCTTTCCCAAAGCTTCACAGAACCAACGTTATCCTATGAAAAATAGATTTCAAAATTCAAACCACTAAATTTCTTAAAGAAAAAATTGAAAATATTAGTAAACAAGAGCTATTTGATGAAGATCCTACTCTTTTATTGGATAGGAAGATTTTACTTAAAAAATATGTTTACTAACAGTGTTTATGTGTTTGCAGTCAGTAAGCACTTGTGATCTTCTATGGCCATTCGGCGACTCTTTCCCCGATATGGTTTTAGGACATGGGCAGGTTTACCCTAGTTCTGTTAGGATGTTACATGGTAGGCGGATGCAAGACGATTACGTGAAAATCCATGTAGATGCTATAAACGAAAAATATGAAAGTTACCCTGTCCCACCACACACAAATACACACGAGGAAGTAACTGATAAACTAAAGAGTATACAAGGACAATTTATTCAGTGGCCTAGAAAAGAACTAAAGGTATAATTTATATAAACACTAATCGTATATTACTTTATGTATTGTTATGTTAATACTTTTTTATAATGCATAGCTCTTAAACATTGATTATCCGCTACAATCAGTCACCCAACATCAGCAACCACCCCATCATTTGGAGTATTATGTGCCAGCACCGGTAATTGCTTTCTTTTAATTCCTATTTAGTTGGAAAAAAAAACGTTTCATCAATGTAGCTTGAACAAGGACACATGGAATTTCAAGAAGTAAACGATCAAGGGAGTTTTATGGATTTGGTAATCAAATTAATCTATATAACTATTTATTTATAATAGATGGTTCACTAATGTTATTTGTTAATGTAATTGACTAAGGAGTGCCCGATACAAATGACTCATGAGCAAGTTATTAATCCTAAAGCTACTGAGGCTCTTTCTGATTCTAAAGCTAGTGAGGCTCTCTTTTATCCTAAAGCTAGTGAGGCTGTTTCTCACCCTAAATCCGCCGAATATGTGTCTGATCCTAAAGATAATGATGTGGTGCCTTGTTTTAAAAGAATGGATACACTTTTGGAAAGGGCAAAGTCAAGGCCTCCAAAAATATATAGGTTTGCAGAAAAACTGATGAATTTAGCTAAGCAAGACACCTCAAAAGAAATCACTTCACCTAATGGGATGTATAAGGAAATTTATACTGAGGATGTTGAAGTAGAGTCGATGATGCAGTTATGTGTCAACGATTGGCCGGAAGTGAGTGTTATGAGTTGTTATATCATGTAAGTTTGATTTTTTCACTTTTTCAAGTATTTTTTTGGCAACATTTTATTTAAATATAAATGAGTGGTATTAACCTTATATAAAAATCGTTTTAATTTCAGGTTTTTATTTGCAATCGGGGGAGATAAAACGGCATATTTCAATCCCCGGATGATCGAACTGGATGCTTGCCATAGTAATAGTAAGTATGTCATCGATTATATTAAAAAGATCATGAATCATCATAAGGACAGACACTATTTTATGGCACCGTATTTTGCCGGGTACTATACTTTCTTTTTATATTTACAATGTTTTTTATTTTAGTTCATTTATTTTAATGCTAAAACTTGACCTTTCATCAAAAATTTCATTTATGCAGGGGTCATTGGACGTTAATTGTGATTTTTCACAATCCCAAAAAGAGAAGGCAATGCATCATATTGTGATTTGTTGCAAAGAGAAAATCGTGAGTATATTTTACACTTCTATCACACACACACATACTTGTGCATTATATATATATATATATATATATATATATATATATATATATATATATATATATATATATTGTAAGCTCACTTTTATATGTTATAGATAATGCACACTACAAGGGCCCTTAGTCAATATGAAATTGACCAATTTGTTGAAGATGCATTTGAGAAATTTATGAAAACTATTAGCATCGATTGAATTTGGCTCCACATCAGATCAGTTAATTGAAGTGTAACTTTAAGTTTTTTTTTTTAAGTATTAATGCTAAAAATGTTGACTTTTTTTTTCTAACTTTTATTTTGTGTAGTTATGGTCGGGATTTTGCATTCATTCAAGGATAGAAGTATCTCATTGATTTAGCTTTCAACAGTTCTTACCGGTTCTCATGGTTTCACCAAAGCTGGTCTTGTTTGTGAACTATGTAGAAATATTAGATGGTTAATGATGTTTAATGTTTTGGTTATGGATTATTTTCCTGATGTAGAAACATAGATGTATGAATTCCGGATGCTGCATTTTAATATATGAATTTTGGTTCCTACTTTTAATATATTTGTTTTTGAATATTCTGTTTTTTATTATATTATACCCGTCTGTATTACCGCTGTATTTGATCTGTACTTGATAATAATAAGTGTTGTATTTGAATAATAATTAAACGTTATATTTGATCATATAGGAATGTTGTTTTTGAATAATTTGATCAACGTTGTTTTTGCTAATAATTGAACCGTTGTATATGGTTTTTCTTTCCTTTTCTGAAAGATCTTTTAAAACAGTTTAACTTTACTATTTAAAACGGTCTCAACCTTTTAAAACACATATTTAAAACGTTGTATATGGTTTTTCTTTTCTTTTCTAAAAGATCTTTTAAAACGGTTTAACTTTACTATTTAAAACGATATCAACCTTTTAAAACACATATATTTAAAGCGGTCATATAATCGTTCTAATTGTGCTTAAAAAGCGCTTTAAAAGATGTGGTAGTTCAAGTGAATTATGTGGGTGTTGTCTCATTGTGTAATTGAAGGAAACAAAAAGAAGTTTGTTTTTTTATTATCAATCCCCACATTATTAGATATGAAAGGGGTCATATGGACCTCCATATTATTGTTCAAATAGTCCACTAATTGCACGTGCCACTCAATAATGTTACAATAATGATTTGAAGATTCTAGACGGTAGACCATGAGAATAAATTATAGTTTATGAAGAAGTTAATTATCGTAGTATACATGAGTATTATAAATATATATTTTACTAAACTAGATGTTAGGCCGCACTTTGCTGCAAGACAGATTAATCTGTGAGGCGGGGTTAAAATTTGTAAATCTTGATTTTGATGACATGCATGCATATTAGAATTTAAACCGTGAAAAAAGATATTTATACCGAAATGTAGGTAAAAAAAAAAAATAAAGGCTCGACGTCCTATTCCCACACGCTTGGCTTGTTTGTTTGGCAGGAATCCATGGGATTTCAAGGGAATTGGAATTTAAATTCCATTTCTTATGATGTTTGGTTAGCTAAGAGAAGGAATTGGAAATTGGTTTGATTTCCAATCAAATCCTTCAACTAATGGAATTCACAATCCTTTAACTTATCTTAGGAAAGTTTAAAATCCCTTGGAATGTTTATAAAAATACCTAAATAACCCTAGCTGTTCTTCATTATGCTCATCTCCAACATCACGGACATTTATCTCCGGCCACCGTCACTACATAATTCCAGCTAGATAACCAAATTTTCCGACGAGATCTGAACCATATTTCCCGGTGAGTCTGAACTGTGTTTTCCGACGAGATCTGAACCGTGTTTTCCGGCGAGTCTGAACTGTGTTTTCCAACGAGATCCGAACCCTATTTTTCGGCGAGTCTAAACTGTGTTTCCGACGAGATCTGAACTATGTTTTCCGGCGAGTCTGAACCAACGAAAGCCTATGTTTTTTCTTCGTATATTTTGATTGCCGGTAGTGGTCGGCAATCGATTTAGGTTTCAACAAACACTAGCTTTGGATTACTGGTGGTCGTCGGCGATTGACAGTTGAAGCACGCCTCCTTTGATGGTCGAACACTGGTGGTGGCCGATGGTGATGGTAGCCACCGGCATTAGACATGGTGAAAAGTGTGAATTTTTTGAAGGGTAATTTTGTCATGTTTTGTATCTTCTCATTCTAATCCAATTCACAGAGTGTATAATCAAACACATTATGGAATTCAAAGGAATTCTTCCAATTCCAATTCTGAAACATTTTGCGAACCAAACGCCCCCTAAATATGTCAAATTCATACTTCACCACCGAATTCTAGATTTTCACAGTTTCGTTCATGTCAGATTATTTTCAATTTATACAACATTGTGTTATTTTTAAAACACTTTCACTAGTGAAAAATAATTAACCTGCTTTGTAAGGGTCTAATCCTAATTGATTTCATACTCTAGATTAGTTACTTATCACATTAAACTAGTCTAGCGTGTTCTAAAAATCCTAAACATGAATTTAGAGACATTGGAAGTGATAACTTGATTACTTGACTCTACCATCAAATAATTTCTTTTGTGGTCAAATAAATACTCGTTTCTTTGCAAAACACATGAAAAGATAGATGTTACTTGAATGTTTCCCTTCACTCTCCACTCTACCTCTCTAGTGAGATCTAAACACACCCTTATATTATTAAGTGTGCATTTTTTTTAGCTTTGATTATTTGAAACTTCCTCAACCTTTTGTTCGCTCTATCATACACTATTCCATTTATCCTTTTAAATCCTGATATAATTTATACTATATTCTTTTAACAGCTTTAGTGCAATTGATTGTAAGGATTCGAAAGGCTTATCACCCACATACAATCCATCTTACCCGAGTACAAAACCTAGAATAATGTTTTCTCCTTTGTTGGAATCAAGTCGGGACTCCAAGGATGTTCCCGCATAATTCTTACCACTTGCGTGGTTCGAAATCGTTGCATCCCTCTTGCCTCGCGCTTAACCCGACTAGCATTTGCTAACTAGGTCAAATTATTGGCATTTATACTCTACTTCAAAATTCATAAAATTAAAATAATAAGGTAATGGTATACAATAATGATTTTTATATATTTGTTGCATGCACATATCGAGGCATTACATGGTCGAAACCTAACCTTTGGGAGAAGATGGACAATTGATTAACCTCGAAACATAACAAACCGAAAGAGTAACAGAACAATGTTTTAATAAAAAGCAAGTAAATCTCAAGATCTTTGTATGCAATTATAAAACATCATATTGAATCCAAGATATCTTTGTTATAAAGGAAACTCAAAGACAATGGAGCCAATCATGGAATCATTTTTGATCATCATGTCCCAGCTCATATTTACCAAAATTGCAGCACGATTACAACCTGCAGTTTATTTATTTTATTTCTTTGTAATTGTAAAAACACCTTTAAATAATGGTGTGTTTTCATTTGTAAAGACAGCATAATAAAAACCATTTTCTTCATCTTAAACTCTGATTATCATAGACAATATGGTATCAAAGCAGTGTTAATGATCCTTGGATCATACTGTTGATCACATACCTCACACTTACCAGCCAAATTGTTTCCAACCTACTAAGCCTGAATTAGATAGTAGCTTAAATGTAAACCTTGACAAGCATATCATCCAAATAACCAAACTCCTCAAGAATGGTCTCAATTCCCAAACGTAAAACCGCAAAAAGAATATGTTCGGTGACCCGTCTAAACGAGGTGGGGCAATCACCAGAAGTCCACAAATCAATGACCATGAACAAGGAAGCAAAGATGGTGGAAAGATATCCACCACCGTGGGCAGCCGTAATTCCGTCAATATCGAGGGTGACAACTGACAACCAGAAGTCCACAAATAAAGTCAATTTTCCCCAAATTCCAAACCCTATAATTTTGTAGTCACAAATTAGTGGCCGACAATAAAGCCATGGAAAAGAACACACTAGCTAGCGGCGACCACCAGAGTACCATAATCATCAGTAACAATGCAAGGGGTATGGAGGCAACGTGTGTTGAGGATGAGAACCAGATGTAATAACTCAAACCCTATCAACTTTAATCCTTCAAGTTTATGCATAAACCATTTAAACCTTCCTATTTTGAATCCTAGGTTTTTTAGTTTTGAGATTCTAAACTTGTTAGAAAACACCTCTCCAACTTATTATAATAGCCAAAATAATATTAAATGGGAAGGGATTGGACAATTAATCAGAAAGGCAAACATGGTACAAAATTGTGATGAAAGGGATAAGTCATGGATACTCGATTGTGGTGCCACCGACACTGTGATATTTGAACTATCGGATATTGTCTCAAAAACCAGACCCATAAAAACTCATATTCAAACTGCAAATGGGGAACTTGTTACCGTTAAAGGGGGAGGAACAATTGACCAACGATGAAGTTATCAAATTGTCTTTATATATCGTTTCTCACATAAGTTATTATCAATCATTCACATTGCCAAATAATTGAATTGTACGGTACTAATACATCCCACCTTTTGTATTTTGTAGGACATCAGGACGGATACGATTATTGGACGTGATATTGAATGCCAAGGATTGTATTATGTGAACCAGGTGACTCATCAAGGGACTGTGATGTTGGCTCATGGAAGTACTAATAAAGAAGCTTGGTTGTGGCATAGAAGGCTAGGACACCCGTCTAATGGTTACTTACATCTTATATTTCCAAAGTTATTTCCTTCCAATGACACGTCAACATGTGAAACTTGTGGTTTGGCCAAAAGTTACAAACACACTTTTAAACCAAATGACACTAATGTTGAATTTCTTTTTTCATTAATTCACTCAGATGTATGAGGACTGGCTAAAATTATAGAGGGCAAAATTATCGCTATTTTGTTATCTTTGTTGATGGTTGCACTAGAATGACTTGGATGTACTTCTTTAAACACAAATCCGAAGTCTTCGAAAAATTTACAACCTTTCATACCATGATCCTAAACCAATTTCAAAAATCAATCCAAATTTTTCGATCTGACAATGGTGGGGAATATTTTAATGATTCCATGAAACAAATTTCTCAATCAAAAGGAATAATCCATCAAACCTCATGCTCACACACACCTGAACAAAATGGTCTGGTCGAACAAAAAAATTGTATCCTCTTGGAAGTAACCCGGACCATAGAGCATCCACAACAAAAAACCCATACAAATTGCCAAATCATCGCCATGTCATATTCCAAACTTTTCTCAAAAGCCAAACTTTCGATCAATTAAAAATATTAAATATGTATGCATATATATATATATATATATGGGATTTGGTTCATTTCAGAAGTATTTTTTAGTGCGAGAAGAGATTATAATCAATCACATGATTTCTTTTTTAATTTATTATTATTTAAATAAAAGGGTATGTTAGTAAAATATAAAATGTTTTGTTTTGTAACTCATACTCATTAATGGTTTAATTAATGTTAAGTTACTAACAAATGATAAGTTGTTGTTGTTGTTGTTATTATTATTATTATTTATTTCATCTAAATTTGAACAATTAAAATCCATTTGATCTAAAATTATTTTATTCTAGCACATGGCTAATTAATTTTTTTTATTTGATATCTAATGTGAAGTGTTTTTTTTAATCAACTAATGTAGAGTAGGCTTATCTTATTTAATGTAGATAAAGTTACGTAATCTAGTATATGCACACTTTCAAATTTTGTATAGTCATAACTAATGAAGTGTAGACATATCATATATAGTCTTGGAAAAACTAATGTAATGTAGGCTTACTTTCAAATGTTGTGTAGTTATAACTAATGTTGTGTAGATATATAAAATGTATTAAAGGAAAAACTAATATAGGGTAGGCACACTTTCAAGTGTTATATGGTCATAACTAATGTGGTGTAGACATATCATATGTAGTGTAGGCAAAACTGATGTAACGTGGGCTCACTTTCAAATGTAGTGTAGGCACACTTTCAAGTGTTGTATAGTTATAACTAATGTAATGAAGATATATCTAGTGTTGTGTAGGCAAAACTAATGTAGTGTAGGCACACTTTCACATGTTACGTAGTCATAACTAATGTATTTTGGACATATTTAATATAGTGTATGGCACTTTCAAATGTTGTGTTGTATAACTAATGTAGTGTAGGAATATCTAATGTAGTGTAGGTAAAACTAATGTTGTGTAGTCACTTGAGACAAGTTGGTGTATGTTTTTATGTATCATGTATATGTATTAAACGAGAAGTGCGAGAAATGAATCTAAACCATTAATTGTGTTTAATCAGTGATACACAATTGAAATAGCAAAATCATTAATTAATAAGACATTGTTACAACATGATTCTTATGAAAAAGGATACGCATTTCTTTTGTGTATAACACTCCTAGGCCGTTTCCCCATTTTATGCCTTAGTTAATGGTTAACTACAACCGTTAATTAATGTCAATTATGATGAATAATTTTGAACACAGCCCTTTTTTTAATGTAAGGGTTGCATTGCATTATTTATTTGTTTGTTTGCTGTGTAGGATGTATTCTTTGATATGTATTATTTTATATGTAAGATAAATAGGTTTAATGTGTAGGATATGATGTATGATGTGTAAGATATGTTGCTTAATGTGTAGGATATGTTTTATGATGTGTATGATATGTTATATGATGTGTAGAATATATTGTTAGATTGATGTGTAGCATGTATTTTTAATGTGTAGGATATGTTGTATGATGCATTGTATGATGTGTAGGATATGTTGGTAACATTGATGTGTAGCATGTATTTTTAATGTGTAAGATATGTTGTATGATGTGTATAGGATATGCTATTAACATTGATGTATAACATGTATTTTTAATGTGTAAGGATAATTATTCGGAATGAGTTATTCTTATTTTAATATAAAATTCTGAAATTGTAAAAAGAATTTTGAAATAAATATAAAATTAAAAATCAATATAATATAAAAAAAAGATAAAAAGAAAATCATGGGTGAAATTCCTAACTTATTTATTAGTTACCAAAAAACAAAGCGTGGAAATTTTACTAATATGCCCTAGTAATTAATTAAACATAAAATAAAAAGAAAATTATATGATTGGCTAGAAGAACTTCTCGCACTTTTTGCAATAAGTAAACTTCTGAAATGAATCTATATATATATATATATATATATATATATATATATATATATATATATGGAGATGATCAAGAGAAACTCATCTTTAGAGAAAACTTAAAAACTCTTAAATAATTATTTTTAATTAAAAATAAAAAAATATTTTCAAATTTCTGTTTTTGCTATTATTCTTATATTTTCTTACCCTTTGCTCGAAAAAAAATAAAAAAAACAAAAAAAAAAACCCCGATGTAATGCACATACGTATTACTGTGCGATACCGTTGTATTACACATGTGTATTACTATGTATTTTTGAGTTTAATAGTGTTTAGTTGCATATATTCAATATTTGTGTATTATATATGTGTAGTAGTGTTGTATTATATGAAAGAAACTAATAATAAAATAAAAGTCGATGCAGTGCACATGTGCGTTAATGTTGTATTACACATACGTACTAATGTGTATTCGATGTGTGTATTAGTCTTATATTGCATATATACAATAATGTATCTTAAATATGTGCAATAGTGTTGTATTCTATGCAATACAAACACTTTTGCATATATGCAATGCACACTATTGCACATGCGCACTACACCGATGAGGTTACCGACAAGGGGGTTTTTTTTTTAACCAATAACAACATATAAGAATAATGGAAAAAACAAGAAAATTCAAAAAAAGTTAAAATAGTTTTTTAGGAGTTTTAAAGTTTTCTCTTTAATAGGAGTTTTCACTAGATCCCGCCCCTATATATATATAGTGTGAATAAGAGGGTGGGCAGCCCAAGTCTGCTACAAGTTTGTAGAAACAAACTGCAACAATCCTCAGTGCTCCACAATGGTTGATTCTAGCTCCCCCCCCCCCCCCCCCCCGGCCCTCCCCAAGTCTTCTTGGTGCCACATGGAATCAAATCTTGGTACATGTAGCCCAATGTGGATGCTCTTACTCATTGAATCTAAAGTTCCAAACACCTTTTGGCCCGAAGCTCTTGCTATAGTCACATATCTTCTCAATCGTCTACCAACCAAAGTCTTTAATCTAAAAACTCCAATCCAAGCCCTAACAAAATTCACTAAAATTTCTCCTCCTCTCACTTTACCACTCAAATCTTTGGTTGCTCGTTTTTGTCCATATACCTAAAACAAATCGATGCAAACTTTATCCATGTGCCAAAAGATGTGTTTTCGTTGGGTATGGGGTCTACCAAAAGGGGTACCGATGTTATAATCCAAAAACGCGTCACATGTTTACTATGATGAATCGTGATTTCCTCGAAACTGAATTCTATTACAACACCCAACAGAGTGGTCTGAATGAGAAAGAGTATATTGGCGCACTGTGTTGGTTGAAATGGATATTGTCATCAGAATAAGTTAATCACAATCCCCAAGTGAGTCGCATACATCCTCACAAATCGATAGCGAAATAGTCAGTGCCACTGAACAAAATCTTCCTAACTTGATGTCCGAGGTAATTCGTTCTCAACCCCTTGATTCTCAAAGCATTGAAACACCTAAACCTAATCAAAATAATGATTCTTCAAGAGAGCCCGAAAATAATCATATTCATCATGAAATAGAACATGGTAATTAGGAAACACAAGAGAAATACCCAAAAGATATGTGCTTCCACCAAGATCAAATAGTGGAATTCCTTCAAAGCGGTACTCCCAGAAAAAGAAACTAAAGGTTCAAGGTATCCTATAACAAACATAGCTAACGAAAATTTATCTAAGGAAGCTAAAGCTTTCACTATCTCTCTATATGTAGAGGAAACCCCAAATAATGTGGATCACGCCTTAAGATCAAAGAAATGGAAAGAAGCCATGGAGAGCAAAATGCAAGCCCTGGCTAAAAGTGACACATGGGAAAAATGTTCTCTTACGACAGAAAAGAAAACTGTGTGATGTCGTTGGGTGTTTACTATTAAACATAAAACAGATGGGAGTGTTGAAATATATAAAGCCTGTATAGTCGCTAAATGGTATGCTCAGACATATGGAGTTAAATACTCAGAAAGCTTTTCTTCAGTTGCCAAAGTTAACACAATAAGGTTCTTTTCTCAATTGTTGCTAACAAAGGATGGCCTCTTGATCTAGGAAGTCATGATCTAGTCAATAACAATATTAAACAAGTATCATAATCACCTTAAACTAGTTAGGGCAAGTAGGGTGTCGAAAAACGAGGAGTATGTGGTCAGTGCAATGTGTAACTAATTCCTAGCATTATGAAGTGAAGGCAAATAAGAGTATTGATCACACTAGCAAAGATTTGGTTTTTATATCAGACGAACAATTAATCAAAGTTTAAATAATTAACAAAAGCAAATCACACCCCGGGTTCAAACAGGTTGTGTGATTCTCAATAAGCAGTGTGTAACTAATTCCTAAAATTATGAAGTAGGTGTAAGGCTCCGTTACCGGTAGCCCTACTTTCGTGTTGGATTTACTCATAAACGCAGTTCTAAATATCAGAGTTAATTAAAACATTCGCGGAATATAAAAGCTTTCATAAAACATTTCATAATAAAACACGTCTTGTCTTAAAACATCATTTTATCTTTCAAAATAAACGTAACATTAAACTTAAACGTCTTGAGTCTTCCGATGTCAGCCTCTTATTCAGTGCCACGTGTCTCCTCAAGCGAGCTGCCTCATCCTACTCACCTGCGTGCATACTAAAAGTCAGCTACGCTGAGTGAGTTCTAGTTAATCATACACTTTGCAATACACATAAACTTATATTCTTTCATTCATACTTTCATACTTTCATACTTTCTTTTGTATTAACTTACTTTCATATCTTACGTTATAAAGAGCATTACGCCCTACATTCCTCGAGTATTATTAGGGCTCGGTACCCTCCTTCCTCGAGTATTATTAGGGCTCGGTACCCTCCTTCCTCGAGTATTATTAGGGCTCGGTACCCTCTTTCCTCGAGTATTATTAGGGTTCGGTTCCCTCTTTCCTCGAATATTAGTAGGGTTCGGTTCCCTAGTTCTCGAATATTAGTAAGGTTCGATTCCCTCTTCGTTACCGTACATCCATCCTTTCCTGCTTTTATTTACTTTATCACATTCATACACATAAGCATACATATCATACTTACCTTATACTTAGCGTTACAACCTGACAGTACGTGCAATATCCGAAGATCGTTCACGTACCGTCAAGCCATCATTCATACATTTCTTATTATTCACATAAGGCATACACTTATCTCTTAGGATAAGCGTATTAATAAACATATTGAGTATGCACACAGCCCCGAAAACATGACACCATAATTGGGGCTAGAAACTCACCTAAACACGGTTACGTTCACCGTTAATCGTAATCCCTTTCTTCAGTTGTGCACGACTGACTGTATAACAAGTATACGTATCAATTAACTATCACTTCTCATATCATCTTTCTAGTCTTAACTAGTACCCACAACGAACGGGGGTCCGGGGGCAGCGCCCCTGGCAGCGGGGTCTAGGGGCGGCAGCCCCTAGCAGGGTCCAAGGGGCAGAGCCCCTGGCTGGGGTCGAGCTAATTTATTTTCTAAGCGAACTTAGCTTTAGGCGAAGTTAAACCTTAAGCGAACTTAGCTTTAGGCGAAGTTAAACCTTAAGCGAACTTAGCTTTAGGCGAAGTTAAACCTTAAGCGAACTTAGCTTTAGGCGAAGTTAAACCTTAAGCGAACTTAGCTTTGGGCGAAGTTATCAGTTATGCGAACTTGGCCTTAGGCGAAGTTATCAATTAGGCGAACTTGGCCTTAGGCGAAGTTACCAGTTAGGCGAACTTGGCCGTAGGCGAAGTTAAGCCTTGAATGCGAAGTTAAGCTTTGAATGCGAAGTTACCGTTTTCAAGGCGAAGTTGCCCAGTTTGCAGGCGAAGTTGCCCAGTTCGCTACGGGTTTGGTTTTTATCACGCATTTTGGCGATTTTAATGCCCTTGTTATGGTTCGACATCACCCACTAACGTTCCCTAACCATTTCGTTCGTATATATATCCCGTATAAACTATAAAGCTTGGATCTTTAAGCTTAAGGACATTCAATAAAACATAAACTTTAAAGGTCAAGAACATACCTTTTGTGCTCGTTTGGATCTCGTTTAACTTGTTTAATCACAACTAATCGTTTACTCTCTCTCGGATCTTGCTCGTTTATGGTGTGGGTGTGTTTGGAGTGTGTAGAGATTATGATGGAAATGAAATGAGGGTTTAGGGTTTTAGCTTGGTTTAGGGGATATTTATATCCCTTAAAGCCCATGGACCTAAGGCCCATTCTCATTTAACCCATCTCAATTAATCTAAGTCCATGATCCGTTCTTTACTCGATATCAATTAATTAATAACGCGAAATCACTAAACGTAACTTTCTTTATTCAACATTATAAATTTTAGGATGTTACAGTAGGCAAATAAGAGTGTTGGTCACACTAGCAAAGATTAGTTTTTATATTAGACAAGAAATTAATCAAAGTTAAAAACAATTAACAAAAGGAAATCACACCCGGAGTTCAGACATGTAACAAACAACAATCTCATGTCATTTAACAGATTAATTATCAATAATCAAATCAGGTTGGTTAACTAGTTAAACCTTAGGTATCAACAATCGCTAACACACGACACTAGTTATCAAACGTTCCCTGTTAGTGTGACTCAACTAAGGGAAATTGTATGCTTTATCGCATTCAAACTAATTAATACAACCCTAGGAACACGTATCACAGCAACAGGCAAGCAAATCGTTCTGATCAAAATAAACCTAAACCGACTTAATGCACAATAATAGCAAACCTCAATGCTCATAGATCGATAATAAACAATCACAATTAGTTGTTCTTAAAACATGTTAAAAATACAATACTCTACATCCCGTGTATGACTCAAGAAGACTAGCCGAACATCATCATCCAAAGATCTTTAATTCTAATGAGGAATGCCATTAGGGATGATCTCTTGATGATTCAAAAGTTTAGAATTCGTCTTCAAGCCTCTGGAAACTGCTCTGGAACATGATGAATGTTTTTTAGACCATCAGAATGTTATAATAAGCAAAACCCTAACATTCCCGTCTTTGGCATCCATCACGTATCGGGATGGCATTCTCCAGGGTCCATCGCGTAATACGATGGACTAAAAGTCAACCTTTTAAATAAACTAGTACATCGCGTATCGCAATAGACATGTCTTCAACCCCATCGCGTAGCGCGGCGATCTTCTCACCAGCAATCTTCATTTTCTGCTTTGTTTTGCGTACTGGTCATCTTGGGTCTTCATTCCATATTCATACAGATCCAAATTAACTGAATTAATCACCTGTGACCTATAACACCCCGGCTTTAAGTGGAATACGCCCGGGTGCAATGTACAAATCACTCGTAAGCTCGTAACGCTATTAATAGTGGCATATATTTATTTTATTACATAATTTTGCAAATACACAGATAGTTTGATAATAAGACAAATAACATTACATCAAAATGAAACAATTATTATTCATTTGAATAAAACCTAAGGTCGATCTAGTTTTCTTGTCATTGCACTTCATCGTATCAACCTGTAGCATGTTTAAAATAATAACATAATTTTTTCGTATGTGTGTGTATGTGTATGTGTATGTGTATGTGTATGTGTATGTGTATGTGTGTGTATACACATGTTGGTGAGCTTTCATAAGTTGTATGTGTGTGTAATTGAGATTCAACAATCGTCATGTGCTATAAATTCAAACATAATGTTGTCCTCCCATTCCTTTGGCCGAGGCCGTGATAATAGAGGAAAAGAGAACCACCAAGCATAACCACCGAAGTTGAAGCGTTAGGCGGCGCAGGTATGTCCCGTCAGACCCTCCCACTTTGCGTTTGCGATTGTGTCTCAACTCTCAACATAAAACAATAAACACGTTGCAGATAACACACGTATATATCCTAAATAGTATGAATGAATAATAACAACACAAATGATATGATGTGAATCGGTTTGTAAACAAATGCACAATCAACGAAATAAAATTTGAGACGTGCTACACCCCAAAAATATTGTAAATCATTAAAAAGGGGTAATGAAAAACTCGCTTGTTAAAGTAAGCGAGTGAAAGCGAACTAAGCGTTTAAGTGAGCTGAACCGGACAAGTTCAGTTCGGCGAGCGGTCCTAGAAAATAAATTCTAGATTCAAAATAATGGACATGAAATAAATAACAAAGACGACGATATGTTTTGTTTAAAGTTTGGAGTTTTAGAGTTTGAACAAAAATATATATACTATAATTGGTTTAGTTAAGTTTTCGTTGTAAAAAAAATATTCAAGTTGGTAAATTTCATTAAGAATTGGGTTGCGATATTTGTTAATCCATTTTTGCGAGTTTGGTTTGTTCAAGAAAGTCAAACGGACCTAAAAAGTAAGAAAAACGGTTTAAACGAGTAGTTCATTTTTAGCGGACCCGAACCCGGTTTTTATGTCGGGTTGGTTTCCATCATGGTAAAAACGTTATTATTTGGTTAGAACTTTAGTAGTTTATGTTTTAAAAGTTACATGTAGAAAATAACCAAACTTTATCCAAAATTAAACATAAGCAAGTTTAATATGGTATAGCGTCCTAAACAAACTAAACTTGCAGAAAAATTAGCATACTAACCCAAGGAGTGAACACAAAACAAAAAAAATAAAGCTTGGAACTCGGGTCGGTTTGACTTTTTGAAGTCAAACTTATGTAAAACACCAACGAGAGCTCAGCATTTGTTGCCCACTACACAATGCTCAACATTTGGTCCCCCCCCCCCCCGGTGGCCCCTTGTCGCCCAACATTTTTCGCCCATTACACATTGCCTAAGCAAGGAATATCACCTACCACTCTATATTTTGTAAATTCTAAAGAGAGAAAGAGAAGGTGTTGGTTTAACATGTTACATATAAATTGTAGAATACATCAAGAACAGAGTGCAATGTATGAGGTTTCTGCTCACATATATATAACCCTTATCATAAATAAAATTACAACAATTCACAGTAGCATATCTTGTAACTACGACTAGCAAAATCACTACCATGTAATAACGTTACAGTTCGTTGTGAAACCGTCAAAAGTTAAGGAGACTACTATAATGGAACATAGAACGTCGCAACAGATGTTATTATTAGATGATATATCAGATTAGGGTTTGTTAGTAAGAGTTCATGGGCTATTTGGTTTGTTAGGGTTTTGTTATGATTTCTATATATTGTAACTTAATCTTTCAATAATATTAAATCAACTATTTTACCATTATCTTACGGTTATAATTCTCGAGCATATAAAAAACATCTTACTTGATTATTTCATATGATCTTGCATGAAAGAATATTGATATTCGAAAAGGAAGATACATATGCTTAAGTATGGAGAAAATTCCTAAAAATAGCCCGTTTTAGAGAGATAGTCCCCATTTTAGCCCTTTTTTCTTTAAAATCTTTTATAATTTGGACTGGCCAGACGTTTTGGAAAAAGATAAAAATAATGAGTGAGCAGGCCAAATTTCGAAAGAAAGTGAGGTAGGAGACGAGATTTTGGAAAATAATGAATGTAAAGTCCAAATTATTTTGTAATCTTTGAGCAAAAGTCCATATTTTTCAAAATCTTTTTTATTCATAAAACCGTCTTGAGAGACTGTTTTTTTATATTTCCTACATTTCCCGTCCATATTTTCAAATTCTTAGAAAAATATATTTTTGAAAATTATACCCCTTAACCACTATCACCACCTTGAACCACCACCACCTTGAACCACCACCACCACCGACGCCGTCGGCTCCACCCCATCACCACCACCGAACCACCATCACCCCCCCCCCCCCCATCACCTCCTCTCCACCGCCTCCTCTCCAACTGATTTTGATTCCATATCTCGGGCATACAGTTCCCAACCCACCCATTTAATACGAATTCTGATTAATACTAATTAAGTTCCTGATTTGGTTTGAAATTGAAGAGTTACAGGAGGAGGAGACTAGGAGTGAAATGCTTGAATGAGCCTAGTAGAGAATCTGACCCTACTTCTGGCTCGACTGCCATTTCCTCATACACTTGGTGTGCAGGTATTGGAGGAGTGGAGAGGAGGTGATGAGGTGGGGGTGGTGGTGGTTCGGTGGTGGTGATGGGGTGGGGCCGACGGCGTCGCTGGTGGTGGTGATTCAAGGTGGTGGTGGTTCAAGGTGGTGATGGTGGTTAAGGGGTATAATTGTCAAAAATATATTTTTCCAAAAATTTGAAAATATGGACCGGAAAGGTAGGAAACATACAAAAGCAGTATCTCAAGACGGTTTTATGAATAAAAAATATTTGGAAAAATATGGACTTTTGCTCCAAGATTACAAAATAATTTGGAATTTACATTCATTATTTCCTAAAATCTCGTCTCCTACCTCACTTTCTTTCGAAATTTGGCCTGCTCTCTCATTATTTTTATCTTTTCTCAAAGCGTCTGGCCAGTCCAAATTATAAAAGATTTTGAAGAAAAAATGGCTAAAATGAGGACTCTCTCTAAAAAGGATTATTTTAGGAATTTTCCATTAACTATGTCTGTTTGTAGATTTTGTTCTATTTAAAGCTTGAAGTCATGAACTTTTGACATTATGGTCATAAATTGTGTTGCATAGTACGTACGCAAGAATTTCATTCAATTTCTTTGCGGTCAAAAAGCAAACATATCAGGCATTGAGTGCTAAAAAGGTGTTTACACTTGAATGGTGCTATCTTCCTTTATACTTATTGCTTGCACTTTTCTGTTTTTCGTTCATGATACGTACCGTTTTAATTTAGTTAAAAAAGTCATACATAATAATTTATCGGCTCATAAGAATTAAAACTTTGTTTTTAGTAGGATTGGGTTTGCTATCCAAAAGGAGGTTGCGGCGCAGCTTGTTGCCCGCTTACCTATCACTTCATTGTAAATCGTTTGGTTGGTTTTATCAAATGAGATTAAATTAAAATATATATATATATATATATATATATATATATATATATATATATATATATATATATAAATCTAAGGGACTTTTGGCAGCCTTTTAATGATTTGGTTGTAATATTTTTAAAAATGGCATAATGTTGTATATTTGGATCTAAGTATGTAATCTGTAAAATTTAATATCTGAACTGTTTTTTATTTAAATAGCCATTAACGTTTAAACAATGTTTTTTTATCTATATTGCTTAGCATTTTTACAAATTGATGAGTTTAAGTTCCAAAATTTTGATGTCATGACAAGAACTACTCGACCCAAATGCTTGGTGAGTCCTGATATTAGATATCATTATTTATTAAAAAAAATGGTTCTAGCCGTTTAAGAGCCACTAAACCATTAGAACCCTCTAGTTAGTTGACATAAAAAAATATGAAAAGTAAGGAATAGTGTTATATCTATCACTAAGTTTTTATGAAACACAATATTCTAAAATCTATAAAAAGAATAAATCGATTGTGTTTAAAAACTTTAAAATGGGGAAAAGGTTGTATAAATTACCATCCACTCATCCATGTATCTTCATATTAACTTTTTCTTTCCTATCTCACCAACAAAAAGGTTATAATAATAGCATTGTGGTTGTGGGGACGTGGGTTAGTAAGGGTTCTATGTTTTAAATTTGAAAAATTGGCGTGGAAGCTTTGTATATTTAAAGTTGATGCCCCCAACAATTCATTCGAGGGTTACGTGAGAAATAACCAACTTTACTTGAAATTAAGGATATCACATAACGGGGAACACAAAATGCAGTCAACACATACGTGCAACAAAGTAAGTGCGAGTAACTAGAAAAGATATCCGAGTTTAAAAAGGATTAACTTTTAAACTAGAACAAATTATGCAGATCACAACCTATAATAATCCTAGAAAAAGAGAGAGACATCTCAACCCAATCTACATTTTATCGCTAGCCTATGACAAGTTGATCTATTTGTTATACGCAAAATCCTCCATCTAGGTCACTTTCATTTTCACGTTGTTACAAGTTGAAAACTCCAATTATCCACACTTTCATATTGTTGGCGATTTTGTTATATTTAATGTAATGATTAGACATGAATGTGAGTAGGTTCGGTTCTAGGATGAAACTGACCTTCTAATCGATGATTCAATTTTGTAATTGATCGGGTTTAGTTATAAATAGTTCTCGATTAAATCGTTTACCATAGCCAATGGTTTGGCTTGTTGAAGCTCATTTGAGTTAATGAAAAATAATCTGCATTTTGGGTCAAATAACAAAAATAATCAATCTATTAACTAAAAAATTGCTAGAAACATATATTTATTAATAATTGTCACACAAATTTTGACGCATGTTGTATATCTATTTAAAAGAAGTTAAAAATATAATGGTATGTTGTAATAGCAGTTTGGCTTGACTATTTAGTTATTAGATACATTAGGGTAAGTGGGGTGTTTCGTGGGTAAGCCTACGGTTTGTTTTGCATTGACGGGTAAAATGGCGTAATTAGCTTAGGTAATGCACTTGACAAAGGAAATTAGGTACTTGAACCCGAAAGTGGTTTGGCTAGGGTAGCGAGTTCATTAGGTGGCATTCAATTTTGGTTGGGTTGATCTATGGGTGTTGCAGACACCCTTATAGAGAAAACAATCACATTGTTTATGTTAGCTCAGTTCAATTACTTTAGTTTAAATAAACCTTATAATGATATCAAATTTTAAGTTTTACACATCAATAAAAGAGAAAAGAGCACGGATCTTATATGGAGTTCCTTAATTGTTTTCCATTTAGACTGTATGCTATGGTTAGGGGCTTCGAAGCCCCTCCACAGTGCCACGTCAGCGCCACGTAGGCACCGAGGGCTTCGAAGCCCTTCTCTATAACGCCCCGCTATGAGTAAAGCCCCCTTGGGCACCCCCATTATATATATAAATGCATATGTATATGTGTATGTGTGTGTATAACAGGAAGAGAGAGAGAGAGAATGTGACATTTGAGCCAAAACAAGGTATACGCTTTTTGCGTAACAAACGAACGATTAACCGAACGGGTCGGGTTATGACCCAAATATCCCGGGGGGCCATCTATAAGTGATATACGTTTAATATAAGCTAAAATATTAGTAATCTGGCCTTAGTTCGATAGCAAACAAGTTAAACGAAAACATGCTCGTTTAACTACCCGCTATAGATTTAAACGCGAAAGATAGTTACAAACCAAGCATTGTATCATCCGTTAAACTGAAAAAGACTTACCAAACACTTATTTGAAATGTTTTAAGCGATCCGTGAAATATTTTCGATTTGTACAAACATATAATATGTTTTTATAATTTTAAACAAAACTATCCGAAAAACACTCGTTTTCGCACTGTTTAACGCACCCGATAAGTTTTTCGCACCAAAAACCGAACCCGAACTAAATTTGTGTTTGGCTTTTCGTATTTGGGCTTGAAAAATCAGATGTTGGGCCAAAATGGGCCCAAAGGAGGCCTATTAAGGGTTCCGGCCGCAATTTTTGTACCCCACCCCCTAAGCATGTTTGTTTTATATTAAACCAACAAGATATTTTTGTAACATCAATTTTAGTGAAAACAATCTGGAATTCCATCTTCTTCAACAAGTTTCCAAGAAACCCTAGGTATTTTGTTCATTTTTATCACTTTTAACTTGATTTAATTATGTTTAATAACATATAAACATGTTTTAATTACCAAAAATCATTCCTAGCCATGTAAAAATTCTAAAAATGGTCCATAAACATGTTTTTATCATACACACGGTGAGGAACCTGGTTTGATAGTTTTTTTGGCCATAAACACGGATTAAAGGGTTGAAGCGGCATTTTTAAGGTTCAAAAGTTTGTTTTTGTGCACTAGCCGAAACCCTAACTCAAGGGCTGTTATGTTGATGAAAAATTTCTTGGTTTGTGAAATAGGACTTGTATCTAGCTTACATAGGAGCACAAGAGCTTGAAAAATTGATTAGAAAGGCGGAAACGAACCAAACCGCTAAGGTAATGCCGAAACACTCGTTTACGGGCTGTTTAGGTTAAGATTATGATGTACATATTTTTAAGTCTTGAAATTTTACAGGGATATCAGGGACTATATCATTGAGTCCCTGTTCAAATTTGGTAATTTTTCGAACATCCAAGAATATTTGGCGAATTTATTACCAAATTGGGACGTTTATTTGGGAAAAATAGTTAAAATGCTTGGAAAATTATGAAATTTTGTGGGGAACTCATATTTGGTATTTTTTGATCACATACAAAATTTGGGATCATTTGGAAACGTTTAAGGGTGTTTTGTGCATATGCGTTCGTATGAATTTTTATAGCCGAATTTGGGCCGAAAAGAATATTGAACAAGCTTATTGCATTATGGAATTGATACATGTTGTTTTGGGACATGATTTTAGTATTCAGGAACTTTTGTGGAATTTTTGTAAATCGTTTGGGATAAACGGACGATTTTCAGGCGAAATATAGCTGATAAAATGAATTTTTATAAATTAATAAATTAGTAATTAATTCCAGAAATATTTTTATAAAAATCTACATATTTTATTTGATAAGCGGCTAAATTTTCATAATTTATTGATTAATGGTTAATTAATCATGCTAATTTGAAGATTAAACAAATTCAATTTTTAATAAAAACCGGCAAGTTCGCGATTAACGAACCTGCGAGAATATCAAAACACCAAGAGTGATCAAAAATCATATTTTCGGATTAATTAAGTAAAAAAGAACCTTTTGATGAGAAACCTGGACAATCTGGATAGATTGTGCACGTTTCTTCTCAAATCAAACTGAATAAACAGAAACGGACCCCGTAGCTAATCCGGGACCCCAATATGTGATCTTTCTTTATAACTTAATCATTTTATTAACCAACACATTTACCCAAGCTTATTTTCCCATAACTGTTTTCAAAACGCGTAAACGAACAACTTGGCCCAGCTGAGAAAACGGGGAAACTAAGCCAAGTTCAGTTTTAAGTATTAGATATTAAACAACATCACAACCTAAGCCTTGCCACTTTCTGGGCGTTCCAGCTATATCCAGATTAGTTATACAGCCCAGTTTAGTATTGAGATTATAATAATATTAATATTATTATAATATTGATTATAGGAACTAGTGGATAGCAAACCGAACAAACCGCGAGCTGACACAGTGCTGAGTATCTACTAAACTGTGAATTTCATGACCCCACTTCCTGAACTGTTTTACGAACTTTTGGGGTGAAAAGCATGTTTGCTTATATCTATATACTTATCTGAAACGTATGATGATGTGAATTATCTACGTGCTAACACATTAAAGTCCCCACTAACACAGTGATTAACTTCGAGCCGGTGGCTTGTGAATAGTACTATTGGTTTGACAAACCCAGGCGGGGCCAGCACGGTTTGCTGAGACATTATCCCGTTTGCATATGACCATAATTACACAAACACGCTATGTAGTGTTAGACATAGCTACTTGGGGCATATTGTGGGCGGAAAGGGGGCCACAGTGGTTGATTGGGCGTGGGAAATGGATGCACGCAGCACAAACAGTCAAGGCTTCACTGTAGCTTAGAATAATTACATCATTTACATACATACTTATATCATGATTACAAGTGTTAACTTGTGAATATTCATAACTATTTTCTGGAAACTCGTGAAACTCACTAACTCTAGTAGTTGACCCATTTTAAACTGCTTTTCAGGAGTACCTAAATTGGAATAACTTGATGATTTGCTACGTGTGCAAGGTGTGGTTGATGCTATGTGAATAGAAGCAAGAATATTAGTAGTAAGTTCATATAATTTAAAGAACTAGTTTTGTTTGTATCACCTAGATTGTAAAACAATGATAGAATAATGTAATGTAATATAATGTAAATTAGTTTGTAATGTTCTTTATAAACAATGTTGTTGATACCAGAGGTGTCTGTTACATTCCCGTTTTATGCTTCCGCATTGTGCTAGTCGGGGTGTGACAGAGAAGGCGCCGGTCATCCCATCTGCGCTCCCCCTCTCCACGCCCAAAGTCGCCCATAGCGACCAGCCTTAATGGTTATACTGCTCTTCTTACCGTTTGTAATTTTAGTCAAATAATCTTGTCATTGTTATTACTAGGGGTGTTATTCGAGTTTGTTTTTCGGGTCGGGTTCTTTAGGTTTCAAAGTTTTAAATCTTGACCCGAAACCCAACCCAAATCTCTCACTGGTTTTTCGGGTTCGGGTAATTCGGGTTCGGGTTTTTCGGGTTGGATTAATCGGGTTTCGAGTATTCTAGAAAACAAACAAACAAAAGAAAAAAAAAACAAAAACAAAAAAAAATTAAAAACTACAATGCTAAAATTAAAATAATATATAATTTTTTGCTTATAACATAAATAATCAAATAACAAACTAACATAACTTGATAAAACAATTCAATAGAAGAGTAAAACTAACTCGCGTCTTAATATTATTCAATCGGGCGTGATTTGGTTGTTCGATTTCGGTTGCTATTAGTAATAAACGAAAAACATAAATTAATAATAAATAAGTTAGAATGACAACAGTCAATTAGAGCTAGATCATGATAACTTTAGTGGCTAAGACTTAGCTTATTATACCTAAAAATATATTTAATTTAAAACTAAAAGTTTATTCGGGTACCCGAAACTTATAAATCAAACCCGAGAACCAACCCAAATTACTTCGGTTCGGGTTCGGGTTAGTCTTTTCTCGGGTTCGGGTTCGGGTTCTTTAGGTCGGGTTAGTTCGAGTTCGGGTGCGGGTTTTTTTGGGTCGGTTTCGAGTAAAAATGATAACCCTAGTTATTACCTATATATTATTTTGCAAAAAAATTTACGCTCACAAAAACTTACCAATCAGTTTTGTTGCTTTTGATTGGTAGTTGGTGGGTAAAGCTAATATTTGATTGGTTTAATTTTCTTTATTTTTCTCCTTCGATATATATAGGTAAGCTCAATATATCAGCTTCTATTGCATATCGTATACTTAGGTTTTCTTTCATTAGAATATAGTCAAAATACAAAATAACCATTCTGGTTTTTACTTTTAATTTTATTAAATTCTATACTTAATAAATTTATTTAGGCCTTATTATTATTGTTATAATTATTATACGTTATATTAATTTAGACCCAATTCTGAGTAAACACAACGCAACTTTTATGTGTTATTCAACATTTTTATGTCTATTTTTTCAGTTACGCTCCCTCCGTAATGTGCTTGACTTTTTTACATATGTTTTTGGATATTATTAGCATCCTTTCTATAACCTGATTTCACATAAAAAGTTTTTTTTATAAATTGTCGAATAAGTTAAACTTTTATGCAGTTTAACATGTAATATTTGCATTTGCTACAAATTCACCAAAACGCGCAGGTAATAAATGTCGGTTTGATTTTGTTTTTGAAAGGCCAACAAAATTATATTAAAAAAAAAAGGTTCAACGAAGTCGGCCAGCGAATCCGCTCGACCCGAACCACATAGCAACATCACCAGGAAATACAATACAGACCCAATTTAAAAAGAAAACAAGCTTTCCCCAATATGCCAACGAGAGCGAAAACCCGTATTTCTAACCCAAATAAAACTAAGGGCTTTAGCCTTTAGCCTCCTCCACGACACTACCAACCGCCATTTTCAAGCCATGTTGTACCATGTCGTTTCTAGCATTTCATAAACACCACAAAAGGACGAGAAAACCCTTTTGGGGAACATGGTATATTTATATAACTCGGCAATATAACGGACAATAAACGCGAATATCAGTTTGAATTAGTAAGGTTCTTTGTGTTTTTGCTTAAAACGTCTGCAGGAGGCTTACTTCTGCGGACGCGTAGACATAAACTTCTAAAGACTGCTTGTTTTTTTAGAATAAAAAGATATGAAAAATGCTTTTATCGTCTTAAAAAATAAGCTATTGTTCAACTTCTTTACACTTCTTCACATCCTATCAACACCCAATGTCCAACACCACCACCACCCACCGTGCGCGACCACCATCACCGTCCACCACCACCGACCGTCACCACCACCACCCACCGTCGGCCACAACCACCGTCCACTAACACCACCACCGTCCTCCACCACCCACCGCCCGCCACAACCAACGTCCATAACCACCACCACCCACCGTCGGCCACAACCATCGTCCACTACCATCACCCACTTTCCGCCACCACTACCACCACCACTGTCCACCACCCACCACAACCGTCCATCACCACCATCCACCGCCCGCCACCACCACCACCACCACCGTCCATCTTCACCACCACCCACCGTCGGCCACCACCATCCACTAGAGATGAGCTCGGTACCGTGGTACCGACCGGTACCGGTACCGAAAATCCCGATCCCGAATTTGGTACATGTACCGAAGTCCGGCACGGTACCGTTATTTAAGGTAAATTTCAGGAAATACTGGTACCGTACCGTACCGGTCCCGAAAACTCAAAACCTTTGTACCAATTCGGTACCGACGGTACCAGATCGGTACCGGTACCGGTACCATACCGATTTTTGCTCACCACAACTGTCTATCACCACCACCCACCACAACTGTCTATCACCACCACCCACCATCCACCACCACCGTTTACCGCCTAACACAATCGTCTGCCACCAATCGTCCACCACCCATTTCCACAGTTCGTACACCACTACAAATTATTTTATCAGTCTACAAACGTTAAATGTTAAATAAATTCTATCTAATGTGATATGTATGATAGGTAATTAATTTTCAGCTATGTAGACGATATCCAGTTTATAAAGCAAACAGTATTATATTTTCAGATTGCAGACATTCACACCATATCTTCAGTTGCAGACATGAAATCAGATTGGAGACAGTTTTTGTTTTCAAAAACAAACATATAAGTAAAACATAAAGCTAAAAACAAATGCATCGTCAATGATCTTTAGTTTAAATTGTTTGGATGAGGCACTAAAAAACTTCAATTTAATAAGGAATAGATCTTTAGTTCAAGTCCTACTTGAGACAATAAATAGGGGGGGGGGCTCAAGTTGGGCCCTGGGATTTTTTCTGTAAATGGATTTCCTCTTGATTTTGAAATGAAAATGATCGCATGAGTTAGTAACTCATCAGTGATTTCAATTAACCGTTAAAGTAAAACAAAACAGAGCGTCTTATTTTTTTTCTTTTGAATTGAAACGTAATTTAATTCATAGAGTGGGCCCAAAGATTAGTGTATGGAAAGTTTGCTCATCTATCATTGATTGACCACGTTTCAAATATGTCGGCTTCCCTTTCTTTTATAGCCGTACTTTTTATTATTATTATTATTATTATTATTTTGAAATTGATTTTACCATATGAAATTTAATAACATTTTTACGGTTGGCTAGAAAAATAAGGGTAGTTGTGGGAATTTATAGTGTTTGAATTGACCCTTTTCATGTACAACGTGGATGCCTCTCATTTACGACATCGACATTCGACACCATTAACAGGGCTCCACAATGTCTAGTACGTGCCCCTTTTGCTTTTTTTTTTTCTTTTCTTATATAATTGTGATATTTCTGTATAATATATAATTTGTTATATAGTAAATAAAATGTTTTTAACTTTTTATTGCTTTAAGTCAACGCACATCGGGTAAAATGGCTAGCCAAAAAGTAGAAACAGACAAAGTTATAAAAAGAGATTACTTTAATTAAAATAAGTGAAATTTTATATTTTTATTTAATTCAATTGAGTGTAATGAACGCTGCTATATATTTTAGAGTCAAATTGACAGCACCCGCCAATAATGACGACTTTTGATCATCTGCCCCCGATCCTATTTTGTAGCCAACATTAACTCTTTCTACTTATTTTTTACTTTTCTTAATTTAACTATTATATATTTATAATAAGTTGCATCCTAAAATAAGCCATAGTTATGATAACCCAATTATTTAATGGAATTACCACTCTTATAACATATATAAGTATATTAGATTTTATCCCTCGTATTACGGGAAGGGGGAGTGTTTTATATTATTTGTTTTTAATATTTATATATGTATATTTGGATTTTAATTTTATTGTAAGAAAGTTAATAATTAATATACTTGAGGTTTGATGATGAAATGGTTTCACAAATAAATGATATGTTATAATCCGGTTTAAAAGGTATCTGGGTTTGATGATACCCATTACCCGTTTATTTTCTTTATTATAAAATTGTTTCTTAATTATAAATAATATTTTTTTAAATAAAATAGGATATTAATTTTTAGTATATCTCTATTTTATAGGATTTTTCATATCAAATATTTGATGAGATTAATTTTTAATATAATGAGATGTTATAATCCGTTTAAGAGCTATTTGAGTTTGGTGAGACCTTTACCCATGAATTCGGGTCAAATGTGTGAGAAGCCTTCATTTACAAATAAAGCAATCTGATGGCTTGAGAGAATGGTTGTTTTATATTTTTCATTTTTTAATATTTATTTTTTGGATTTTAATTTTCTTTATTGTAAGAAAGTTAATAATATACATAGGGTTTGATTATGAAATGGTTTCATAAATAAATGATATGGTATAACCCGTTTAAAAGCTATCTGGATTCGGTGACCTATGACCCGCTTATGTTTTTACTATAAAATTGTTTATTAATTATAAATAATATCTTTTTCTTTTTAAATTGGATATTAAATTTCAGTATATCTCTATTTTATAGGATTTTCATATCAAATAATTTGTAAGATTAATTTTTAATTTAATGAGATTTTATAACCCGTTTAAGAGCTATGTGGTTTTGGTATACAATTGTTTAGAAAAGATGCAAAAATGCATAATATCCTGTTTGCTCTATTTCTTTTCTTAATGGCAGAGTATTACTGATGAACGACAAGCTAAGATGCTAGAATACTAGCTTGAGGTTAATAACTTAAAAACAAAAGCACACCTCGTATTCTAACTTAAAAGGTGCATGTATTCCATTATTTTATCAAGAAATGACTGTTTGGTTTTATTGACTCACGTCGTGATCTTCTATGAAAGATCTTTTGTTTCTTGTCTTTCATAAGACCTACAAAGTGACCATGAATATCGATCTAGTAAGCATTTTGGACACCACAAAATAAGGAAAATTATCGGATAATTCAACACTCTTTGACCGAAACTATTGTATTGACGGTAGTTTGGATCATTTAGTTACCAGGTTCCAAACTTCTACCGCATCTTCGTATCCCACCAGTATGTGCCTACTATCAGTGGCGAAGTTTGGGCTTTGCCATGGCGGTGACCGAAGTCACGGACCCAAAAATTTTCGGGTCGGCGATTCGGTTCGTGTCGGTGGTTCGGGCCGGGTCGGATCAAACAATATGACATCTATATATCTAATTTTTTTTTTATTCTTTCAAAACGATTGTTTTTACAATTAAAAAAAAACAAAACCTAAAATATTCATAATATGATAATAATACGAAAGCCGAGAGGCGGGTGAGTACCTTTGTTCATCATACTTTTTTTAAAAAAAACAGAAAAAATTGTATCTTGCTTTTTCATGATTTACCTAATTAAGAAGAATCAATAGGGTAAGTTAGAGTAAAATTTCAACATACAATACCAATTACAAACTTAGTTGACTAATTTTTCCAAATCCCCAATTCATAATTACAAACCCTAATTTTATAATCCTTGATTTAACAACACAAAGGTAGAGGAAATAGACTATTACCTTGCGGTGGTGGATGAGCGGGGATGAGCGGCGGCGGTGGATGACCGGCGGATGGCGGTGGGCGGTGGGCGGTGACGAACTCAGAACTCAGAAGGCAGGGTAGAAGGGAAGCAGCAGGTAGGGCGATTGTTTTGAAAGAATTCCCACTTGTTCTTTTTATTAAGTTATGTTATGTAAAAATTTACAACAAGCCAATTTGAGTGTTATTAAAAACTAAGTTTTTTATAATTTTTATAACTTTTGTTTATAAAAATCGTGAGGTTTTATAAAAAAGATCAAACGATTTGGTATTATATTTAAAAAAAATTGGTGGTGACCGGTAGTTTTTTGGAAAAATAAATTGACAGTGACGGCGCTTAATACCTATAAAAATTTTCGAAAAAAATCGTGAAATTTACTTTATTAACGGAGAAAACGGTAGTAACCACCTTCGCCCCTGCCTACCATCTTTAGCATCGAGCTATAATTCACACGTACGATATCAATCCTTAACACCTTTTACTACAAGTGCTTCTCTGAAAGATAACATGCTTATAGCCGCTCTCTATATGAAAACTTCTTTGTTATGCAATTCACTCATTCCAACTTACAATCTTCTTCTTAAACTTTCTTTTCTCTATAAGTTTTAGTTAATATTTTTAAATTTATCGGTAAAAGTACACTTATTACAGGCATGCCAATGCTAAATTCTTAGTTGTTTTCATTATTTATAGTTTGTCCACAGTTTTCTTTATTGGAATTAGTTGTCTCAGAATTATAATTATCTAATATATACACGAATATCGTATTTGGTCATTTTAGTTGTTTTTAAGTTTTTAGTTTCTGTATACGTGCATACACTTTAAATAAGAATTTCTTATGCAATGATAAATAAGAGTTTAAAAAAGTGCATGATAGTTCTAGCTAATGTATTGTTAGAACTCATGGTCCCAAATTCAAATCACCACATATTGCATATGGTTTGGTTATTCCTAAAATAGTTTCCAAATGTACACGCGTTGTTAGATAAGAAATTCTGCATGCGGTGTTAAATAAGAATTTCAAAGGCGGCAATGGTAACGCGTTGTTAAAATTTGTGGACGCAAAACTAAAATAAGACACATGTATATTTCAATATTGGTCATGTTTGATTGTTAATATTATCACAGCTCTTCATTATTCACTTATTTATATAGGATAGATTTCTTTTGAGAATCACTTTGAGTTTTAAAAACTCAAAAGAACTTAACGTAACAATTTTTTTTTGAATTTTTTTTACACATACGTAATATATGTAAAAGAATTACATAATTTTTTACGCAACGAGTTGACTTTTTATATAGGTATAAGTGTATAACGGATGTTTAAATTAGTGTAATCACTTTATATCTTTATTCTCTCTTTTACTTTAATATTTTTATCAAATTTAATGTCAACCACTTAATTTAATCCATTTACCTAAATGTGTGGTAAAAATAAAGTTATTAAGTTCTTAAAACTAAATAAGGTTCTTAAATTATCCCTCTCATAATATATATATATATATATGTATATAATCCTATGTGTCACACAAAGATGCATATGTTGTTACTGTATTTTTTAAAAACTCAAACCATAGTTATGATATGTAACATTAAATGTCTTTTCACAAAAGAAAATAAAAGGAAAAACAACCTAACAATTATCATTATTAGATCTTCAATTATACAGAAAATATCTTTGGATCCAAACTTGGGATAAATACAACTTGCTTTTATTTGTCTATTTAACAACTTTAATATTAAAATACACAATCTTAAACTATTTACTCTATTTTCCAACACATTTTAGGTTTGAAACTTCAAACTGTCCCAACACCATATCATTCTCCCCTGATAAGTGGAGAGAGAGAGAGAGAGAGAGAAACAAAACAAAGAGAGATCTTATGCTTTCATCAAAGAGATGCCTTCTTAAACCTCTCTCTCTTATTAATATTAACCCTTGTACCACTAATAATAATCACCACCACCACCACCACCACCACCACCGCTACCTTCAAAGAAGCACCCAAATTCTACAACTCACCCAACTGCCCTCCTGCCCATGACACATGCTCCGGCAATGCAGTCCATGTAGCCATGACCCTAGACGCCGCGTACCTCCGCGGCTCCATGGCGGCGATCCTCTCTGTCCTCCAACACTCCTGCCCCGAAAACATCCATTTCCACTTCGTAGCATCTTCCTCCGCACACACCGACAATATCCAGCTCATAATATCCACCTCTTTCCCGTATCTAAGATTTAACGTGTATCGATTCGACGACTCGGCCGTGTTAGGCCTCATCTCAACCTCCATCCGCTCCGCACTCGACTGCCCACTCAACTACGCCCGCAACTACCTAGCGGACCTTTTACCCGCATGTGTCAAAAAGGTTGTGTATCTAGACTCCGACTTAATACTCGTAGACGACATTGCCAGGCTATTCAATACGTCCTTCGGAGTGGACACGGACCAAAAAGTACTCGCGGCACCCGAATACTGCAACGCCAACTTCACATCATACTTCACTCCAACCTTCTGGTCCAACCCTTCACTCTCTGTCACATTTTCGGACCGAAACGCTTGCTACTTCAACACCGGGGTTATGGTGATCGATTTAGTCAGATGGCGGGAAGGGGATTACACCACCAAGATTATCGAATGGATGGAGCTTCAGAAACGGATGCGGATATACGAATTGGGGTTGTTGCCGCCTTTTCTTTTAGTTTTCGCGGGGAAAATAGCGCCCGTGGATCATAGATGGAACCAGCATGGGTTAGGAGGGGATAATTTTGAAGGGCTGTGCCGGGATTTGCATCCCGGCCCAGTGAGTTTGCTTCATTGGAGCGGCAAAGGGAAGTTAGACTAGATCGGAATAAAGCGTGCCCGTTGGATGCGCTTTGGGCGCCTTATGATCTTTTGCAAACTTCAAATGTTCTTAAATCTTGAGGTACAAAGAATATATATATATATAGTTGTCAACAATTTTCCCAAAATCTTAAATCCTGGCCAATATATATCTATGTACCTATGCATATATACATACTCAAGTATGTTAAGTGTTTTGCATTCGATCCATCGATGAGTCTAAACTCTAAACGAGTCGATGAGATCGTCGAGATGATATTAATTTTGGGGAAAACAATGTTTTGTACATTATGATGACAAGAGATCGATATGATACCAGTTTAGTGTTGTAACACATAGAAACTATGTGTCTGTGCTGTAAAAAAATGAAATCAAATGCAAGATATATTATCTTTCATCATTTGTTATGATGAAGCAATTAGAGATATAACTTCTTCAATTCTAGTTCCATAATTGTTTTTATTTTTTATTTTTTTGTTATAGGTTATATATATAAATGCTAGGTTTTTAATTAGAGAATTGTATGCAGCTTGATATGTGTGGTTAATTAATTGTTCATTTGGACTCAATAATTATTGGATAAGAAAAACATGAAAGATGTAGAACAGTAAAAGAATTTTTGAGCTTATTAATGCTTTGAAAATGGATGCAAATGGAATTTTTCTGTAGGTAACATTCTTAAAATCAACAACTGAATTTGAAGTTTGTACATGCTTGAACGCATTTTAATATTAGTTGACTATTTATATAAAACTTATAAACTCACTTACAAATATATAAGATATTTACCATTTTAGAAGTAGAAAATTTCTACACGTTACAAAATTTTGAAATAATTCATTTTTGTTAAGAAAAGATAAAAGAAATGGGTCCTTGCCCATGTGAAATACCGCGTATGGGCATATCCCCAAAGCTCCACTGTCTAGTTTTTCTTTCGTCATGTAAGGTTCTAGATATATTTCGGTTGGAAATACTCATTTAAATAAAATAAATAAAATTTGATTTTATTAAATATATATTTCAATTTTTGAAAGAAAAGTTTACGATTTTATATGCCTAGAGAAAGTGATTATGAAATCATCCAAAGTCCAAATCCATGATTGATATGTTAAAAGGGTTAAAAAGACCGTCGGTGGTAGCTTTTGTCTTTTTTCGAAAATAGGATGAATAAATTATAAATAAAATGAAAGTAAGATGAGGGAACGAGGTATCGTGAAGTTGATAGCCACGGTGCACATGGTTAGCAATTAAGTAATTGGTAGCATGCACGTCAATACGTTCACATCACTACCTATATCTATCTTTTTCGTGTATGTCCTTGTTTTTTTCATGACAAATTATATTTAGGAATCAAGATTTTCATTATAAATCCATAAATATATGTTTTTTTTATGCCAAACAGATATATAATATGAATAATCATGCGAATGATATCAAAATTATAAATCATTATCACTATGGTGGAGTGATCAGGGAGACTTTCCCGATAGGTTTTCTTCTAAGGTTTAAATTTAGGGAAAGAAAGTTTGTCAAAAAAATACCTTTCAAGAACAAAAGCTTGTTTGACTTTGCTGTAAAAAAGGGGGAAAAAATACATTGTCTGGTTGAATGCTTATCTTGTGGTGGCGGGAATTACTAATTAGTATAAAACATAACTTTGGTGCCGCAAAGCCCTATTAGGCCACTTTGCGGCACCTTATTGGTCCGTAACATTTTGTTTTTTTTTAATTCTTGTATTGTAATGAACGTAAGAAAACCGATCGATCGAGTGTCAATTTTGCTTTTGTTTCAGTTCCGGTATCGTAACAAACGTGACTGAATCCGATCAAATTCATGTGAACTCACCGTGTTTTATTTTATTTCCGGTATCGTAACAAAACATAACGAAAACCGCCCGAATGCCAATTTTCTGTTGTTTTGATTCCGTTATCGAAAACCGCCCGAATGCCAATTTTATTGACAAAATTTAGTAATAACCTTTTAAACCAATATAAAATTGGGCAATATGCATCGAACATGTATTAATAATCTAATCTAGCAATCAATCATAAAATCATGTCCTATACTCGTTGGTAGGTTAAAATCTGTGTCTTACACGAACTGAATAACAAAATCCTAATATGGTTGATATTAAAGATTCTTACGTACGATAATCGAATGCTTATTTTAAATTTATTCTTACATAAAAAAACATGAATCAAAGGGTGCTTTATTGACATCATATATATCACAAAGAGTGTGCTTTAGATCCCGTCTGTAGTTTTCAGTGTGCCATTCTTTTCATACAATAATCGAATGCTTAGTTTAAATTTATTCTTCTCTCAATTTCCTTTCCATGTTTTTCAAGCTTCGTAATCTTCTTGAGCTAATCATCCCATGATCGATTTTCCTTCTTGCTTCCTCTCTCATTTTCTAAATATCAAAATGGAACACCTTCGCCCAATTGACCATTATCATTGCCAACATACGTAACTTCATCCCCACAGCTCAAGATGGAGAAGATCAATACACATTGTACGTTGGTAGAAATATTCAAGATTCATCGTAGCAAAGTTCTTGATCACATTCTACCCACCACCACCTAATCCTCATCTTTTTCTTTCACATCTAGTTCCACCAAAGAGATGACTACAGATAACCGCTCAATGACATATGGCCTTGCATCAACATTATCGCCTCTGATAAATCACACGATTCTAAAAGTCTCCTTAACCATTGCTCAAGCTTGGCAAGCCCTAGTAAATATATTTCAAGACAACCACAATTACACTTGTATATGTTGAGGGACTAAAATTGTAGACAAATATACAGTTGAAGGACGAATTTGGTTATTTACTCTATCAATAGCAATAAATAGTAATAAAGGTTGAATCCAGCGTCTTTCTTTTGACTATAATTTAGAAAGCAACTATTAGTAGGGACCATGGATACTAGATAGGTGGTAACTATGAGTGCCGACACTTAATGCATGGAGAGATAGGCCTCTAATCATGTTTACTTTCATAGCAATCACATTACAAAGCTTAAAAACCTATTCTTAAACGCTTTTCACTAGAATTCTAGTATGCCCGATTTTCTTAAAAAAAGGAAAATAAAACTAGCAAAATCAACTATTTGAATGGTTTTATTGTTAAACCATCTACATCATTTTTGACAATAACATGAAATGCCAACTACCTACACGCAATAACGTGAAATTTAATCTAGCTAGCACATCATCGACGTCTTTATCTTATACTTTTATATAATTTTTTTTCTAACAATCCGTTATTATGCACTTACCTTTTCAACATATCATCAGATTTTATGTCTCCTTTTCGTAATTAGTTATTTATCATTATATCAGTAAAGTAATTGGGTTTCCAATAATTAATATCATACAAAGCATTGGTGGATGTAAGATTTTTTTTCCATGGGTTTCCCTTTTCTCGGTGATAATTTCGCGCTACCAAACGTTAAATTCTCGAGTCAGTCAGGTCGGGTCGGAGAATGTTATTAGACGATACCTTAATAAAACAATATGTTAATTTAAAAAACAAATAATAAAATTAAAAAGTCACTAAAAATAAAAAAAGAAAAAAAAAGAATTACAATCTATGGGTTGGGGGCACGTGATGTGTTAATAGGCTTGAAAGCAACCGGTAGTCAAAACATTCTTTTCTTTAGCTATTTAAAACCCCAACTAATAACACATGCATCGATAGTGTTACCAAAAAGAAAACTAAAGTTAACAAAACTGTTCTTAGAAAGACTTGAACTTAAGTTTTTTCAAAATTAAAATGGCTTTATGGAGGACTTTACCATTACACCCTCCTAAGCCTTTTGCTATGAGTTCACTTATAAAAATTCTTGTGGGTTTATTAAAACTTTTTATATATTGTTTTAATAATAAAGTTGAAAATCAGTTGGTTTCTGTGAACCCGTACTAAATCTGCCCTTGCATACGAGAAATAAAACAAATTGCATTTAAATATTAAATGTTCAAACTTGTAAATATAATATACTACTTGATTCTCACAGTTAGCACATTAATTTAATTTGTACGTTAACTTTTCTCTTATATATAAATGAGATATATATATATATATATGATGAAAAATATTTAATTAGTATAAGTACATTGACTTTGACATTAACTAGAATAAGTATATGGAATTACAAAGGTGTTTCCAAATAGAAAAACAACTAACATGCCAAATGGATGAGTTTTATATAAGAATAACTTTATAAAATATTAATCAAGTTTTAACATTGTTTCAATTAAATTATTTATTTTTGTCTTAATTAAGTCACTTAAATTTAAGTTATATGCTAATCCTACATTTATAACCTATTTAATAGGTTGCTTTGCTGACATGCCATTTTCTTTAATTTTCTTTTTTTAAAATGCTAACATGGATATTGTTCGAATCTGGTGGTGGTGATGGTGGAAATACTACAAATTGAAAATGAGAAAGCGTCTTGATTGTTCAAAAAAAAAAATAAATCCCAAACCCCTTCTCCCCGACTCTACTCTCTCGTCCCACCACAACCACTTTTCCTCAGTACACATAATAAAAACGGGCAATAGTGGGTGGAGAAAAGAGGGCCAAAGAGGTTGAGACGCTATTATATTAAGTAAATTATTATAAACAAAAATCCCATAAATATATAGCTAACTACATAAACGATCCTGTTAATGCCCATGCCAACTTGTTTGAAAAAGAAAAATGTAAAAAAGAAATGACATGTTAGTAACTACTAGACAGGTTAAAAACATAAGATTAAAACATAACTTATACTTTAGTGATTTAATTAAGAAAAAAAATAAAAAGTTTAAATAACATAATTAAAACAGAATTAAAACTTGATTAATATTATATGGGGTTTTCCTGTTAGGGATTTTATGTAACTTAAGATCACGCACCCTTAGAAATAACAACTTTAAAACTAAGGCAGTAATATCTCATTTGATTATAGATGAATATTTTATCATTTGTGGGTTTTTGAGTGAGTGGGTTTTTCCGTAACAGGAGATAACTTAGAGACGGTTAAGGTCTCTATACGATTGAGTTAGGCCAACTGACGGTGACCTTTTGCTATTGGGTCACCCCATACAAAATACATAGACAATTCTCTATTTGTTAGCCATTAAAAGAAGACATCTTAAGAGCATTGTCAACTCATATTTTCTATTATTTTTATTATTAAAATTTAGGAACATCACCTAAAAGTATCACCGCCGTCTTGTGGGTAAGCTAAATGAGGTCATGGCTTTAGGCCTCAAGTTTATAGTGTCACATCCCAACATAAGGCGGAAATGCCGGGGCGTGATCCGATTGCTCACAGCTCAAAGATATTATCATAAATATAAATGACAATATCTAATTAATTATTTTATTCAATTAATAACACAAAATATCCAAATATAACAAAACAATTTAAATACACAAATATGAGTTCAAATAACGATTATCTTGATTATATCCTAAGGTCTTGTCTACGTGTCCAAACTTCAATATTCAATATAAGCAACCTGCATATGCGTAGAAAATGGAGTTTTGCCAACAAACATGTTGAGTGAGTTTATCACCAATTTTTGATACCAAAAATAATGTTAATATAATAAATAAGCAAAACGTAATAAATGCGGTAATGAAATCAAACCATGAGCAAATAAGTTGTCGATTAAACCATTGCCAAGCGAATCAGGCGCCGGTAAATCAACTATGAGCAAATAATGAGAATAAGACCGTTGTCAAACGAATCGAGCGGTGGTCAATAATGAGAACCCTCTCCAAGAGGATATGTCAAACGATTGCATACAAAGAAAAATAAGCACATAACAAGTAGATTTGATTAATCACACACAATTACACGTTTGTTATTTTTGATATATATATATATACATATATATATATGTATGTATGTATAGTATGATATACGTATATGTCCCCAAAACGTTTTAGAAATCTGAGTAAAATAGGGGAATGATAAAACTCACCTTAGTTTAAAGGCAAGTGAGTATAATTAAGAATAAACGAGCCAACGGATAAGCGAGTCGTCCAATATGCGTTAAACGAGATAACCGATCAGAACCTGAAACTTTGTAATATGAAACTATAAATACAAACGAACTTATTGCAGCTGGAATCAATCCAAACGGATGAGTCTAGTTATGTTGAATTAAACGTTTAAGCGAGCTGGTACTGACCAGAATTCGAACAACGAGTCGGAAGTCGGGTTTTGGTCAGTAGCCTTAAAATTTTGTTACGAGAATAAAAGTTTTCTGGACTGAATGTTGGATCCGACCAGAAGTGTGAGAAAACGATAAGTCAAAGTTGTTGACTGTTTCACCCTTATCGGGTTTTAAAGCAATTGACCACTCAATACCCTTCAATCTCAGAAATTGATTGAAGGTTATTGACTAGGAAATATGTATGAACGATTTTACAGTTTACAACTTACCTGGAAAGTGAAAGGATTGATGAGAAACGGAAGTCAAAGGTCCTAAAGCAAGCAAAGTCAACGGACAAGTCTTGAATCCTTAACCAATAAGCAAAAACCGACGGATTTGAGGATGATCAGAGGCTAATGACAGATGCTAAGGCTCCTCTAGGGTTTGTGTAAAGTGTTATGGCAGGAGATTAGGGGTTATTTATATAGAGATTACAAAAACGAACTAAATATGGGCTTTTTACTCGTTTAGAAAACCGAATCGAGTTTTAATGATCAAATCAATTATATAATCAATATATTTCGTTCTTGGACAAGGGATTAAGTATATGGACATGTATTTTAGTTATATTAGGTTTCTTGGGGCTTAAAACACTCGATTATGTCCTAAAATAAGCGATTTCGGGCAAAAAACGAACTAGGAAACAATCTAGAATGAAACGAACTGATCAGTGTTGTGGAGGCGCTGCGTGGCCACCCAAGGGGCTGCCACCGTGCAGCGCTCCGGGGAACAAAAGGGGATTTTTATTTTTTTTTTGTCAACTATCTAATAATGCTATTTCTTGATTATTTTTAAAGTTTAATCAAAACATAAACAACTTAGAAAAGGTAAAGGGTATAACATGAAAATTAAATTTTTAGTTACTTATAAACACTTGATTTTGATTAATTATAAAGATCTAAAATATTTCGAGTCGGGTTAAACGTAAATGAATACGGGTTTGAAAAATCCGAGATATTACATATAGGGCCTCTATCTTAAATAGGAGTTATGTATGAAGAGATTTTGAAAGTAGAGTTCTTTTAGTATTAGTAACTGATCATTGACAGACCACAAGCTAAGAAGTATTGCTTCATATCCATTATCACTGCATATCATCTATATTCTATAATTCTTTGTATACTCTATAGCCAGGGGCGGATCTACATGTTTAGCTACGGTGTCACGGGAACCCACTGAGTTTCGAAATTTATATAAAATACCTATATAAATTATGAGAGTGAACCCATAAATATTTTAAGAGTGAACCAAGAAGTAATTTGCAGCCAAGCTCTGGTGGTAAGTGCCCCTACTTTTAGATAAGGAAATCCGAGTTCGAAACTCCCTGTCAGCGTTAGTTTCATTTTTATTTCTTTTATAGCATTTGTTTTTGTTCTTTTTCTTTTTTTTTTTACATGTTAACTAAGTTGGGGTTTTTAGTTTTTATCCCACGGCCCATATCTCTAACACAGGTCCAGAACAATAACAGAAACATCAGCTCCCGGACTACTTTAAACCCTAAGGCTGAGGGGTGTGGAGCGTGAGAGGGGGCGCGTGAGCCCATCCGCTCGCGCCCCGGGGCGCGAGCACCACACCACCGAGGCGCGAGAGGGGCGCGAGAGGGGCGCGAGCACGAAAAACAAAGCAGGCGCAAGGTGGTTCGCGGGTGAGGATGGGCGTAAAGGTGGCCTGGGAATGCGTGAAGAGCCGTTGGGGCTTAGAAATAGAGCCGTTGGCTCTTTATTCTTATTAAAAAAAAAAAAATTTTAAGAATGACGATTCCTTTTTCACGTTAGTTATGATGCGACAGCCAGGAGGTGAACTGGCGGCGTTGCGGTGGTAGTATGGTGGCCGAAGAGAAAGTGGCTTGCTGGTGGTGGAGCTCGTTGCAAAGAAGAGCACAAGAGAAAGGGAGAACGAGATATAGTGATGGTAGATGATTTTGTAGTAAGTAGGGGTGGAGTTTGGTGATGATACGGCGGTCGCTAGAGGCTGGTTGTGGTTCCCGGTGGTGACGGGTTGGCTATGGTGCATCGCGCGGGGGTGTTACGGTGGCTTTCTGGTGGCCATATGGAGAGAATTGGTACTGTTGAGATGGAGCGAGTGAGAGTTGCTGCCGGTGGTGACAAAGATAGTTGTTGGAGATGGCGAAGGTGGTTGTTGTAATTGTGAATGGTGGTATGTTTGGGGCGACGTAAACAAGGGAAAGAGAGATAAGTTGTTGAAACTTGTTGTGTGTTTGAGTGTCTCACGTCTTTCATATGATTATAATGATGGTACATGATATGGCTCTTAATATTATCTAATAAATGGACGATGATGAATGCCGTTGGCTCTTTAAGTTTATTAAAAAAAAAACCGCTCGCGCCCCTCCACACCAAGGCCAGGGGCGCGAGCGGGGGCTCCAACACCCATCTTATCAAGTTTCTCTCTCTGCCACACGTCACAATATTATTGGCTGGAGTCCCCACTCGCGCCCCCTCTCGCGCCCCCCACACCCCTCAGCCTAACAGCAGCCACCATCAAATTCCCTCTCCGACCGTCCTCCACCTCCGCGTGCCGCCCTCTGCCTCTGCCGACGCTCTCCTAGTCTTCACCCTTGTCTTCAGAGTTCACTTCAGTCTTCGTGTTACGTGGCTTTTGCTATTATCCTATTTACTAAGTGTCTTTTGCAATTTCCGCATTTATGTTACCTTATGTCACCCCAACCATCATGACCTACGTATTGTCTGTTATCTGAATTGGATAAAATGAGAGTTTGGGTTATAAATTTCTTCTATCCTTTTAGGTTTATTCTTCTAATTCTGGTTCTAACCCTATCACTTTGGTGTTATGTAATTAATTATTTTCATGTTTTGCTTCAAGTATTTTCATTTATTTATTGAAATTAGAATTACAAAAGAATGATTCTGTCGAAATTTGTTAATCGATTTAGACAATTAGTGATGTTTAAATTTGATTTGTGGGCGTTACGAATATTAAGAGATATTTCCAAAGTGATCATTAAACATTCAATCATCATCTAGTAGTAAACAACCCTCAAGAATAGATTTGGATGATCTTTCGTGGGATCCTTCGGAAAGGAAACCAATTTCATTTAACGTATTTGCTTAGAGGTCCATGTCAGCCATCAGAGCGTGAGTTTCCACAAACAAATTTTAGTGGTAAGTTAAGACATTTTTTAAGGATTAGTACACACAAGGACATGGAAATTGGTTAGAATATGGTGTAAAAACGGGTAACGTGTGCTGTTTATATTGTTACGGTTTAAGGAAATTGGCCACAATGATGCTTTTGTGAGTGAAGGGGTATGGTGTTAGGCTGTTAGCATAGAATCTCAAGATTTACTACTCATGCCGGTAAAGTGCATTGCTTATATCATATCTTTATTATGTATGTTTTTGTTTCTATGAGGATGTTTGTTTGTTTTTTTTTTGTTAATTTAGCGCATTTATATTCTGTAATGAACCTTACCCGACCCAAATCTTCGAACTGATCTGAAATTTTTTTTGCCCGGTCATATAAAATGATAGCATTTAAAAACAGTGAACCCACTGAAAAAATTTCTTGGATTCGCCACTGTCTATAGCGCTATACGCATAAAGAAAATAAAAGAAAAAGAGCCTTATCATTTTAGTTAGTTTTAGGCATTCAAAAATATTAAGCCGGCAGTCCGACACTGCCGCCGCTCACCATCCTTTTATCTATTTCTAGGAAAAGCTGAAGTGAATTCCCATATTCAGAAGATTCACCACTCATCACAGCCAGTTTAAACTACCATTTACAAGATGACATATAATCATCTGCTTAAATTATAGTAAAAGATAATAAAAAAAGGAATATAAAGATAAGGACGATAATAAAAAAAGGAATATAAAGATAAGGACGAGATATACGATGTGGAAGATTTTTAAACATGATAGATAAATTTAAGGAATCGTGTTTTTTTAAGTTAAATTAAAGAGATGATTTATTTTAATGAATTTTCTTTCATATGGATATTATCTAGACATGTGATGTAACGTATCAAACACCTACTCTCGTCTCCTTCCACGTCAATTTCTAACTCATTTTACCATAACAAATCGATCTTCATTTTCATAGCAGTGGTAACACTTAACCGGTAATGGTACGGTGTCCTTTAATCGACATGAGAACATCATCATTCAAAGCATATCTGTTAATAACAAACTCATGCAATAAATCATCATTATCTTATGTCTTTTCCTGTAATATACAAACAACGATATCACTAACAGGACTCCATCTAGACATCTATTTTCAAAACATGGTACAACTTTTTGTCAAGTTGTCAACAACATCCATTCCATTTCTTATTAAACAACACCATGCCATGCCCTCTATTTATTAACCATTTATGGCTTTAGCCTTTATGTATTTCAAAAACATTTGTTTCTGTCCTCCCAGTACTATGCCACATATCATAATACTAACACATAATATGATACGTTAAACCTTCATGATGACCTTATGATATAAACCAGTGCTCCACTTTTCATCTCATTTCAGTAACAAATATAAAACCAAGGTAGTTAATAATTCCAAAACAAACAACATACCATATTCCATAAAAGAAGAAAGTGAATATGGACCGCTAGGCATCTAGTTTAAATGCGAAATCAATAAAAACTACAACGTTTTGTTAAAATCGACCTAAATTATTTTTATTTTTCTTATTTCCCATTTTATCACATATTCTTCATCTCAAATTGATAAGCAGTATTCCTCCGTCCTAAAGGGGATGAAAATATTTGCTCATATCTAATTTGGACAACACAAAATGGCAAACAGTAATGGTATATATAAAATTGTGAAATGGCCGTTTTACTAACAAAATATTTGGTTCTCTAAAGAATATTTTCCAAGTGGTGACTATCAAACAATAAATAACCATAGTGTAAAATTGATACTTCATTTACAAATGAAATAAAACTTTTACTTCTCATACTCAAATGAATTTTTGGAAGTTATTTGTCAAAATTTTCAATATGGATTTTTGAACGTAAACACTACTTTTTTGCCTTCCGTCTTGATGAAATAAACTTTTATTTTATTTTCTCTAAAAATATTTTTCAATGTGGAGCAGCTTGTTGCTCGTTTGTCTTCCGTCTTGATGTAAACACTACCTTTTTTTTATATTAATTCCATTACAAGATTGATTCGTATTCAAATTTCAAAAAAAAGAAATGAAAAATAGTTCTTGCGGAGACATCAAAAGATTCTCTTCAGTAAATTAAGGAAGAAAATTAATTCGATGTAGTGTGGATGATGGAACACGTCTGGATTTTACATTGCTTTCATTCAATTGGTTTTTTTTATGATCAAATTGAATATAGATTGGAGCAGGAAAATAGAAACAATACACGCAAAAATAATGGAGAAAATAGGTATATAGAGTAAAAATAAGTAAAAGTAGTTTTGAATCGGCCCATTGGACTTTTTAAAAATTGACGTGCTGCATTGCATTGGATTTGGACCTATCTCATGTCTAGGCCGGTGCTGCAGGATCTATATCGGCCCATTTACACTTTTTTAATGCAAATTGACAAAAGAAACTTTTTTTTTAATACCACACCATAACGATTAAGACATGTTTGTTACTCCATATTAGGGTGAGATCGATACCGTACTGGTACAAGTACAGAAAATTCCGATCTCGAAAATTGTAAATTCTTGGTACCGGTACCGAAATATTCGGTTCGGTACCATACGGTACCGGTATTGAAGGTAAAATTCGGGAAATACCGGTACCGTACTGATCCCGAAACTCAAAACTTTGGTATCGATTCGGTACCGATGGTACCAAATATGTACCAGTTCAATACCGGTACTAATTGGTCCAATACCGAATTTGCTCATCCCTACTCTATATCCCTTGTTCCCCTATATATTGGATATAGCCCTATCCCATATATATGCTGCTTTCCACAAGTCTAGACATCGAAAATAATCGAGCCCCATAGGTATTTTTAATATCCGAAACCCGAAAAATCCAAGATTGGTATGCTCGAAACCTGTTTACGGGAAGGGCATGAGACCAGATAGTTCTAATATTATTTTTTTTTGCAGATATGGGACGTGTATAGGATTAGGTTATCCATGTTAACTTAATTGTTTGACCAAACCTGAATGAAAGTTAAGGAGTTAGGAGTAATTATTAGAAAGTCTAGCTTGTGTCAAATACGTATTTGTATATAGTTAAAGGAGTCATTGTGTAAACATGTGCAGTTTGTAACTGATTAAGAGATGTCGTATTCAACAAAATTATTAGGGTTGTGCCGATTCATTCAATCGACTCGTCTGTCTAAACCCAAACCTCCATCAGTGACTACATAAAGCCATGATGATGCGTGTACTCAAATAGTTGATGAGAATTCAATTAGCATTTGTTCATTATATGAAAATTAAATTAAATGTACTTTTGGGATATGGATTTGATTGTATTATTTATATTTTGTACGTCGTGAAGTACATACATTAAATTGTACAAAAAACCTTTTAGTTACGTTGTCATTTATATATATATGTAATTTATTATATTTTAATTTGTATTAGTTGTATAAATAAAATTATATAATAATTCTAACAATAAAAAAGTTGTATCATGGGCTGCATGAGACCATGAGTACATGACCAGGTTGTGCAATTATGATCAACACATGCTAATGAGTATGGCTCATTTGAGTCATTTCTTCTTATTCGTTACGCCTATGATACGTCAGCTTTTCTCGCATCACTCAACCTCACCTATCAACCTCTGTATGGATCATTTCTCTCCTTCTCCATCATTCTTCACAATTTTATTATTTAATATTATAAAGAATTAGAAAAGAAAAAAAAAACTTTTTGGCTCTTCTTTCACTGACCCGTATGACCATGATCAGTGGCCGCGGGTCACTAGTGACACTGACATGAGATAGGATAGAGATGGTGTTGGTTAGTAAGATTGAATTCTTTCCGTCAACAAGTAATAAAAATGGTAGGTTAATGGATGTTTCTTTTTGTCGTCTGTCCTGGTTATTGTCTGCCAAAAAGTTAAATATGTCATTTTTGTAGAATATTTCCATTAAGACAACCTCCAGTCATCACAAAGGCTGCTAACCAGAAAACAATGTATATAGATAGATATGAGAAGAAAGAGTCGATTTTATTTTTAAAGTAGTAGGTTTAATATAAAAAAAATGGTTTTTAGGTATCTGACGTACAAAGAAATGGGGAGATAGATAATGACGTAACACACCGCATTCAGGCGGGTTGGTGTAGGTGGAGAGCAGCTACGGCGGTTTTGTGCGATAGGAGGTTCCCAACTAAATTAAAAGGGAAATTTTATAGGATTGCTGTTAGACCTGCCTTGCTATATGGAACAGATTGTTGGGTCATCAAGAAAACACAAGCACGCAAGATGGAGGTGACGGAGATAAGGATGTTGAGGTGGATGTGTGGGCATACAAGGTTGGACCGAATAAGAAATGAGGTTTTTAGGGAACGACTAGGAATTGTTAGTGTATGTGAAAAAATAAAGGAGGGGAGATTGAGATGGTATGGACATGTGAAGGGAAGACAAGAAACAGCACCAGTTATAGCAGTGGAAACCCTCAATGTAGAAGGAAGGAGAAGTAGAGGCAGACCCAAATTGACTTGGGAGGAGCGGATTAGGCAGGATTTGCTAGAGTTACACCTCTCTGAGGACATGATCCATGATAGGTGTTCATGGAGACGTAGAATTAAGGTTAAGGACTTTTAGAGAAGGTCATTTTTGTATCATAGTTTTAGCGTATCGGCTTAGACTCTTCTACATTTTAGGTAGATTTTGCTTACATTTGTTCTTGCGTTGGTATGTCTATTTGGATTCTATGATTTCATATGTTGGTATTTGATTGTGCCACTTTATCACTATAAGTTTGTTGTACTTGTGTGTTTATATGTTGCATGCTTTGGAGCCGAGGGTCTTTCTGGAAGCAGCCTCTCTATCCTCATGGATAGAGGTGAGGCTTATCTACATCACACCCTTCCCAGACCCTACAAATAGCTTTTGCTATTTATGGGATTTACTGGGTACGGTTGTTGTTGTTGTTAGGTATCTGACAATGGAGTAAATGGGATTTAGGTGTCCAGCCATTTGAGATGGTCCAGCCATTTGAGATGGCTGGATTGAATTCCTCTCTCCTAGTGGCAATCCACGTAGGCGACGACGTGTAAATGTATGATGATTGGATCAGCAGTCTGAGATGGCTAGATCCAACTTTATTCCCTTATATATTATTCTGACACGTGGCACCACTAAATGAGACTAGCCATTTGAGATAGCCGAATTCATTTACAATCATGACAACCTCTCATGGGTGTATCGTTGATGTAACATAATTAATATGTCAATTCTCACTAATCAAACGACTATGTAAACTTACTAAATATATTTTATATACTATTTATAATTATCCTAATAATAAAAAAATGTTCATCGAAGCATGGAGTGTTGGATAACCGTAATATTAATTATAATATTATTATGTATCTATATGTTATTATATTATTTTTAATATAGACGATATGATATTAACTATATACTTTTATTTAATGCTGTATAACCGTCGTTATATTAATTATAATGTTATTATGTATTTATATGTTATTATATTATCTATATGTTATTATATTACTTTTATATTAAAGTAATATAATAACGTATAGATACATAATAACATTTTATAGTTAATATAACGACGGTTATACAACACTCCATGCTCCAATAAACATTTTTTTTATTAAAATAATTATAAATAAATATATTTAGTAAGTTTACATAGTCGTTTGATTGATGAGAATTGACATATTAATTTTGTTACACCAACGATACACCCGTGAGAGGTTGTCATGATTGGAAATGAATTCGGCTATCTCAAATGGCTGGTGCCACGTGTCAGGATAATATGTAAGGGAATAAAGTTGGATCTAGCCATCTCAGATGGCTGATTCAGTCGCCATACATTTACACGTCGTCACCTACGTGGATTGCCACTAGGAGAGAACAATTCAATCCAGCTATCTCAGATGGCTGGACACCTAAATCCACTCAATTATCAGATACCTAAAAACCATTTTTTTATATTAAACCTACTACTTTAATAAAAAAATCCAGAAAGAGTCCATATATTCACTCCATAGGTCATTGTCGAGTAAGTTGATGTTACCATGTTACCACTTCCTTTTTATGTCGTTGGATAAAAAGTATATTTTCACCAAACAATATCAAAATTCAGTACCTTTCATATATAAACTAATCAACCATGTTTCATTTTTTTTGGTCAGAGGTGTAACCGAATTGCAAGATGACGATAAAACGTTAATAAGTATTTACATATTTGAAATAGACTCATGACTAACAAACAACTTAAATATAAATGAGAGAACAAATAATAATAACATAAACTCATAGATTTCCTGATTTTACCAAGTTTTCATAATGTTATAACTATTTATATTGGATATGACAACCCAAAACCTTCAATAGTGGATGCTTGGAACAGTTTACACCGTGTTTACGGCCACGGTGTCTAAGCATTGTGCATCCATTTGAATCATCATGAGTGTAGAAACAATATCATTCATGCTTAATCTTCGCTCCGGGTCAGCTTCCAAGCATGCTAAACTCAGTTTAACCATACGCGTGGCGAGTTCACCATGATCTATGACAAACCCTAGGGGGTGTCTAGCTTGCAAACGAGGGTCAATAAGGTAATTTACTTTATCTTTTGTATGCTTTTCATCACCCATAAATGCAATAACCTTTTCAGATAAGGCTGAGGGGTGTGGGGGGCGCGAGAGGGGGCGCGAGTGGGGGCTCCAGCCAATAATATTGTGACGTGTGGCAGAGAGAGAAACTTGATAAGATGGGTGTTGGTTGTGGTGCTCGCGCCCCGGGCCCTGGTGTGGAGGGGCGCGAGAGGGGGCGCGAGCGGTTTTTTTTTTTATTTTTTTATAAATGTATTAAAAAAACGTATTATTAAAAAAACAAGAAATTATTTAAAAAAACACACATTTTTTTGAAAATTCATAATAAAAAAAACATACTAAAAATTAAACAAACAATAATATTTAATAATAAAACTAATCTAATACAAGATCATCTGGTCGCCTCGCCCACAAATGTTCAACCAACTCATGTCGAAGATCCCTGTGTATCTCACGGCTCTTGATATTTGCTATGTTATGAAGTTTTTGTTGATCACTGATTGTGGACGGTTGTGGCGGAATGTCACCTTGGTAGTTTTGGCATATAGCTTTGCCCTCGTCTTCTAACGTCATGTTGTGTAGGATAAGACACGTGTAGACGACGTCCATTATCCTCTCCCGAGTCCAATAACGTATCGGGTTCGCCAGAACATAATATTGTTTTTTTATAGCTCCAAAAGCTCTTTCAATATCTTTTCTAGCAGACTCTTGCTTCTTCGTAAAATACTTCCGTTTGTCGGCGATTGGATCTGTAAAAGCTTGAACTAACACAGCCCATTCGTTGTAAATACCATCGACCAGATAGTACCCGTACTTGAAGAGTTCTCCATTTGCAAGAAAAGATTGAGGTGGTTCAACCCCGTCGATAAGGTCGTTGATCAAATGTGACTGATCGATAACATTAAGGTCGTTATTTGACCCAGCAACACCAAAAAAAGCATGCCAAAACCAAAGATCCTGTGACACCGCCGCCTCAAGTATGAGGGTCGGCCCTTCATGATCACCACGGTGGAACTGACCTCGCCAGGCCGTTGGACACATAGCCCATCCAACATGCGTACAATCGATGCTACCTAGCATCCCAGGAAAACCATGTTTTTCTGCGTGCACCTCATATATGCGTTGGATGTCATACGTTGTAGGTTTACGCAGATATCTCCGAGCGTAAGTCGATATGACTCCTACGTACAATATATATTACAAAATGTAATAAATATTTAATAAAAAGTAAAATTAATGTTTTTTACCTTGGCAGAAAAAATGAAGGGATTCACGTGCAACCCTTTTCGACATCTATAAATACTCATCCAAAGCGTCCGACGAGATGCCGTACGCTAATTGACGGATAGCAGCCGTGCATTTTTGAAGAGGGGTAAAACCGGGAAGACCCCTAGCATCCTCCCTTTGTTGAAAAAAGGGATACCGTGCCTCTAAATCACTCGCTATACGCGTGAACAATTGCCTGCTCATTCGAAAACGAGTTCGAAAATCCGACTCCGCGTATACCGGTTGAGGGCTAAAATAATGCCTCATCAAAGTATCGTTAGCACCCGATCGATCACGATCACGAGGTGGTGCTCTAATCCTCGGGAGTCGGGGTTGATGGGCTTGATTTTGCAAGAGATTGACCACGGTTGCGGTCAAAACTCCCCCTACATGAAGAAGCAAATCATCCTCTTCGGAGGAGTCGGAATCAGACGAGTACGACGACATTATTTTTAAAAAAAAATTGGGACGATGGGTTGGTTTTGGATTTTTATATGAAATGGGTTATATATAGGAAAAAAATTTTGGGTTTTATAAAGGAGTTTGGGATATTATATATGAGTTTGGAGATTGAAGTTGTGTTTGATATGGTTAAAATGGGTTGATGGTATGTGATATTGGTTTTGGGTGATATGTGATATTGGTTTTATAGAGAAAAAAAAATTTTTTTTTAATAAACAAAGAGCCCAACGGCTCTATTTACGCATTCCAAGGCCTCCTCACGCGCATTCCCAGCCGCGAGACCCCTTGCGCCTGCTTTGTTTTTCGTGCTCGCGCCCCTCTCGCGCCTCGGTGGTGTGGTGCTCGCGCCCCGGGGCGCGAGCGGATGGGCTCACGCGCCCCCTCTCGCGCTCCACACCCCTCAGCCTAACATGACTTCTTCCCCATCATCATTCTCACACACAGCTTTCCATCCTGTAATTAGTTCCAAAAGAACAACTCCAAATGCATAAACATCAATCTTGGTTGACACACTTCCTGATTCTATGTACTCTGGTGCATGGTAACCCTTTGACTCAAGTGGACATTTTATTGATGAATTACCATTTTGCCCTTTTTCCGTTGACCTTGCAAGACCAAACTTTGAGATCTTGGCTCTTAGATCTTTACTGAGAAGAATATTATTACTGTTTATGTCCTTATGAACATATGCTGGACTTGCAAAGTTATGTAGATGTTGCAAACCCTTAGCAACATCTAGACCAATTCGAATTCGATCGATCCAAGTTTGATTTTCTTGGGACGTCTTGTTTGCAAGCCAGTCTTTTAAACAACCGTTTTCCATGAATTCATAAACAAGAAAACAAGTTTTATCGTGTTCGCAAACACCATAAAGCTGTATGAGATTGAAATGATTAAACTTTTGGAGAATTTTCACTTCTTTATTTGCATTTGCACCCATTTGTTTGATCACCACCTTCTTGCCCCTTAATCTCCCTTTATAAACCGAAGCACTCAATCTGTTTTGCAAGCTAAAATCACCGCTAGCCTCCTCTAGTTCCTCGAATCGGTAGATTTTAAAGTTTTGATCCACACTAGCAATACCAAGTTGAATATCTTTAGGTAACTCCCATTTTATTACCTGTTTTCCAATATTCGTTCGGTTTCGTTTCCACAGAAAACATCCAACACACAAACAACAAAGGATAGCCAAAACACTACCCACTATGATCCCAATTATTACGCGTTTTTTCGATAGATTTTGCTTTTGACCAAGTGTTCTTGTCATGGAACTCAAAGGTTCGGTTGAAAGTGGGACAAGAAGAGTTGTAAATGGAAAAATATCATTTTCATTAGCAGAAGAAAACCCGTTTGCTAAGGCTAAATCTTGAGTGCTTACATTAAACCTTTTACTTATCTTATTTAATGAATCTTTCCATGTGATTAAGTATGTCAACAGGTATCTAACTCCCATTGTGGTTTGAGTTTGACTAACCGTAGGACAAGCACATCTAAGTGGCACTAGAAGGTTCTGTCCCGAGTGCAACTCATATTGGTCATAAATATTGTTTTTCATAAGTGAACTACAAGTGGTTAGACCTTGGTATGTGGAGTTTGCAATGGTAAAATATGTGTCATAATCAGTGGGGATAACAAAAGTGGTGTTGGCTTGATAATACTCACCTAAACAAGAACATGTAACCGGGATGATGAGCTCTTTGTTTAGTGGCAAGATTTTGTTGGAATCCATGATGTTGTTGATCCGAGCTAGACTCGTGTGGTCAACAGACATAAGCTTTGATACGGTCATAACTGTGTCGTATAGAGGTTGGGTTCGGAACACAAGGAAGGCGGGACAAGACGGTTTTATGCCATTGCAGGCGTAGAGAAATGCTGGGGACGGTCCCATTTCGTCGCTGTTGTTACAATCCATAACGAGGTTTCCTGAATACATTTGTTGGGCAAGGGATTTAATGTTGAAAAACACGACCAACATGAATATGAAATGAAATAGACTCATGTTGAAATGTTTTTTGGTTTGATTGTCCTAAAGTTGTGTTTGGAACATTTTGGTTTGATTGTTAGGAGCTAAATATTGAACATAAGTTGCTGATTTGAAATTTCAAAACATGTGTTTTGTTGACTAAGTGAATGTGAACGATTACCAACAAATGCTTTTGGCTTTTCCCATTAAACAAAAGGGTTTGGGTGATGTCATATGTATAACTTTCCACTCTTCTCAAATACAATATTCGGGGGGGGGGGGGGGGGGGGGGGCAAAAAGTTTCAGAAAGGGACATAAATACGTAATGATACCTACCAAAAAGGTGGCGAAAGAGAGTTTAATCATAAAAAAATATGATTTGGTATTCCTAATTTATATGTTTAGTCGTATGTTTAATATTTTTAATCATACATATGTTTAACAAGTTAATTAACATTGTGTGAAAAAATAAAAAACAAGTACCTCTAAAAATAATTTATATGGTCTACATCACACTAGACATTCTCCACCATTTTCTCCTTCGCCAATGGGAAGAAGATTTTTTTTCTTTTAACTAATTCATCAATAAGATAAAAGAAAATATGAAACGAAAATAATAGGTATAAGGGCGTGTAACATAGGTTGACTGATAAAGTTGAACGATAAATGATATGTTGAGGTGGCGCTGATGTATTGAATAGTGCATAATTGCGAATGACATGCGTAATGCTTAGCCTAATAACCAAGTTTTTAAATATTGTTCCAAAGTAACTCATATTGTTAATGTTCCATTTAATGTAATTTTATCTATAAATGAAAAGATACGAAATTCGGTTATTATTTGATGATTGTTTTTTCATGTTGAATAAGTTAAGTGATACTTTTTACTATCATTTTCTGCTCTAGGTAGATTTAAAAGTAAATATATGCATAGCGAAGCAAGTAAGACTTATATTAATGAAGCATTATGAGGTTTGGTGGTTAAATTATGAAATACATATAAATACATATATATTTATTTTAACTACAAATTTTATTAGAAAACAAAAAAATAGTCGAGCAAGGAGCTCGACTAGAAAAACTTACTCTAATCAATTGCACACCAGCACAAAAACAATCAAAAGGAAAACAAGCACCAAGCTTCCTAATCCACACCCACAAGTTTACCTCGTCTTTTTTTAATAGATTTTTTTTTAATTCGGAAAAAAATGACTTACACAATCCTGCGCACCCACAACTTTCTATAAGTATTATACTCATTAAATAAACTAATCATAACACAATATTTGTAGTTTCAGCCGGCATTAAATGATATATTACTAGGAATATAACGTCCGAATTTAGTTTTCGAGTTGCTTGAGAAATTGAAAAAGTATAGGGCCTACCTACAATACATTTCCCATTGGAGGTATTATACATTTTATTTTATTTTGTTTTTTCTTTTTCTCCTGCGTATAATAAAAATAAAAAGTGTGAATAAACAAATGAATGGAATGTTGTATATTCCTTCCGGAGTAAATAGATTTGGCAACGTAGTCAGGTGGCAGAATTGGTCTGCATATTGACCGTTTCGTTAGTATCAAAATTAAAAGTTGGGCCATGTTTTGGAACCCAAAGATCAGAAAGACTTTAAAATGGGCCGGGTCAGTCGACTCAAGAGTCAAGACTCAAAGCTCATTATCTACACTTTTACAGGTTACAAATTAACATTACAAAAATCGGATGTTTACATTTTGTGCTTCTTAAAATCTAAACTTTAGGATAGAAGTACAGAACCAGTCAGCTTTCATCATTTTGTAATGGTAACGGTTTTATCACTTAACTATTATCGCCCATTTTTCTTTGAACGGGTTATTATTTTCCATTTTGACTTCGGTTTTTTAATTTAATTTAGATGGCATATGGATATGGGTGTCATTCGGCTTTTGTTGACACGAGAGAAAGAAACCATTTCCTACTTCGTTTACATTTTTTAATATAGGAAACATATATGAAGCTTTAAGGATTCGAGTATCCAACATGGATGAGTATTCTTTGTCGAGTATCGGCATTGTATCCACCAATTCTGACCAAAACTATCAACATTAGTATTCGTTTTCCATATTTTTGATTTTGGTACCCTTTGGTGTCAGTATTCTTTTGGTGTTTTCAAACGGTAACGAACCGATAAAATAAGTATGATATTTGTATCTTCACTCGTTTTCTGTTTCAGTATGTTTTGATACCATTCTCATCCCTAGGATTTAATTTGTGCCTTGAGTGAGATTACAGTCTAGGGTAAATGATTTAGTATGGGTGGTTGGTGACACATTGCCATCAACGAGATGCATGTATGCCTCATACTTTATTTATTTTTTTTAATATAGAAAATTATATATTCCTACTAAAGGAATTTAAAAAGAATATATTCGATTTTATCGTATCAATTTTGATAATAAAAAGTATGTACAAGTTTGTTAAGATTAAAAACTGATCAAAACTAAATTTAAATAAAAGTTCAACAGAACAACTCAACAACGAACCTTTGTTATCCATCAAAATGAGTTGATTGAAGTTATCAAAGCCGTTATATTATGTGTTAAAACTACGAATTGAATAAAAACGTTCATTTAGTATAAGTTTGTTTGACAACTTTCTAGTTTATACACCACAAAAATACATTGCATGATCACCAATAAAATTTAGGCAAATTGAACACATTTAACTGTTATTATTAATTAATGAGTTAGCAGGAAAGGAAACATCTTATCTTACTATACTATTAAAGCAACATATATTTTTCACATGTTATTTAACTAGATTATCCACATAGGATGCTAAGTATACAATTTCTATAAATAAATTATTCACCTATTAAACAATTTAATTTTAAGCATTAACTCATAAGCTGTAAAATGTTTCAAAATAAATGGTTATAATCACCATTTATTGAGTAACAAAGACAATTAATTATTTTCTAAAATTTGGAGACTTTGTTATTTTATTTTTTATCTTTTTGGATTTTGGAAAATTATTTATGAACGTTATGACTGGATGTATGGATGTTTGGATTGAAATAGTGGTTTAAGTCACGAAGTTTGGATTTTGCTTTATTAAACAATTTAATCAAAATTATAATTGTTATATCTCATTGTTATATTCATATTTGTAGCATTCTTTATGTTGTGTACTTATATGTTTTATAATTTCAATAAAAATAGTTTTTATAGCACACAACTTATGTTACAACATCTACATGTTTACGCATCATATCTTACAACATATGGTTTCAGTACATAATGAAGTTTTAATTAATATGTCTTTTTATATTTCATGGTATAAGTTAGAAATATATTTTAAATTGTTATTTATCTCTGATTTTCTTTGTATGTTGGATTTTTATAATTAAAACAACTATGTGAAACCTTATACTAATAATGTTAGATAATCTGTCGTTTACAATTCATTAAAATGTATAACAGATACATACATATATATATATATATGTGTGTGTGTGTGTGTGTGAAGTTTTATATATTTCCATCCGTATGTAACACGAGATCTAACCTAGTTGAAAATAAATAATCTCACCTTTTATGTATTGGCCAATAATAATCTCACCTTTAAAATTCACTATCAACGATCCAACCTTTGAACTATTTTGTCTCAATGGACCTCCGTTAAAACACACTTAACGTCGTTAAGCTTTGTTTCCGAATTTAAACAAATGTTTTATGGTTTGTAATCGTAAGAAGAATACGAGTCGAGTGATGTAAAACTTATCTCGAAACAGTGATCTAAACGATGAAATAGTGTTTCAATTCGGGTATTTGAATTTTCAATTAACAAAAATCAAGCCATTTGAATCACCATTTGAGATAGGTTTTACATCAGTCAACTCGTATCATTCTTCCGATCAAAAGCTCTAAAACATCGGTCTGAAACTCGGGAAAAAAAAACTTAACGACGTTACGTGTGATTTAACGGAGGTCCATTTAGACAAAAATAATTGAAATATATGTTGGACCGTTTATCGTGATTTTTAAAGATGAGATTATTATCGGCCAATACACAAAATATGAGATTTTTTATTTCAAATTGCCATAAAATCTTACATCTTACATCTTACAATACTATTAAAGTAACATATCTTTTTCACATGTCATTTAACTAGGTTATCCACATAGGATGCCAAGTATACAATTTCTATAAATGAATTATCCACCTAATGAACAATTTAATTTTAAACATTAACTCCTAAGTTGGAGAATATTTCAAAATAAATGGTTATAATCACCATTTATTAAGTAACAAAGACAATTAATTGTCTTCATTATTATTATAAAATTTTGAGACTTTGTTATTATTGTTTTTTTTTAATTTTGCGAAGATATTTATAAATGTTTGGACTGGATGTATAGATGTTTGGATTTAAATGGTGTTTAAAGTCACGAAGTTTGGATTTTATTGTTGCTTTATTTAATGGTTTAATCAAAATTATAATTGTTATATCTCATTGTTATATTCATATTTGTAGCATTCTTTATGTTGTGTACTTATATGCTTTATAATTTCAGTAAGGGTTTTATAGCTCATAACTTATGTTACAATGTCTACATGTTTACGATTCATAGCTTACATCATATGATTTCAGTACATGATGAAGTTTTAATTAATATGTCTTTTTTTTATTTCATGATATAAGTTAGAAATATGTTTTAAATTGTTACTTATCTCTGTTTTTCTTTGTATGTTGGATTTTTTTAATTAAAACAACAATGTGACACCTTATATTAATAATGTTAGATTATCTGTCGTTTACAATTTATTAAAATGTATAACGCATACATACATACATACATACATACATACATATATATATATATATATAGGGTTAGGTTAAAATAAAAACTCACTTGAGTTGTGAAAACTCTAGAAACTCATTCTCAACCACATGTTTTTAATTAAAGATTAAATCTTGTGGTCCACGATTAAAGTTAATAAAAAATGTTTACATAAATATAATTTTTTCTCTCTCCTAAAAACATATAACTTTTAATGTTTCGATGTTTTGTATTAAATGTTACAACATATATTACATGTAATAAAAAAAAAGATGTTTAGATAGGGTTTTCACAACTCAAGTGATTTTTCATTTTATAGTATGAAAACCCTATGTAGTATTGTTTTTTTTTGTACATGTAATATATGTTGTTACATTTAATACAAAACAATAAAAAACATAAAAAAAATGTTTTCTATTTTTTTACCAATTTTTATATATGTTTTTAGGAGAGAGAAAATGTTAATTAACTTTTACATTTTTTATTAACTTTAATTATGGACCACAATATTTAAACTTTAATTAAAAACATATGGTTGAGAATGAGTTTCCAGAGTTTTCATAACTCAAGTGAGTTTTTATTCTAACCTAACCCTACATAGGATATATATATATATATATATATATATATATATATATATATATATATATATAGGGGGAGGGATAATTTGAAAACTAGGTTGAGTTTTAATAACTTTAAGAATCTCATTCTTAACCACACAGTTAATTAAATAGGTTAGATTATGTGGTTGATATTAAATCTGATTAAAAAAATTAAGTATGAGAGAGAATAAAGATATACAGCGATTAAACTAACTCAAACGTCCGTCACACATTAGTCGATTCGGTGCGTAAAAATGTTGTAATTTTTCTACGTACATGCAACCTATGTATATTACATATATGTGAAAAATTTTAAAAAAAATATTGTTACGTTCAGTTCTTTCGAGTTCTTAAAACTCAAAGTGGTTCAAAAGAAATCAGCTATACATACATACATAAATATATATATATATATATATATATATATATATAGAGAGAGAGAGAGAGAGAGAGGAGGGTTCAAATAAAAATAAATAATTTCCTAGGAATGGTAAAAAGGACATAAAATTTGAAGTTAAGAAACTATTTAAGCATATCTAGGACACTATGTAGATTAAATACTAGATCCTAGGAAATTATTTGGTATTTTGAAAACTATTAATCTCAACCACTAGATCCTAGATCCAAAGGCTTAGATTTATTCTTACTCTTCCTAGAAAATTATCTGTTTTTATTTTAACCCACCCTTATATATATATATATATATATATATATATATATATATATATATATATATATATAAAGGATCTAATACAATAATTCCTTATCCTATATTACGTAAGTAACTATTTACATCGTTGGTGTTTTCAATAGCCCTAAATTACAAAACACTTCTACCCAACAATCTCCCTTAATCGCCATCGTTCCAACAGTCACTAACATTAACACACCTCAATAACTCATTGGAAAAACGTAGAACGTTGCCCCCCCTTGATTTTCACAGGTTTGTTTTAGCAATTGATCAATTAAACTTTAAAATTTATCCAATTAATCATCAATTTGAAGCTTCAATCGATCAAGTTTGAGTTTTTAGTGTTAGGGTTTTTGACTTTGAATGTATCAGGATTTAAGCCTGAACGTTAAAGTTTGTTTGCCTGATCGTCTTTTATTTTGGCTTGAACGTTTAAAGGTTTAACCTTGAACGCTTTAGGTTGAGAATTTTGGCTTGAGCGTTTTAGAGTTTTAACCTTGAACGTATTTCGCGTACGTAATGTACGTTAAGCGATTATTGTACGTTAACTCACCCCTATATATATATATATATGTATATATATATAGGAGAAGTATAATTTGAAAACCCTATTGAGTTGAGAAAACCCGTGAAAACCCTATGTAACATCGTTTTTTTTTCTTTTTTGTTATATGTAATATATGTTGTTACATTTAATACAAAACATCGAAAACATAAAAAAAAATGTTTTGCTATTTTTTTTACATTTTTTTAGTAATTTTTATATATGTTTTCAGAAGAGAGAAAATGTAAATAAACTTTTATATTTTTTATTAACTTTAATTGTGGACCACATGATTTAATCTTTAATTAAAAATATGTGGTTGAGAATGGGTTTATAGAGTTTTCACAACTCAATTGGATTTTTATATATATATGGGAAGTATATAATGAAACCCACTTGAGTTGTGAAAAACCTATGTAACATCGTTTTTTTACACACGTAATATATGTTGTAACATTTAATACAAAACATCGAAAACTAAAAAAAATTGTTTTGCTATTTTTTAACATTTTTTTGCTAATTTTTATATATGCTTTTAGGAGAGAGAAAAAACTATATTTATATTTAAATTTTTATTCACTTTAATTATGGATCACAAGATTTAAACTTTAATTAAACATGTGTTTGAGAATGAGTTTCTAAAGTTTTCACAACTCAAAATGAGTTTTCATTCTAACCCTTCCTTACACACACACACAATTTGTTACAAAGTTATTTAGTTATATTAACGAATTAACATTTTAGAAACGTTTAAAAATAAATTCTTGATGGTATTCTTTACGAATTAAAATATTTTTTATATATACTAATACATACACATACATATTATATAAGATTCAACCATTCATAAGACTTTATGTAGAATTCAGCTCTTTTTTATACACAAACTCCATAAAAGCTTGATGAGTTGAGAAAGATCCAATGCTTTCCTAAGTCGTTGAACCCAACACTTTAAAGGTTCAATGGACAGATCAAATTTGAAAAACGGACAAAACCATAAATACATTAAAAGTTTAAAGTGCGAATATATAACTAATTTGAAACAAAACATGAATTTAAATTTTTGTGTAGATGTACAAAACATAAAGTCTAAAGTAATAAATAAATCAATAAGGCTATGTGTTGTGGTATGGTGTGGCGAAAGTTGAAAAAAAAACATGTTGTCACTTGTGCAAGGGTGATTTCATTTTTCACTTAGGTGTGTTTAGATAATTATAGTTTACTTACATATGTTACTCTCCAAACGTATATGTAGTCACTTGTCAACACTTTAGAACATCAGCCAAGAGCTTTATAAATTTTACAATTTTGTTAATTTGTCTATTTTTTTTCTTAAGGGGCAAATTTTATTAACTATGAGACTAATAAGTTGCTAGTTGTCAAAAATATACACCAAGTTTACACTCGAATACCACTTTCAACACCAAACTACCAGGGGTGGACCCACAGTATATATCAGGGCCTTGAGATACCAATGTTTTTTTTAAATTTATCAGAAGCAATATATTAAATTTTTGAAGGACCTTATAAAAATTAGAACTTATATATTAGAACCCATACTAAAAGTGTTGAGTCGGTTAGTTGAAACTCACCATCTTTTCCTTTGAAATGACCCAGGTTCAACCATTGTTGGGCTTCCTTTTTTGTTGTTTTTTAAATTATATACAATATTAGTTAAGTTTAGTTATCTTTTTTTTTAACCTATAAGCCTTTGAATGTTGTAGTTGTAAGGTTGACTTTTATCCACTACACATAATCTTGTTCTCCTTTCACCGTTGTTATTTTCCAAAACTTAATACACGTAGTCTTCAATCTTGTATTACCAAACTGTTGTTAGATGGTGACATAGCTTGTTAAACACTTGAATTTTATGGCTAATAATTCAAGGATTATTGTAAAGGAAGTTTTAAACCATCATCTTCTTCAAGTAATACTCCTAAGAAAAATGTTTGGAAACTTTCCATGGAATATCTCCAAACGAAAACCAATTTTATCGATCTTATCATGTTAACCAAACTGATGGAACTATTATTATATGAATGATGCTTGCATTTGTTAGATGAAAAGAGAGCTGTCTGCATTCGTTTTCAAAAACATGAAAAATCGTGAGGAGCAACTTTAAAAGTTTGTAATGCTTTTTTTTCTCGTGTTGAATAACATCGTATTTTGTGTGTTTTATTATCATATTGTTTTTTATTATGTTTTTCGCTTCGACTGACCCAAACAACGACCTGCCCAAAAATTTTAAGCACCGAAAAATAAGACCCAATTGTCTAAAAATCCTGGGTCTGCCAATGCAAACTTCAAAGATTCTTAATATAAGAAAGAACAAAACATCTTCTATTTTTATCTAACCAAATTGCTAATTTATCTGACAACTGTATGTCAATATGTTATTATTATTATTATAGCTATTTAATTTCTCCCTTCCTGTATCTTTAAATCTAAAACTACACTAAAAAGCATTATTATATTTTATCTCTGTTTTTCAATTAAATAATATTTTTTCATATTTTTATCACTACCTTTTCTCCTTCCTTCATTACAACTATTTTCAACAAATATTAAAAAATTAAAATTATAGAAGATGAATAGTAACTTTTCAAATTTATTGAAAATCACTGCATTTCTCTCTAATCCACTCACAATACCATAAACTACTCCCAATATTATAAAAAACACCACTCACTAAATACGTTGATATGAATGCTTTGAAGGTTGGACTTATTATCTCATGATAGTTATTATTACCCACTCAATGTGTTATGAGCAGAATATCGTTAACCTATAACCCTAATTAATACCATGACATTTTGGCTATATGCCACGGTATCAAGTGGTTAAGCTGTCGTTTTAATTACTTATATGGCCTTCACTTATATGTATTGACAAGATTTGATTGAACAATAGTTTTAATTCATCACATGACTTTAATTTGTTTGTGTTCACCGGGCATGATTGCTACCGATCATATTCGTGGCATTCAACTATATGTCTTGGCATGATGTGGGTGAGCTACCAATATAATTCTTTTCATATCACTGACTCGAAAGAATTTCCATGTACACAAGAACACATAATTTTTAAGATTTTTAAGGCATTTATTGGAATATTTTAGTTGAGGTATAACTCCAAATCACTGCATGACCTACATACACGTCTTAGCATGATTTGGTTAACTCTAGTGCGCCTTGACATTTGCTATAAGCCTAGTCATATTTTGGTCATGCTACGCTTAGTTATGCATTTGTTTTATAGGCTAACTAAATACCATGACTTATTATTATTATTATTATTATTTTGGTATTAAAATAATCTTGGAGTTCATAATTCAGTTGAACACCAAGTGAAGATACATAAACCCTAACTATACGAAGGTAATCAACACACGAGTCGTACAAGTCCACACCCATGATGTGTTTGACACCCCCACACTAGTAGTGGATAATCACAAAGCCAAAAGGAATAAATATGAGTCAAGCATGACACAGTCAAAACTATTTTACACTAGATTGATGGACTTCTATGTAAGGTATATTGTGACACCCACGGAAACACGAGATGTATAGTATAAAATAGAACTACCAAATGCATTCATAATTATCATAATATAGTTGTTTACAAAACATGAACTACAGCAATACATCTCGATGCATCAGTTACCATGTTAGAAAAATATAATAAATCAAGGATATAAATCAAGGATCAATAGTAATACCATTTCCTTTCTTAGGAAGATTTCTACAACTAATTTACAGCCCATTTTAGAGCCGTTGCAAGAGATCAAGCAAATGATTTACATCCTTTTATTATTACATTTACATTATTAGTTTGAAGCATTTTCTATTTATTGTAATGTTCTCTTTGTAAAAGAAATCTCAAAAAAAAAACAAAAACAACTCAATCAATAACAATAAACCAATTTTGTTTTCCATTCACAATATGGTATCAAAGCAGAGTTTGTGATCTTTGATTCAACTTGCTCAAAGCATTCACCACCTACAATCATACCTCCGAACAACCCTTTTTTTGTTTAGAGGGAGAGATTTACGGTTGCGGCTGCCGAAACAGAACCTTCGAATCTGTTGTTTTTAAAACCCATATTATGTTGAGAGAAAGTTGTGGATTTGTGAGAGTTCAGCCACCTTGTTCATAAACCGGTTCAACTCTCTCTCTCTCTCTCTCTCTCTCTCTCTCTCTCCAAAACAAAAAGGAAAAAAAAAACCAACATTCAGCCCGTAATTCAAAACATGAGTGGGAATAGTAATACCAGTGATAAACTCACAATACAAATCACTAACTTGCTCAAGAATAGCCTCAACAATCAATATCAAATCCCAAAACAAAATCTAGGGATTCCATCAAAGGGACGGTCTGCACATAAAAATTTGAACAGTTCATCATCATCGATCGACAAGACAAAATTAAAGTGTACTCACTGTGGGATGTCAAAACATACCAGAGATCAATGTTTTAAACTCGTCGGCTTCCCGGAATGGTGGAATGACGGGCAGAAGAAAGGAAATAAAGGGGTGGAAAAATCCACGGATGCCGTCAGCGACTCAGGGGTAACCGGAAACGACAACCAAAATGATACCACAGGTAGCTTCAGAGACATGGCAGCTGCCGGAGAAGAAAGCATAAAGCAGATGGAGTTCAACACAGGTATTGAGTTTGAGAGACTACTCTCAAGCCCCCTTATTTGCAATACTAGTTTTATTGATCCATTGGTTCTAAAAAAACTCAATGAACCCCTTGAATTAACTAATGATTCTGAAATCTCCCCTAAAAATCCTATTATGTTTGATACTGGTCAAAAAGTTAAAAACGAGGATTCTGTTTTTTACAAAAACAACCCAAACGAAAATATAAGAGAAGTTAACATGGCTGAAACGTGTGAAAAGTTAGACAAATTGTGGATTTTTTATTGTGGTGCTACTGATACCATGACATTCGAATTATCTGACATAATTTCAAATTCAAATCCTAAAATTAAACACATAAAAACCGCGAATGAGAGAATAGTTCCCGTTATGGGAGAGGGAACTATTGAAATTTCACCCATATTAAAACTTTCAAATTGCCTTTACGTTCCTTCATTGTCACATAAACTATTATCTATTAGTCATGTGACGAAGGAATTAAATTGCACAGTTTTAATGCACTCAGCCTTCTGTATCTTACAAGATATTAGGACGGGATCGATTATTGGGCGTCGCACTGAACGCAATGGGTTGTATTATGTGGAAGAAGTGACTTGCCATGGTACTGTGATCTTAGCCCATGGAACAATAAATAGAGACGCTTGGTTGTGGCATAGGATATTGGGGAATCCATCTATCGGTTATTTGAATATTTTATTTTCAAAACTATTTCCAAGTAATAAAACTTTAAGTTATGAAACATGTGTCATGGCCAAAAGCCATAGACATACCTTTAAACCGAACAACACAAAAGTTGATTTACCTTTCTCCCTTATTCATTCAGATATTTGGGGACCGGCAAAAATTATCGGTGGGCAACATTTTCGTTTTTTTTTTTGTATCATTTGTCGATGATTGCACTCGTATGACATGGATCTATTTTTTAAAAAATAAATCTGAAGTTTTTGATAAGTTTACTATGTTTTACACCATGATACAAACACAATTCAAAACAAATATACAAGTTCTTCGGTCCGATAATATGGGGGGGGGGAATTCGTTAACGATTCTATGAAACAATTTTGCGAAACTAAAGGAATTATTCACCAAACATCATGCTCCCACACTCCTGAACAAAACGGCACCATCGAACGGAAAAATCGTATTTTACTAGAAATAACTCGAGCTCTTCTGATCGAAACCCATGTTCCAAAATCTTTCTGGCCAGAAGCTCTTGCTACCGCTACATACCTTATCAATAAATTACCAACAAAGACCCCTGACCTAAAAACCCATCTTCAAGCCCTTTCAGAATTCACCAAATTACCACCACCCCTCACCCTTCAACCATGAATATTTGGGTGTTCGGTTTTTGTCCACATACCTAAAATCAATCGAAGCAAACTTGACCCATGTGCTAAAAAATGTGTTTTTGTAGGCTATGGGGTCAACCAAAAGGGGGTACCGATGTTATAGCCCAACAAAACGTCACATATACACTACCATGAACTGTGACTTTCTTGAAACAGAGTTCTTTTATACCTCCCAACAACGTAGTGAGGGGGAGAACGAGCATGACACCCTAAGTTGGTTAAAATGGGTTTCAAAATGGGCCTCATCATCTGAAGAAATCAATCTTAGTACCCAAAGTAAGTTACCGACCTCACATCAACCTGGTGGACCTTCAATCAGTGTTCTAGACCCAAATGCTCCCAACCATACCTCCAGAGTAAATTAATCTCAAATACCTGAAGATATAACTCCTAAAAATGTTGATATTTCTAACAATCATGTATTAGAAGAAAAACAAACAATGCAGGAAATAGTACAGGAAACTGTGTAGGAGGAACAAGTGCAGGAGGAACAAAAACCTATACAAGAAGAAACAACCGAGAAATATATCCTCCCACTAAGAGTCAACAGAGGAATACCTGCAAAAAGATATTCTCCGGAGAAACAATCCAAATCTTCCAGATATCCCATAGCAAACATAAACGAAGAAAACCTATCAAAAGAAGCCAAAGCCTTTAACGCCTCCTTATACGCTGAACAAATTCCGAACTCTGTAGAATAAGCCTTAAAATCTAAGAATTGGAAGGATGCCATGGAAACGGAGATGAAGGCATTGATAAAAAATGGTACGTGGGAAAAATGTAACCGTCCACGGGAAAAGAAATCCGTAGGATTTCGATGGGTCTTCACGATTAAACACAAACCAGACGGAACCATTGAAAGATACAAAGCCCGGTTGGTGGCTAAAGGCTATACCCAAACGTATGTGATTGACTACAAAGAAACATTCTCTCCGGTAGCAAAGATTGACACAATCAGGGTTCTTTTTTCGGTCGCTGCCAATAAAGGATGGCCTCTTCAACAATTTGATGTTAAGAATGCCTTCCTTCATGGGGAACTAAAAGAAGAGGTCTACATGAAAGCTCCACCTGGGTTCACAGAAAATTTCAAATCAAACGAGATATGTCGTTTGAAAAAAACTATCTATGGGCTTAAACAATCTCCAAGAGTTGGTTTGGCAGATTCAATTTAGCAATGAAGGGATATGGTTTTCGACAAAGCAATTCCGATCATACCCTCTTCCTTAAAAATGAAGGATCTAGGAAGACTAAAGTACTTTCTTGGAATTGAAGTACTAAGGTCTAAAAGGGGCATCTTTATATGTCAAAGAAAATATATACTCAATCTATTAGCCAAGACAGGAATGATCGACTGCAAACCGGCTGACACACAAATGATGGTAAATCATAAACTCCATATGGAAGAAGGAGGGGAATTGGCAAACAAAGAAATATACCAACGCTTGGTAGGAAAATTGATATACCTCTCACACACTCGTCCAGACATTGCATATGCAGTAGGGGTAGTTAGCAAATTTATGCACCAACCCCAAGTCACTCATATGGAAGCAGTATGGAGAATTATTAGATATCTCAAAGGGACAACAGGTCATGGGGTTCTCTTTCAACCAAACAAACACCTAAAAATCCAAATATACACTGATGCGGACTAGGCGCAATACAAGAATAAAGGCTTATAGTGAGGACAAGATTCAGGTTTGTATCAAGGACATGTCCTCACTATAGGTCGTTTCTCACCTATAGCAAGGACATTTTGTCACTACTAAAGTTGTCACTGTAGGCTCGTCGCAATATGATCATAGAGTCCTCACTACAAGTGTCCTCGTTATAGATGGACATATAGTGAGGACATGTCGTCACGAAACGTTTTGACAAAAAAAATAATTAAAAAGTAAATAAAATCATTTTTTATAATATATTCAAATTAAAAAAAAAGATATTTACGTTTTACATATAGCAAGGGCATGTCGTCGCTATAAGTAAGACAAAAAAATATAAATAATAACGATTAAATAAATGAGGAAGTTATATAGCGACAACTTGTCCTCGCTATAGGGTTTCATTTTTTAGTTTAATTTATTTAATTTTTAATGATCCTAGTTTTTGAGCCACAAAGCCCAACAATAAAACAAAACTGAACATGGTGAACATTATAAACAAAACTACAAACAAGCTCATCCTAAATTAAACCATCCAAATATCCAAGTTAAATGAATTCAAACCAAAGTATCAAAAAGTGTAAAATACAAGCCACTAGAAATTAAACAATCTAGCTAATCATCTTCATCCTCACTGCTGCCATCATGACTAGGACCGCCAAGTCGATGTTGATATTTTTTCTGAAGATCCTTGGCACGTGTTCCATTTGTTTGTCAAAATCGTGTTGCATCCGTTATCGAATTTGTTGTTTCAATATTTCCCACTGTGCATTCATTTGTTATTGAACTTGTGGTTCGAGTTGTTTTACAAGGTCGTTTCTCACCTCATCCGTAATAGTTTGTTTTCAATGTTGTTATGGGGTGGGAGTGTATTTACTTGAGGACATATCAAGGGTTGGCTTTCTCACAACATGACCCACGCCCTGTATGCGTGATGTGTTGTAAAACAAATTTATTTTCCGCACCTTTTATCTACGTATTATATTATATTTTATGTTTTTTAACTCATTTTATATAGGTTTTACATAGTTTCTTTCTTTTACGCATACAATTTCAAGACAAAGCTCAATGCCCGACCCGATTACATGTTATACAAGCCCAAGTTACATTATATTATATTATATAAAATAAAAAAAACCCTGAGGCACACAGCCCTGGTCCGATCGCAGCTGCGCAGAAGAAAGAAAAAGAAAAAAAGTTGACGGCGGCTAGGTTTTGGTGTCTTGGCGGCTAGGGAAGGAAGAAGAAGGCAAGGACAAGTCTCGGGACTGATTTCCATTAGTTTACATCAGCTTATTGCAGCCCGGAATCACTCCATATCCTTCCATCTTTTACATTGTTCATCATATTATTTACTTGTTCAATTGATTACATAGTTTTGCAATTGTGTTAGAGATTGACTTGTTTATAATTGCTATTGATTGTTGGATGATTGTTAAGATGTTTGAGATGAGTTTAATGATGTTTTTAATGAGTATCCATGGCTGTCCAAATATGATTAGAGGCCAAACTTGTTAGTTATACCTAGGAATGATGATAATTGTTAATGTTTGATGAGTTTTATGGATTGTTTGATTGATAGACTTTAATTGTTAGTGTTTGTTTGGTTGAAAGAGAACCCCATGACCTGTTGTCCCTTTGAGATATCTAATAATTCTCCATACTGTTATACAAGCCCAAGTTACATTATATTATATTATATAAAATAAAAAAAACCCTGAGGCACACAGCCCTGGTCCGATCGCAGCTGCGCAGAAGAAAGAAAAAGAAAAAAAGTTGACGGCGGCTAGGTTTTGGTGTCTTGGCGGCTAGGGAAGGAAGAAGAAGGCAAGGACAAGTCTCGGGACTGATTTCCATTAGTTTACATCAGCTTATTGCAGCCCGGAATCACTCCATATCCTTCCATCTTTTACATTGTTCATCATATTATTTACTTGTTCAATTGATTACATAGTTTTGCAATTGTGTTAGAGATTGACTTGTTTATAATTGCTATTGATTGTTGGATGATTGTTAAGATGTTTGAGATGAGTTTAATGATGTTTTTAATGAGTATCCATGGCTGTCCAAATATGATTAGAGGCCAAACTTGTTAGTTATACCTAGGAATGATGATAATTGTTAGTGTTTGATGAGTTTTATGGATTGTTTGATTGATAGACTTTAATTGTTATTGTAAAATTTGATTTAGACATGAAATAGGTTGTGTTTAAGGGCTGGAAATTTTGGTGATTCATTGCATAAACCCCGTGTGTCGGTTAATTAGCTTTGTGTTGATTGATCGGTGCATTGTTTGATTCTAGACTTTGTGTTTAGGGTTTGTTTGCGGTAGGTACAACCGTAGGGTTTTGTTGCATGAATTTGAGGTTAAAGTACAGCGGTTAGACACCTTCTTAGAGACCGAGAGGTGATAAGAAGTTAGGGTTGTCTCATTGCCTTTGCATGCTAGAATAAGGATTGCGCGAGAGCGAGTTCGTTTCTTGTCAGGTTTAGGTGTTTTGAGCGACTAGTTGATCTATTTTGGTTTAAGTTGAATTGTTTCTCTATCCTTGGTTGTGTAGTATTCATTGCCATTAGGGTCGAGTGTTGGTGAGACCGAGAGGTGAGTCAACATTAGAACACGTTAACAATTGTTTCCTGGTTTGGTCGTTTTAGACGATTTTGAATAGTTTAGGTTTATTGAGTGAGACCGAGAGGTGATCCAGTGAGCCAGAGCAATCCTTAGTCGTGTCATCTTTAGAAACCGGTGTCTAGATATCATTCAATCCATTAGCTTGTTAGGCCTACAATTTGATTCAGACCTAGGTAGACGTTTTTCTCCATCCAAAGTCAACACAGTTAGTTTTCTGTTAAGTTTTCTATTTTAGGTAACTTTTTTCAGTCAGTCTAGTTAGTTCAGTTAAGTTAAAAAAAACCAAAAATCAATTAAATATTATTCTTAGGTGGGTCTTGTCTAGAGTTAGTAATCATTAGCGTCTTACGTGTCCACGTGTTCGATTCTCGGACTTCCTAGGTTTATACTACTTGCGATCGGTACACTTGCCGGTTGTGTGTGGTTTAGAATTTTCATTTTAATATTAAAGCTTAGTTGTGAGGGTTATCCGACGCACATCAATGCGCCTACGCCTTTCTCCTAAAGCACATTCCATACACTCAATATCATTGAAGGATGAATCACCAGACTTGTTTTTCATTTGCTGGGCCTCTTGTTGAAATTTTTCCTACATTAAACCATATAATAAATATATGTTAATTTTTTAACTAAATTGTTACATGTATCATGTTAGTTACACGTGTTGAATCCTATTATGTTTAACTTGTTTAACTAACTTACAAGACTTGCAGCCCATTTGAATCCTACTCTTGTTCCTATTAGGAGGCTCGTTCCCACTATCTCCCCCATATGGTCATGCCACATCGGCCATTCCTTCAACAAAAACAAATAGCAATTACAAGAAAATATAAAACAAACATGACTAATAAATTCGACAGTTTTAACAAATTGTTTTCAAATCATGTCAACTAGGACTTACCCCGGGCGTTGCAGCGGTGACACCTGCTTGACATAAGAAAGAATGCCTTCTAAAACTAATGGCGGTGGCTTTTATTTTGTAAACTAATTAACAAATATAACCAGTCAATCTAAGAGGTATCGTTTATACTAATTACTAATACTAACAAAATGTAAATATAATCAAAATCAAGTAATCAAACCAAAGATTTGTTTGTGCATCTGTTCAATTAGCTTCATCAGTAATCAAACCGATTCAATAAACATGAATAGAACAATGGAAGCGAAACTGAAAACTCGCCTTTTTCAACCGGTCATAGAAAGCACAAAAAGATTTACTTCCTCACACTGGAGTACCACCACCACCACCTCACGATCGTCGCCTAGGTTGGCAGATCAAAACCAGCCGGCGGCTAGGGAGGTGGCAACCGACATCATAAACCCTTGATTTGATAGCCTTGGCTTCCAACACCGAAGCACCGCCACCACCGCACGATCGCCGCCTACGAACCTGGTAACAGCCACGCTAAAATTTCCCCAAACAAATAGCCCAAAACATGTAAGAAATTGAACAACAAATGTGGTTAATTTAAGTCTTTCACCATAACAATACAAAACCAAGAAACCCAAAGCCACTTAGGTCTAGTGGCAAGACAAAAAACAAAATCCTCTCCTTATCCATTTCAGATGTAGATCTAACCTTGAAATCAAAGTCGCCGAGCTGAGATGAACAGAACCATGAAACCGCAAACGAGGAAGAAAGATTTTTCTGGGTCTAATTTGAGATTCAGAGTGATGTCGGAGCCATGGAGGTAAACCGGTGGTGTGTCTACTATGAATTGAACATGGATTTGGGAAAGGAAGAAATGAGCGGCTGAGGATGTCCCGATGTAGGGTAGGATTTTAGAAAGATAGATGTATATATATATATTTGAATAAAATAAATAATTAAAAAGATATTAATACAAACATGAAAATTCAATACAAGCGCCGGCCAAATTTCCCTCCAACTCACCCCCATTTATAGTGACCACTTAATTCATATCTTAATTAGTTTTTATAAATTTGTATTTATTTAAAAAAAAACTCAGTTATAATTATTATATTATATTTAACATAATATATATTATTCAATTACTTTTTCATAAAATTATATATATTAACTTTAATTATTAAATATATACAAATATATCATATAAAAATAATATTAATGGCAGGCTCTAGGGCTGTCACTTTTACCTAAAACCCAACCCGAAAACACATGTACCTGAACCCAAACTAACCCGACCCGAAGAACCCGAACCCGAGAAAAGACTAACCCGAACCAAAGTAATTTAGGTTGATTCTCGGGTTTGATTTATAAGTTTTGGGTCAACCCGAATAAACTTTTAGTTTTGAAACATGGTCAGCCCTCGAATCCACATATAGTCATGCTTCCATTAAGCGCATGCTTATTCTTCTTCGTGATAGTCTTCGTCAAATTACCAAAGTTTAATGGTATATGTGATCAATTGGCTGCCATCGGTTATCCCATATCCAACATTGACAATTTTCATTTGTTTTTGTGCGACCCAGTTCATCATTCAAAGCCTTTTCCGCTATTGTTCGGACGGCGAAACTAGTCCTTGCCTTTCTTGATCTTCTGCCTTGGGCTAAAAGTCACAAACACATTTTAAAATCCATTCATCCGCCAACTAACTCTTCTTCCTAGAATAATAATAATCAGTCTTATTTCTGTGGTCCTCGCCGACCTGATTGTCAATTGTGTCAAACTGAAGGACACTATCCCAACAAGTGCCCTACGGTTACCTATGCTTCCTCCTCCAATCACGATCACATTTGGCTCTAAACATTTTAGGCTCAATGTCGTTCACCATTGACGTCTTGTTTTTCAACCTTACTTTACCATTTAGGACCGAAAAACAAGTCAACCCCTAACTCAAGGTTAGTATGAACATGGGCTATAAATCCGTATTTATATTACAATTAAGGACCCAAAAGTAATTTAACTTGTAATGACTCCTCTCTTTGTAAGTTTTTTCATTTATAAATCCATGTTTATAATACAATTAAAAGATTAAGTACAATCTAAAGCGACAACATGTCCTCACTATAACTCTGAATGTTTACTTTTTATAAATTAGTTTTTTTAAAGAGAGTTAAAATAAAAATTAGTATACCTATAGTGACAGCATGTCCTCACTATAGGTGATCGTCCTTTTTAAGTTTTTTAATTTATAAGATAAGTATTTTAATGTAAATCAAAATAAAAATTAGTTTACCTACAGCAACAATGTGTCATCATGATAAGTTAATCGTCCCTTTAAGTTTTTTTTATTTATAAATCACTATTGTGATGAAAATAAAAATAAAAATTAATTAACCTATAGTGACAATGTGTCCTCACTATACGTGAATCGTCTTTTTTAAGTTTTTTTATTTATAAATCATTATTTTTATGAAAATCAAAATAAAAATAACTTACCTATAGCGACAACGTGTCATCACTATAAGTAAATATTATTTTTTCAAGTTTCTTATTTAAACATCATTGTTTTAAAGAAAATGAAAATACAAGTTAGTTTACATATAGCGACAACATGTCCTCACTGTAGAGCTTGACAAACAAATTGTTACCAAACCTCTACAGTGAGGACATGTTGTCGTTACAAATTAACTAATAGCGACGACTTCGGTCCTCACTATAGATGTCCTTACTATAGGGTAAAATTCTTGTAGTGGCGGGGGATAAAGATGATGGAAGATCAACAGCAGGGCACTTCACACTAGTTGGTGGAAATCTAGTTACATGGAGAAGCAAAAAACAAAAAGTAGTAGCATTATCTAGTGTCGAAGCAGAATTTAGAGGAATTGCACGGGATGTGGCAGAAGTTCTATGGATACGTAAACTTATAATAGAAATTAGGTTTCTCCAACATATGACTTCAGCAGATGATGAAGTTTTAACTAATATCTCTTTTTTGTTTCATGGTATAAGTTAGAAATATGTGGCATAACTTAGAATTATGTTTTAAATTGTTAATTTTCACTATTTGTTTTTATATGTTAGGTTCTTTTAATTAAAGTAACAATTTGATACCTTATAATAATAATAAAAATAATAATAACAATGCTAGATTATTTGACGTTTACCATTCATTAAAATGTATAAAACACACGTGCGCGCGCACACACACACACACACACATATATATAGGGGAAGATTCATGTGTATTTTAGTCTTAACATGAGAATGTAGGAAATAATAGCAATTTATAAAAAAAATGAGAACGTAAGACACAATATCAACTACAATATCAATCTACATAAACAATTATTTGTAATAACAAAGAAAAAAACCTAAAAATTACAACAAAAGAATCAAAATTAAGAACAAAATAATAACAGCAAATACCAAAATATACTTATATCAGCAAAAGAAAAAATCTAATAATAACAACCAAATATAAATAAGCAAATACTTATAACGTCTCATAATCGAAAATTAGCAAATACGAACAAAAAATAACAGAAAACACTTATAAAAATAAACCTAATAATAACAGCAAATTGGTTCTCACTATTTCATGTTAAGAATAAAATGTATTTGATCATGTTTATATATATATATATATATATATATATATATAGGATTCGGTTTATTTCAGAAGTGTTTCTTATTGCGATAAATAAACCAACCAATCATAAATTTTCATTATTTATATGATTTATTTTAATTATAGGGGTATTTTAGTATAAATGGTTTTCTTATTTTTGGTAAATAATTATTCTCTGAAGACAGTTACGTATTAATTGTTTTATTATATTTTTTTTCTTACCATTAACTATATTTTTTTACCCTAATTCCAGTTTATTATAATTCTGAATTTTAAGCATTTTTTTATTTTTTTTCTTATTATAACAAGCATACCTACATTTTATTTAATTATGAATATAACCATTTTTTATTATAATATGTACATAATTCAAATTCTCATAATCGATATCTTCCTATTTACATTTTATCAACAAACAAATCTACATCATTTTTTTATTTTATTTTTAATTGCAATATTTTTGTATATATTATACATTTTCACTTTAAAAAACCACCTCCACAATGCATAAATGAACCTACATACGATAAAAATTACACATACACAATTCAAAATATTACCTACACAGGACATATATGAACTTATACATTACTTGAATGAGCCTACCGTGATAAAAGTTACACATACATAATTCAAAATACCACATACACGATACATATATGAACCTACACATAAATTAATGGACACACGATAAAAAGTACAAATACATAATTCAAAATACCGTAAACACAATACGTATATGAACCTACATAGTACATAAATGAACCTACACACGAAAAAATACACATACGTAGTTCTAAATACCACCTACATAGTACAACATAAACTTTTTTTATTACATTAAACTGCATATAATAAATAACGGATAATGCTAACAACCTACCCTTGTAAAATTTTAACATACACCTTCGTGATACCATCTACACAGTACATATTAAAATATATTAAACCCACACAATACAAACATTTATTCCCCCACATATACAAATTTGAATTCAATAGGCTACTACACTTTCACGAAATCTCTACACATAACTGTATGTTTCTAATTTTACTACATAGGTATTATATAAAAAATCCATAATATACAACCTACACAACCATAAATTCAATATATATATATATATATATATAATTTATTTGAAAAATTTTAATGATGAAAATTAAATTGTATTAATAATCTTACTAGGATAGTGCCCGTGCTACACACGGGTAGAAGATATTTAAAACGTAATGTATATGTGTTTATTATAATCTAGTGCAAATGTCACATTTATATAAAAAAGGATACCTTTACATAAATTATGAGACATTAAATTGTTACTTTAATTCAAATACAAAATCATACAAATACTAACAAAGATAAATAAAAAGTTAAAAACATCTTTATAACTTAAAATGAGAACAAAAAACATAAATCGATTAATAGGAATATATTAAATATCAAATCTATTAACCGTTAGTATAAAAAAAATCATGCAGTTAAATCCTAAATCCAATAACAGTGATCAATTTGATGTTGTTCTTCACAAAAATCAACTAAACACTAAAATATAAATCAAACCTGATAATTGCAAACGACGAACATATTTGATGTTGTTTGGATTATGAAACCGACAAATCATAAAGAACCGGTTATAGATTAGGCGAAGAACCTAGTTACAAACGATGGGGAGCGTTATGATTTTTGAACGAAGCATGTGCCTTTTAAAGAAGAAACAATGAACAATTTAAACCTAGTAAATTTAAAAAGTTTATTATAATTCTAGCAATAATTAGAATAATTAATATCATAATTATATTAATAAATTACAAAAATATAAAAGTCAATATCGTTGATTAAAATTAATTGTAAATATGTGGAAATTAGATTTATGGAATGTTGATGACATGGAAGCCTATGTGGACAACCTAGGTGAAGGGCATGTTGACAAAATTGTGTTGTTTTAATATATTAGTTAGATTAAACCTAGTAAATTTAAAAAGTTTTTTTAATTCTAGCAATAATTAGAATAATAAATATCATAATTATATTAATAAGTTACAAAAATATAAAAGTCAATATCATTGATTAAAATTTAATTGTAAATATGTGGAAATTAGATTTATGGAAGGTTGATGACATGGAAGCCTATGTGGACAGCCTAGGTGAAAGACATGTGGACAAAATTTTGTTACTTTAATATATTAGTTAGATTAGCATTGATTGAGCATAAGAAAAAAAATAACCATTGAATACATTAATGCATGGTTTAATAAGGCCTACACCACAAAATACATCTTTACCCTTTATAATTAAAAATAGGAAAATTGGATTTTAATAATCTCAACTTTATGTTATTGGCCGATAATAATCCCAACTTTATTTATTCCCACCAGTGGTCTCAAATTTAAAAAAGTTAACTCTCAATGGTCCCACGGTAGAAAAAACCTAACGGGGTTAAGTTTTTTCCGAATTTCAAACTTATTTTTTAGGGCTTTTGATCGGAAGAAAGATACGAATCGATTGATGTAAAACTTTGCTCTAAATGATACTCCAAACAGCTTAATTTTTGTTAATTTTAAATTCAAACGCCCGATTTGAAGCATTAATCAAGCCATTTGAAGCATCATTTCGAGCTAAGTTTTACGCTAATTGACTCGTATCCTCCTTTCGATAGGTGGGATCATAAACATAATTAGGTCATGGTATTAGAACCATTATAAGCATAAGAAAATAAGAAGAAAAGAAGAACAAAGACAAGAAAACATAAACAGAAACAAAATTTTATGCCTACCTTGTGGTCATGAGATGAACAAACACAAGCATAAGAAAATAAGAAGAAAAGAAGAACAAAGACAAGAAAACATAAACAGAAACAAAATTTTATGCCTACCTTGTGATCATGAGATGAACAAACACAAGAAAAATATAAATTAAAAGCTTCATTAGAAGAATTATTGTTAGAGAGAAGAAGAAGAAGAATGAGCAAAAGAGAAAGATGAAAATAAGAAGATATTTATGGTTGTGATTAGAAAGAGGTTAATAGGTAAGTTTTGGAGAGAAAATTGTGTTTGGAATACGCTAAAAATATACTTTCTTTCAATAAAAGATTCCAGTAAATTACTTAGGATAAAAATTATATATAAAGGTTACCGTATGATTTAAACCTGAGCATTGAATAAAAATTCAAGATTGATTCTCAGCCCACTAATAAACCTATCCGTCCGATAACAACTAAGATTGATTCACAAAAAAGCTTAAAAAAGCAGTTATGTTCTTTCATCACGTGCTAAGTATCTTCTAGGAGGAGGTTACCATCCATCCTCCCATGTCGCCCTCTCTATTTCATCTCATCTTATCAGTTAACATCATTCCATCCGCTCAATCGACCTTCGACAGGTTCCACTACTTAATTCTCTCCTCTCGAATTCCATCTCATATTAGTTTTCTGCTAATCTGAATGCAGCCCATGTAGTGCAATAATACTAGTAGAAGCAAGGAAAGCTGAATGTTAAGGCATATATATAATTTTTGAAGTTTTTAGTAAGTTTCAATGTTTCATACTCCAATTCAACTTCTGTATTTATGTTATGTTATTCATTTTACTCTTGGCTGTTCGTGCAATTGAGATTGATTTACACCATAAAGTCATACTAATTAAGAATATTAACTATGATATCCATCGTATAATTATAAAATGAAAATCGATTTATGAACAACTATTTATAACAATGAAAATCAAGGAGGTATAACTGTATAAGGTACTTAAAAACGGGGCTGGTTGTTGATCTTTACAGTTTCACGGGTATCACCTTTTCCGGCGGGTTCAGAACTGGACTGGACCGGAACCCGGACACGGTTTTAATCCGGGTCTGTTAAACGGGTTTGGTGGGTCAGGTACACAGGTTTTACGTGTACAACCCATGAAATGCTCACCCCAAAAACTGTGTGCTCTTTTTTTATTCTTTATTATTACTGATATTATTTAATTATTTATTATTGTTACTACTATGCCATTTTATTATTATTTTTTTTCGGTTATCCGGAGCATATATTTCCCGTCCAAATGGTGACTTTCCTATTGATTCTCAGAAGCAGGTATATATTTATTTTCTGATGCATGCATGCTATGATTTGTGGCCTGATCCAAAATTCCAAATTAATAATGTTCAGTTGCAATGACATTACAGAATATAACAGTTCTAAGAGGACAATATATGATGAAGTGCATCAGAAAATAAACAACTGGATTTACCAGGTAATAAATTATTTGATCACCATTCTTTCTTGATTAACTTTGATAAATCTCTTTTTAGATCACTAGAGTGTAAACTAGCCAAACCGACCCGAGCCCCAGCTTGGTTCATTTGATTTATGGGAGCTAGAGCTCCGATCGTTTGTTAGTAATTAACTTCATACATTTTAATCATTTTTATATATCTCGAGAAAAAACTTAAACGAGCCTAGGCTCAGCTTGAGCTCGTGTCCAATACCCTGAAACGAGCCAAAGCTTGGCTCAACCTCGATTGTGTAGCGTGAAATTCATGCATAGAAGTCTAAAATAGTTAAGGCTCAACGGGACTACATGATCTTCCTATGCAACTATGCAAGGCTTGAGCCCAGCTTTGACTCATGTAAAAATAGGCATTGATACAGTTTGGGTAATGGGCCAAAAAATAATAAATGGATATATTAACTAACTTAACAATCAAACCAAAGCAAGTTAATCGGTTTGGCCAGTTTGAGATCCAAATGATTCAGTTTTACGGGTCAACGGCTCTGTTCGATTGGGTTTTTTCAAACTTGGAACTGTCCATGTAAACCAGACCTGCCTTTTAACCATTATTAGTATACATATTTTCTAATTTTGGAATGTGTTGTTATGTGTATGCATTACAACCATGAATCATCTTTTATCTTCTAAACTAAAGATTTTTAATACGAACTTATCGTCAAAATCGCCAAACCAGTAAAACCCGCTGACCCAGAATTTTTCAATATCGAACCAAACCGTTAATATCTGTCTCAATTTCTGATAAAATGTTTCACCCTTTTCATATTTTCTTCTTTTTTGGGAAATTCTTAGCTTGAGGGATTCGGTTTTTCTGAATGCAGGGTTTTAGAAAGATCCGTCCGGACACATGGGAATTCGCAAACGAAGCATTCGCAAGAGGTCAAAGGCATGTTTTAAAGAACATCAAGAGAAGAAAAACACCAAACTCTTAAGCTTTATCTCCAGTCAACGAAACTGGAAAGTCGAACTTAGATGAAGTCGGTCATCTAAAACACGAAAAACAGGTTTTAATGATGGAATTAGTGAAACTCAAACAACAACAACAAACTACCTGGCCAAACTTCAAGCCATGGAACTAAGATTACAAGGAACCGAGAAAAAAGAACAAAAGATTTTACTGATGGATGATTTGTCGGTTTTTGGAGCCTCGGGTTTAACATATAATTTACTTGGTGACACTCTTAGAAGTGGCGCTAATAACCCGTCTATGCACCCCAGGTATATAAGTTAAAAGAGTTATAAGCACGGTTTTAGTTCTTGTGGTTTGATACCCATATAACCCTTTTATTCCATTAGATTAATTTTGACATTTTTATTTCAATAGTTTCATTTTCATATCAATTAAAGTCCAACCAACTGACCACGTTAAATGTTTTGTTAATTTTTTTATCAAAAGACCAAAATACACTTGGAGTATTTGTGCTACTTGTCAAGTTAATAAAATCTTAGTGGCTGCAGCTGGTATTAATATACTTTTATTTTCAAGTGAGTCCCAAAGATTTTATTATGTTGATAATCCAAGGGTATTTTATTAACTTGACAAGTATTATTCTTTTAACGAGGTTAACTGAAATATATGTTTTCGTGACGTGCAGGCTCAGGTGCTATCTTTAAAGCAATGGTTTAAAAAGTTTAGATGAGATTTTACTAATGGATGATTTGATAGTTTTTGAAGCCTCGTGTTTAACATCTAATTTACTTCGTGACGCTCTTAGAAGTGGCGCTAATATCCCGTCTATGCACCCAGGTATATAAGTTAAAAGAGTTATAAAAACGGTTTTAGTTCTTGTGGTTTGACACCCATATAACCCTTTTATTCCATTAGATTAATATGATTATGTCCAACTTTAGATTAACCCTTTTATTCCATTAGATTAATTTTGTCCTTTTTATTTCAATAGTTTCATTTTCATCCAACCCGATTTCTTATTATATACAATGGCATTAGTGTGTCATCTAGAGTTGTGATACAGCCCGATTCAATAGCTTTGGGTACGCTGGTAGCTGATACAACACCTACCATTAATGGTTTTTCTACAAGTGCTCGTGATGATTATGGTTTGGATCAGCCAACCACGGGCTTCTCATTCATTCCCGAGGCCATTGAAGATATACGTCAAGGAAAGGTTTGTATTCTTTCACATTGAGGGTAAAATTTGAAATTAGCATTGTATTATATTTTACACCAAATTTTGAATTGTATTGCAGATAGTGGTGGTTGTTGACGATGAAGACCGAGAAAACAAAGGCGATTTAATAATGGCAGCATCGTGTGTTACACCCGAGGCCATGGCTTTATTGTTAAACATGTAACTAGGATTGTTTGTGTCAGCATGAAAGGCGAAGACCTGGAACGATTGGAACTTCCGTTGATAGTTGATAATAAAGATAATGCATAAAAGCTCTGTACTGCCTTCATAGTATCAGTGGTACACATAGTTTTCTATACATTAAACATTTTAAAAAAAAAAAATTAAGATGAATGAATATATGTATGACTATATATTGGTGTATGTACTATGTATGATTCAAAACATGGTACAACAACGGGTGTGCCAGCACGTGATTGGCAGTAACAATAAAGGCTTTTGCTTCCAAAGATTCACAACCTGCGGATTTTAACCGACCATGTCATATATTTCCATTGAAATATAGGGAAGGTAGTGTTTTGAAACGAGCAGGTCATATGGAAGCTTCTGTTGGCCTAGCTGTGTTAGCTGGGTTTGACCCGGTAGCTGATGATTCGATGGCTCGCTTGCCAAAGCCTTGCGAGTTTGTTAAACGGAAAATTTTAAAGATAATATCTATATCTGATCTAAATTGCCAAAATCAACTTGATTTGACCAAAATTAAATGGGTCAAAATTGCCACCTTTGAATTCATGGAATATTTATTTTTTACGTGGATTTAAATTTAGGTATAGAAGGAAGACGGATAGGCTAGTGGATCGGGCTTCTGCTGCACGTGTACCTACTATGTGGGGCCCATTTTTCGAATATTGTTGCAAATCGGTGTTGGATGGAATCAAGAATATCGCTATGGTCAAGGTGTGAGAAAATTTAGAAAAAGTATCATTTGTAGGTGGAAAATCGACCCGTTTACTTATGAACAGTCATTTTGGTTGTGTTTTATGGAAAATTGACCCCTTTTTAGTGGATAAAAAATATTTGTGGGTCAACCATATGTTGCAAAATTTTAAAGTTTTCATAGAAATTTAATATTAACTTGATGAAACATTTTCTTATTTTTAAACAGAGTGACATTCGGGACGGGAATGAAGAAGATGACGAGGAGAATGAAGAAGATGATACCGTAGACTCAGCTTCAAGTTCCCCGCCAAATTCTAAGATTCCAAGAACATTTTTGATTCCAAGAAGATGAAGAACATTTTCTTATTTTTAAATAGGGTGTCATCGGCCGCAACCGGGTTGTTCGACTTTGACTGGTTTTTATAATAAGATTCGTAGAATGCGTGCATGTTTTGATTGAGTCTATGTTACGCTTTTTAAGTTTGTTATTTCAATTTTTAAGTTTTATCTAAATTTGTGTTACAATTGACAATTGTTTTGATATATATATATATATATATATATGGGAGGGATATTTTGATAACCTTGTTGAGTTGTAACATTTAATTAAATGGATTGGAATATGTGGTTGAGATTAAATCTGACAAAAAGTCAAGGTAGAAGAGAGAATAACTATATACAGTGATTACACAACTTTAAACGTTCGTTACACATATGTAATAAGTCGACTCGGTGCGTAAAAAATTATGTAATTTTTTTACGTGTATGTAACTTACATATATTACGCATGTGTAAGAAAAATTCGAAAAAAAAAATCGTTACACTGAGTTCTTAAAACTCAAAGGGGTTCTTATTTGAAACATATATATTTGAACCCTCCACTATATATATATATATATATAGGATATATATATGGGAGGGTTCAAATGAAAACCACTTATTTTTATGAAAAATTGAAAACTCTAATCAACCAATTAGAATTTTTCTTTTTCAATATTCATTTTTTAATTAAAAGGTTAACTTTGTAAATTGACACACTTGGTATAGTTTCTAGATTTCCATAATTTTCTGATTCCTTCTCGTTAACTTCCCTATTCTTTCTCTACCATTTTTTCTTCAAGCCATTCTCCTCTATTCTCTCTCCTATTTCCGGCCAACCTACAAACAACATCAACATGATTCATCCCCACCTTGATCGTGATCCTTGTTGATGTTCGACCACCATTTCATACATTTTAGGTTTATAGTTTCTCGTTACTGTTTTCAATTTCATCATAATATTATTGGAAAAAAAGAGGCTGCTTAGCATTCAGTTTATGGAGATGGAGCCGCCAGTCTGAAGGTTATCAATATGGTTGAGCTACATTGGTCATTCTTCTGCTAAAACAAATGGTGAGTGGGTCAGGTGTTAATGTGGGGGAAAATGACAATGAAAAATGGTAATGAAGACATTTATGGATTTGAAGATGATTTGATGATTACTGTTCATATGGCAAACAAATATACACATGTGTAACAGTATTTGTTTTGAATCGTGCACATATGTAACATATATGACTTACATATATGTAGTTGAGGGCACATATGTGTGACAATAAGTGTTTTACATATATTTAAGATTATGAGTTTCATAGTAACTTGTGTTGTAACAAGATGATGTATAATAATAATATTTTTTTTTGTATATTTTGAAAATATGTATATAATTCGAGTTGAAATTGTTCCATTACATATATGTATTTAGTAATTATTTTTCGTAATTTTTGTTTCTTTAAGGTTACATATATGTATCTTAATAGAAAGATAGGGGATACATATATGTAGGTTGATGATACAGCAATAAATTTTCGTTTACATCGTTAAAATGTGTAGTTTATGTTAATGATACAGTAATAATTTGATGATATGATTTTTATATGATCCGGTGAGAAGCAGAAATAAGAATGATGGGTTTTTGTCTTGGGTGGACTTGCTTGTTTGTTTCGTTTAGCTCCTGGCTGTATTAGTTTCTCTTTTACCAATTAATAAATTTCGTCGTTCAAAAAGGAGGAGCGGAAGGAAGATTGGAATTTAGAGAGATTCATGGCATTTGGTTAATTATTGGTATCACCAGCCAAAATAAAAAAAAAACAATATTATACCGAGAATACCCTTGATGATCCAAACAATAACCTTTTCTTTCATCATAATTACAAGATTGCCATTTTTTTAAAATTAACCATAGATTAGGTTTAATCAATGGCTAAGATTGAACATTTTGGTTTTCAAGAAAACTATGGTTTTCAATTGAACAATTCCCATATATATGCTAAGGTTTAAACATGTTACTAGTAGTTAAATGATTGTTTTAATTATGCATCATATATTAATGTAAAATATATTTACGAGTATTTACATGAATCTCTTAATCTGAAACATAGGTTGATAAATGTCTAAATTTGATGCATAAAGAAATCCGGATGCGCTTTCGTTCCAACACATGAATATATAAATATGACATGAAGTGACACACTTCTATTTGCAATTCCTATGAATCCGTATCTCCCAAATGCATTGTACCGTAACCAAACCCTCGCATATGTTATTCAATTAATGGTACTATCACATTATTGCGTTGATATTCCCGTCCACCAGACGGGTAAACTGCTAGTTAATTTAAGATGACCATAATTATTTATGTTACAAGTAAAAATATTAATTTAGACATACCCGGTTCAACGTGCCAATTAAGTTAACGATTACACATGTAAACAATGAAATGAATATAGATTCAAGTATTTGCACATATGAAAATAATATTAATAACTTGAAATGAATAATTAATTATTCAATAATAATAATAATATAGCGTTGAAATCGATGTTGTAACTTCACCGATACAAATCAATGAAAACATCATAATAAAAAAATAATCTTTCATGAAAATCAAAAATTTTAAAACGGGTCGGGTTTTTGGGTTTGAAACATAGCAAATGTTACAGCATTCCTTACTTTTAAAAATTTCATTCCAAAATAAGAAAAACTATGACAAAAGTCGTTAAAAGAAACTTTTAAGGTTTTTCTTTGTTTTTGTATTAAATTTTACATAGCATAGAAATTTGCGTGACTGGAAAAACATTACAAACGAAAATATGACAAAGACACTTATATATAAGATGTACCAGCGGCGTATACACCATGCCCTTATTATACCACATTTGCACCGTTATCCAAAACACCCTCGAGTCTAAGTTATGATACACAATCGTACGTACTTATGATTTTCATGCGAGGACTTGGATAATTATGTGTCAACCTATAGTTATCTTCATCGTCAGATGGTCCGCATAATTTGTCCCATTGTATGGGTTATAAAAACAATAGATAACAATTTTTTTTAAATATATCTTTGTTGGAAAATAACTAACTGATGGACTTTAGTGAACTTTAATAAATAGAAAACCAAAATATCATCCTAAATATATGAACATTATCAACAAAATACAATAAACGAACTTTAAAGTTCATAGTAAAAAGGTCATTGTTACAAAAGTCAACAAAAATATAGAATCAAGAATAAACGTGCGAAAGTTAAACGTGCGAAAGTTAAATTTTAGAGGAATTGGGTTTGGATAGATGAGATAATTTATGAATTAACAAAATTGAGATAAAATTATACATACGGATTATATTAGTTAGCTATATATGATCATAAACATGCTCATAGCCCCTAGTTTTAATAAGCAATAAATGTTTGTGGTAATAGGTTAGAGGCTGCTCGATTAAGTAATAAATTTCGCATGAATTATAGACTAGAAGTATTGGAGAATAATGAGGATGATTCTAAAATAAACATAAACAGAATAAAATGTGTGAGCGGTGAGAGTAGGTGCATCAAGATAATTGACGTGAGGTTGAAGTCCCACTCAAATTTAATGCCAAAATATACTAATTAGCTAGTGGTAAATGGGTATCGAATACAGGGAGTTTGTGAAAAATGTGTTCACTAAGTAATTTATAAACTAACAAAGATAAAAATAAAATGCAGAAAGTAATTTCAAAGTTTGGTTTGTTTGTTTTTAAGAAAGCAATTTGTAATTAACACGAGAGTTTATTTGTAATTTATATATGTTTTAACTTTTAAAAACAATGTAAATTGTTATACTATTAGATGGTTTTTATTCCCTTTATTTTACTTTTTGTTTCAACTAATTATAATATTTAACAAACTATATTTCTAAACCTTAAACTTGGGCAAGTGTCAGTTTTACATGTTTTGTATTTGTCAGTTAAAATTTTCTTAAACTTTGGTTTCGTATTTGTTATAGTTGGTCTTTAAAATGACCGAAACTTATTTCATGATTTAGAATTATCCAATCGTCGCATGTTTTTATATCAGCATTTCGACGTTTGATAACACGCCTATAAAATATGATTTTTGACTTACTAATTCATTTTTACCAATTTGTGTTGGTACTGCCGATACTAACCGAATTTGCGTTGGTTCACAATTGCAACGTGCTGGGTTTTTTGTTCCACGTATGATAATTTGTTGTATTTTAGCATTGACAGGTTTATTTCTTTTGTTTACCTTCGATGTCGTAACCCAATACATGTAAGGCCCCCGGTCCCGAAAGCTCTACTTTGGTATTGGATTTACTCATAAACACGGTTCTAAAATCAGATTTAATTAAAAAATTTTGCAGAAACATGAAAATATCAACCAGTATATTACAAAGCATAGATCTTGTCTTAGCATAAATTAACTTGTCTTAAAACATAACAAAATTAACACGTGGATCTTCATTCTTCGATGCCAGTCTTCACTTTATTTCATTATCACGTGCCTCCCCTCAAGCAACTTGCCGCAATCAATTCACCTGCGTGCATACTAAAAGTCAGCTAGGCTGAGTGAGTTCTAGTTTAACAGTGACAGGATTATTTTTACACATTATTTCATATTTATTCATACACGTTCTTTCGTTTACGTACAAATATTACTCGGTACTATTCTTACATAGTTCTTAAATTTTCTTACATAGCATACAACTATTCTTACATTCTTGCACATATATTATAAGGGTCTGCCAACCCAACTTCTTGCATAGATATTATAAGGGCCTGCCACCCGATTTCTTGTACAGATATTATAAGGGTCTGTCACCCGACTTCTTGCATCGATATCGTAGAGTCGGCCACTCTATTCCTGCCCATGTATTAGAAGGGCCTACCACCCTTATTCTTACATTATATTCTTATTTGACTCTTACAATCACATTTAGTCATCAAACTAAACACATACAAATTCTTACCACATTCTTTCATTTTTGCATTATTTGTTCACCTTCATCATATATGTATATAAGTGTGTGTGTGTATATATATATATATATAGGGTGGGTTCTAGTGAAAACTCCTTTTAAAGAGAAAACTTAAAAACTCCTAAAAACTTCTAAAAAACTATTTTTAACTTTTTTTTTTGAAGTTTCTTTTTTTTCCCCATTATTCTTATATGCTGTTATTGGTTAAAAAAAAAAAAACTTGTCGGTAACCTCGTCGGTATAGTGCGCATGTGTAATAGTGTGCATTGCATATATGCAAAAGTGTTTGTATTGCATAGAATACAACACTATTGCACATATTTGATACACACTATTGTATATATGCAATATAAGACTAATACACACATCGAATACACATTAGTACGTATGTGTAATACAACATTAACGCACATGTGCACCACATCGACTTTTATTTTATTATTATTTTTTTTCCATATAATACAACACTACTAACACATATACAATACACAAATATTGAATATATGCAATAAAACAATATTAAACTCAAAAATACATAGTAATACACATGTGTAATACAACAGTATCGCACAGTAATATGTATATGCATTACAGCGGTTTTTTTATTTTATTTTTATTTTTTTTATATTTTTCGAGTGAAATATAAGAAAATATAAGAATAATGGCTAAAACAGAATTTTGAAATATTTTTTTATTTTTAATTAAAAACAATTCTTTAGGAGTTTTTAAGTTTTCTTTCTAAAGGTGAGTTTTCTCTTGATTCTCTCCATACACACACACACACACACATACTTCTAGTATTACAAGTATGCACACGGCCCCGAAAACATTTCAAAAGAAATGGGGCTAGAAATCATCTGTAGTCGGTTTCTCTCTGAATTAATGGTAATGCCCTTCCTTAGCTGTGCACGGCTAACTGTGTAACAAGTCACGAGTATCAATTTTCTATTACTACTACTTCATACATCTACGTTAATGAACCCTCCAACTAACTGGGGTCCGGGGGCAGCGCCCCTGGTAGCGGGGTCTAGGGGCGGCAACCCCTAGCAGGGTCCAAGGGGCAAAGCCCTTAGCTGGGGTCGAAAATAGGCATTTATCAAAAATGCATCAGAAAAATGAATCGGGTTATGTTTTACAACAATTTGATTCGCATGCCAAAACCATTCAGTTCGCATGCGAACCATTCGCATGGAATCATTCGCATGGAACCATTCGCATGAAATCATTCGCATGAAACCACTCACATGGAACCACTCGCATGAAACCATTCGCATGGAACCATTCGCATGAAACCATTGGCATGGAACCATTCACATCGGATGGAAACAATTTGCATCGCATGGCTATGCGATGCGATTCTGTATCGTGCGATCAGAACCTCTTTTTCTTCGTTTTTACCATTTAAAGACATATTCCTCCGAGGTCCTTCCTTAAGACCCGATTTTACCCTTTTTATGGGTTTTGGGCCGTACCAACTTTGTATACCCGTGTTTTACAAAGTCTGGATATCACCTTTTTGTCCTTTATCACACTCGGTAGCTCATGGCTCATAAAGTTTGTGTTTTTCTTTCATCTTACAACCCGATCTATCATTATATCGGTTTGCATGTCGAATCCAACCTTAAAAACTTAACCTTTTGTCGATACTCACCTTTTTGGTCTCGGGTTCGGGTTCGGATCTGGACCAACTCGTGGATCTAAACGTGTTTCTTGGTATTTGATGATGTTATACACGAGATTTGTCTTTCCTTGGGCTCGGATCCAAATCCGGATTTGAAAGAGAATATGTGTGTGTGTGTGTGTGTGTTCTTGAGTGTTTAGGTGGAAAAAAACAGGATGGAGAAGAAAATGGGATGTTTGGTGGTTTAAGGAGGTTTATATAGGGAGGGGGGGGGGGGTCCATGGGCCCCATGGCCCATAACCTCCTCCTAACCATTACCAAGCCTAAACCCAACATGACTCAAACACAAACACATAATTAAATTAACATAAATTCCTTTATTTATTATTAACAAAAAGTAGGATGTTACAATACAGGTTGATGTCGCATCGACTAACAGCACGTTCGTGGTTTAATGTTTTACATATGTTTTTTTGTTCGTTTTAACGGTCCAATCGTGAATCACGAGGTCCTACGTCCTAGTATATATTAAAAGGCATCTTACAGTTATCTCACATAACATAAATGTTCATCAAACGTATATTCCTCTTTGCTTATGGTACATGTTTCTTCTACATCCTGGCATTCGTGTCCATGTTGATAAGTTGAATAGTATTTTAAGAAGATGTTAGTTATTGCATCGCTGTCACCATCATTCCACTACAACTACAAGATGTTAGTATTTTAAGTTGAATAGTACCACATCGCCGGACATGATTGACTTTTAAACGACGTCAATCACCTCATACTCCGTCTCTTTCTTCTTTCCCTTGAAGTTAAATTTATCTTTATCTTCTTTTTTTTTCTAATTCCATTTGGTTAGTGTTCTTATTACTGATTTTTCATCGACTTAACTGTATCTAATTCGGAATTGACTCACTTTCGCTTTTATGGCCCCAATTGAATACCTGTGCTTATGAGGGGTAATTTTGAGTAATTTTCAGTTTAGGCTCAATAAGGTGTTGTTTGTTTTTGAAGACATAAACCGTCTACAATCTGATTTCATGTCTGCAACTGAAGATGTGGTCTGAAGGTCTGCAATCTGAAAATATAATACCGTTTGTTTTATAAACTGGGTATCGTCTGCATAAGCTGAAAATTAGTTACATATCATACATATCAAAGTAGATAGAAGTCATTTAATGTCTGTAAACTAGTAAAATAATTGGTGGTAGGCGGTGGACGGTGGTGGTGGCGGACGGTGGGTGGTGGTGGTGATGGACGGTGATGGTGGGTGGTGGACGATGTTGGTGGCGGATGGTAGGTGGTGGTGGTGGCGGACGGTGGGTAGTGGTGTTGATAGACGGTGATGGTGTTGGGTGGTCGACGGTGTTGGTGGCGGATGGTAGGTGGTGGTGGTGGGTGGTGGTGGCGGACGGTGGGTGGTGGTAGTGGATGATGGTTGTGGTCGACGGGTGGGTGGTGGTGGTGATGGGTGGTGGTGGTGGTGGTGATGGACGGTGGTGGTGGGTGGTGGATATGGTGTTGGTGGCGGATGGTAGGTGGTGGTTGTGGGTGGTGGTTGCGGACGGTGGGTGGTGATAGTGGACGATGGTTGTGGCCGACGGGTGGGTGGTAATGGTGGTGGTGGCGGGTGGTGGTAGTGGACGGTGGGTGGTGGCGGACGGTGGATGGTGGTGGTGGACGGTGGTGGTGGGTGGTGGTGGTGGCGGACGGTGGGTGGTGGTGGCGGTGCATGATGGGTAGCGGTGGTGTTGGACATTGGGTGTTGGTAGGATGTTAAGAAGTGTGAAGACGTGTGAAGAAGTTAAACAATAGCTTCTTTTTTAAGACCATAAAAGCAGTTTGCAGATCTTATTTAAAAAAAAAACAAACAGTCTTCAGAAGCTTATGTCTGCGCGCCCGCAGACATAAGTCTCCTGCAGATGTTTTAAGCAAAAACAAACACCACCTAACTTGCTTTCTTAAGGAAGTTATCTACTGCATCCACAAAGTTAAAGAATTTTTACACGAAACCCCTTTTCTTCGGTTTGTATTTTCTTTAAGGGGATTTCTCTTTGACGGAGCTTTTTTTCAAGGGGTATGATGGATGTCGCGGGAGAAGAAAGCTTTACGCGCCAACGGTAAGTTGAAAAGCATTGAAAGAGATCCCAAGTTCAGTCACCTTCTATATTCTTGCTCCCAATTCATGCATATGAATTTGTTTCTCAATAAATTCTATACGTAAATCAAGTTATTTGATTTATGTATTAACACAATGTTTGTAAGTAAAGTAAAATCTTATAACGGTATGTTTGGTTGGAGGTAATGGAATGAAGGGGGAATGGAATAGGAGAAGGAATGGAATGAAATGGATCATTACATTCCTTTGTCTTGTTTAGTTAACATATGGGAATAAAATGAATAATTACTTTATGTTGTTTGGTATCAAAAAAAAATTGTAGGAATGAAATAGAAATAATAAAAACACTTCTATCTCAAAATACTTTTTACACACACACACACAAAAACCCTACAATGGCGATGGTGGTAGCTCCGGTAACGAAAATGGTGGTGGTGGTGGTCAGGCGGTGGTAGAATTGGTAGTGATGGCAATGGTAGTATGTGATGGTGGTGGTGGTGGTGGTCCGGCAACGACATTGGTGGTGTCGGTGATGGTCAGGCAGCGGCGGTGACAATGGTTGCGATGGTTACGACGACGTTGGCAGCGGCGGTGACGGCGGTAACACTGGTGGTAAGGTGGTGGTGGCGGTGGTGGCAGAGGTAGTGGTGGTGCCGATGGTAGTTGTGGTGGTTGTTGTTAGGTGGTGGTGTTGTTGAGAAAGTAGATCAGTGAAGGAGGAATGGAATGAAAAAAAAAAGAAAGGGGGTGGAAAAGAATGGTTTTGATGGAATGAGATTCCATGTGTAATGGATGATTTCATTCCCTTGAGCAACCAAACACCACTTTTTTCATTCTCACACAATGAATTATTCCATTGCCCATGTCATTCATGCATACCAAACGCTGCCTAAGTGTTTGGAGTAGGTGTTGGTATATCAGAAACACGAACCGAAGAATATGAATAGCAATATGAATGAACAAGTATTGGATTAATTAAATAATAATCAATCTTGGTGCTTAATACCAATTATCGATGTTTTTTTATATACAGAAGGAGGATGGATAACTGCCCCTAAAAAACCGTTAAGACGGTTATACATTTAATGACGGCAGCAGCTACTTAAGTTCTCCTATAAAGTGAAATCCTAAGTTTAATTATGTTACAAATTACAAATATGTCATAGAAATAAATAATAAACCTAACTAATGTTTATATTTCTAATACACTCCCCTAAACATAGTTAGGTTTAAGAGAGTTCTTGATTGGTGATAGGCTTTGATGTGCATCATCTAGGGCGAGCTTTGCTGCCTTGAAATCAGTCTTCCGCACTTTGTGTTCGCCATTTCGTTTCTTAAACATTTGTTTTACTCCTCCATCATTTCCCATAAACATTGCATACTCATGTGCTTCTTGAAGTCTTTTATTGATCTCGGCTGTTGCGTCATCTTCTTTTAGTTCACCGAAATCCTTGTAATCTTCTTGATGCACTTTAGTTTCCATAACTTCATTTTCTTGGCTGCAACCCGATATATGATGATTTGCTGAGAGACTTATGTACCATACGTTAGCCCACACCCCCTTGTCCGATCCAATAACCAGTAGATGTTCTTGATTGTCCATGATGTTGGATTGATTTCTGTTTCCTACTTCCAAAGATTGCTCAATTAAGTGTGTGGCTTCATGATCTTCTTTAATTGGACAACAAACAATGAAGTGCCCGATGTTGTTGCAGTAATAGCATCGTTTCTGATTTCTTCTTCCTTTTCTTTGCGGCATTTTCTTCTTATCCATGGTACAATGTTCGTTGGACTTCATGGTCGATTGAATATAAGTAAGAATGATTTTGAAGGTTGTTGACTCTGATACCAGTTTGTTCGTATATCAGAAACACAAGAACCGAAGAATATGAATAGCAATATGAATGAACAAGTATTGGATTAATTAAATAATAATCAATCTTGGTGCTTAATACCAATGATCGATGTTTGTTTATATAAAAGAAGTAGGATGGATAACTGCACCTAAAAAACCGCTAAGATGGTTATACATTTAATGACGACGGCAGCTACTTAAGTCCTCCTATAAAGTGAAATCCTAAGTTTAATTATGTTACAAATTACAAATATGTCATAGAAATAAATAATAAACCTAACTAATGTTTATATTTCTAATACACTCCCCTAAACATAGTTAGGTTTAAGAGAGTTCTTGATTGGTGATAGGCTTTGATGTGCATCATCTAGGGCGATCTTTGCTGCCTTGAAATCAGTCTTCCGCACTTTGTGTTCGCCATTTCGTTTCTTAAACATTTGTTTTACTCCACTCCATCATTTCCCATAAACATTGCATACTCATGTGCTTCTTGAAGTCTTTTATTGATCTCGGCTGTTGCGTCATCTTCTTTTAATTCACCGAAATCCTTGTAATCTTCTTGATGCACTTTAGTTTCCATAACTTCATTTTCTTGGCTGCAACCCGATATATGATGATTTGCTGAGAGACTTATGTACCATACGTTTGCCCACACCCCCTTGTCCGATCCAATAACCAGTAGATGTTCTTGATTGTCCATGATGTTGGATTGATTTCTGTTTCCTACTTCCAAAGATTGCTCAATTAAGTGTGTGGCTTCATGATCTTCTTTAATTGGACAACAAACAATGAAGTGCCCGATGTTGTTGCAGTAATAGCATCGTTTCTGATTTCTTCTTCCTTTTCTTTGCGGCATTTTCTTCTTATCCATGGTACAATGTTCGTAGGACTTCATGGTCGATTGAATATAAGTAAGAATGATTTTGAAGGTTGTTGGCTCTGATACCAGTTTGTTCGTATATCAGAAACACAAGAACCGAAGAATATGAATAGCAATATGAATGAACAAGTATTGGATTAATTAAATAATAATCAATCTTGGTGCTTAATACCAATGATCGATGTTTGTTTATATACAGAAGTAGGATGGATAACTGCACCTAAAAAACCGCTAAGATGGTTATACATTTAATGACGACGGCAGCTACTTAAGTCCTCCTATAAAGTGAAATCCTAAGTTTAATTATGTTACAAATTACAAATATGTCATAGAAATAAATAATAAACCTAACTAATGTTTATATTTCTAATAGTAGGCATAGCCACAAATGACAACTTGCATTTTGGATTTGCCACCAAAATTGTTTGATCAGAATTTAAGATTTTGTGTATATGTGGCATCAAGTTTTAAACTAATCTTTGTAAATGTTGATATCGAATGCATTTTGGGCTTCACAATAGACATTGTTTTCATTACGCTTTGTTTTGTGAGATTAACAATTTTGTGTATACGCGGCTTTGCGCAGGATAAAGTCCAGATCAATGGGGACAATCTAACTTTGAACATTCCAATGCTTCTTTAGATGGTCATGGCACCGCAACTTGAATCAAAAGTTGACCACGTACATGCTTTCATTTCAAAGGCAATTTGGTAATGTAATTAAATATTATTCATTATATAATTAACCCATAATTTCTTTTAAATTTATGAAGAGAATTTTCATGTAAGGAGGCAACGGCCTTTTAAAGACTGCTGATCTTCAATTGTTCATGATGTATCAGATTATTACAACATCATCAGTGATTTTATGGGTACATAAATATATGCACACAGTAATGGAACAGAGGCTACCATAGCGAATATTGCAGTTAACACGGGTCGACTCCGAGTTAACAATTTGAATGTCAAATCAATTCAAAAATATTCTAGCTACTCTATAATATGGCTGGTAAAGTTGAAAGTTAAGTAATGCTAGATCAGTTGAAATTGATTTGGATCAGTGGTAGAGCATTTTAATTTGAAAGGGTTACACATCATAATGCGTTTTGCCGTTGTATTATGGGAGCTTTTGCACAATAAGTTACCAGCCAATGTTTGTCTAACCTACAGGTTGCATGTATTGCAATTCTAGAGGCAAAATACTAATTTCGAAGAAACACAAGACGGCGCATCAGCCATGAAAATTGCTAAGTTTCACATGCTTAACATATTCACATATGGTAACTAAAAGACATTTTGATATTCGCATGCCAAAGGTAAAAACAACTTTTTGTTTTTTAAGACATTCTTTAATAGTGCAAAGTAATAGTTTATTCGAGTATTTAACATTATCCTTCTTGAACCGTTCACACAAAATCCTGGTAAATACGAGTATTACAAGGATTATGATGACTTGGAGGCAAGTTTTTTAAACCAAAGTCCCTGTATAATCATGTTTGATTAATCTTTTTTTTTTTTGTCTTTCTTTTTCTTAATTTAATGCATCACCTTACCATTTTGTTGATGTATTTCCATGCTCATTTTGATGTTGCCAACAATTATGATGAATAAATATTCACAGATTCAGTTAACTATTTTTTATTGTATATGCTTTTGGCAACTGTTGTGATAGGTATGTTTATGTAAACATTAGATATGGGCTGCTACTGTTTTTTGTTACATTAATTTATCCAATTAGAATGTGGTGGCATAGTTGCAGGTTATTAAGTTTGCTTTGCCCATGTAGAAGTTTCTATGCCTTCAAACATGTAATCTGTTTAACTCGCAACGCATGGGTAATCAAAGCATGATGAAAGAACATCAGGTTCGAGTAACACCGTAACAAACACGTAACTAGGTTACTTGCATGACTGAATGTTGCCTCCCGGCGCGAAGCGTGGGGTAAAATACTAGTTAAAATTAAAAAACAAACATTAAAATAGAAAAATACAAAAAAAAATACGAATAAAAATAATAATTTATACCTCGTCTTCGCTTTATTCGTATAATTGTCATCTTCATCTTCGTCTTCAAAGGGACAATTCACCCAAACCTGTCGAACCAAATCCACCTTAAATTGATTATGTATCTCACTTGATGTGAGCAGTGATAGTTTTGTGTTCGTTGTTCTTTGGTTGCTTCAGCAAATTGTTCTGGAACGCTTCCTAATATATAGTGTTGATATATATATATATATATATATATATATATATATATATATATATATATATAGTGTTGGCATATTGCTCTACCATTTTTAAAATCATATTATACAATATGATACACATACAGGGGCGAAGGTTTATTGGGACCAGGGTGAACCCAACCAATGCCGTTTTTTTGGTTAATAGGGTAAATTTCGTGATTTTTGTCCAAAAATTTTTATAGGTATTGAGTACGGTCACCCCTGATATATTTTTCAAAAAGCTAACGGTCACCACTGAAAAAAAAATTATAGTACCCCCACGTTTGATTTTTAGTTTTATAAAACATTGCATTTTTATAAACAAATACTCGTCGAATACTGAAAGCTTTGTTTTTATAAAACTCAAACTTGAAGGGGACTATTTGTAACAATAAAAATAAACTTGTTTAAACAAAAAAATAAACAAAAAAGACTCGGGTTTGCCATTGGGCATAGGGTTTGGACACCATCTAACATTCATTTAGTTCAGAACTCAAATGCACTGCCTATCTAGAGACCACCAGCCTAAGCACGCATCTAATCCGCCGATCGCCGATGTCAGTCACCACCTTGGAGACAACCAACCAGCACACACAGGACAATGCCTTCAGCCTTGGATATAGGGGTGTTCAATATTCTAATCGGACTCGATAACTCGAAATTCGATTCGACTCGCAATCGAATTTGAAGTTTTGAATTCGATTTTCAATTATTCGAATTCGATTCGGTTCAAACTCGATTTTAGTAATCGAATTTCGATTCAAATACGAATTTATGATTTTAAATTTGATTCGATTTGAAATTCGAATTCAAATTATAAATTTTATTTTTATTATATATATATATATATAAATATATATATATATATATATAATATTTATGAAAAGATAAACTACTTAAATCTTTTGAGTTTTAGAGATTAAAAATTGAAAGTTAATCGTTTTGGTTAATAATTAATGTAATTGGACATTATCATTTTGAATATTTATGATGCGATAACTTTAAATGCTTTATTTATTTAATTTATAGACTTGTACTTTTTGTTGTTAAAAAACTCAAATTTATAGTGATTTGAAAATTGAAATATATTTTCTTAACTGAATGTGAATCGAATCGAATCGATTCGAATTCGAACTTCATTTTCGAATCGAATTTCGAATTAGCTATTCTGAATTCGAATCGAATTTGTTGAATCTATTTCGAATTCGAATCCAGCTTCAAAATTTCAAATTTGAATAATTCGATTATTCGATTCGTTGAACACCCCTACTTGGAGACACCGCACACGTCACGACACTGAGTAACCGCACAGCGCAATCACAAATCAGCAAGGTAATTGTTAATTTTAGTTTATTATTCACCATTGTTGAGTTGTTAAACATTGTATTCCATCTATATTAATAATTGTTTAAGGATTATAAAATTAGGCTTTATAATTGTGGAATTAGGGATTTGAGGAAATTGATCAATTAAGCTTATAATTGGTATTGTATGGTGAAATTTTAGTTTAACTCAATTCTATATAATCTTTTTAGGATCAGGTTATTCTACAAAGGTGAACAAAAATGAGAAAGATGAGAATGATTTATAGCCATAAAAAATGAATAAAAAATCATAACTCAAAATTAAAAAAGTATAAAAAAAAATTAAAAAAAAGTAAAAAACAATAAAGTTTCTCTCGTCTTTCTCGTTCCAAAAAAAAAGACACAATGTTAGGAAAAAAGATCATTGTGTCTTTTTGTTTACAATTTGTTTTTTTTTTGTTTATTTTTGTCATCATTATATATTTTTTTCCTTAACATTGTGTCTTTTTTATACATTTTGTTATATTACGTAACATTGTGTTATATTTTGTTCGGTATTGTGTTATATTTTTCGATCTATTGCGTCCTTTTTATTTTTAATTGTGTCTTTTGTTAATTTTCATCATTGTGTCTCTTTTCTCGGTATTGTGTCTTTTTGTCGTTTTTTGGGAACGGGAATAACGGGGGAAACATTTTGGTTTTTTAAATTTTTTTATTTTTTATTTACATTTTGAGTTATGATTCTTTTTTTGAGAGATTTTTTATGTGGTTACAAATCCTTATCGCACTTCTTATTTTTGTCTCCCTTTGTATTTTAACTTTACCCATCTTTCTAATTAGGTAAATTATGGGAAAGCAAGACACTAATCATTCTTTTTTCAAAAAAAAAAAAAAAAAAAAAAGATGATGAACAAACAGGTAATTCTTCTACTCGCATTAACACGAATATTTTAGGTAGTTGTTGTTAAAAAATTATCTAGTTTTTGTTTTTTTATTATTGTAAAAACAATCGTTTGAACTTTGAATAAATGAAGAAAAATTAGATATTTAGATTCAATATTGTCGACCCGACCGAACCGAATCGCGGAACCAAAAATTTTTGGGTTCGTGACTTCGATCACCGTTGTAACTGTGGCCAAGCTTCGCCACTGTACCCGTATGCATGGCATCGCTCATTTTTGTCAACGACCATACACGACATAGTGTGGAGGGCGACATTAGGACGATTTTTGCCTAGCATTAGCCCACTATATATGGCCTTATGCATAAAGTTGTCATTGTCTTTGTTTGAAACACTACAATAGAAATCGGCAAAAGCGACAGCCATTTCGGTCGCAAATCGGTTGCGAATGCCCTTTTGCGACTGAATTGCGACCGGTTTAAGCGTTCGGTTAAACCTTGGTCGAGAATTATTTTGCGACCATTTATTGCGACCGAAAATATTGTTGCGACTGATTTTGCGACAAAAATTGTAGTTGCAAATTTAACGACCGAGTCGTTTTTGTGACCGAATGTTTAGCGACCTAGATTGTGACAGCAATTTTCCCAACCGGTTTTGCAAACAAAAATTTTACGACTGGCTTTGCGACCGAACCTGTTTACGACCGATTTTGCAACCGAGAATTTTACGACAGGCTTTGTGACCGAACCTATTTATGTCCGATTTTGTGACCGAAAAATTTTGAGGCTAATTTTGCAATCGGAAACTTTTACGACTGATTTTACGACCAAATGGTTAGCGACCGCAATTGAACCTCTTTGCGACTGATACGTTTAGCGACCGAAATTGTGACAATCTACTTACACATGATTTTGCGACTGACTTCGCAACCGAGCTTTGGTATAAATTTGCGACCGGCCTTTTGACTATAGTTTCGGTCGAAAATAAATACTTAGAATTCAAAGAATCTTTTTTTTCCCCATTTTGCACTACTTATAAATTTCAATACCTTAATCAAATAGTTGCAAAGTAAACAAGATTGATCCGATTCAAAAAACAAACAAACAAACATTAAAAACAAATACGACAAAAGTATAGAGGTACAATGAGAAATCTCAAACATAGTTGCACCAACAAAAAAAAACAAATTTAACTAATTAGAGACATTTTTAGTTATGTTCTTCAAAAGGAATTGAATTTGCTCTTGCTTTTCATTGTTTTTCTCTTGCATTTTGGTATTTGCAACCCTATTTTCCTTGATTTGCTCCATCATTGAAAGTTTCTCCGGCTCTTTATTTTTCGTTCTCTAGTGTTTCTTTTTCTTGTCATAGTTGCACTATTTCCTCATTCAACCGTTGTACCTATAATTAAAATACAACATTAAAATCTAATTTTTACAACATTTTAAAAGATGTTTCAACCTGTAAAAGTAGATTAGATAGTACTTTCAAGATTGTAATGCTTTAACATCTCACTAAATAGTGCACTTATTTTCTCATTAATATATGTTAATTTATTATGCTTATTGTTAGCAGTGAACATTTAACGGGTCACATCCGTCAAACCCGTGTACCCGGTCCGCCAAACCCATTTAACAAACCTGTATTCCCCATAAACAGGTTTGAAGATTTCACACAAACAAGAATCATTCCGATCCGGGTCATACCTGACGGAACAATGTTTGAATCGTGAGCCCGTGAAGATCAAACTTTTGTAACCAATTTGCGACCAAAATAGCGGTCGTTTTTGCCGATTTTTGTAGTAGTGTTTCCAACAAAAACAATGACAACTTTATGCATAAAGCCATATGTAGTGGGGTGACGCTAGGCAAAAATCGTCAAATGAAATTTTTTTGAAAAAAGAAAATTTTTGTCAACGACCATACACGACATATTGTGGAGGGCGACATTAGGACGATTTTTGCCTAGCATCACCCACTACATATGGCCTTATGCATAAAGTTGTCATTATTTTTGTTGGAAATGATATTTTTTGGAAAAAGAACTGATTTGGTTAACGTTAATAATTTAAACATGTCTGTTTTTGAACAACTAAATATTTGCACATTTTGGATTTGAACACATTACCTCCTATTTAACATCTTAACCACTTTATCACCCCACCAAAGTTATTTGATATCAATTTTTTTTAATATTATTTATATCATGATATAAATTAACTTATGTGAAATCTATACTTTTGTAATAAGTAATACCTTATAAGTTATGTTATAAACTTTTATTATGAAAATAAATGTAATTTGAACAACCATGTTATCATAGTAGAAAATACGAAAGCTCAACGTACTTGATGTATGGCTAGTCAATAAAATATTAAAAGTACGTAACATCGAAAGCTATGTGGTAGTGCAGCATTCGAGTCTCCATCTCCTGCGCTTTTCGTGATACTAAAACTAATCTGATGTGGACCCAACTTATTTCGTGCGTACATATTGATTATAGGGGTTCCACGTCTCCACTTAAATAACAAGAACTGGTTTATTGAGATTTATTTACATTTTGTATAGTTTATTATTTGATGTAAAATAAGACCAAATATCTTAAATATTACTCAAAGTTAATAAATGACCACGTACATATGATCATGGTCAAAGCATGAATCAACTGTGGATTTCCCGCTAAAATTCAGTCCCAGGTGTTGAATAAGAAACTATCAAGATTACCGCAATTTATCGCACTGTCAAGCTATACAACACTTGCGAAAGCAACTCAAACTTACGAGCTAAAAAAATGATAATACCATGATCGAAGGCAGCCCACTAGAAAGGTTTCTTGAAGAGTAAATTTAAACGATTACATGCAAGCTCTCTATAATATAATCTTTTCCGTTAAAAAAAGCTTTCTATAATTTAAATACTTTACCTTGGTTATTCTGATACGTATTATAATCAAGGGCGAGGCTTTATAGGGACCGGGGGTGACCCCAGTCACTGCCGTTTTTTCGATTAATAGATAAATTTCACGATTTTTGTTCGAAAACTTTTATAGGTATTGAGCGTGGTCACCCCGAGGTATTTCTCCAAAGCTAGCGGTCACCACTGAACTTTTTTTTTTATAATCCTAGCGTTTGATTATATATATATATATATACATATATAAAACCTCGTATTTTTATAAACAAATACTAGTCATACTAAAAGCTTTGTTTTTATAAAACTCATTGAATGTGGCTATTAATTTGTAATAATGATACACTTGTTTAAACAAAACAAAAAAAAAACGGGATTGTCATTGGGTTAGGGATTGAAAATCATCTGCCATTCATTCGGTTTAGAACTCAAATTCACTGTCTTATCGAGTCACTGGAGACCATCGACCACCACTAAGCACACAATGTCGTCTACCGTTGTCGGCCGCCATCCTGGAGACCACTAGCCACCACCGACAGGACAACGCCTTCAGCCTTGGAGATACCACACACGCCGCAACATCGAGTAACCGCTCCTTTCCTCTCGCATATCATGAATACTTTAGGTCTTTGTTGGTTAAAAAATTATCTAGTTTTTATTATTTTTTTTTATTATAAGAACAATCATTTACATGAATGAAGAAAAATTAGATATTTAGATATCATATTGTTTGACCGACCAAACTAGATCGCGACCCGAACCGAATCACCACCCGGCCCGAACCAAAAATTTTTATGTCCGTGACTTCAGTCACCGCTGTGAGTAAGCACAAGTTTGTACTTGAAATATTGAAGAAAGCGAAGGAAATAAATATTGAGATGGAGATAAAATATATATGATGTTGGAGATTAAACCAAACTTAGAAAATTAAGGGTTTTTTTTTTTTTTTGGTACTAGTATTTTTTGAGTTGTTAAGTGTTAGGGCTTTATATAATTTAGAAAGACTTGGTTCGCCCATTGTTGGTTGTTACGAGAAAATGCATTTGACCTCCCGGAAGCCCCCGTTGTTAACTTGCTATCTTAGTGGGTTGGCAACTTGGCATATTTCACATGTTGCCTCCCTATGACAGATGTAAATTTGCTAAGGATTCAAACTTTTGTGTACACTAATTAAAGTAAATCAAACACCTTTTTTGCAAAAAGAATCCTAAATTTGCTAAGGATTCAAGCTTTTGCGTACACTAATTAAAGCAAATCACACTCTGCCTATCTCACTCCACCACTGCTACACCTTGGATCTGGATGCCCATGTTGGAGATGCTATAATGCTCTAATTTCTTAAGACTTTTTGGGACCTTCGAAATGTAGAGCTTAAAAGAATAAAGTGTAATTTTTAACACGCTAGAGTCGCCATTGCAATATTGTGTATAAAGTCTCACTTTGCATGACCTGAGGAAATTAAAGAGCTAAGTCGTGTTAAATTGTGTGTCAGTGCCTCATCAAAACTAAGATTTTTTAAATTTCTTGAGATATTTTTATAAAGTCACACTTTGCATGACTTCAGTGAGAACCTATGACCAAATCTAAGCTTTTGTATAAAAGCGTATAACTAATGTTGCATATACATTTATATAAAAATATAGAATACCATACTGAAAATAGAGTGACCGTTATGCCAATCGAATATGCATGCTTTCATATTAATATTTTTTGTAACTGAAAAATAAAAAGGCATACTAATATCCTCAATTATGTCACTTTTAGTGGATTAAAGCAATGAATTAATGATTTGGGCTAGGCATATAGTAAGATTGTCAGTTCGAATCCCGAGCCTATTTGTTTTTTCGTCCTGCTGTGTGTTACGACATAGAGTTCTACTCTTAACTGTCATGTGGCAGAGAGTTCTTTAACTTTTAAATCAGCGTAGACCCGGTCAAGACAGCATACTCATACCAAAGTGAGGCAACAGGGCTTTACAATTCATAGGGCTATCAGTTCGTGTTTAACAGGTTAGAGACGATGCGATTAACACAAGTATCAAACATGGAAATGACTCTTTTAATAATTGACTTTAGTGGTTTAAGTATGACAGTTATGCGTTTTATGTACCAAGAAAGAGAAATAACGTACTAAAGCGTCTTAATTTCAATTATTTTTAAAAATGTATAAAAAAATTTAAACTGAGTCTTAATTTCAATTTTTTGTACTAACAATTCGAAAGTACGGTGTCGTAAAAAAAATGACGTTCCAAAAAATGATAACAATAACAGTTTAAAGAAAAAGTTATCCTGAACTTCTGCCATTTAGCAAACTTGTCCAATGCGTTACGCATTTAAAACACTGAATCATCATTTTATTATTCATTTATTTATATAATAATAAGTAACAATAATTTACCTCAAAAAATCGGTAGCTTATCAATATCATATATAAATTTCAAACCACCCAAATAAATACCAACCAGTCAAATATATCTTTTGTTATAGACGAGTACGTCGTAACCCGTCTCCAATCCACAAACCAACCCAACCCAACCCAACCCAACCCAACACAACCCTTCTTCTCTCTTTACGTGGTTCTTGACCCACCGCCGATCACCACCACCCACCACCCGCTCGGTGTTCCGACGACGGGTCACCATGACCCCCAAAACATTCATCATCTACTATTTATCGGAACACCCGGAGATTGTCAATTTCCGGTGGAGCCACACCCAATCATGGGGCTCCACGTGGTCATTCCTCTTCACCTCCATCCTCGTCTACATCCTCCTCTCCCTCCTCCTCCACCTCCTCCTCTACTACCGCCGCCGCCCTGTCCCGCTGGGTCCCATCCCCGCCCTTCATTCCCTCTCCATGGTTCTCATCTCGCTTACCATATTCACCGGTATCCTGTTCTCTGCGGCTGCCGAGATCAGGGATACCCGCTGGTTCTGGCGACGGACCAATACGACCCCGTTTCAATGGTTTTTGTGCTTTCCGCTTGGCACGCGTCCGTCCGGTAGGGTTTTCTTTTGGTCGTATATTTTTTACTTGACGCGCTTCCTCCACACGCTCCGGACGTTCTTTACCGTGCTTCGGAGACGGTACGATTAGAGAATATTATTATAGGATATATAGCATTATAGTTTTTGTGTACTACGCCTAATAATCATGACTAGGCGTTGATTGATTAGCTGCTATCCCATTGGCAAAGATGACGCCTTTTTAAACCCCCGGTACTTTTAATCGCCGTTTTTAAAAATATAGTTTATATGTTTCGTTTATTGATTAGTGTCTGCAAGTCTTTTTATTTCAGCTCTTATTTTGGCCCCGTTGAGTTATTTAAATCTTTGGGCGGCTTCAAGTTCCAAAGAAAATAAGAATTAAAAAGAAATTCCCCATCAAAAAAATAGTCGAGTCAGCGATTAATCGCTATTTGTTCAAAATCAGTAAAAATTAAAAATTTTATATATAAAATTTGGTATATACCTCTATAAATGAAAATCAGATATATCTTTCAATCCGATTAATCCTAACAAGTGACAACTGCCTAGGGATTTTACAACACAAATTACCACAATTCGGAGATGGTTTTAATCGTGTGTATATATCTGATTAATAATACATGGCACCTCATGGTTATTTTTTTTATTACTACAGGAACCTCTCGTTCTTCCGCCTTTTCAACCACTCGATCCTGATCCTCATGTCGTTCCTTTGGCTCGAATTCTCGCAGTCGTTTCAAATATTAGGGATTTTGTTAACAACCTCTATATACTCAGTCGTGTACGGGTACCGGTTCTGGACAGCGATTGGCCTCCGAAGCGCGTGCTTCCCGTTCGTGATCAACTGCCAAATGGTTCTGCTCGGGTGCAACGTCGTCTGCCACGTCGGCGTGCTTCTCCTCCATGTTAAGAAAGGTGGTTGCAACGGAATTGGCGCGTGGGGCATTAATTCGGTCCTCAATGCTGCCATTTTGATGCTGTTTGTAAATTTTTATGTGAATAGTCATCTCAGAGGACGGAAGAAGTCAAAGTCAAAGTCAAAGTCAAAGTCAACGTCGGATTGCCGTGATGATGTGGACGGAAAAAGTAACGGAGTTTGTGCCAATATGGGAACTGATAGTATTGGTTGTGGCGAGAGTAAAGACAAAGATATTTGAGAGGTGTGGCCCACTTCTTGAATTTTGTATTTTTTTTAGTTTTAACTTTAGTTTTTTCTATTTTGTGGGCGGTGGTGGTATAACAAAATTACAAAAGATGTATAAAAAAAGGTAAAGAAATAAATCGCCCGTTGATGATGAAAATTATATGTATAATTAATGGGAAAGTGTATGATAATATAATGTTGTTACGTGTACATGTACTTAATAATGTTAAATTGGAAGTTAAGCACATATCTATGTTGAGTCCTATAAATGAGACTAATGCGAGCTCTGACTAGATAAAGGATTATAAGTCGAGCTTGTTTCTATGTTTCGAGTTCGAGTCCGATATGATGAACGGCAATGAGTATTATTTTACAATTAAACGAATTTTATTAGTATACGTGAGTATGGTGGTGGTTGATAGTTGAAGTCAATGGTAGGTTAATATTTGTGTAAATTGTTTATAAATGAGAATAAATGCATTCGGAAATTGGTGCATGTGTTTTATTTGTTTTTTTCTTGGCGGAGGTGGTTAAGGGTACATCAAAATTAAAATAAAAATAATAATACATATAGGTTAATGGGAAATTGTATGATATTATGACGTTGTTACAGTATTTAAATAAATATCAAATTAGAAGTTGAGCGCATATCCAGAATATTGAATTTTTAAAAGAGCCAAAGTTGTACTGATTAGACCACTTTTATTTTGGGGATAGAAAACCGAATTAATCGAAATAATTGAATTAAAAAAACCGAAGTATTAACAGACAATTATTTTTTTATTAAACGAATTTTCGGTTTCGGTTCGGTTTTTCATTTCTCAAAAACCGAACCAATTGATAGTGATGAAGATTATGAAGATGATGAAAACTGGGACTAAACTTTGAAGATGAACAAGATAATGAATGAAGATTAAGACTAAACTTTTAGTGTTTTTTTATTAAAAACTTTGTTGAATTTTAACTCTACTACTCTAGCAACTTTGTATTCGTATGGTTGCACGTAGCATGCGCCTACTTTAGTCTCTTTTATTCAATTTATTTGTGTTACTTTAATATACAAGCTTAAAATTATCATCATCCTCATCTTTTTATTTTTATTTTTTGCAATGTCTATACATAATTGAAAAAAATCGATTATAACCGAACCGAAACTGAAAAATAAACAAAAAACCGAAAACCACTAAAAGAGAGAGATTATTTTTTTTTTCTTCTTTTAATAAAAGGTTGGGTTATGTTGAGTTGCCAATAAGGATAGTCTTATCTTAGTGCTCTATTTGACAATTGTATATATTTTCTATAAATTGACAAGAGTGTGGTAGTTGATTCTCAGTTGATCATATTCGAAGTGAACTATATGTTAGAATAGGGTGTTGGCGGTCAACTAATCATAATTTTGAGTATAAATTTAAAATGAGCCACTAATCATAATTTTGGGAAATACTAACAAGCCGGTCGGGTTGGTTAAGTCTGCTTGACTAGTCGGTTCCATTGGTTTGTTTGAGTTCCTGTTTGCATATAAGTCAGAAACACAAAATTCGGAATGGATCGACAAACACATGAAGCGCATTGGACACCACCCATTAAACCATTTTTTTTCAATTATATTAGTGGGCCACACAAACTTTGATGCGCATCTTTCACTTTGAAGCCAGTAGTTTGGTCGGTTTCGGTTTTATACCCAAGAAAGTTTCAGTTTCCTAAAAATATGTGAAAACTTTATGTAAAGGTACAAAAATATAGGCCAGAAAGATTCTACAATTCATGCACAAGTGTCTCCTGAAAAGGATAAATACTCATTCTTTTGCTTCACTATTTCCCTATGTTGCTTCATTTTTTAAATATTTTTGTTTATCTCACCTCGGCAAGAATATATGGCAACTTACAAGTCTATACTCCTTGTCCGGATTTCAGCTAGTTAGTCTGCTTTAGTAGAACCGGTATCCCGAACCGACTTGTTTTTGTTTTTACATGTCCGACTCATTTCCTGTTATCCAATCCAGTAAGATCAGCGGTCTCTGGTTTAAATGTTAACACATCTGATCAGACTAACCGATCGGTTCCATTTCAAAATATTGTCGTAAAAAAAAACATGATATAATATATTGATATAGATTTTATAAATAAAATCCCATATATGTACTCTTCGATAGCTGAAGTAGGTCTCATGGACTCATGGTTTTGTGGCCGAAGTTTTAGCCAACAGGTATGACATTCATGTATTACCACTTCTGAAAAGTTCTTAACTTCTTATATAGTAAAGTAACTTTTATTTTCTGGGGAGTGTATTAATCATTTAAACAAAACAAATGCACTTGAGCATATCTATTGTTGGGTTTGAGTGATAATCAGTCAAAATTTTATTTATTAAAACCCAGTTTAATAATTATGACAAATAATAATTAATCCAATTAATTAATAAATGCGCAGTGGCACATAAACGAGTAATCAGCACTAAAACAAAACCCGACAAGATCCGGTTACAAAGCATACGAGCACGGTTATAACAACGACCAATTAAATATAGGAATATTGGTTTTAAATAATCCCAACTATGCCTTATTAGTAAATATCAGTCCCAACTTTACACTTGCCTGTTGACAGTCCCAACTATTGGTATATTTGTTTTTAACAGGCCGCAACTAACGGATGACTAACTCCGTTAGTCTAATGTTTACGTGGCACGCCTAGTTGTTAAAAAAATCTACGTGGCATCTGATGTTGAGTAGGCTGCCTTGTTGAATCCACCACTAAACAAAAACTTATAATCATCTTTATCGCATCCACTCTTTGCAACCCACCACCAGCCCACCACCCCTGCAACCATCGTCGGAAACGACAACCACACACTTCACTTTTTAGACTTGCTCCGGAACACACGACCACCCCTGCAACCATCGTCGGAACACAACCCACCACCCGTCGTTGTACCTATGTCTCCGGTGGCAACAACTACTTTCCCGGCTGCTAATTGGGTGGGTGTTCCTGCCGCCACCAAACCCTAGCACTACAACCACATTTACATCAATCATAATCAATTATAAGATCAAAAAGCCTAATTCAATTCCTTACCAAAAAGCCCAAATTATATCAAACCCTTACAATGCCGGAATGCATATTCAGATCCCCGCCACCACCATCATTGGAGACACAAATCGTTTCCGGCTAATCTACAAAGTACGAAATTGACAAAAAACAAAGTTCGATCTGCTACAAACCTGCTATCTTTCGGCTCGCCATCACCTAGTAACCCCCTTCAGATCGGCTCGACAAAATCATAGTGTCGAAGCCCGGTACAACGCTCCAGATATGCTCAGCTCGCCATTAATCGCAGGTTGCAGTGATGGTGGTGGATTTGATAAGGTGGTGGAGGATGGCTGAATGGAGGAAGATGGTGGTGGCTGGAATGTTGGAGACGGTGGTTGGTTGTGGTGGGAAAGAAAAGGTTGGGAATTAGGGATATTATTTTTATTACCACCACCACCACTACTATTATTATTATTATTATTATTATTATTATTATTATTATTATGCTTAGTTGCCACGTAAGTTTACACGCAATCAAGTCTTTGACAACTAAGCATGCCACCTAAGCATTTGACTAACGGAGTTAGTCATCCGTTAGTCGCGGCCCGTTAAAAACAAATACACCAATAGTTGGGACTGTCAGCAGGCAAGTGTAAAATTATGATTGATATTTACCAATAGGGCATAGTTGGGATTATTTAAAACAAATATTCCAGATATATATATATATATATATATATATATATATATATATATATATATATATATGTAAACCGACAATAGGCTAAGTATAAAATGAAAACCCACTTGAGTTGTGAAAACTCTAGAAACCCATTCTCAACCACATGTTTTTAATTAATGTTTAAATCTTGTGGTTCACAATTAAAGTGAATAAAAAATGTAAATATAAATATAACATTTTCTCTTTCTTGAAAACATATATAAAAATTAGTAAAAAAATGTTAAAAAATAGCAAAACATTTTTTTTTTATGTTTCGATGTTTTGTATTAAATGTTACAACATATATTACATGTAACAAAAAAAACGATGTTACATAGGATTTTCGCGGTTTTCACAACTCAAATGGGTTTTCATTTTAACCTTACCCTATATATATATATAATTTTATCTCGGTTAATAAATAACCGGTCGAGACACCGAGCGTTAACGGGCAACGATAGGTGACCTACGAGACCCGACGGTGATGGTGCACAAGGCAGCAGCGCTGGACTGTAGTGGCGGCCTCAATGCGGCGGCGGTGGTTTGGTGTCACGGGACGGCGGCGGCAGAAAGGGAGGCCGGCGAAGGTGGTGGCTTCACAGAACAACAGCGGTGACAGTATGGAGGACAGCGGCAATGATGTGGGGTGATGGAAGAGATCAATTCTCTTTTGGTAGCTAGGTTTTTATTTTTTATAATAATAGGTTAACTAGTTTATTAATAAACTAGTTAAGCTAATACGGGCCACCAAGCCTATTTCTTATTTTCAAAAGCCCAATCCATAAAATCACGCTAATATATGTCATACCCGGTTAACTAACTTAAGCGGATTTCACGCTCGTTACCCAAGGTGTAACTCTAACAGGTCAAAACTCGGTCAACCGTGTTGACTTAACCGAACCGGTCCGTAAATTCAACAGTCTCTCACTTGGATGGTTTCTGGTTAAGTTCCCCAACGCTAATAGCCAGCGATGCTCTAGCTACCCATGGTTGCTTCCAACAAGTTATGACATTTTAAAGTCCTTATCCAAAACATCTTGAAATACACTATTGCAAGATAATAAGCTTATGATAATCGTTGTAATCTATTCTCGCTTTGATTATTAGAGAAAGTTTTAAAATCTATTGTGCTGTGAATATATACAAATGAGCCGGTCATCAGGTATCTAAACGGGTAGATTCAGATTATTGTTTTATATATTGTAATTAGTATAAAATTGAGGCTTGTAATTACTATAAATTACAGGCTTGTAAACAAACCAGACGAACATGATAACATGAAACTTCATATGAATTTCAGAATCATTTTTTCGTCTTCACAAAGTTTGGCAAATTGTGCTCTTCAGAAGCTAGAAGAAACAAAATACAACTTTTGACTATTTTATTCTAGCAAAAGAGTAATTATTGTTTGAATAGGAGAATTTTTATATGGGTAATTAATATGCATATTGCATTTTTAGTTTGCCTTTTAATTTAAATTTATATAGGGAGCTATCAAGCATTCATGAGAAGAATTATAAGCCACTAAAACGGGTTACATAACAGGAAATTTCTAGGAGTTTATATAGAAAAAGTTTGTGACTTAGATTAAATTGTTGCATAAGTGTAATCCATATTTGAGAATAACTAACATTCTCTACAAATTGCAACATATTCATGACAACAAATATAATTAACGTATGTCAAAAAATTTTGTGTTTGCTTTCAACGAAATAAGGGACAAGATATGAAGTAATAGTTGTTGTCTATATATATAAAATTAGATTTTGGTTATCCTGTTGATAACATGTAAATCTATTGCTATGGTACCACGATATGAGGGACAAGATAGGAAATGATACTTCTATCAACCGAATCCTTATTGTGTTCCCGTCGCCACGCGTAGACCCACCTACTAGTTATTGAATACATGTTAGAGGTCGCATGACTTTGAAGTTTGAACCCAACATATGCCTGGATGATTAAAAGGACATTGAGCTCAGCCCAATATAATCTTGGGCTCAGTTCAAACAGTATTAGAAACAAAGCCCGACAATACCAAATCATTTACATCCAAAATAAATTAACTATATATCAATTAGCAAATTTTGTACGTGAGTGTGCTTTCTATTCAACTTTTTTTTCTATTGTTTTTTTTAATCGACCAACTAAGTAATGCCGGGTATTCTGTACGCGGCCCCAATGGTTAAAGGTAGCCCGAGCCGGCCTCGAGTCCGGACGGACGGAGCCCCTAGCGGTCCACCAATTGAGGGAATCCCCAGATAAAACCCGACCCCCACGCCCGTCAAACGGCACGACAGCAAGAAGCCAGTAAAACCGGGTGAGATCAGGACTCGAACGCTGGCAAGCCAGGGTCATCCCTCATATCTCCCATATAAATTGGTGATAGTGAGATTTGAACCTACTACCTCTCACTAGTAAAGTGAGTACTCTACCATTGAGTCTACGTGTAGGTACAAGTCACGCATGTTTTCAAAAATTATATATCATACTATTGAAAGTTAAAAGATGACCTCTTCAATTCCATTAGGCATTAACCTTATTACTTCTATCGTACACTTTTATTTTTTATTTTTCAACCAATCACCCATTTACATGTGGTACACTCATAAACATCTCATTGTCCGTTTATAGGTTTTAAAAAAAGAAAATTTTAGAAATAAATAATCCCAACTTTTGTGTATTAGTCGATAATAATCTCAACTTTAAAAATCGCTACCAGGGGTCCCAACTTTCAACTATTTTTGTCTCAATGGTCCTCCGATAAAAAACACTTAACGCCGTTATGTTTTTTCCCGACTTTTACAACGATGTTTTAGGGCTTTTGATCGAAAAAACGATACGAGTCGACCGATGTAAAACTTATCTCGAAACGGTGATCCAAGTGACGAAACAATGTTTCAATTCGGGTGTTTGAATTTCTAATTAACAAAAATCAAGTCATTTGAATCTCATCGTTTCGAGATAAGTTTTACATCAGTCAAATCGTATCGTTCTTCTGATCAAAAGCCCTAAAACATTGGGTTGAAACTCGGGAAAAAACGTAACGGCGTTAAGTGTTTTTAACAGATGACCATTGAGACAAAAATAGTTGAAAGTTGGGACCGCTGGTAGTGATTTTTAAAGTTGAGATTATTATCGGCCAATACACAAAAATTAGGATTATTTATTTCCAATTTGCCTTTAAAAAAATAGTGTGTTACAATATTATTAATATACCGCTGTGATATGTTTATTTATATGTAAGTTATAATATAAGTTTAGTTTAAAACCGAGTTCTGTGTGATACCATACATTTTAGCAAAGCATAAATTCACAAGTCGTTAAAAGGATTTTTTTTTTTAAGTGCTATTCTTTCTTTCTTCTTCTACACCTACAGTTTTACATTTTATGAGCGTGTTTTTCATTTCTTTTAATTTGTCCATGATGGACCGAACGTTGTGGTGGGGTTGTTATTATTAACACGTGGGTTTACATAAATGCTTTTTTTTTCATATATACAATTTCAAAAGCGTTAAATTTTTTCATAGTTTCGCTCATTGCAATGAGCGATGGTATAATAGTACTTGGAGCTATCGGTGCAATGTAGTGTTGTTAATGTTCATTTCTTACAATATGTTAAACCTATGATACAAATTTTTAATGCAACTATTACAAATTTTAAAACATTGTTGTATCACACGAATAATATTACTAAATTGAATAAAGTCTAAGCATTATTTAATTACCACCTAAATTATCCATAACATCATATAGAATTCCATTGTATTAAAACACGCAATTATACTTAATATCAGTGTTTTGAAAACTGGTACGTACCGGCTAGTTGAACCGATTATACTAAATTTTGGTAAGGCAACCGATATTTGAGCCCGGTATTTTTTGGGCAGTTTACTAAAACATCGTACCGTCGATTTTTAAAAAAAATACCTGTTTAAACCGAAAAAAAGGTTTTAAAACCAAGAGATTTTTTATATTTTTTTTCCAGCCCATATTTTTTTAAAATGACTTTTAACCTAACGAACAAAATTGAAACAGAGTAGGCACGGTGAAAAGATGATTCGCTAATTAACCAATTTTGTATCCTGGAAATCAAATGTTGGTTTCTTTACATATTTTGTAACCGACTAAGTTCGTATAAAAAGTACAAACTTTATCTTTGACTCGATAATTGTTCATATGTGATGTTTGATTCATGTGTGATGTTTATTGATGTACTTTTGGGTTATTCTTTAGTCGAATTGTATTTATTTGGAAATACATGCTAAACTATTCAACCCGGTTGAATTACCCTTTGCATCCCAGTTCAACTGGTTGTACCATTTTTTAAACATAATCCGATACGAGTAAAATACCGGTTTTTAAAACATTGCTTAATATTAACGATAGGTTAGTGGGCGAGGATACCCTTGGCCACATCATGGCACTGGATGCTGCCACATGCGTCAATTTTTATTTTTTTTAAATTTATTTTCTTTTGTTTTAAGCATTCTTTTATGTTATTATTTTGGTATGGTCATTTATGTTTGCTATTTATGGCTGATGCTGTTGCATTCATATCGTTTCATAGCCGCAATGGCCACATGGGTCATTGCGGCACCAAGTGTGGCCACATCAACCTTTTTTGTCTTAAGTTTCTTTTATGTTATTATTATTTTTTTTTTGGCATACTCATTTATGTTTATAACTTAGTGTCAGAACCGATCGAATTCACCCACTGACCCGCAATAGACCATATGGTGGCAACAGTTGCAGCTATATAACCTTTTTTCTTTTTCTTTCCCATTTTGGTGTATATATTTTGGGCTTACTTTTTATGATACGTGTTGATATCGAAATGAAATTAAATCATGGCAACTGAACGTATTTTAATGCATCGCCGCAATACGACATGCAGAAAATAGGGATGGCAATGGGTCGGGTTTTGGTATTCCCAAACCCATACCCGGTTATAAAAGTCTATTCCAAACCCGTCGGGTTTTAATCGGGTAATTAAGCCGTCGGGTTTCGGGTTTTCCCATCGGGTTTCGGGTTTCCTATCGGGTTTTGACAAGATACTCGTCGGGTATACCCGGCTCAAAACCCGTAGGGTTTCTACCGGGGTTTTGATAAAAAATAACTAATCGATTACAAAGATGGTTACCATAAAGGTAAAATATCTCAAATAATTGACATAAACAAGTTTCGGCAAATAATATATTTGGAATATAGTATATATATATATATATATATACTAGTTTTAGAGCCCGTGTCACACACGGGGTAATTCAAATTATAAAATTATAAGTAAAACAAATAATTACATAGCGTATATGAAAAAAATGTATTACATCTATGCTTGTATCTATACAATGTGTACATAAATTGATTTTATTTATATCACAAAATGATTTTTTTAAATGAACTTAATAAAAAAAATGTCTGTCCAAAATCATACCCGATAATGCTTCTTTCTATTAAAACATTCATTCTCGGTGTCATATATGTATAATTGAAAGAATTTTGGTTATGAACCAATTTCGAAAATAAGACTTCTCATACGATAGTAGGTCTAACCACTCAGCCTAAATACATGCGTTACCTTTATTGATATATTTATCAATTTACCACCATTCAAAGGAAAGTAGGATACTAAATTGTAGCAATGGATGTTCTTCAAGAACTACGTTTTTTTCTGAGCTACACCATAAAAATGATTTTGATAAGTTTCAGAGGGCTTCTCGATTTTGTCATAATGACAACATAAAAAATAACACGTAACATCACCAAAAATATGGGCCAATTTTGTCAAATAATAAAGATGATGGACTAAAATTATTCATGGTATAAATAATGGGCAAAATAAGACACAGAATGAAAATAGCTTATGTTAAGGAAATGAAGTAAGGAGACTCCATCCCACATCGGAAGAAGGAAGAAATATAAAACATTATATAAGGAGAGAACATTCCATGATAATGTTCTTAAGTAGCCTACCACTCTCCCTAGTCCTAGCGGAGGGTGCAAAGCACCCGACGCGCACGGGCTCGGGTGAAGGGCGCAATGTGGCGCACTTTGCACTTCGCACGCTCGCATCGCCAAGAGCCACCTTTGTATTTTTGGATGATGAAACGATATCAAAACATGGCAAGTTACCAAAAGATTAGGGACTAAAAATAAACATATTCGAAATTTTGCATCGTCGCGATACGCGAAGAATCTAAGCTGCATCTTCGCGATACGCGAAGTTGTAGGACACGTCACGAGGCACGTGTCATCACGCAGTGACACGTGGCGACACGTGGCAAGCCTACGCGGCGACTCATCGAAGCTAGTGCAGCTTCGCGATACGCGAAGCTGCAGAAAATTTTCTATAAATAGGGCAGCCATGGGGGGACCTCTCACCCATCCTCACACCTCAAATCTCACACACTTAACCTCGATAAGCGTGCCACGACCCCGATAAGTTTTACCTCAAATGTGTGCCGTAACCTTACCTAAATACTCTCTCGACCTTCCTCAAAGTAGAAGTGCGGTCCAAGTAGAGCATAAGCCTTTCGTATTACAAGTCATTCAAGGTAGGAGTCCTGCCTGATTATTATATTATAAATGGCTTAGACCCTAGTCGGGGATATAGCCCATACCTTGAATATATAATAAAGTAAGAAAATAGATTTTTATAAAGTTGTGATTATAAATAAAATAATATTTCTTTATTATATGTAAAGATTTCTTATAACAAAAGAAATTCGAAATGTACGTTTCTTCATGATGAAGAAACATGGTTTATAAATGATTAACAAAAAAAAGGACTAGAGGTCCTTATATTTATAAAGAGATAAAATGTCAAGGTAAAGGTTATGCAATTGGACTAAAGGTCTGAAGCTAGATCGTTGATCTAGTACTTATAAAACGTTATTCTCGTACTATAGGTCCAAGGTAACAAAGCTATACAAAACAAGGGAAAGAAACCAAACGAGAAGAAAGGTGAATACGTCCAACTTTTTATAAAACGAGTCTGTGAATGTTTGCATGGGATTATATCCCTAAAACTTTATAAACAAAAGTAATGCTAGCCCTCAGGCTATTGTATACGTTTGTTTGGATCCTTACATATGTGGGTAGACGGTGGGCACACCGCACCACACTTGCTAATGCCTCCGCCACGTTGGGCCTGACCTAAGTAATGTCCGAGAAGAGATTATCTCGTGTATATTGGTAGTTGCTAAGTCCTCGATGCTGCGGTATCGCTAAGAGGTTTCAAGTATAACTGGAGGTTTATAATAGTAAATTTAACTTGGTTGTTTCATAAGCCACGATGGGCCGGGTCATAAGATACCCGAGGGGATAACTAAGTATTTAAATGTTTTGTGTCAGCGTGTTCACCAGCATGTGTTGCTGACGTATTTTTTTATAACTGATTTACAGGTAATGGAGAATAGGTGTTTGGAGACAAGGAATAGCCGTTAGACGATTTGATGGCTCAATGGATGTTTTATTATTAAAATAATGTAAATCGTGGTTTTATTTTCCAAACACTTTTGTATAAATCAAACGGGTGTTTTAAAATCCCGTCTTATGAATATAATAATATTTTATTAAGTCTTCCGCTTTACAACCTTAAACTCTGATATATTTACAAAACAGGTACCAACTTACGAGTGTCACGCCCAGGCCCTAAGCCGGGGTGTGACAAGGGTTGGTATCAGAGCCATCGATCTTAGCGAATTAGGTATATAAGTATACCTAAGCTTTGATCAGAAATAAGTTTCAATATTTATTATATTATTATATAAGGATAAGATAGGTTGGTATTCTTTCCTATCTCTTATTATTCTAATCCTTATAGATGTCAGCATTCAAAAAGATGATTTGTTGTTGATTTTTGGAATCTATTCAAAATCTATTTACCAACTTTTGACCCGTAAAATCAAATTTAACTTCCACAAAAAACCCGAAACAATTTTCATTTAAGAAACATGATTTGTTGTTGATTTTTGGAATTCACCAAGTATTTTGAAATATATAGTAAAATAATATGTTAATATTTATATTTATAAAAATATATAGGTATTATATAAATATAGTGTAAAAGGAAAGTGAATAATTATTAATTTATTACATATATTATGCTATATTAGTTTTGGAGGGAAAAAATTGTGAGAATTAACCAAAACATGACAAGTGTCCACATTTATTTTACTTTATTAAAATATAGGTAGATATTATATAATAAGCTATATCGGGTACATCAGGTATATAATCGGGTAAATGGGTCTATGTTATCGGGTAATTGGGTATATTAGAAATCCCAAACCCGTGAAAAATTTCAAAACTATTCCCAAACCCGTCCAAAATCCTAACGGGTCGGGTATTACCCGCCCCATTTATGTCGGGTTTTCGGTTTTCCCATCAGGTTCGGGTTTCATTGCCATCCTAGCAGAAAACTAGAAAATAGCAAAACCTAGATTTTCACGCAACACCCTCCGTTTATTTTTCTTGAGCCACACCTATACCCATACCCTTCTCCTTTTGTTACCGTGACTATCAACCACCACCACTCCATACATATCGATCTGGAATCAAGTCAATTAGTCAAACTATCACCATACCTAGTATTAATGAAACAATATTCCTTTGCTCATACCTCCACTCTCCCTCTCTATCTCCGCAAATCGCAATCAGGGCCGGCTCAACGAATGTGGAGGCCTAAATAAAAACAAGATTTTAGGGCCTGTTCATGACAGTTGTTAAGAAAAAAACATTTGTTTATTAAAAATTTTGAACTCATAACCTATACTTTTGGAACAACCAAGCCTATCGCCAGTGACGGATTTAGAATTTTTTTTTATCTGGTTCGCTATTTTAAGATGCTCTAAATATATAAGAACGCGTATAAAAAAATTGGGTCGGGTTGACGATTCGGATTGGTTTAACGGTTCGGGTCAAGTAAGATTAATCATATAATAAAAAACGATATAATAACAAATAACAAAACAAGCAATATGCTTTATCCGTTTTAACACTATACTCCAACCAATTTTCATGTGTCTTAAACCACTCGGGACGAAATTTTCTTAAGCAACCACTAAAATCTCGTTGCGGAAAATTATGCCCAATAGGTTGACATGGCCCTCTTAGCAAATATGTTCTTCTAATTTCATCTTTTTGATTAGGATGATATGATGAAATCGGCTTTCGATCTGAAGGATCCCATGGAAGATCATCCAATTCGACTCTTGCCAGATTATTACTACTAGATGGTGAAGGGTCTCGTGGCCTTCTCGATAAAAAACGGTCCATAATCTATCAAATTTAAGTTCTGTAAAAGCAAAAATAAAATTCAAAGCCCTAAAAAACTAACATCTTTTTTGAACACTCAATCATCAAAAGTCTCATTCTAGTAGGTTTTGAAATTGTATTGAACCTCTGAATTATAATGAAAAATCGACAACTAGTGAAAAATAGTATAAGATTCATGGTGGAAATTTGGCATCAAAAAAATCTGGAATTTGACAATTACCCACATCAATTTTTCTCAGGGTTAACTAACGAACTACAAAAGGGGCGGGAACGCACCTGAACGCGGAGGGTATCGGCGACGGCGAGTTTCTGGTAAGTAGAAATCGAAGAGTTCTCGTGCACAATGTGTCAATGTTGACCGTCTGATCTGGCACCAGCAGCGCAGCGGGTCTTATGTAAGGTTTTGCAGTGCATTTAAGGTGCTCGACAAAAGTTCCCAATGGTGGATCTCTTGTTTATATTTTGTTTTGAGTTTTAATAGCACCTTCTTCTTTCTTTCTCTACGCAGAAGCGGTAGAGGTGGAGCAGGGAGGGAAATTGGGGGTGTTTAGGGTTTTTAAGAAAGGTGTATAAAGGTAATAGAGCACAAAAGAAAAAGGCAAAAAAAATAAGGTTGTGTGAGACTCGAACCCGGGTCTGCACACAAACACAATGCACGCCTTGCCACTAAGCCAGTATATGTTTTATGTATATATTTGAAACAAATTATATATATGGTTCAGCCCAGAAAACACATGGTTCGCTAAAAAAGTCGCTATTAAATGCTCCACTACGGTTCGAAAAACACCTGGTTCGCTTGACCCGGTACTCATGTGTATAAATCCGTCCCTGCCTATCGCAACACCAAACATTACTTTGAGTTTACTTTTACCCATTATAATATATCTATATATAATGTTTTTTTTAAAGATTTGGGGCCTTAATTAAGTGTGGGCCTAAAGCCCTAACTGTTTTCGCTACCCCACGAGCCACCCCTGATCGCAATCACCCAAGAAAACGACCACCACCGCTTCTCAAACTCTAAAACACAAGAACAAGGCTTGAAATCACCTAAGATCAGCCCTAAAACCGAAATCCATTGTGTTACAAAGGTGTTTTCAAGCTTCCGTAATCATTTACAACTTCATTTACAACTTCATTCCACAATAACTCTAAACCTTATGATCTTAACAGCAGCATGAGCCTTTGGTGTGCTTTCATAACTTGAAACTTGGTTGGTAAGCCAAGATTTATCAAAAACCTTCACTTTTATATGAAATCCAATTAAGAACATCCTTGATGCTAGGTTGTTCTTGAGCTTTCACTAGCATTATTAAGAGACTAGTTTCAAGGCTTTTAACATCCTCCTACTTGCGCTCAAGAAGGTATAAATCTCAAAACCATTAAAATTTACATTAAATAACCAAAAAATCGCATTAAACTCGTTCAAATATAAAAACTATAAATGTTGAGGCTTACATACTAAAAATAATATTTTTAGTACATAAATAAGTTAACAAGATAAAATACTTCAAAAAGTGTAAGAAATACTTTTTCTTAGCTTAAAACCTGAACCCGAACTGGTACGCGCTAAAAAACCTAAAACCATTATTATTACCATAGTTAATTAGATACATAATCGTTTAACCATGTAGGTTCTTTTTGTGCATGTTTACATAAATCTTGCACAAATCATTAACTTTGGCAGCCAACATAGATATGTGGGGGTAACGTGACTAACGTCACCATAGCTAGTGATTGACGCTCAGACAGTGATAACTTCTTGGTTGTGGCCTTGATTGTAGGTTGATTGGTTTATGCAATGTTTATGCATATATATGCACATATTTTATGATGTGAAGCTAGCAAAGATAGGTCATAGATTATAGCTAATTTTTGGTAGAGCGTGCCTCAGCGGGCCGATTAGTTTATGCAGATTTACTTGTTTAGACTGTAGACAATAGTAGATGATATCGCCTCATATTGTATGGTTGTTTATTATGGTTGGTAAATCCTACGACAATGTTTAAAAATTAATCAAGTCCTATGTATTAAATTTCCGCTGCTTAAGTTTTCATATCGAATGAGCTTGTGGTGGAGGGTAGGGGAGAGAGACTTGGTGTCTCATATGACCCAGGTTTGATTCCCGCTCACAGCATTTAGTTTAGCGGCACGAGAGTGATGATGGGAGACTAGGCAATTTGGTGGCATTCACTAGTTGGAGATTTGAACTGACGTGTTATCTCACCGCACTATCGTGCCTTCAGGCGAGTTTTCACAGGCGTTGACCTTAGGTGAGAGTTTTTCCTGGATCCAAAGGCAAGTATATCTTAATGTGATGAATTTAGCTAGTAGCTCATTTGGAGAATTCATTAACCATTCAAAAAAAAATACTCTTTTTATATCAATACATGCCATGCCATAAGTGAAAAGGTGGAGTCCGAACATAAACTTAAGGCTTGTAGTGTTCAAGCCTTAAGTAAGTTCTTGAGGATATTTAAACTGATGTCGGGTCTGAACATACACTTAAACAAAACCATGATGTTAGGGGTGAAAGTTAACTTTCAAGAGGTCAAGGTGATGGTGGAAATAATTCATTGAAAGGCGGAAGAATTACCGTTTTTATATTTGGGTATAAAATTGGGAGTTAACATGAATAAAATTAATAATTGGAAACAAGTGATGGATTTTTTTTTTTGATAAAAGACCTACCTCGTAGAAAGCCTACACGCTTGGTGGTCAAATTACATTGATCAAGGGGGTTTTCGAATGCCTTCCTAGCTATTACATTTCATTGTACCAAGCCCAGTTAAAAATTTTAGATATCTTAGAGGCTAAACGAAGGAGATTTCTTTGGGGAGGAAATGAGTACAAGGCGAAAACTTGTTGGGCTGCTTGGAATAGAGTAACATCCTCTAAAGAATATGGGGGGTTAGGTTTGTTTTCACTCAAAGAGTCAAATATAGCTATTTTGTCAAAATGGTTGGCGCTTTAAAGTGGAAAAGGATAGTCTTTGGAAAAAGGTTATAATGGCTATTCATCATAAGCCTAGATCTTCATCAACTATTTCCCACAACAAACGATTAAATGGCACATGGGATAAAATTATCAAGATTATAAAATCATTGGCAACAATTCAGGCTTCGTTGACTAGAACCATCAAAGGGCAGGTGGGTAATGGTTCTAATGTTTGGATGTTTGGTTAACTGATGATACTTTGAAAAATCGATTCCTTACTTTGTTCTCGTTAGAAGGGGTGAAGTTATGTGTGGTGGCCGATCATGTTAAAGTTAATGATGGGAATTATTCGATAAAGTGGAATTGGAAAATTCAGCTCGTGCTTAGGGAAGCGGTAACCGAACAAATGGCATTGTTAGATTTGCTTTTTTATTTCAGTTTTAAGGGTGGAGAAGACAACTAGGTGTGGGGTGGTGATGCTTCAGGGTCTTTCTCTGTTTCTCCGATGAAGAAGTTACCATATAGAGTTGATCCACCTTGCCCGAAAAGCATCTTAAAATGGAATAATTGGGTTCCGATGAAGGTGAACACGGTTGTTTGGTTGGCCCTTCAGAACTGCCTTCCAACTAGCGATAATCTGATTAAAAGAAAAACTTTTTTGGTCTGGATATGTGTAGTAATTGTTTTGCGGAAGAGGATTCGGTGGACCATATTTTTGCATCTTGCTATGTCGCAACTGTGGTGTGGCAAAGAATTGGAAAGTGGTGCAGTATTCAACCTTTTCAGTAAGGAGTCCAAGACTTAATTGAGGCTGTAAAATAGATTCTGGGCATGGGGCATAAAAGAAAATTGGCCCATTCCATTGTTATGGTGGCGTTTTGGTGCTTATGGAAGGTCAGAAACAAGTACATTTTCAAAAACAAGCCGGTGAAGATTGTTAAAGTGCTTGAAGACATAAAGGTTTTGAGTTTCTTGTGGATTAAATATAGGGCGAGACGTGCCAATCTAGAATGGGATAGGTGGAAATCTTTGGTTATGTAACTCGTTTATGGTTTGTTCTTGGTGCCGGCCATTAATTGCTACCGCCTTGGTATGAATGGTTTTTTCTTTGTTTTAATGAAGGTTGTTAAAACAAAGGTAAAAAGATGGGGTGTGACATTATGAATTATATGATATTGACAACTGCACTTTGATAAGGTGGCATATATGTTTGTATATTTTGTTTGTAATCAAAACAATTAATACACTAAATATGTGAAGATGTATTAGACTAAGGGGTGTTTGGTAATCATGTGCTAAACTAATAAGAGATTTGGCTGATTAACAGGTAGTCTCTGATTCAATAAGCATGTTTTTGAAACTTAACCATTAAGAGACTCTAAGCTCTATAAGATATTAAAATGTCTAACTAAACAGACTCTACCTTTGAGTGATTCAGATGTAACCCTTTTAATAAAATTAATAAGACGCTGCCAAACTATCACATCCTAACCGACGGCGGATTATACGTCAGGGCGTGAACGATGATGGTTCATAACACATGACATCAATTAAAGTTATAATATTTATTCATCACATTAAAACATGTCACACATTACAAGTAGTTTCAAGGTAATAGCATAACATAAAGATAACATTGTTTATTGTTTTATTAGCCTAGGTCCATACCGGTACCACGTTTGAACTTCAAAGCAAACTTCAAACTTAATTGTGTACCTGCGTCATATATAAAATAAGATGGTCAACTATTTGAATAGTTTGTGAGCAACATGAATAAATATAAAACCACACAATATACCATAACATCCATCGATTTATTGGATGAATAATGATTCGAAATACAATATGAACCAGGTTTCAAATATGAAAAGTTGACGAATGTCACACAAACAGCATATAATACTGCAATACTAACGAAATTATGTGGATTATAGTTTTGAATTACATCTGACATTTCAGTATATCAACACATGTTTAAGATGTGTGACGATGCTGGACAGGGCCGGTTTTTGGGCCGTGCAGCCCGTGCAATTGCACGAGGCCCAAAATTCTAAAGGGCCCAATGGTTTTTTTATTTCTTTCTTTATATATATGCAGGCCCCAAAAAAAAAGACGGTGAAAACTAAGCAAACGGGATTAGGGGAATTCAATTATCGATTGCAGGTCAATGGGTGTCATGATAATCGATTAGCTGGCCACGGGAATCGAAATCGAAGGTATGATTTCTATTCGTTTTTGTTAGTCGATTAGTTTGACCTAATTTTTTGAATCTGCCAATCTGAATTTTAGGTATTGTTTTAGTCGAATTGTATGATTTCTATGCTTGCAAAAATTGTTTCTTTTATGCTTGACACAAAAGTATGATTTTACTTCTAATTTCTTCTTAATTCTAGAACTAATATGGGTTTTTGATGATGAAATTTGTCTATTTTTACTAGAGCTAGATACGAATGTATCATGAGTTATGCTGGTGTTATTTCTTTATTTTTCTCTAAAAAGTTCATTATTTATTGATAGAAATTTTCCTTTGAGGTACTTACATTATGTGCAATTGTTGGCTTTGTGGTGTCTTTATTACCATCTCTCAGTTATGAGGTTCAATACTTTTTTTAAACAGATTATGAGGTCAAGTTCAACGGGAACGGTGGCATTGATGCATTGAAGAATCGGACATTAATGCTAATGAACTTTTCTTAGAGTTGAAGTTGATTGAGACATTCTTACCGAGTCGTATTGTCAGCCCTTTTGGTGCTTTATACAATATCCAGCAACTCGGTCGTGTTCCTATTGCTATAAATGCATATAAAGTGCTTTTGACAATTCCGGTAATGATGGCATCAGGAGAAAGAAGTTTTTCAAAACTGAAGCTGTCGATGTCTTATCTACGCTCGATAATGTCACAAGAAAGATTTAACGGATTGGCATTGATATCTATTGAAAACGAAATATTAGAAGGTATGGACTATAAAGACATGATTAAGAGATTTGCTTCCCGAAAAGCTAGGAGAGCCTCAAAATTTGCTTAAGTAAGTTCGATCATTTTGGTACACTACTTTTGTTTTGTTTATTTGATAACAATTGTATTCATATTGTGATTTTTTATATATAATTGAAGAGTTATATTACAAGGAGGCCCAAAATTTATCTTGCACGAGGCCTAAATTTTTTTAATCATTTTCGGAGACGGCCCTGATGCTGGACTTGTTTCTCACATATGACACTTGTAAGATCATAATGTAGATTACTAAAGTCCAAATATTGCCTACCTATTGCGTGTAAATAGCTTACTTGAGTGTAATATACACACTGTGTAATTTCCCCCCTTTTTTTTCTTAAAACATATCCTATTGCAAGTGAGAAACCGAAGTTCAAACCCAACTTATATTACTCACTTGTGCTCATTACATATTTATTGACGAACAAACTTGATCATAAATATCTGCACATTAATGGAAGAATGATTTTGAATTGATTCGAGGGTTTTTAAATTATTTTTCTTTTAATTTGCGCTTGTGTTCTTCATCCCTAAAATCTATCTTAATACTCGAAGATTTCATTGAAACTTATAAAAAAACTAAGGAAAAAAAAAACATTACATAAATCTAAATATTATCTACTGGGATCAAACTGAAGATTCATTAACTTCCAAGTAGAAACCTCTTCATCATTCGACCCACAAGTTTTCTTCAACTCAGTGTATTTTCCAACATCAAACCCTTCACTCTTCATCAACTTCTTCTGCCTGACAAGAAACCTGCTCTGAAAAAACGCCTCAAAACAAGGCTCTCTTGATGTCCTGATGAAATATGCAAACCCTAACATGAAATACACCGATGTAACATAAAAACAAATTGGTTCCATAACGTCCCATGACAGTTCCCAAAACGTTAACCTCATGAACGCCGCCGTCTGCACCACCAGGTACCCTAACCCACCCCAAAGCTCTCGTCGGACTTGCTTCCTTGCCTTGTCATCGATCGCCGACTTCCAGCGCTCCATTTCTTCCAGCTCCTTCACTGGCGCATCGTCTACTGTCGTGATCATGAACTCGTTGATAGCTTTCACTATCTGCAATAATAAAAACATGAATTTGTGTGATTTTAGTGAAGATGGTAGAGGCAGGGTATTCGATACAAACGAAGTTAACATATTAAACGTACAAAAGACTAGAGTAATTTTTATTACTCTATGATTTTACACTTAAATAATTATATAACAAAAGATAAATAGAATAATAATGAGTACTTTAATTCAAAACTATATACTACAATATTTTCGCCAATGTTTATTACAATTATTTTAGATATTTAATGTTACTATAATTATTTTAGTTATTTGTATGTTTCTTAACAGAATAAGTTAACTAGCTAACCTGTTCAGGTTTAAGGAAAACGATGTTTCCTAACACGATGACAGAACCCGAATTCTCTAGAACTTTCGCGAGTTCTACCCCTTCTTGTTTATCAGAACATCCATCCACACACATCTGAACAAACTCATCATAGGACACACGGTTCTTACGGTTACTCCTCAGTTTCGATTTCAACATCTTTATTCGCGAGACGCGAAGGATCTTCTTAGCGTCCGCCACCATCAACTGGCTCTTCGTCTGGCGACGAACTAAATTTCTCGCAAGGTCCATCTCTTTGAGTCTCTCAAACAGCTTCTCTCCTCCAGGACGGAAGATCTCCAGCAAGTTCGCCGAAGAGAGGTACAACGGCCGCTGCTGGAGAAACCATCGGAAGATCGAGTCGCTTACCGGCTCAGACGGTGCTCCGTCTGGATTAGGTTGCATCATGGATTGAACAGATAGTTCTTAATGTTTGATTCAACAGCTTGTAAGTACTAGTGTTAAATAACTTTTGAACTATGTTTTGCTTCAATGCCATTGATGCAACACAAGCTCTATAGTCTATACTTCGGTTATGGTGTTACTCGCTATTTATAGGTGCCACTAATCTTGATTAGTGTCATAGATAAGATAACGGTAGCTATAGTTACGATTACAGATACTTCTGAAGAATTCATATACAGAAAAACTGATTCTTTTTCTGAATTTGAAAGCAACGTATCATATCATTACAATGGTTTTAATTCAAATGACAAATCCTTGCTTCTTCATATTTGTTTGTCTTTGGTATGACAAATTGATTATTTTACGTTGTCTTTGGTATGACAAATTGGTTAAATTGTAGTAATATTTTAATTAATTGGTGAAAAATCAGATGTGCCATTATTGTTTGTATAGGTGGTAAAATTTTTATTGAACTTTTCAACTTCTTCTCGTTTTTTACGTCAAAACAAAGTCTAATATAATCGCTTTCTGAAAGCAGAAAGTTGGGAGAACCACCTTCTCCAGAAAATGACAGCTGAATATTCACATGAAAAACTTAATCACCATACACGTGTAAGCAAGCACCGATTGATTAACCCATAAATATAGCAAATGATGACTGGGCTTAATTCAGAATGTCTACAGTTTTAGAAGAGTATAGTTACGTGTCAATATGCATGATCTACCTGTCTCGAATGAACCTTGTTCGATGCGGTAATGGCTGGAACATGACATAATGAAAATCCTGTCATATGAATCCATAGGTTCATGTATTGTTTTTTATCGTTCCAAATATTCACACCACTACATGTTTTAATCTCACTGTTGTAAAGCTAATATTTGTGACTTGCGATATCAAATTACGAGACCCATTATTTATTCACGGTCAAGATAATAATTAATGTCAGCGAGAAATCCGGACACGAGACGAGAGTTTCGACACGCATTTAACTTCAACGGGAAAGCTTCTAGAATGTTTTTTTCTTGTTTGGCTATAATTAGGAATCATGTATTTCTTTTTATGTGTGTGTTTTGTAGTGTGTAAATCACCCACCCAAGGGGAGCTCACCTTGGGTGGGGTCGGTTCGTTCGTTTATTTTAAATCTTTTAACCGATAACAAGAGCGTTCATTTACTTTATCATTATATTATTTATGTTTGGTCGTTTGATTTATCGCACCCGTCTCGAGCACCTATCAAGAACAAAGCCGTTTGTTGTCGGATCCGGTTTCGAGACCTACAACTATACATTGTCTTCCAAGTTGATGAAAGCATGATTAATGTACTCCCGAATTATATGAAACGAGCGTGGCCTAAGTGTCATATTTAGCATTTATCATGCATATGTTCTATAAATTATTAATATCACACATATGAAGTTACTGATAGTTACTAGTCACAAATTGTTTGTATGTACAATTCATGCATGCATAGTTACTAGTCAGTACTCGGCAGTCACAAATTGTTTGTATGTGAGAAACACTTTGTTGCCAACAAGGAATTTTATACAACAAATTGTTTGTATGTGAGAAACACTTTGTTCCCGAAAAGGAAAAATTAAAATATGTAGGGAATTTACATGTTGTTCCACAAATTACTACAAAGTGTGAAAGCGTGACGTATATTGCTGATCGATATGGAATATTATGTTGGGCCAATCGTTAAGCTTTGCAAACTCAAATGGAGAAGTTTAGTTCTTCAACGTGTACGCTAATTAATATTTTATTTGTAATAAGCTGAAGAATAATCTTGAGTTACTAATAAAGTTGAGGGTTTGTTTTGTAAGTTTATTTTAATATGGATTATTCTAGAATAAGTTTGTCTTCTTTCCCAAGTTAGGTTAGACTTAGAGAGCAAGTTTAGTAGGTCTATAAATAGGGTCTAGATTATTAGTTTTATGAGTGTGAGTCAAGGAGTCTTCTCTCCATGTAAGTTTGTTATGTTCGTGATGTTCGTTTGGTTATATGAAAAGAGTCGAGGGTTGTCACCCCAATATATCGTGTTCGCTTGTTTGTTTGTTCGTTTGATCTAATTGTTTGATCCGTCTAGGCCAACATAAGCAAGGTAGTCATTACATCGAAATAGAAGCCAAGCGGTCAACAAGTTGCGCCGCTACCACTTTTTGAATTGCAAAACTCAATCTTTTAAAAACCACATTCGTTGATCTTGGAGTCATAACATTACTATGCATGACCCATTGAACTCGGGTAAGCAACTCCACAGCTTCAAGCGCGAGGAAACCAAAAGTGTCAAAAGCAAATGGAATAATACATGTTGGTAGGGGTGCAAATGAGCCAAACTACTCGAGATCGGCTCGTTAAAAAGCTCGATCGAGCCGAGCTTCATTGAGCCCACGCCTAAAAGTAAGCTCGTTTAATAAATGAGCCGAGCCCGAGCCCGAGCCCGAGCTTCACTTATCGAGCTCGAGCCCGCTCGCGAGCCTAAATGAGCATGCCATTTATATAATTTTTTAAAATATATATTTAATAATTATTAATTAATATATATAATGTTATGAAAAAATAAAAAAAATAACTCAATAATATATATATTATCTTATACATACAATTATAATAGAAAAAATATATAAAAATAATTATAATTATATAAAAAAAATAGTTGATATATAGTAAACGAGCTGAGCCCGAGCTTGAAAATCTACTCATGAGCCGAGCTCGATCTCTGTATAAGTTAAACGAGCCGAGCTCGGGCTCGGCTCTACTAGTTTGAACCCCTACATGTTGGTTGTCAAGACACACCTTCTCATGTTTAGTCACCTTGCCTAAATCAACTTTTCAAGTGTCATGGTGTTAGATAAGAGTTTGGGTATTAATTTAAAAGTAAATCTAAATAGCGTGAGATTTGTGTTTCTAAAATTAAACATATTTTGGGTTGAGGGAATGGACTCATCAATGGTTGAAAACCCCCAAAACCTATCCAGACCAGTTTGATGAGGAAGTGGTAACAAACGACATCCAACTTGTCTTTTAATCACCAAAAATTTATTATTCGGTCTAGATTCAGGCTGGTATGGTTTGGAATTTGAACCATGACAAACCATCATTACATAATGGAGTATTTGAAAATATAACTCTTTCATCTTATAAATGTTTTTACTTATGTTTTCAGATTTAGAGTATTTTAAAACTAGTTATACAAAGGTGTTGTTTGGACCTGCATTTAGGGAGTGCTTAGGTGAGCTTCTAAAACTTGTTTATTTGTTATTTGTTTGTTAAAACCAAAAGGTGTTTGGTAAAGCTCATTTGAAAGCTTCAAAATAGAGTTTTTTAAAAGTGGCTTTTACTTTTCCAAAAGCAAATAAGCAAATCCCAAAGCTCACCCAAACACCCATTTAGTGATTACGTTATTAAGTTTCTACTTACAATTGGTAAGCGGTTGAAATGAGTGATGATGATTTGTTACTGTTTCTTAATTACAAGAAATTATAAATGTGTTTATTGTTTACCAAACCGATGTCAATCATATCGGTGTAGACGTCGGCGTTGGGTGTTTAGGCGCCAAAATCAATCAAGAACCATCTTGTTGTTGGAACTTTGTTCACATGGGTTTCATCCCATATAGTAAGCAAGAAAGAAAAATATTTCCTTTATAGCCATTAGTTCAAGTGAACTCTCAAATTGACTAATTAAAATTTGTTTTAATTTTAATAACCGAATTAACGGTTTGACAGTTACAAAACAGTTTTTATGATTTAGGTTCCTATATAAGGATCACTGATAGAAAGAACAAAGACCTACTCACAACACATTTACACAAAAATCATCTTGCAAATTCATTGAAGAAGGAACATAGAGAATTTCATCAGAATCAAAGGGTGGGTCGTCATCTTGGTTGATTGTTGTATCCTCAAAACAGATCCGTACACAGGAAATTTCTGTTTTAGAACACTGCTTGCAGGCCTCAACTGATTAAATCCATAAATATACTCTGCAATTCAAGTACGTTTCTTCTTTGTAAATTGTTTACTGAATGCTATTAAATATATATTTAGTTTGTATATTTGGGATTCTATTTATTGATTAGTGAATTTGAGATAACAATCTAAAACAGAAATTTCCTGTGTACGGATCTGCCAAGAACAGTGTAGCTTATAGGTTTTTAGTATATAAATCAGATATTGATGACTTTCATAATAACATGATTATGGAATCAACCGAAGCTGAGTTCTTTGAAACTATTTTCCCATAAAAACAAAGGAAAAGAAGTATTGAGCTCAAGGAAAATACCTTTAGATGATGGACAACATGAGTTCATTCTTGACAAAAATTCACAATCATATGAGAATAATCCCTCCAAGGTTCAAGAAGAAAATCTAGAACCTAGAAGAAGCAAACGAGGCAAAATTACCAAGGACTTTGGACCTGATTTTATGATCTTTGTAATAAGTGACGAGCCTCATACATATAAAGAAGAGATGTCTTCTGTTGAAGCTCCTTTCCGGCAGTGTCCACATTACCAGTATCAAGCAAGTAATCAATGACATACACCGCACACATAACCGGTGTTGGACACAAAACCGTCTCTGCCACTGTTGGTTTTATCTGAGTTTTTTGGGCTGCTCAAAGCAAGAGCGCTTTGAGCAAGCTTGTATTGTGGCCCGAAGTCACCCCATTTTTTACTGATCAGAAAATTTATGCATTTTCGTTCGAAAATTTTGAGCCCGACCATCCCGGTTTATGAAAATTTTTATACGCATTAAGTTCGGCCACCTCGGCGTTTTTGCCAATAGCTCAAAGTGAAAGCCAAGGCCCGAGGTATTGTTTTTGCATCGAGGGCATTTTAGCACATCCATAAATCGGACTTTAGATGTCAATCATATCTCTTTGTCTAATATACTTTAGTATGCTAATATTTAAGCACGGATACTATATTTCTTTTATTAACTATAGCAATTATCTCAACCTACAATTCATTGCTGTGAATATACATTCAGCCCGTACATCTTCACACGTTTTATAAAACATGCACTTGCCTTAACTTGGTTCATACACAAATTTGCAGTAAAGTGTTTATTTTTTTTCTATGCGATTAATTTACTAAAAGTTTTATGTAAAAACATTTCATCCAAAAACTTAAAAAAGCATTTGTTGATGAGCGGTTCTAAGACCTCAAATGCACCAAATTTAGATTCGAGGTTAAACTTTCAAAATTTCCCGTTCGCTCATTGACTTCTTGCGTCATGTGGTCTCAAAATCAAACACTTATGCATACTACTTAAAACTGTCAAGAGTTCGGACCTAAAAGGCAAGCCTCGAATGCCACTAGACAATCGGTCAAAATGTGAAGAAGGTATACACTATCATGGGCTACCAAAAGATATGGCATTGAGAATTCTGGTATTAATGCAAATCAAGCTTAGACATTTATCAAACACCATAGAAGCATCACAAAACAACTTAGGATAGACATTTTATCAGAAGACATTGGTATCAACCAACCTATAACTGTTTTCATATGTTTTGATTGGCAAATTTGCCAACAAAAGATCATCAATATGTTATAAAACTATGTCTTAATATATTCGAAGTCAAGCATTCGAACATATGTTTGTCGAATGCACAGATTTTTCCTATGAAAATTTTGCAGCATATTAACTTACTAAACTACTAAACCGAGCCACTAGGGTGCTTTGAGATCTTCTGCACAATCACCATTCTCGCTCGTTTTACATCCCTACAACATTCATACGAGTGCTTACTCAATTCGTCAATCGTCCTCTCAAAATCACTCACACTCTTCTTCATCTCCTCCACTTCCATCGCCACCGCATCCTCATCCTCTTCCTTAATCGCAAACTGCGCGCTCGCAACCAAACCCTCCATCTCCACCCCCAACTTATCCACCAACGCCTTAATATTATCCAAATCCTTAATCACAATCCGATTCCCAATCCGCATCGAATTAATCATCTCCCTCTGCCCCCTCAACTCCACCTCGTACTTCTTCCACAGCGAGTTCACCCACTTCCCCATCGGCGGAAGCGGCACTGCAGCCGCAGCCGCCAACGCCGTCACAATCGCAGGCGCCGCCACGGCCGCAGCCACAACCGAGCAAATCAAAACTGTAGTAAACGTCACCACGAATATCACATTACTCAACCGCTTCCACGCCTTCACCGATTTCAACTTCTTATCCACTTTCACCTTCTGAATTTGCAACTTCTTCAGCATCGAAACCTGCTGTCTGTAAACCGAGTGAAACAGCTCGAAAAACTGCTCGGTGAAGGGCGCGTCTAGCGATTCGAATTTCGTAAAATGCTTAATGATTTCCACAAAATCGGTACCTCCGTCGAATTGGGTGATCGCTATATTTAAAAAAGATAAACTGTGACGAGCGTTTTTTAAGCAATCCTCAAGCGAATTGCAGAAATCTAGTGTTAAGATACTTAGATCGAAGAAATCCTTAACTAAAGAGAACAAGTCATCGTTGTTCCAAATGTCTTCTTTGGATTCTATTAATATGTTGACTACTTCTTGGTTCATGTCCAGCAGGCCGCCGGTGAGTTCACGGAGGGAGTCTAGGGAGAGTGAGCGGACTTCGACGCCGGTGGCGAGTGAGTTGATGACGCGGGTGGTTTGGTATTGAAGAGAGGAGTCTAGGGACTGGATGTCTGGGTCTGACCGGCATGCGTGTTGGTAGGATGTTAGATCTGGAGTGAGGTTGAGGGTTGAGATTGATGAAGATGGTGATGGTGTTGGTGTAGTGTGGTTGATGGAGTATGTGCTGCATATGCAACCCATGGTTTGGTTTGATGAATGAAGGTGGAAAGTGGGATCTATTGAAGAAAGATCCCAGCTGAGGTGGGTGTTGAAGGTGGAGTGGAGTCACTGTGTGTGGTGTTGATGAGGAAGATGTGGTGGAAGCTTCGGATTATGACTGGGTCAAAATTACCAAAGTGTCCATTAGTCTTTGCAAGAAAGGTATCTTATTTGACTAACTTTTTACTCGGTTTAGGCGTGGTGTATTTGGAAAGTACTCGGCTATGAAATTTTATAAAGAAATTCATTTTTCAAAGATTATATATATGTTAAATATCAAAAAGTTTACTGAATATTCTACAAAATACAAACGAGAAATTCAAAAACAATCAATAACACGCACATATTCGAGAACATGTCTCAATAAATGAAAGACGTGCCTCAATCAAACTTAAATAAGAGGTTTGTGAGTTTAGAACTTTGAATCGGATGATAACAATGGTGGTTGTGATTTTAGAACTGAAATTAGGTTGCGTCTTATCGTAAAAAAGAAAAAAAAAAAGAAATGGTGGCTCTAAGAGAAATTCATATTTTTTAATAAAAGTCAAAATTTTATTGATACCGAGTTGGACCGCCTAGACCAAGTAGAGCCACCTAGGGCCGAGTTAGAACGCCTAGGGCCGATTACAAGTTTTTTGACATTGTACAAGAAAATCGATACAGTGAAGTGCCAAGGAGCGCCTAGAAGCCGAGTACTCGGCCGCCTAGGCCGAGTTTTACAACAATGATATATTGTTTGATATTTGTGATGTCATAGGGCTTAACACCCATTTCATTTGTTCCACAATGGATGACCCGGAATTACAAAACGTTAAAATTGCTTTTATACGTGTAAAATGATACTTTCTGTTTGGTATGGGGTAATGGAATGGACGATGGAACGGAATAGACGAATGAATGGAATGAACAAATGAATGAAATGGATCATTACTATTCCATTGTCTTGTTTGGTTACCATCTAGAAAACTAAAAATGAAATGAATAATTAAAATGTTGCGTCAAGAAAAAAAAATCGGGAATAAAATAAAATTGGAAGTAAGCGGTGGTGATGGTAGTGGCGGTAGTGGTGGGGAGCGGTGGTGGGCGGCGATGGCGAGAGTGGGAGGCGATTGATGATGGTGGTTGGCGGTGGTCGGTGACGGTGGTTGGCGATGGCAGGTGGTGTGGTGGTGGCGGGTGGTTGGCGGTAACGACAGGGGTGGTGGTGGGTATTAGCGGTGGTGGTAGTGGAGGTGGTGGGTAGGTTACGGTGATGGTGGGTGTCAGTGGTGGTTGTGGATGGTTAATGTGGCGGCGGTAGTCGGCGGCGATGACAGTGGTCGGAGGCGGCAACGGTGGTCAGCGCGACGGGGGTGGGGCTGGTGGTGGGAGGCGGTGGTGGAGGTGGCGTTGGTGGTGGGTGACGGTGGTGATGGTGATCGATGGTAATAGTGGGAGGGTGGTGGAGATGAGTAGGGTGAAAGAAGGGATGGAATGAAAAAAAAACAAGGGGCGTGGTTGAAATGAATATGGAGTGTTTTAGAGGGAATGAAATGGACAAGGTAATGGGTGATTCCATTCCTTTAGCCAACCAAACACACTTTTCTTTATTTCTTCGTAAAAATCCATTCCATTTCATCTCCTATTTCTGCATAACAAATGCTACGTTTGATTTTCTAAATGGCTGATTTGGACAAGTTTTGTTTTATTGATTTAGAGTCAACCCTTGCCTCATGATCTTCTATTTCCTTCCCTTTTTACAAAGTTTATTGGTTTATAAAATTTAATGACAAAGTTATTTGCAATAGCTAAACTTGGACCAAAGCTTGGTGAAGCTTCGCTATCCCCATTCGAATTTTGCAAAATCTATATCTATATATATATATATATATTAAAAAAAATACATTCTATTCTTTTTTTATTGGTTTATTTTTCTATTTTCATAAATAACAAGAATTTCTTATTAATAAAATAAATCAATAATAAAATAAATATTTAACATTAAATTTAATGTATTTTTAGTAATGTTTTAATTACATGTTTTTACACCTACATTGAAATATGTTATGTAACCCTAATTATTTTCAAGAGATGCTCATACTTGTACCTTTATTGTTTTAAATTTTATATGTTTATTGGATGATTTCAATATTTCCACCCATGACGGCCACAGGTCAATTTGATTCACTTTCAAAATTCATATTCTTGCCAAATTTTGCAAATCTAGATATTATCAAACAATGAAAGGTATCGAAATTAAAATGGATAACATTATGCCATAGCCAACACATTTCATATTAACCTATTATCGATCAAATAAGTAATAATTTTTTATTCTATTTTTTAGTGTTTGCGTTTATTTGATTTTAACATAGTATTAACAATAATTTATGTTTTCATATATTTTATATTTTTCTCACCATTCCGTCCATCCCAAAGTATCTATGTATTCCAAGTCTTTAGCCTCTTTACATCAAGGTTTGTAATTTCATATTTTATTACTTTTTAAGTTATCCTCACTATAAGTTGTTATAGCATGATCTGAATACCATTTATGTATTATCAACCTAACACACTTGTTATTATGAAGAATGGCCAAAATTCAAATTAAGGTTAACGGGTCCGCCGAACCTATTCTTTAAACGAATATAATATTTTAGCGTTTCTCGTGGTGTTGATTTTACTATGCTCTGTTGTGATTGTGAAACATTTTTGTAAAAGAAAGAAAGATACAACAATTAGAGACGTATAAATATAACTATATATGATATTTCATTTTAAAAAAATATTTTAATTTATGATTCTGTGTGTGTGTGTGTATATATATATTATTTATTTATTAATCATAATCTATTATTTTGCAGTTGAACAAATTTTTTAAGATCATCACTCTTCATTTTAAGACTATGTCATCCTAAGGTACTGCTAAATTAATGCATCAACTATCTGTTTTAGATCAAGCAAGACATGGATGCATCAACATTGTCTATAAGGAAATATTTGATGGTTTATGTTATAAAGTTTTAAATTTTGTTTATAAACATTCTACTATGTAACTTCATGTTTTGTGAGCTCATGTTTTGCAGTACTTTCTTTTTGTATAAATATCAATTGCAGTTTTATATCATAGTGACATCTCAAAAAACATATTAAAAAATATATTGTCGTTTGAAATTATATGTGTGTACTTGACAACTTCTATATTTCTACCCGTGTCGTACACGGATCAATAACCTAGTATGACTATAAAAGATTTAGATAAAGCCCTTTATAATGTAAACACGTGCTTGTGTTGATAGTAAATGGTTCTGATATTTTGATAAATTACAATCATATCATCACCATATGTTGTTAGTGAAGTGATATTAATACAACCCAAACAATAATACAATCAGACAATTACAAGAAAATATGAGAAATTAGATTAAGAGTATGGGATGAGAGAAGAACCATCATGTACTAAACATTCATCATATTCGCTATATCCTTCTTTGGTACTCGCCTCTTTTATATCATGCACGTTTCTTTCACCGAACCCCAATTCCTTTTGGTATGTGTTGGGCCTTGAACTGGGCTAGTTGGTTGTGCAGCTTGCACCTATAAGATTCGTAACATATATATTAATAGTAGATTAGCAAGGGTGTTAAAAAAAATCTCAATCTGTATCCGAAACCTGAATATTCGAAAATTGGAATTCGAATTCGGATAGTAATTATGGGATTTTTCAGATAGTTCGATACCGAACTATCCGAAATAATAAATTTAATATTTTATTTTATTTTGATATACAACTAACAAGAAATATTAGATATGAAACCTCGATCTAAAACATACGTCGCTCGCTAACTACCTCTCTACATCTCTGTGCTCTCATCTTCGTTCTTTTCTGTCTCCACGATCTTCCTAGCCATGCGAATTCCTCATCGATAGATAGTATGAAATCCTCAATCTGACCCTACAGCAACTGTGCTTATGACTTCTTTGACTACCGACTTATGAATCCAACAAGTAGCCTTATAGATTCACTTTTTCTTTTGACATTAATTAATTTGGTCAAGGAAAGGATATTATTCTTTCAAAACACAAACAAATTCTAGTGGCTGTAACATAATTCAAGACTTGCAAATGAGGGATTTTATTCAGGATCCTTATATTCTTGTTTAGATCTTTAAGGTAATCTGTGAGAACATTATTCAATAGACAAATATAAATTTGTACTTGGTGGATTTTATTGTTTGGATTCTGAATTCGGATACGGATAGTGAAATCGGCTATCCGAAATGTTTGGATATCCTACTTTGAACCCCTAATTAATAGTGTATTTTGTCGGGTTTCCAAGTCTGTGATGTGAATATTGAGCCTGCCTTTTAGAGCCACTCTTCATGGGTTCCAACTTTCATAATTGACAGGTTCAACATGAAATCTGCTCCTTTTTTTAATTTTTTGGCACTTGATGTATGTAACAAAAATATGGCTAAAGACCTATTGAACAACAAGTCGTTGTAGTAAAGTGGTAAGTATTCCTGCTTGTCACGTCGGTGACTCGGGTTCGATCCCCGATTCCCCGGTAATGCTCAAGATTTTAAACCACACCCACAAAAGAACAATCTAACACGAAAATTGCGACCTTGGATTTTTGTATAAACTGGTTTTTGGTTAATTTATGGTTGAACTTCTGAAAACGTTTAGCTAAATGGATCGTTATCTTTTAATATGGTGGTTTCACATTTAATATTTACTACTTATTTATTTTTAAAAATTTTTAAAATTGTGTTTTGTGTCATGGTTAGGTATTTCATGGAAAACTTTAAAAGTTAAAAGAAACGTACATTAAAACTTAACTTAAAAATAATATTATTTTATACACCTTTGTCTTTATAACTATAAATTTACAATTTTGAATATTAAAATGCCAATAAGTAAATAAATACGTTAAACAAGCTGTGTAACTGTGTTTATGTCAACTTGTGAATATTGATGTCGTGTTTAGATCCGCGCCAATTTTTCTTGACTGTGTTCGGCTGGCTGTTAACCCGTAAGCACTGCACTTAAGACATGACATTGTAAAATGGTTAAATTAGGGTCAAATCATACCAAGTCAAAACGAAAAAGTACCATCAATATGCCATTTGACAGCATAGCTACTAAATAAAATAATTAGACATCATACGTTGTATAGTAAAAACTGATAGAAATTCAGTGACTACTTTTTTGATACGACAGAATAGTAAAACTCATCATTTACGTGTATATGATTTTTAGTAGATTTTCTTTACAAAGATAAATGCCAGAAAATATTCTTTATGTTTAAAAAGTTTATCACATTATGTCCTTTGGCCCTAACCTAGTCAAAATTTTCCGTTAAATCTACTCATGTGCAAGGCACATGAGGGCAATTTTGTAATTTTACACATTTGCTTATCAATAAAACTAAAATCAATTATATATAAAAATAATTAAACTCTCTCTCTCTCTCATACAAATGATTCTCTTCCGAACATAGGTTAAAAATGATAATCTTGTGCAATTGCTCGAACAAATTCAAGTTGAAATATGTAATTAAGTAGTTTGTTGTTTAACAAATTTTGCTTCCTTAGAGCATTCTTAGCCTATTCCCTATATTTTTGTGAGAGGGTTTTGTAAATTATATGATATGGTTATGAGTGACTGTAAGTATAAGAGAGAGAAAATGCTATATAGGAAAGCTAAATTTGGGGTTTTAATGTTCACACCGTACAATTTTTTAGTATTTTCTGGAAGTGGTTGTAAGTGGATGATGGAGAAAAGATAATGATAAAGATATAAAAGGTATTATTTAATTGAACATGATAGAGAAAATCCAGGGACTTTTAGTATAACCTACCATTATAATAAACAAAAATGTGGTTGAACCACAAACCACCTAATTGGCCTAATATTTTGCCAAGTGACACTATCATATTTTTGCCTTTAATTCTTAATTATATTTATTAAATTAAATTAAAGATTTAAAACATTCCATAACAAGCCTTATCAATTATCCATGTCGATGCACCAGACTTTATTGGAATTCAAATTATTGTTCACATCAGACGCGCTCACAAGTTACACACCAAAACCCTGTTGAAGGTTCAAATTGCCATTCAACATTTGTTTGCACACCAAATCTGGATCTTTAAATCAGAATGATTATATTGTTTTGCGAACCCTAAATCGCTATTCTTGAAATTATTATACAAATCCCTACTCGAATAAGTAATTTCCGACTATATGCAAATCCTAATAATTTCATGCCTCAATCCCGATTCCAATCGGTTATCACATCTGTATGTTAATGTTAATCATGATATTGGATTTTCTTCACTTACATTAGTGAATTGTATATTAATTAAACATAAACTTACAAATTTTAAATTGGATAGATTTTCTTATGTTATTATCGATAACAGATTATACTATAATTTATGGAAACATATTCGAAAAAGGAATTGGCTGAAATGCATAATATATATGTATATTAGGAAAGCTTTAAATCGGTTGAAGTGCCTAATATATATTTATGAAAAAAAAAGCTTTTAGACTCAACTAAAGTTTATGCAATGCCTAATCTAGATATCAAATCGAATATTTTTAAAGGAATGCATGGTATTTAAAAAAAACAATTGTAACATCCCGATTTTCAAAACTCTAAAATTTAATGTCTTTAATTAGTTATTTAATTTGAACAAGCCTAACATGGGATAATCGAAACCTATTTAATTATGCATTGGGTTTAAGTTTGTATAGTTTATGATGATTAGTATAGTAAAGGGGTTTGCTTTCTCTATTTTAAAAGTTAAAAATAAATTGTGAACTCTTTAAAAGTTAAGGGCGCAATATCAAAATTTATATTAATCACAGCATCTTCCCTATACTCTTTTCAATTACGTTGGATTTTCCGTTCGTAATCCCGTGATCTCCGACAAAGTATTTTTAGCACCAAATTAGCATCGAATCAATCATTGGAACTTGCCATATGAATCGCAACCGTAGATCATGCGCACGCAATTAGCTGTCATTCCTTCTTTTTATGGACTAAAATAAGGAGTTTCCTAAATAAATAACACGTCGGTTAAATCCCATCACGAAGTAAGTTTTATACTTATCAATTCGTTTCTACATTCTGAACGAAGCCCTAAGGTTTCTTTTGCGAACCGTGTCTATATTGCACGAATTTTTGGATTTGAAAGGAGATATCCTATCCGTCTAGTGTTTTCATCATACTGTTAAAACAATTTGCATCATTCTTTAAGTTCATATTTTCATAAACTAATAATAATTTATGATTTAAATGAAAGAAATATTTGTTCCCAAACTCATGTTTAATACAATTCGTTTTATTTCAATATGAAGTTAAGTTTTCAAGTAATAAACAACTCGTTTTCTTTTGGTGATAAAAATAAGTTAGCATTAGTTTTGAAAGATGACAATAATAATTATTTTCTAAACTCCCGAGGTATGTAGCTAGGTTTTATAGAACTAAATGGATGATTGTCTTATTTAAGATTTTTGTTTATAAACACTTTGGTCCTAAGATATCGCCTTTATGCAAAAAGTTTTATGATTTAATACCAACATCTCATTCGACTCGGATGCCAACTTGAAATCAAAGGTCTAAATTAATAATAATTATAGGTTTCCATCGCAACGCTTACTTTTCGCTCAAGGATCTTCTCGTCGGACATTGCTATTCGTCATTTAAGGTTTGAACCTCTTAACAACTTATGCTTATGTGATCGAATTTGTGATATTATATATTTAGTTATTTATATTATTAGCATTTATTAATATTGACGCTCTAATTGCGATACACTGAAAGGTTACTCGCTGAAACTCTGATTGGGGACGCACCAAAAGGTGACGCGCTGAAAATCTGTTTATGACGCACTGAATTATTTGATACTCCGAATGTGTTATTTAATGCTATGAATGTGACGCACCGAACTATTTGACACTCTGAACTATTTGACACTCTGAATGTGGCTAACTGATGTATATTGATTGGTAGCTATTATTTAAGGCATTGTATTTTTGCATTATTTTATAGTTGTTGTCCCACTGAGTAATTTTACTCAGGCGTTCATATTTTGTTTATATGTATGTCAGGTAACAGGGCTACACGAGAAGAGATTGATCGATGGCTCAGGGGAAACTATTAAAGATTCAATGGTATTTCATAAGCAAATAGTTATAAGAGTTTTGTATTCAGTCTTTTGTATTTATTGTACGATTTAATATTTTATTATTAATGAAAATCAATGCTTTGAGTTCTGACCTACTGTAAAAGTGACACGTCAGCCCTACACCGGGGCGGGGTGTTACAACAATACATTTTCTAATCAGTTATAAAAGTAATAAAATAATAGACCTAAAAGTGTTAACAGGTGTACCGAACTTGGTCATGCTTCCAGGTTTATTTAAACAAAGATTACAACAACATTATTTTCACACCAATCGTATAACATTAAAGCTTTGTAAGTTGTTGTATGCCTACAAATACTACAGGAGATTTTGACCGTTAGATCAGTTTGACCCTATTCTAGCTAAGTTCTTTGTTTGTCATTTTTTGATATAAAAACACAATCAATTACTAGATAGATTGGATGTATTTACTGAATCCTCAACCACTTGAATGATGAAATATAATTTAATCCTACTATTATAATGCAGATAAATCAATGATTGCTTGATCGATGGGGCCAAGTTTCTTTAGAGCTGTTCACCATTCGTATAAAAATTACATGGTAAACATGTTTTCTTTTTTTTTTCTTATTATTATTTATTTTAGGCTATTATTAATATAAATGAAAAAGTTCGATTGATGATACCTATTTATTTTTAATTTAGGTGTTACTAACTAGATACGCATAATTATCCAATTAGTATAACTATCCTGTTGGGCTGATAACAATCCAGACATTCAACAGTCAGCAATGAAATTTTTGTAAAGTTAATTAGGAAGCGTTTTCGTATTACTGGTGTACGGAAACAGGTGGCCTTTTATATCTAAATCCAGTATTGCATATTCGAAATCGATTATATGAATGGTTAGGATTTACAATTTGTTTGTCAGAATTTTTTGATCTGTCAATATTAAATACGATTAGTGATAATAAACTGCTTTGTTTTTACTTACGTATATCTTTTTAACGGTTGTTTATTTAGGTGGTGTTTGTTTTTTGCTTAAAACATCTGCAGGAGGCTTATGTCTGCGGGCGCGCAGACATAAGCCTCTGAAGACTGTTTGTTTTTTTTAAATAAAATCTGCAAACTGCTTTTATGGTCTTAAAAAAGAAGTTATTGTTTAACTTCTTCATACATCTTCACACTTCTTAACATCTTACCAACACCCAATGTCCAACACCCAATGTCCAACACCACCACCACCCATCATGCGCCGCCACCCACCACCACCCATCGTCCGCCACCACCACCGGCCATCACCGCCACCACCCACCGTCCACTGCCACCACCCACCACCACCTCCCCCACCCACCACCACCGTCCATCACCACCACCACCCACCCGTCAGCCACAACCATCATCCACTACCCCCACCCACCGTCCACCACCCACCACCACCACCTACCATCCGCCACCAACACCATCCATCACTGTCCGTCACCCCTACCACCACCATCCATCACAACCACCACCCACCCGTCGGCCACAACCACCGTCCACTACCACCACCCAATGTCCGCCACCACCACCCACCACCACCACCTACCATCCGCTGCCCACAACCATCATCCACTACCCATCACCATCACCGTCCATCACCACCACCACCCACCGTCCGCCACCACCACCGTCCACCACCCACCACCAACTATTTTACCGGTCTACAGACGTTATATGATTTCTATTTACTGTGATATGTATGATAGGTAACTAATTTTCAGCTTATGCAGACGATACCCAATTTATAAAACAAACAGTATTATATTTTCAGATTGCAGACCTTCAGACCACATATTCAGTTACAGATATGAAATCAGATGAAATCAGATTACAGACAGTTTTTGTCTTCAAAAACAAACAACACCTTAATCTTTAACTCATTGATAATTTTTCTCAAACTTAATATAAATTTAAGGGATACACCTTTTTTATTTTCAAATTTCAACACTTGAAATTAGCTGTTAATTAAATAACCTTCATTTACATATTTAATGGTAAAACCCAATTTTTGTTCGGATATTTAAGTTTAGGTTTTTCAGAGGTAGATTATGAAGAATTGACACATTTGTAATGGTTGTTTTTGAGCTTGTCCTTGTCATGACAGATTCAATTAATTGATAGGGCAAATTGCAGAACCATATAGAAGGATATCATGAGTTGTCTTCCAAAACTCAACAGTATTTCTCACAATTGCAAGGTGAGATGCTGATTTCTTCATCAATGTAGACGATTATGCTTGCGTTACTCTCGGTTAGCATATCTTAGAATAAATTGTTATTTAGTTTAAATGATCACATGTTTGAAAAAAAATTGTTTAAGTTGAAAAAATGATCACATGTTTGAAAGTTACAAAAGTCAAGTTTAAGTATCTTCACTTGGAGATTGCCAGCCTTCATCTCATTTTTAATTTCTTCAATTTAAATATTAAGCATAAAAATGTGCCTAACTGTTAGAACGTGTTTTCTGATGAGTTTTACTTATAACAAATTTGATCTATGCATTTGAAAACCTATTAAACCTTTTTTTTTTCTTTTTCCATTTTTCATAATTTGTAATTTATTCTAAACTATAATAATCTTTATATCTATTCATTAAAAATCAAAATATTTAAACTATTTCATATTATTTAAGTTGTTTACAATATTTATTCAACCCGTGTTCACACGAGTTTCTAACCTAGTTATATTATATATATATATGAGTATATGGTAAGGAATAGACTGTGAATGCTCTTAACCATGGAACTGAAGTCCAAATAATACGGGCTTCTAGTGAGAGTACTTGCTTATTAGTACCATTCAGAAAGTTGATTTGAGAGAAAATTATAATTATGAAAATATACAATCAATAAAAATCGTGTTTGAGTGTAGTGAAAGCTCTTAAATCTTAATTATATTAAAGCATCTCTTGGATGTAGGTTAGTGCATGCATGGGTTCAAGAGGATCCATGTGGAGATGTTGATTTACCAGCTTGGTCTGGAATCGTTTGTTCCACACAAGGTGATTATAGAGTAGTTACTGAATGACAGTTAAGAATTGATGAATTTGTTGTTGACATTTGTGATTGCAAGTTCAGTGTCTTTAATTACACATTGTCTCGTAGCTTTTGTTTGCATTTGCTGTTGTTCATTTAATTAATATTACTTTTTTATATTTGCTAATGATTATTCGGATTTAATTAGATTTATTAGCGTTGGATATGTTCCTCCTACCATCGACTTGGTTTTGAGTTGAAATTTGAGAGATGTGTAATTGATGTTTTGAAAAGGGTATGTATGTAATAGTTCTTTAATTTTCATTAAGGTAAAACTGTTATTTATTTAGTTAGTTTTAATAAAATGGATAAATATGTAATATATATGGTTTAAGAATGGAAAATGTGTAATTTGTTATCAAAGGTTTGATAAATGAATTTAGAAAGGTGATATATGTAAATGTTCATTCTTTAAAAGGCTAAATTTTATAAAAACTATAGGAAACCTCAAGCAAGAAGCAAATTTAAAACATATGTTTTCAACTTTTAGATATTAGCACAACCATGCCCACTGGTCCAATAGCCTTATGGTTCAATGTTATGGGTTTGGGGTGACGGTTAAGGCTTGAAATTAAGGTCTCAAGTTTTAAACCTGACTCAATTGGGGGGGGGGGGGGGGGTCACAGCGGTAGGTTTCCTCATTGACAGTGCTTTTGGATGAGTCAGACATGGATCATCAAAATCCATATCAATGGTTGACATCTCATCTCAGAATGGCTAACCCAGGTATTGGGGATGACTCCAGACGCTCTTAAAAAAATAGACAACCATGTCCGCACCAAGAGAGTGTCCGTCTTAAACATTGATCATCCTACGAACCCATTTTTATTATAACGTCAACAAAATTATTCCTCCTTGCGGGTTTAATTTCTTGAAATAAATGATCACTTGATGTTCCAAGAGGGATAATAACTAGGTTCAAAATTCTTTTTAATAATAAAATTTACCACACTACGTCCTTACCCAAATTTAGAAGATATTTAGTGTCATCAAGCCATTTTTGTAATCAAAATTTACTTTAAATACCAAACAAGAAGCGAGAAGATCATAGATTAATACGAGGTGGAATGAACTCAAGGGATTGTGTACGTGGCTAGGCTCCAAGGGGCTACACCTCATGGAGGTTGTTTGAGAGCAACTCCTCACGGGGGATTCATAGGCAGCGCCTCGTGGCGGGCCTGAAAAATTTTCTATAGTATTAAAGAGTTTGGAAAAAATACATATGATCTGTATGGATAATTAAACATTGCATTGAAAAAATACTGGTAACTCATTATCATGGGAAATTGAGAGATGAGTGAAAACTTAGTTAACACTTATGAAATCTTTAATTTCTTGACGTTCTCATTAATATAATTGTCAACCGTTACAGCTATAACCACCAAACAATTATACTCTTTCATGAAGAGTTGCAATGGTTCGTCGTATTTGTTCGTCATCTTAAGGAATTCATCTTGTTTTAGTAAGCATACGATTTTACAATTCTTTTTTCACATAAAGAAACTTCTCGTTCTTTGCACAAAACCTCTCTTTTATTCGATTATTTATATGTTAACCACGAAATATTTTAACATTAAAGTATGCACGATTCAGAAAAGTATCCAAGTCATACGAAATCCGAAACATACACATCTATAAACTATCGCGCATAAGTTAGAATGAAGTCATGCCCAAGTAAATATAACAACAGTTAAAGATAATTGGGGGTGTAAACAAGTCGAGCCGAGCCCGAGCACAACTAGGCTAGAGCCCAACTCGCTTTGACTTATGAGGACTCAAGCTCAGTTCGTTTCGAGTTCTTTTTCAAGCTTGGGCCTGAATTGATTATTATTCATTAATTAATTTATATACATTTTTAAATTATTTTTTGTATATCTTGAGAAAATTTTAAACAAGCCTAAGCTAGGCTTGAGTTAGCGTAATACCTTAAACGAGCTAAAGCTCGGGTGGATATTAGATAATGTAAAACTAATACATAGAAGCCTAAAAGTGGTAAAATTTATAGGCGCATAGTGCTCCTTAAGGCTCAACGAGCCTAAATGAGCTTCTAATACAAGGATCAAGTTAGAGCTCGATAACTAAATGACCTTTATTGAGGCTCCGGCTCGGCTCGATTTGAACTTTCTATTGATCTGAGCTCGAGTAGCTTGTGATCGGCTTGGCTTGTTTGCATCCTTAAAGCTAAAGGTCTAGACTCATAATCCGGTTGTTGGTGAACTCGAGCTTAATTATAGCCTAGTTGACTTGTTTGATTATACGATTGAACCTTTTCTTTTGAAGTTTAAGGGACCTGGTATACTTCCCAACAAACCGCATAAGGATCTCCGGAGAAACACAAATATTTGATTCAATGCATTATGGTTACATTGTAGGAAGAGCCAGCCAGCTAGCTTGCAAATCATTGAAATCCAATTTGATTTCCTCAGACATGGGATCAATCTTGAAACAATACGAGGAACTGGTGGTACTAGTACGTACAATGAACCTCGTTTCATGGTACAACAAAACAGGAACTTCAATGTTGGATCAACCTGCATAAAAGATCCTTTGGCTCTTCTAACTATAAATTTGTACCAAACTATTGGAACTGTTGGAAGTTGCCACGAACCCGCCCATAAGTTAAGGTTTTAAAGAAGTTTGTATATTTATATTATTAACCACGAATACCACATGGAAAAAATTCAAATCTCTATGTATGATTCCTTATATTAAAGAAAAAAAATATACTGTGTGAAAACATCTTTTTACTGTTGATGCTTTGTTAGTTATAAAACTATTTTTTAAAAAGTGTTTCTAGTCATTGATTGCATCGACTAAAGGTTAAGTGTGACACCGTTATGCATCCAACTCAATATGTAATAGTATATCTAACGGCGCAATTTGTTATCCGCTTGTTTTATATTTTAATGTTAAATAATATATGTGATAAAATTAAATACTAGCATGTATAACTTTGTAGGTTCTAATTTTTTTGAAGAGATAGATAGCGTATCCAACTTTTTGGTCTAGGTTATTGTTGTAATTACTTTTGATTAAGCAAGTATTTCTTTACCCCATTACATCGATGAGTCTAAGGGTATTCTCAACCTATCCTACCATCTTTATAATTGCACTAAAAATAATACATTTTTCTCTTCTATTTAATTAAATAATATTTTTTAATAATTTTATCATTACAGTTTTCTCTCCTCTCTACTCGCAACCCATTCAACAAATATTAAAAAATAAACAAGGCCAAACTTTGTTTCTCTAAATTTACTAAAATTACTATATTTTCTCTCTCCGCCCTATAATTTACAATCTCTCTTCACAAAATTTTAAGAAATAGAATGAGAATGCTCTAATCCATTATTGTGCTCCACTTATGTATATCGCTATCAAAACTGCATGTAGCATGGCACGTTTTTCTTTACAGTTTTTTATGGGCTCCTATATATAATAAGAGTAGGTGTTGCATGCTAAGGAAAAGTTGTTAGTTAAAGCGTTACGTCATTGTTACATAGTGATATAGACAATGTGGCTTTAACTAGCCTATCCATCACAGGTTGTTATGGCTTAACTAGAAAAAATAAATAAAAGAAAAAAAATAAAGAAAATTGATGTATAATGGTCCATCTCTTTTCTCTCTATCGGACGTTATGGGCTGACGCTCCCTACTTTGGCATCAAGGCCGACCCGTGGGCCAGCGAAAACAAGTTAGGGCTTAGGCTCACACTTAATTAAAGCCTCCAAGTCCATATATATATATATATATATATATTATAGTGGGTAAAGTAAATTTAAAGTAATTTATTGGTATGATGGTAGACTTGTTTGTTACTAAAGTATAAGTCATGAGTTCAATTGTCATCAAAAGGGAAATCTTATCTCGATTTAGGCCTCTACATTCATTGGGCCGGCCCTGTTTGACACCCTCCTTTAACTAGCACGGCACGGTGTTTGCGTCCTTGAGGTGGCACCGGACGTTAACCCACAACAAATAGCCTAATATATAGGGCTGTAAACGAACCGAACGAACACGAACAAGACCTTGTTCATGCTCGTTCGTTAAGTAAATAATGTGTTCATGAACGGTTCACGAACACTTACCGAACGAGATTTTATGTTCGTGTTCGTTCATTAAGAAAATTAATGCGTTCACAAACGGTTCACGAACACAAACGAACACAAATAAAATCGGCAGAGCCTAGAGATTGAGACCAATGTATTCATCAATGTGAATAATGAAAGCCTGCAAACGAATCGAACGAACACGAACAAGGGCATGCTCGTGTTCGTTCATTTAACTTTAAAAGAACACGGGCACTTAATCGAACAAACATTTATGTTCATGTTCGTTTGTTTAAAATCTGAACTAACATAACTGAATAAAGATAAACGAACATGTATGAAGAAACTTAAACGAACACAAATATAAACGAATTTAAATGAAAACACTTCAATGAACACAAATTAACAAATATAAAACCTTTAAGCAAGTGACCTATCCAGATAATATTTAATTATTTTCTATTAATATTAATACGTAAATGAACATAAATAAACAGACATAAACGAACATAAACGAACGTTCATGAACGTAAATGAACGAACGGAACATGTGTTCATGTTCGTTCGTTTAATTAAACGAACACAAATTTTTTGTTCATGTTCGTTCGTTTATTAAATAAACGAACTTTCGCCGAATGGTTTACGATAGTTCACCGAACGTTCAGTTCGTTTACAGGCCTACTAATATATAAAAAGTGAGGAAAATAGGATAAAACATGTATAATGGTAAAACTCTTTTCTTCAGGTTATTGTCGGGAACAAACTTATCATTCATACACTTATCTGGGTTCCTAAAGTCTCCATTAATCTTATTAAACTATCCTAGTTATGTCTCCTTCTTGTCCCCCTTTTTACACGCTACACTTTTCTAATTTCCAGATGTTTCCTTGATTTCTACGTAACTTGTAATTTGTCTTAGTTTTCAATTTTAACGAGAATTTAAAAAAATATATAAAGGCTCGTTAAGTCAACCTATAATTCTACAAGAAGTAGCCTTGATTTGATATGGTGCATCAAGACTGCTTTTTAGACACTTAAAATTGTATTCCTTTTTTTTTTTTAAATAAAAAACAGTTTTTCAAAATAAAACATGCAAAAAAAAAAATGTAGAAAATATGTGTTTTTTTATCCATTTTAAAATACAAATGTGTTTTTATTCCCGGTGTGTAAATTAAAAAAAAATATATATTTTTTGAGTTATTGATTGAATAGTAATCAAATATTTTACAAATGATGGTGAAGGTAGAAAAAAAATGCGGTTTGTCCTTGCATGTTTATATGCTCCAAAGAATCAAAGCAATATACAAATTTTATAGAATAATATAACTTATTATTTAAATACTTGACTCAAATATCAATATGACAATATATGAAACGGGAATTCTTTTTTGTTGTGTGGGTGTGTTGGAGAGGGGTGTTATTACAATTGGACAATATTGCCCTTTTCCCATGTTTATAAGAAGGGTGAGTTTGTCCCTTTGCTTGATACCCAACACAACCTCCATTTGTCTATAAACTTTGGAAGTATTACTTGACACCCAACACCCTTCGTTTGTCTTTGAACTTTTGAAGCAAATAGCTATGGATAGTGATGATGCAAAGAGAAGGTCACAAAGCAAAAGGCTTGGCAAGTTTCTTAAGGAGCAAAGAGGAAGGCTCTACATCATCAAAAGATGTGTGGTTATGCTAATTTGTTGGAACGACTAGATATTCACTCGTTTGTTTTTTCTTTCGTTTGAAGGGGCCGAGAAGCATTTAAACTTGAGGCTAATGCACAAACGGGTCTGCTGTAGATATTGTTGACACTTTGATTAGCATACGACCACTTATCATGTTATATGAAAGGTTGTCGTATTTTGTAGTAGATATTGGTTTTAACGAATCGAGCATTTCATTTTTTTAATTTGGCTTGGAGCAAAATGTGGCCAATGGTTGGTTGTAGCGTGACAATGTGACTATTCATTATAAGTTGATTTTAGTAGTAATACTGCGTTACATGAGTCATGATTGAATATTTAACTATTTGAAGTTGATGAATGCATTAGTTGAGATACCAAATATATTAATTAATTACGTAATATCATAGCAATTAATCAAATCTCATTCTTATAAAGTCGTTACAATTTTCATATATTCGCTCAAAACGCAAGACGTACTGGTCTCAAGAATTATAGTTTATAATAAGAAGGCCAATTCTCAGCAAATCAAGTATGCAAGATGTTTCAAGATTAATTACAACACATGAATGCTACTAACTCATATTTTAATATAAAAACAAAATTATAACACTACCTATATCTTAAACCGATATAAAATTCAGATTTGCATAACTCCTGGACAATGTACACTATAATGTTAAAAATGGATAAACTTCTAAGATTTTCAAGTTATCAAATTAAGCAATCAGCCTAACTGATTACTAAATCAATAATTTAATGACACTATAATAGAATCAAACTTTAACTATTCATTATTTAGTTTTGGGATGTAACGATATAAAAAGTATCATGATATTAAGGATAACTAACTACTTGGACCACCCAATAGTCTTAACCTATGACATTCACTAAATTAGTTTGGTCCATACTAGGTAGACCTTTGTCAAAAATTGAGAACGATAGTTCTCAAATTTATTTCTTTTATGATTAGTCAATATAAATATCCGATAATCAACGCTACAGCAACTTTATCCAACACATATATGTTGTTTATTTGATGGGAAAAAGGAGAAAGAAATTTTGAAGGGTTAGTCTAAAAAAATTTATGTAGTTACCATACAAAACATACCTTAATAGCTTTGTGTTAAAAACACATATAAATCCCTGAATTACATTGACTTATGAGATATTCTCTTTCTAAAACTAAAAAACGTGTATGTACAAAATCCACAGGCTCATGACACGGTTGTAATTTCCTCTGATCCAAAGTTTGATTGGTGCGACCTTTAAAGGACAACTTTATTTATCGTACCCACACATGTGGTAGCCCCTCCTCATCAAACCCCTGTTGGGCTCCTTTTCAAACAACCATAAACTTAAATTCAACTAATCTACTCTATTTATGACCAAAAAATTTAGGCTTTATCACCGCTAAAGAGGCCTTTGGCGATTGATGCGTTTGATCACAAAAGCCGATACACATCACGTATAAGACGCGTTTCATTATTAAGAAAAGTATGGAAAAATTAAACACTAAAATATATACGATATTTTTATCATCTATGGTTAGACTTGTTTAGTAAATGGTCCAATTTGTTCAATTACTTTTAACTCATTGCTCAATCAATGTTTAGATTTGTTCCATCAAATTTGAAATACTCGATAAAACATTGCAATTAACAATCCAGGATTGTTTGTTCAAATACTTATCACCCGCATAAGACAACACCTCACTCACAAGACTGCATCATACGGTATCATGTATTCAAATACTCAAACTCATTGCTCAATCATTGCTTAGATGTGTTTCAAAAGATTTGAAAAACTCAAAAAACGCATTGTAATTGACAATTCAATTTGTTAAAATACTGATGAACCACATAAGGCGTCACATCACTCATAATATTGCATCAGACTGTATCACGTGACACATGCATCATAGACTCGCTTAGCGCGATGTAATCTCATAGCGAACCAATTAATGTCTTTTAATTGGTTCACAAATCTTGAAAAGTATTCATGAAAGCTAGAATGGTATAATGAAGCATATAACAAAAAGAGGCAAGAACAAAGCTAGAACAAGATTGCAATGTGATGAGATATGATAAGTCTAGATATGAATTAAATCCTCCATACATGTAATACGATTTTCATGATGGGTTGGATATAGAAACAAATTTGGTCCCATGCATATATCCACCCAGAGATTTTCACCAATTTGTTTGAAGATTTTAAATTTGGTACACTAGTGGTGTGTAGTGTGTACCGTCTTTTTTTTCCAATGTTTTTTTGCATCTTGTCAAGTTTTGAGTGCTTCATACCATTTTAGCCTCCTGTATATAAAGTGAAAAGACCAGTCTTTGTAAAGATTCTTTTTCTTTTTTCTTTTACTTTTACTGTTATCAATCATTGCTCATTTGTCTTCACTAAAAAGCCTTGTTTCCACATAAATGATCAAAGTTACATAAGTATTATGAATGTATTGGTGTATGGTACCAGTGGTCAAACTTCAGAGGTCAAAAACATTTGACCAAGTTTATTAAACGGATTAAAGTTAATAGAATGAATTTTGTCTATGGCAATCATGATAACTTGAAATAGCTCAAGTTTTGTGAAACAGAATGCAAAAGCTTGAAAGAAATAAAAACAAGATAGTAGAAGTACCAATTTCAGATACAAAGTTGCAGGCAATAATATTACACCTTTTCATTAACCGCAGACAACAAACATGTGATGCAAATTACTCAAAATTGGTACATTTGATCAGGAACATGACAAAGTATGAAGAAATTAACGACGATGGGAGTAGAGGTGAAAAGAAGAAAATTACTGCCGTCGTAAAAGCTTCCAGTGAATGAAGAAAAACTTCTGATTAGGAAAAAGCGGGGAGTCAACGGCGGACTAGAGTTAATTTTGACTTAAAAGTTTCTCCAAATTTAATCATTAGCAGTAATCACTAGTACAAAAAAACAAGACCAAATATGACGTTTTTTTAATGAAATAAGGCGGTCTACTTACCGCCTTAAAAGCCACCGTAGTATTTGATCATTGACCGCTTTTTATAGTGCTAAAACCTTTTAAGACGGTTACACATGACCGCCTTATAATGTTTTACTAAAACCGTCATATTTGACATAAAAAAGACACCATATTAAAGTGCCTTATTAAAGCCTAATAAGACGGTTTGTGATTTTAATTAGGCGCCATATTAAACATCAAAATAAAGCCTAATAAGACGATTTGTCGTATGGCCTAATAAGGCGTTCAGTGGAGTTATCATTCTAATTTTTTAAAATATATTTCACCTATATCATCACAATTTAATCATTTATCCAAGAATATCAAAATTATATATACAAAAATTATAACAAAACATGCCAAACAAAGAATAATTTTATAAATAGCTTAAACAACTAAAACGTTCATATTAACCCATTGGTCTTCAACATTTATTTTGACATAAAAAATTATCCAAACATTCACTTTAACCAAAATGCTCAAATACAAACAACCATCCAAAAGCCTCCTTTTACTCCGTGTAACCTTCTTTATCCACTACAATAAACACAAGCTCTCACGTTAGCTAGAATTCTTTGCCACTAATCTATACATATAGAAAATTTGTCTATCAGCTATCATTAAAGATTAAAATTAAGCAAGATCTACCTTTGAAATCATTGAGGAAATAAGTTATCCTTTGACTTCTACCACTTTCGGCCCTTTTCTACATTACTGAAAAATAAAAAATAATAAGTTGAATATTGAATCCAATAAATAAATGAAAGAAAAGCATAAACTTAACTGTTTCTTTGATTGTAGACCGAACAACTTTCAAGTATAAACCAAATTGCTACTTTATTTAATTAATTATTAACAATTACTTTTGATCTTCATTAGTGTAAGATAATTCAACATATTCAACAGCTGCACAAAATTTTTTCTCATATTCTTAAACTCCTGTAACATAATCAATCAAATATGCATATAATAAGATGATAATAGTGTAAATAAAAAGACCATGAAATTGCCTTGAGACTGACATACTATAATAAGCTTTCCTCAATTGCAATTTCATCGAAGTTGGCATGTTCCCTGGGACGTCCAACTCAGCAGAAGAGAGTGTCTCCATTTCCTGAAACAATACATGGTAATAGGTTTTCAATTTTTAAACCATATACACAAATTAAAGAAAAATTGAAAGATACCAAACATATGATGCTATTTTAGGGTTGTTGGTAACAATCATTATAATCAAGCTATTTACAAATTTGAAGTTTACAAAATATAAGTTCAGATTTGGTTGTTAAAGCATATACAAATGGCAGAACTGAATCAATATTGTCAAGCCCAACTTTATCTAAGAAAACCAGTATATTTAACAAAGAAAAAGTCAGATGCCAAGTGAAGACATATTACATAGAGTCCAGACAATGAGCACCTAAATAACAAAATGATTTAAAGATTTGCATTTTTAATCAAAGTTAACACTACTCACTGGTATTTTGGCAAGAAACTCTTAACCTTCATTTTGTTCTGAAAAGTTCTTAATGAACTAATTCCCAAAACAAGTTCCACAAATTATATGCTAAATCAACATTCATTTCTTCCCATTCGAAATCTAGTAGCTTCTAGACTCAATTTAGCCTAACTATTTATATATATAACTATTATGGAACTTAATATTAATGTTTTGAATATATTATGAAACCACACTTTGTCTATTAAGAATTAGACATATAAATACAATGGGGTGACTAGTTTATAGGAATACACATTAAATACAATTATATGCATAACTAATTATATGGAGACAATTGAGCTAATGGTTATGACCAATCTTCAATCCTTGATTTGCTCTTTCTTTATTTTGATTAAGTGAATATGTATTCTAATAAATTGATCAAAATTTCTTGTGCACCAAAAGTCATCATCTACAACTATTGTCTTGTTTATGTTTTAAGGAGCATAAACTAATTGCAACCAAATAAACGTAGAAGAAAACAGTCAACATATAAAAAGAAATCAATGATTTTGCAACACAATACCTAATAGAATGTTGACGATGCATGATTGATAACTTACAAAGGTGTGAAGACACGAAATTGAGCAGGAGGGAAGATGTGACTTAGCGGTTCTATAGCAGTTGGCAGATTCAAAGCCGAGCAGACGAGATTGGAGATGCGATGTTAAATTAGGGCAAAAAGTTAGATGCAATGTACAATGGAACTTAGAATTTTAGCGGGATTTTGAAATTTTTTGGGTGTGGAACTTAGAATTTTAGCGGGCAAATGAATTAAACCGCCACCCAATTCTTATTTTGGTGAAACTCAATATAAAATTAAGAGGCATTTATATATTTTCACTTCCTAAACTTTGAAATTACATATTTCTCTAAACAATGCTTAAAGAGCATTGTACATTTGCATTAAAAACTTGTATTTTGGGGAAATATGTCATTTCAAAGGGTTAGGAAGGGAAAATATGTAAAAATCCCTAAAATTAAAATCGAATAAAGATGCTTAATATAGAAATTATAATATAGTTAAATTTTGAGGTGCAAACGAGTCGAGCCAAGCCGAGCTTCAACTTAAGGATGATAGTGAAACCCAAAATCCGACACAAATGGGACGGGTAATACCCGACCCATTAGGGTTTGGGATGGGTTTAATTAGGACGAGTTTGAATAACCGGGTATGAATTTGGGAGTACCTAAACCCAACTCATTTCCACCCCTAGCTCGACTAGGCTCGAGCTCAGCTCGTGAGTAGTTTTTCAAGCTTGGGCTCGGTTTGTTTACTATTTATTAATTAATTTTTATATATTTATGATTATTTATGTATTTTTTATTAAATATATGTATGTATGTATGTATGTATGTGTGTGTGTATATATAATATAAAAATTATATAAATGACAGGCTTGTTTAGGCTCGCAAACCAACTTGAGCTTAATAAGTGAAGCTTGTGCTCGTTTAAACTCGGCCAATCAAACTTTTTCTCAAGACGATCTTGAGTAATTCACAAGCAGCTTGACTCGTTTACACTCCTAGTTAAGTTTCATGATGCGGTCGATTTTATAAGGCAAGCTCCTGAAAAGTTGTTTTACTCTTATTTTCTAATAGTTCTAAGAAAGTTTGACTTACTGGTGAAGATGGGTCGTTACGAGTTATAAAGAGGACGCATCTCTTATTTCAAACAACTTATAATTTATTAACTTTTTAAAAAGTTAAACATTGTTTGGGATTGTTTATGTTGTGAGAGGATAAGTTAATAAGTCATAACGTAAAATAAGGAATCCCAAACACCCTTTAAGAGTCATAATCGCTTATAGATGGATATAATGGATGATGGGATGTTATAAAGAACACATGGGTAAAGTAAAATCAACATCTCTTAATGATGGGTAGGGTCGTGAAAGTGTATTATAAATGAAGCCCTAACTTTCCGTCTGTGGGATCCACACGGTACGCGATGGGTCCTTTCCTGGTCCATCACGTATCGCGATGGATTGTAAGCCAGCATTATTATATTATTTTCCATCATCGCGTAGCGCGATGCCATTCTTCACTCCCATCGCGTATCGCGACGGGGTGGCTTCATCAGCCGAACTCGTTTTTTGTCTCGTTTTGCGTGCTGGGCATCCCGGATCTCCATCCCGTGCCTGTACAGGTCCAAGTTAACCTCTTTGAATACCTGTGAACTAAAATACAATAAACACGTATGAAATATCAAAGTTCCTAAAATAAACACACGAACTATATACAAACTGACCGAACATCAACTATAAAATTGTTGGATTGCTCAATTAACTATAACTGTTCGCAAAATTATGATACTCCTAGGTTAAGAAAAAATTTTTAGCTTACACCTAAAATTTATTTCTAAATCCGTCATATATCATGATAGTATACATATTATAATAGTATACATAAAACTTAAACAAGTTGGAAATAAACATATTATAGGGTATCGTAATTATAAACAAGTTCCTAAATGACTGGTATCGTAATTATAATTGATCCAAAATATTATAATTTTAAACTTTTGATTACAAGTTCAAATACCTAACCTATCATAATTGGTATATATCTACGTAACATATTTTAATTGGCAACATACGTAATTTAACAAGTTCGAATTACTAAGTTTATATCTACTTCTTAAATTTTTAAAAGGGTTTAAATTTTAAATAGATTGATTGTTTGGATATATATTTTTTCTTGTTTTAAGAAGAGTTGAGAGATATATCTACTTGCTGTTAAATCCGGAATATATAAATATATATTATAATTCTATCTGGTTTCCATTAAATAAGGTGATTCCAATATCTAAAGTCCGATTAAATATCAAATATGACGATTTTATTTTAAGTATGAAATGAGACCGTTATATCAAATTATTAAATAAGACGATTCAATCAAATAAGACATATCTAATAAATTATTTAATTTAAAAAATGGGTTTAAATCTCAAATATGACGGTTTAATTTAAACAATCAAATGAGACGGTTATATTAAACTATCAAATAAGGCGATTCCATTAAATAAGGCGGTTCTTATAAATTATTTAATTAAAAAAATGGGTTTAAATTTCAAATAAGACGATTTTCATCAAAACCGCCTTAAAAGGTTTTCCTGCACTGCCTTATTTAGTGTTTTTTGTACTAGTGAATTTTTTCTATTTCCTCTACTCACAACCACTCAAAATCAAACTCTAAAGAATAAAGAATGCACTCACATCAAATTTAGAGAAACGATTGGGAATACTCTAATAATCCGTCTCTCTCTATTAGTCCAATACATGTTTAATTAAATTTTAATTTTTCATTGAAAACGGAATAATGTTAAAAATATATTATTGTGCTTATCAATATCTAACATAGATTAAGTTTTTTTCTTCAAGTTATCTTCTCCTATGGGTATGTTTGGTAGGGAGATTTTAGAAAATTTTAAGAGCTAAAAAGTTTTGTTTGTTTGAAGGAACTTGAAGCTTTTAGGTTAGGAGAAAAGGCTCTAAATTTATACAGTACTACTAGCGTTTTGGAAAAAAAAAACTATAAGCTTTTATATTTGAATTTACAAATTTGATACTTGAACTTCCATCAACTTTTGTTAATTTATATAATAGTTACACATTTAACTCTTATTTTAAATTAACTACCCCACGACTTTTTAAGAGACCATAACTTTTTTATACGTTAATATTTTTTTTTTAAAAAAATTACATCATAAAAAGAAGCATTTTATTCTCTTTAATCTGAGTACAATATTGATATATTTCTTTAACTTTAAAAAGTTAACATACTACGTGATTACTAGTTAGGATCGGTGACAAGTCGAGTCAGACGAGCTCGGGTCATGTGTAAGACCAAATTAGGTTCGGAACGAGTTGATACAAAAATGGTTAATTTAGTTTGGTTCGTGTCGGTATGGTTTTGAGTTGAAAGGGGCCATGTCAGAACATGTTTCAGATTAGAATAGTGCCAGGTTGGAAAATGATTCAGATCAAAACAGGTTGGTTTAAAAAATTTATTTATTTGAAATTACTATATATTTCAGCTTTGCTTCTTGATTTTCGCCACCGGTTACACGCTTACTGCCTTTGCACGAATTACACGTCTACATTCAGGTTATATGTGCACTGCCATTAGGTGAATTATGTATCGAAACTGATTATGTGGTTGATGTCAGGTTGCGCGCCCACTTCGTCGCACCGTGCGGGCACCTGACTAGTTTTATTAAAAGCTTAAGCTACACTGCCGAACACCTAAATATATCCAAAAAGCTACATGTAACAGCTACCAGCTTGTAGCCACCAGCCATCAGCTTTCAGCAAATAACCACCAGCTAGTTTTGCCAAACATACCCTAAATATGCATCTCATTGTACCCCATTATAATAAATATCTTATTAATAAAATCTCTATCTTTCTCCCTATATCCCTCTCTTATTTGTTTGCTATTAGGCTAATTTCACAACATGTTATCAGCATGATTAGCTTTTGGAGTTGGATCGCACATCATAAGTTTCCTCCACAAATCAAATCACGCATCATGCAGAACGCCAGCGGCCGGTGATTGTTCTTCGATTCCGGTGCGTCTTTATGTGTTTACTTTGTTTAAATATAATAGTTGAATATGTCGTTTTGTTCTTTATGAATTTTGAAAGTTTAATTTAATATTGAAAGGAAGTCCCAAAAGGTTTCAAATCTACAGTCACTTTGGTGATGTATGCGTGTTTAAGAATTTGAAGTAATCATTGTTGAAGCCTAAATAAAAACTAAAATCATTGTTGATATTTTCAATAAACTAACGTGATAGCCGAAACTCGATGGGTATTCTCGAATCCCGAGTAAATAGCCGATAAAAACAAGCTTTATTAATTATGTATGGGTTTAGAAATACCTAAACTCGTTCCAAACCCGAATTCTCATCCCTATGTGCATTCAATATAGCTAGTGATCTACCGTTTTGGTTGCATCTATATATATATTAAAGCAATATATTTCACTACATTTCTATTAGATGATTTTAGTAGTTTCTAAAAATAAGAATGCATTCTTAGAATTTTCTCATAATTTAATAAATAAAAAATAAAATTTAATATTCAATTCAAGATTCAAGAGTGGTATTAAAACAATACATTTTACTACATTTCTATTGGATGATTTTGGTAATTTCCAAAAAATAGAATGTATTCTTAGAATTTTCTCCTAATTTAAATAAAAAATAAAATTTAATATTCAAGAGTGGAGGCCTTTAAGCTCCTAATAAATTCGGCTAAGTTTTTGCTTTACAAGAAAAGTAAGGGCAAAGCTAATTACGCATTATATTTGTTTTTTTCTTTTGTTTTTATCTTGAATATAGTATATTGAGTAAACATTTTTCAATTGATAGGACGATCAATTTCAACTATTCGAAGAAAAATAACAAAAACTGATATACTCAAGAAAAAGAGTTAATGAACCCTACCATTCTAGCAGACCTTACATGAAACTGAAGTTGGACTGTGTTTATAATCTTTACAATGTTGAAGTCAAGCATCCATCAAGGGACATCCACAAAGCAAGGTTGATAAGGAGCAGAGTATTCTCATTTCAAAAATCTTAATCCCCAAACATTTAAAAAGAAATTTGCTTCTGGTTCATTAAACAGTACCGTTTATCTATTTTGTTTGTAACTTTGTGTTTTTAAGTACTTTATTTTCGTACCAATATGAATTGCAGTTAGATACGATGTTGCTCTACAAAGAAACATTATACAATATATTTTGTCGTTTCAAATGTTATATGTTTATTTGACAATTTTTATATTTTCACTCGTGCCGTCCACGGGTTAATAACCTAGTATTTCACTAAAGGAACGAAAAATATAATAAATATATTTTTGCTTCATTGAAAATTTAATAGAAATAAAATTAATAATAAGTATACTGTTGATAAAATAAAATATTATGAGTTTGCTGATTAATTCGAATGAAGTAATTATTTTGATGATATCATGTATATACTGTTATTTAGTCGTTTTATATATGCATTTATATATCTTTAATTTATGATTTAAGATGTATTAATTTATGGTGACCCTGATATCAGTTTTTGTTTATGTACGAAACAATAATACTTTTGAAAGTTATGTGCTTGACAATATTAATTGGCTATTAACCCATATAATATACATTTAAGTATTCTTCATATAACTTCAAAGAACTATAGTTTGCGTGGTTATGATTTCGATATATATTCAATCATTCATTTGTGTGGATATTTTAAATTTTAAGTTTATCTTCTTGGTTCCTGAAAAGTAAATTTGAAAATGCCGATTTTATCGATTAGTATTACATGAATTTGGGCATGGTTTTTAATGGCATTGAATCAAGGACAACCAAGTTTTGCTTAATTTTAATTATTATTCATAACTTTTCATCCTATTAATCGGTTTTAGAAAAAGAAAATATTTATTGAGTTCCTTATTATGATTGTGAAATAATTAAATCACAGATATACTTGAAACGTTCCTAGAAAAGCCCATTGAATTACTTTTATTGGAAGCTTTAGAGCAGAAAAGCACAAGAAAGTTATATATATATATATATTATATATATATATTGATTTATATATTAGTTATGTATCAATTATATGTTAACTTTATTAACAAATTATTCATAAGTTATATAAAATTTTGAATATGCGAAAAATTATGAGAAAAGCTTGTGAAGTAAAGCTATTTTTATAAATTGACTTCATAGGTCATAAATGATCTATAAGTTATTATGTGAATAATAAACTGATGGAGATATTTATTTATGGTTTAAAGTAAATTGATAAATATATGTACATAAGATATATTTACGATTTATAATTAAAAAAATTATATATAATTACTTGTAAGTGATGAAAACACTTATCTTTTCAAGTTTTGGGTTTGGTTTGTAGCCTATATCACCACGCTTGCTGACGCGTTTTGTAAAATTAATTGAAAATTTTCTTCCGTATGCATTTTTTATTCTTTTAACAACTATTAAGTGGTGGCATGGTGTTTTTAATATTATTTGATATGCTATTATATCAAAAGTTATCTTATTAAATCTTTCTAAAAAATCACTTCCTAATAATACGTCTGATCCTGAATCATAAAAGTAGAATGAAGGACATTTAACTAGATATGATCCTAACAATATTATTGGATTTCTTATTCCTCTTCTTAAAGAGACTATATCCTTAGAAAAACTAATACCATTACAAGGTGTTAAATCCTCATGGTATTCTTCTGGAAAGCATTCAGGTTTACAAATACTTAATCCTGAACCACTATCTATGTAAGCTGCAAAATACTCGGCTTTATAATCTTTATAAGTGATTCCTATTGGAATATAAATACTTCTAGGGCTTGTCATTTTGGTATATATATTAGTTTATCATATCGTGTTATTTTTAACCTGTAGGAGGTTATCTGATATGGTTTAACATTTTCTAAAAATGTCAATCCTAACATAATTTCTAATGTGTCGTTTTCATCCTCATTACTTATTAGTAATCTTAATGGAATTTTTTCATCTCCAAATTTTATCATAGTTTCCACAGCTTCATTAATCTCATGTAGTTCACCATTAAAATTAGTATACTGGTGAGGTTCGTCTAATGGATATTTTTGTAAATTCTTACAAAGTTTGAAATTTATATAGTTTCCATTTGCACCTGTATCTATTAAAATGTTTACATGAGAATATTTATTTCCATTAAAGTATTCTCCTTGTATTTTGTAATTTTTTATAGTATCTTCTTTTGCTTTAATTATGTCAGAGAATCTATTAGAATTTGTATCTCTTATTAAAGGGTGACTAATTACACTTTTATTAGAAAATGATAATCTAGAAGAAACATTATTAGATAATAATAACGGTTTATCTTGTAAATCAAGACTCAATGGTCTTGAATCTATTTCTTCTATTTTAGGTAAGGTAGGTGTTTGTATCTGACACACATCATTAAATAAAAAAGGAAAATCTATTGTGTTTTTTATACTAAAACAATCGGAATGATGAGTATTCGATATTGCATAAGAGATAGCATATGTAATAGAATATGGCCTGTTTTGTTGTTTAAAGAAATCTTTTCTTTTAAAATCTTGTAATAAACTTAACGTTTTATCAAAATCCTTGTCTTGAATATGATAGGAAATTCTTGAATAAATATTAAATTTAAGTTTTCCATATTGTAAATTTTCTCTTAATATTCCAAGACACGCTTCTTCTCTATTTTGGATCCTATTGTCCATGATTGCTAATTCTATATGAGTATCTATACCTTCTTTAAATGTGGATTTTATTATTATTTGGATGGCTCCAACGTGAACCCATCCTAAAGTATTTCTTATTTCTGGTCTTACCTTTTGTATTTTTTCTTGAATATCCTTTTTAGATAATAAAGGTATCATAACTTTATTGGATGTTATATTAATATCTAAAGCCCTTTCTTGAATGTTTAATCCATAATATAAATGATGATCTCTAGGTCTTATTCCTAATCTTTGTAAAGTATTCAATTTAAATCCTGAATAGTTTGATAACGAAAAATTTTCATGTTGTATTTGCTTAAGCTTTTTCTTATCTATTAAAATTTCTTGTTTATATTCTCCTAATTGTTCATTTTGACAATCGATTATGTTATTATTTATTTTACTACTAGAGGCTGTATCCAATCTATTCATCTTCAGATGACGTATATTCTGTTTCAGTTAAAATAAATATACTTTCATCAGAGTCTATTTCTTGAAAATCATTTATTGGTATAAAATCTCCTTCTTCGATCATTTTTCCTATATCCTCGTCTATTTCAAATATTTTAAGATTCTTTTTAAACTTTTTTGGACATTCATTTGCATAATGACATTTTTCATGACAGAAATAACATTTACATTCCTTAGGACCTCGTTTTCTTTTATAAGTAGGCTTAAACGTCTTCTTATATCCCTTTCTCTTATAGTATTTTGTTTTACGCTTTTTAAAATATCTTTTTCTAAAATGAGTTCTTTTCTTATATTTTCTTTTTATCTTTCCATAATAATATGAACTATCACATCCAATCATTAAAGGCATTTTTGGACTACTACAACATAAAGATATTTTTCTTTTTAATCCCTTGCTTAATTTAGCTAATATAGCATCTCCGCACCATTCACTTAATTTATCTCTAACATGAGTTATTCTTTTTCCTAACGTATCAGCTATTCCTGGATTATAAGTTTTTATTAATCTTTGTCCCCAAAGGTCTGGTATTTTTGCAAAAAATAATGCTAAATAACTATTCATATCCGGTACTTGATTATATATATGGTAATAATAATCTTGAAATACACAAATATATCTATCTATTTCACATATGTCACATAATTGTAATCTTATTAAGGCTGTTGAGTATTTTTCGATAGTTGCTGGGTCTTTTATAATATTTCCTTCTCCACAAAATTCTAACCTAAAGGCTTCCACTGCTCTTGTTATTATGTTTGCTATTATTTCATCTTGTTCAAATATTGTTCTCTTTATATCTAAAAGTAAATTTTGCCAATATCTTAAAGCACTATTTATTAAAGTTCTTTCTAAGAATCCTTGAAGTGTTTCAATATCCATTCTATTAACAGAAACTGCTATTCTTAAAGCTGTTTCCCATTTATCTATTGCTTCTTCCGTATTTTTTATATAATCTACGTCTAAATATATTCCAAAGGGATTAATCGGTTCATTTTTCATATTCTAGTATGGTTTATAATTATCTTCATTTTTTATTGTTGATTTTACAGCAGCATATCCTTGTGCTGACCTACGGGTTTTATCTCTTATTGGAATTTTAGGATTTGTACTTGAGCTTGTTTGTTCAGTATCATTAATATTAAAGTTTTCCTCATTAGCCTTTATATTTATAAAATTATCATTTAATTCCATATCCCCTATCTTTGTTATTAAATTTTCTATTTCTGGAGATACGTAAACTTCGCTTTCAGAGTCGTCTGAGCTCATTTCTAATTTCTTTTATATTCTTTAGGAATTTTCATATTTTGTAAAAGTTGAACTAAAGGTTCCTGAAATCTATTTGGGGTTATTTTGTTTTTTCTATTTGCGAACGCTGCTTCTAATAAATCTATAATCGTATCTAATTTAAAAATTATTTTATCTCCATAAAATATAATTGTTTTTTGTAATTCTATCATATCTCTATCTATTTTTAAAGAGTTTTCTGTTTCTTTTAGTTTATTAAAACTATTATTTTCCATTACGGTGAAGGGTATTGCCAATCAGTATCATCATAATAGTATTCGGAATTAGTGAATTCATATCCACTAAAATTAAAGTCTTCATATGAAATATAATCTTCATCAAAATCATAATCTGAATTAAAAGTTTGACTAATTTCTTCTGTTTGCATTATAAAAGTATTATTTATAAAATTAAAATCTAAGTATATTAAGTTATTAAAATCGTATTCATGTATATTAAATTCATCGGCTAGAGCCCCCGCGAAAGAAATTTGCGTGGCTCTGATACCAATTTCAGAGGTACCAGCGGAAAAATATGAACGATTTAAAATTATTAGTTCAAGTAAGTTATTATCCATGAAATTTAAGATTATATCTAAGTTTAAGAAACTTATGAATTTTATAAACCACATATTATAACAAAAATTTAATAAGTATGCAAAATTTAAACACATAGGGATTATTTTTAAGTGTAATTTAAAATTATTAAGGCAAGTATTTATATCTCTGTTTCAAATTAATTATGAGAATTTCCTTATAAGACCCAAGAGATTCAAATATTTAAAAGTATTTTAAAATTAAAAAGAACAAGGGTCCAACATGCTTCCGTACCTTTTTCCCGTTTTGACCAAGATATCGCCGGGTTACACCAGGAGTCTTTTTACTAGGTTATTCCAGACCAAACCTAAGTAGCCTTAGGTAACTCCTCTCTGGCTCCTTCAGCAATATTCAGCTCAACCAGGTTTCGTTTCCTACTTCCGGTGTATGGTAAAAATGAACAGTTCGTAGTTGGAGATTTCCTCTTTTTAAAAGAGAAATACTTCTAAATAGGAAGAACACTTAAAGGTATTATAAGGAGAGTGAAAGTTTTTATTTCATGATGGGTATTTTACAATGAAGATGTGAAAGAAAGTACATAAGTAAATACAAACACTCTTATTTTTAATACATGAAAGCTTAAACACTCTTTTTTGAAATTTTGTTCCAGGCCCGATGATCTTCTTCTTCCTTCTTTTTCTTCTTATATAGGCCCCTTATCCCTTTAGATAGACTTCACCACTTTGTCATTTATATCTTGTTTCCATGTGATATTCTTTTTCTTGAAATTCTCCATTGTCAGATCATTGAATTTGGTGTTGAGATTCCTCATGGAAACTTGAACTTTGGCTTTTCTTTTCTCTTGCATCCATGTTCCCTATGGGAACTCTAACATTTGGATTTATATGATCCATGCATTCCAACTTTTGTATGTATCTCATGAGAGTTTATCCATTATTTATTAAATCATTAATTTATGAAATCTTATTTTTATAAGATTAATTAAAATCTTAATCTTCAGATGATGTTTGACTCTCTTTAGGAGAATCAATAATCATATTGTCCTTTTTCGTAGAACAAGCTGGACAAACATTGTGTTGATGTTTTCTGGTTAAGCACAGTTTATATTGAGCTTGAGGACTTGATGCTATAACACCAGTATCCAAAAATCTGATTTTATCCTCTACATATTTTTTAGCTGCTGGAGGAGTTCTCCTTGCTGGAGCTATCATAACAGAGGAATGCATCTTACTTCCTCCATAAGTTCTAAATTCTCTTTTAAAAATATTTTCTAAAGTACAAAGAACTATCTTCATACCAAGTGCTCTTCTGTTATGAATATCATTTTCATTAAAACTTTGAAAAGTTTTTAATCTTTCTGTCTCTATATTGTAAGAAAGAGATGCATGAACCTTTTCTATTATAATCAGATGATATGCAGGGTAATTATTGTTTTTATAAAAATCAGGTCCTGCAGAAAATAGTTTTAACACCATAACATCACTTGGAGTAATAGTAGAGTTAAATAGATAACTGTCCCTTACTCCGTCCCTAACCCATTTGGGAAATTTGGTGATGTAAGATATATTGAATTTATTGATCCAAAATCATACTAGTATCTTATTTCTTCAGGGGAATTACCTTGTAAGTAATTAATTCTGGGGTAAACCCCAGTACAATCAATATATCTTATATCTGTATTTTTAAGGTTATATAAATCTCTCATTTTAAACCACTGTTGCTCAACAAGATCTTGTTGAGTTGGTATCCTTTGGAAAGTATTATCAAAATTTGAAGTCTGCCCAGAATGTGGTTTAAAATTAAAATATTTTTCTTTTGGTTCATCTTGATCAGAAGTAAGATCTATTGTTTGAACTCCCTTTGAAGATGACGGGATATCTCTTTTTTCTATTTTCACCTCCTTATATATAGGAGATAAATCCACTCTTTCTTTTATTTGGTGCTTTACCAAAGATTTCAATATCATGCTATTATATTCATAAAAGACTATTTTTGAGTCTATAAGAAGACAATTTCTTGTGATCAAATCTTTTAGGTCTGAGACCTGTTCAGGGAGAGTGCTAAAATAACTAAGCATCTCTTTCATATATTTCATTATTTCTTTTATAGACACCACCTGCCTATCCATGTCTTTAATATGCTTATCCATTTTTTGGGCTATCTCATGATCTTCCATCTCTGGTTAAAAAATCTGCTAATACATTTTTATCAGATTTAATTATTTCTATATCAAAATTATATTCGGATAGTAAAGTTTGCCATCTAATTAACCTTTTATACTCAGGTTTAGAGGGCAAATTGTTTTTTATAAAAGCTTTTACTTGTGTATTATCAGTTCTTAGTAAAAATCTAACTGGTAATAGAAAATAATAAAGCTTTTGACAACTTTTTACAACTGCTAAAAGCTCTTTTTCGTTAATATGATATCTTGTTTTAGTGTCACTAAAAGTGCCTGAACAGTATCTACAAATGCTTTCACCAACTTTTTTATTTTCGGAGTCATAGTCTATTTTTTTAAGTATCCGACTCCAATAATATTCTGAAGCATCTGTTTCTAATATCAAATCATCGTTTTCTTTAGGTAATTGTAATTTTGGTAAGTTCCTACAATATTCTTTTTATATTTTTCACTTGGTCTTCTAAGCTTTTATCAAAACTAAATATCTTATCTTTCTTTAATAGGTTTTGAAAAGGCTTTCTTATATCTGCGAGATTTTTAATAAAATCTGAAGCATAATTCAATATACCAAGAAAACTTTGTACTTGCTTTTTATCTATTAATTTATTAGGAAAGGATATAATTTTTTCAAGAATATGGCTCTGGAGTTCTATTCCTTTACCATCTATTTTCATTCCTAAAAAATCAATATTATCTTTTAGTAAGCTAGTTTTTCGTTCAGATAGGGCTAAACCATGTTTTATACATAAATCTATAAATATATCAAGATGTTTTAAATGATTATTGATATTATCAGATAATATTAAAATGTCATCAATATAAACAAAAATAAAATCGTAATTTTTGAATATAGTATCCATTTTTCTTGAACTTTGGCTTTTCTTTTCTCTTGCATCCATGTTCCCTATACAAAGATTATTGAATCAGTTACCATACTTGTTAAATAGATTGACTAACTAAGTCACATATACCAACTGCTGATTCTCCAATTAATAAGTGTCATAGATGGGACAACCATATATTAATAATGAGTCTATGGCACGTCTATAGCGTGATAGATTAGTTGATTCCTAATATAAACTTTCCTGGAAAATTGGAGCAAGTAATGAATATGGTCAAGTCGAGGAACAAATAAAAATGTCTGTTGAAAGAGACATTAGATATGATGGTTTCGGAAGAATCTAGGGTACCTGAAAATAAAGAGATCTTATTATGTTTTATCATGTTTATGAGATATATGGAATCAAAATAAAATCGACGTCGTTATACTTTTGTATATAATATAGAGCTTGAAATTATGAAATGATGAGGATTAAGATTTAAGATCTGCCTATGAATGAAAACACATAAATGATTGGCCAAAATTAAAAGACATGAGTAGGAGAGTTAAAATTCTCAAAAGAAACTGAAAGTTTTCGGACCAGCAGTCCATACAACTAAAGTTGTAAAATATATTGGATTTAAGAAGGTCTTTTATGCAAATTGCATGAAAATCAAATTAGGTGATATAAGGAAAAATTGTGGGACAAGGCTTTTGTAAAGACATATGATTAGTTTTGAGCAGATGTGTTCTCTAGTGGTGGATGTAATGACTTTTCGATATCTAAATAGTCTGGCAATACCAAGAGAGAGTTGATACACGTCTAATAAATGTTGTGATTGTGAAAGTTTATTTAGGATTTGAATTACCAAATCATAAAAATCAAGTTCTCGAGAACACTATGACTCATGTTGTGTACAAATTCATATTTGAATACGTTATGATTATTGAATATGTTGAATATAAATGGAACTCCTTAGAGTTTTCTAAGGTAGCTGAATGTTTAAAAGGTAAATTGAAACATCTTAAAGATGTAATTCTTGTGCATCAATAAGCACACTTAGAAGATAATGTACCTTATGAATACAATATCTTAATAAACAAAGAAATGGTACAATACGGATGTTTGTTATGTGATAAAAAATTAACATGTTAAATGGGCAAGTTTATGCAGCAAAAAATCCATAATTTATTAAGATGGAAAGAAGTCTATGATGGATTGGAAAATGCATGGAGTTATGCTTATTACACATGAACTAATATATTTGGATTGAGTATGGTACAAATTGAGAGATATTTTGATAAAGAGGGAGATAAGTTGGATATAATTAGCTATACTTTTATTAAGTTGGATATAGTTAGTCATACTTTTATCAAAATTTTACTTTTAAAAGTTCATATAATCATAGTTTACAATGATGATGTACACTTCATCGAGAGAACCACCGAACTTTCAGAATGAAATACCTTGACATGATGTCATTATTGCTCGATCTGCCGTTCGATTATATATGTAATTAAATGTTTATTAATCCTTCAAAGTTATCTAGAATATGTTGAGACATTTTACCATGAATAAATCTAATCCTTTGAGCATGTTAAAGGTTCTCCAACAATGCACACTACATCATTTCTTTCACCGAATGAAATATTGTTTGTTCAGAAGTACCATAATTTAATGCATATGTGCATTAACATGTCCTCTATCTATACATTATTTTTATTTTTCTTTATTTACATTTATCAACATGTGTCTAACCTGGAGACATCAGAATGAGTTAAAACATATATTTCGGGTATGAAATATATGAGCTTATATTTTACTAACCCATGAAAACAAGTTTTGTTAGTCTTGTTGATGCAGAGAAACACAAAAGGTTATCGATATAATGGTATATGGTTACGAGATGAGACAATAGAATTTTTCACGTGAAGATCATGCAATATTGTTTAACTTAAGGATTCACAATATCAAGGGACCAAGATGCATATGATTGAGTATAAAAGTTTTGGGCAAATTTTACAAAAAGATAGATCTTTACCATTCTAACGGATATATAAACCAGGGGGAGACAATGCACGCTGAACTCTTTTTCCCATAGCTATGGTTTCCTCCCATTCGTTTTCCAAGAAAGGTTTTTAATTAGGCAGTATCTCCAAGTATATTAAGTTGATAACCAACAGGAGTGTTATAAATATATATTATTGTGGTTATCAATACCTAATATAGATTAGGCTTTTTCTCCAAGTTATCTTCTCCTATATATACATCTCATTGTACCCCATTGTAACACACATCTGATTAAAAAAATCTCTATATTCCTCCTACATCTCTCTCTTATTTGTTTTGCTATTAGGCTAGTTTCACAATAAATAATAATTTATAGGAAAATTGGATTTTAGTAATACAACTAGTAATCATTGGCCAATAATAATCCCAACTAACAATGTGACCTGTGGCAATCCTAACTTTTAATTTCGCTACCATTAACAATTTTAGTCTACAGAACATTAACTACGTTTGTTATTTCTTTTTAAGTTATTGTGAATGACCATAATAACCTCCCTAACAATAGTCAAATTACTAAACTACCCTTAGACATTAATTAAATTATAAATCAAAATGATAAATAAATATATTATAGCCCCACCATTTATAACAACAAATTACCAAACCCAAATGATCGTACGTTGACTTACTCCATCGTCGGCCGCCGACAGGCACCTGCTCCATCGCCAACCCACCATCTATACCAACACTACTGCTGGACACCGTCAACTGCAACCTACAACAACAACACCATGCACCCTATCCTATTATATTATATTCCTTATTCGTTTCCGGTTAAAACAAATATAGCGATTTAGCAGTGAAAATCAAACAAGTGTGTCCGTGGATCGATACTTGATTCTTACCTATACCTTACTACATATACGATATGTACACTTGCCTATTTATGTATGGTTTAGTTAAGATGATAATCATTTTTATAAATTTAAAACTAGATATTGTGTGAACAAACCTTTGAAAACTCAACTAGCTTCTTCCTACCCTATCCACAGTTTATCAAGTTTTTGGCGCCGTTACCGATGACATATGGTGAATTTTTACAAACAATCCAAGTATTTATTAAACCTTATCTATAGTGTATATAGTTAAAAAAACCCATCAAAAAGAACAAAAATATTTTTCTATCTTCTTTATTTTTTTTTGTTTTATTTTTATCTTTCTAGTTTTCTAAATTGCTTATATTAGCTTAGTTTTAGTTAATCCATTAGATTGTTTTTACTTCCCTGAGTAGTGTGTGTCCTCTACTTTTACTTCTGAATTCGTTTCACCACTTTCCGAACCCGAACGCCACTTTCAACGAAGAACACGCTCTCGGGCATAAAAAGCAACCGAATGAGTTAAGGACGGACCGGAGGTAGGTATATCAACCGAGGAGCCAATATAGCAAGCTGACACTCGAAGGCTATGGAAATAGCTGTAACATTCGTTACTTTTCAAACCCAAAAACTTGACCCGTTTCGATTTCTCAGATTTTTGTTTTCAAGTATGTATATATTATAAAGATGTATTATTAAATTCCCAAAATTCGTTTGACGTTCATCAATGTTTCCGACTCGGTTTCTCGTTCAACTTATTTTGTTCATCGTTTATATTTTCGACGTTTGATGTTCAATGTGCGTTCGAATATTATTTCATTGATTCGTTTACAAAATCACGAGTTTCATCGTTAATCGGGCCATACGGGTTAAATACGTAAGTATCCTAAAAGTCTCAATTATAAATCATGGAAATATAAACATAAAATATACTTTAAAAGTTCAAGGGCCTTTATGTAAAAAAATTAAAGTTTATTTTAGTTTTAAAGAACTATGAATCTTGAGGGGTGTAAAGTGAAAATAATATTTAAATTATATAAAAACCCTACCCCACCCCCCTCCTTCCCTGTTTTCCCGGCAATCCTCCGGCCACAGGAATCCGGCACCGGAGATCGTCGTTTCACCATTAAATGCATTATTAATTCAATTAAGATAAATGAAAATCATTAACCACCGATATTATACTATAATTAACGAGTTAATTTGATTATATTAATCGATACCTGCCAATAAATCCCGTCAATGTTGTAAAAATCCCGAGTAGGTGGCCGAGTACTCCCCGATTACTCCCCACCTAGATCGAGTACTCCCCGCCTCGGTCGAGTACTCCTTAGATATTTTCTGAGTAATCCCCGACTACTCCCGAGTACTCGCAACTCCCAGTCGACCGGCTAGGATCGCCTAACGACTTTTACAACATTGAATCCGTAACTATTGCCGGCCTTAATTCTCGAAAATTAATTTCAAGATTTGACCACCTTGTTGCAATTCACCTATAAATAGGACATTACACAACATCTTCAATTCGCTCACATCCTTTTATCACACTTAATCTCTCTGTATTAGCTGTAATCAAACTCTTGCTTCCGTTTTCCGACGAGACCCAATTCCAGTGAAATAAAAACGACTTCAGGTAATTAAATTATGTATTATACCGATTTCCAATCACTGATCAAAACACCTAAGCTTAATTCGCCGTGCATGGAACCGATTTCTCCAATTGAAAACCTAGGGTTTCAATTGGAGAAGATGAATCTAAGTTATGTATACTATTAATTATTTCCATGTCTTAAACGAATAACATAACTAGTCCAGTGGTTGAGCTATTGTCTTGTTAAACTCAAGACCTGGGTTCGAAACCCGGGCCAACCTTCCTTATTTTTTGGTTAACTGTTTTGTTATTATTATTAATTAAAAATCATTGAAAACTAATAGTATATATATAATAATAAAAACCAAGTTTTAAACAAATATCTTTCTTAGGCCAACTGGTTAACACACTACACTTTCAACACCCAGACCCCGGCTCGAATCCCGGGTTAAGCATTAATTTTTTAAAAACTGTTTATGCTATTATTCTTAATATATATATATATATATATATATATATATATATATATATAATAAATCATTTTAAAATCATAAACAAATTATAAAAATCAGTTTAAATTAAATAAAAATTATATAAATTAAGTATAAATAATATCTCCCTATTTTCATTTAAAAACCGAACTTTCACTCTCGTAAAACGTTAATTAAAAATCATTAACAATCTATATAGTAACATTTAAAATATTAAAACCCATTCTATTAACACGTTAAATAAATTTCTAACTTATTATTATTATTAATTCAAGAATCCCGAACTTATTATTGTTCACGTCGTCGCCTATAAAATAATATATAATATTATAAATGCAATTAGGTAAACTTAATTAATAATATAATAATCAAGAGTTGTAAAATTTGTAATATATTCTCAAAATCTCAACATAAATTATCAATTTAATCCCGTTAGATTATCGATTAAAGTCTCGTATTCGTTTATCCTAACTAGTGCGGATCTTTCAAGTTGGCTTTTGTGACGCTCTCGGTTCGTTCGCCGTCTACAATATTTTAGACGCATTCGGTTATTACCATCATATCAGCTCATAAGGTGAGTTTCTCACACCCCCTTTTTAAACATTTTCATATCTTTGAGGGTAGTATATGTATCCTATTCAAAACCTCAAGATTTATCATATTGCTTACAAACTACAATTCATTACATGGACTTGTGTGTTTACTTGATTACTTGCTCAGTGGTTGCGTTAATAAGTATGATCGTACGCCCCCTTCTTTGCACTCAGGTCCATTCGTATCGAGTGTAAAAGAGCCTCATTATCCGAGTACATTGGTTGAGAGCAACTGGAAAGGACCTTACTTGCGGAATTATCCGAGTACGTTGGTTGAGAGCAACTGGAAAGGACCTTACTTGCTCGTTTATTACATGTTCATGGAATTGTATGGTTTTTACGTATTATATCAAACTATGGGAATCTCACCAGCTATGTTCATACTTTATTTTATACATATGCTACAGGTGTAGAGATATGATGATGAAGGTTAGAAGACACATAGCTTGCTTATAGGATATTCAAAAGAACAAGTTATCTCTTTGTTTATTTATTTGTTCACAACTTGTATTATTTGTTACACTTGTGTTACATGAAGATTTAAATGAAATAATGCTATTATGGTCACCTAATAGTGTTATGTGTGTTTGAGCAATCTGTACGTCACACTCAGGCGTTTTGCTTTAACTGGGGTGTTACAATAGCGTTGCACCATCGGAAATTCTTTTGAACTTCGAAATCATATCTAGCATCATTCATATGATTGAAAACTTTGTCCAATTTCATGGACTTCTCGACGAAGATTTTTTGTCTCATATTTCCCGATTTCTTCGAATATGTGGAACTTTCAAAATCCAAAATTGCTCCAAAAATCAAATTAGATTTATACTCTTCCCATTTTCTCTCCGATGCCACACTTTAGAATGACTTAAATATTTACCATCCGGTGCTATCACCAATTGGGATTAAATGGTGGAGCAATTCCTTTTATAATACTTTCCACTTGACAAAACTGCCAAGTATCGCGCCAACATCACTGGATTCCGGACGCATGACGACGACTCACTACACGCAGCATGGGAGAGATACAAGAGCCTTCTTCGAAGATGTCTACACCATGAATTGAACAAGTGGCATCAAGTCCAACATTTTTTGGACGCTCAAAATAGCCAAAACAAACAAGTAATCGATCAAGTCGCTAATGGAGATCTCGGAACCAAATCTCCAAATGACACATTCGAGATCTTAGAAAAGCTGCCAAGAAAAGCTTTGCCTATAATCCACCTCGATTAACCCTATCACACAAGGGCATTCACCATGTCGACAACAGTACCTTTATCTCTTCGCAATTCGAGGCCCTCTCGAAGAAATTTAAACAGCTCAGTCTGAGCTGGTCAAAGCAAGGGTAAAGTGTGACAGACGTTGGGAGATCACAAGGTCAAATATTGCTAAAGTATGACTATCGAAGAATGTGATTTTGTAAGATGACAGAATAACATGTATGGAAACATTTACAACCCTAGATAGAGAAATCATCCTACTTCAGCTGGAGGGATGGAGCCAACAATCAAGTTCCACCTGGCTTTGATAGACGACCTTTCAATCAAAACCAACCCTCTCAACCTAAACCTCCATACCAGAACCAAGGTGTAAATACCAACCGAATGGTGGATCTATAGTGGAGACTCTCTGACGCAATTCATAGCAAGTACCGACGTTTCAAACAAATTGACTGAATACCAATTCCTGAAAAACGAAGTGGAGCTAAGGAACCATAAGGCTTCTTTGCAAAACATCAAAAGCCAGGTAGGTCAGTTAGCCCAGCTACTTTCCGAGAGACAACCTGGAGAACTCCCTAGTGACACTGTTACCAACCCCGACGCTCAAGCCAATGCCATAACCCTAAGAAGCCGACGCTCAAGCTAAAGCCATTGCCGGAAAACCCATTTCTTCACTTTTATGGTTTGGTTAATGAAACCAGACTTCCCGACCTCTGATCGAAGATCTGACCGGTGGGAACCTTCATTGAATACTTTGTGAATATTTGAGATCGATCCGACGGTTATATCTCCAGGAATCGACGGATCTTTGTTGGTTGCTCACTCAAAAAATTGAATTTGGGTTAGAGCTTGATTTAGAGGCCAATATTATTATAAAGTGAGATGGTGGCTACATTTATATGTAGGGTTTCATGTTTAACTCTTCATATAATGACATTTAACCCACTCATACTTTAGTTAATTACATTTATCTTCTAGAACTCAATTAAACCCGGTTCATTTATAAACCGCATGAAACTCGGGATGTTTCACAAATATTTGGTGAGATTAATTTTAAATTTAATGAGATGTTATAACCCGTTTAAGGTCTATCTGGGTTTGGTGAGACCCATACCCGTGAATTCAGTTCAAATGCATTAGAAACCTTCATTTACAAATAAAATAATCTGGTGACTTAAGAGAATATGGGGAGCAACCAGAGAGTTTTTAAAGGCTTCGTTTATATATATTTAAGATACATTAAAGAAGTTTATGTACATCAAGAACATTTAAGAACATATTTTAAGGGCCTTTTAATTAAGATTAGTTTTCCGATTTTTATTCCAATATGGGGAACATGAAAAGAACTGATTAGTCAGCGTACTCTCTGATACAACATGTTGTTGATCAGTTCTTTAACATGTTAAAAAAAGATAATTAATAAGTTATATACCTGTGATTCCGATGTATGAACTAATGAAAGATATGATTTAGATCCAGATCTTGATAATGATCGAGTTCCCGTTTTGGTGCTCCATTATGATGGAGGTTGGCTTTAGAGAGAGATGGAGAGAGCCATGAAGATGGTGATGATGGCTAGGGTTATGTTGCTCGACCTCTTTAGCCCTCTCTAATAAGTTTTATCTATATACACCTAAGGAGAAACCCTATTTATGACTATAAGGGTAATTACCCGTTTATCGAATAATTACCGGTCGTAGGATATTTAGTCAAGTCAAAGGTCTATTTATAATTAGATAAATAATCATAATGACCACATAAAATATTTATATAGAAATATTAACAAATATATTAATATTATATATAAATCTTACATGATGATGCAAGATAAAAGATACACGAACAGCCCATTGTCCCAATCTCTCTAACCCGGTAATCGTACATTTGTCAATTACATGGTTTCTTTTGAAATAATCTGACAAATTATAATAGAAACAAATGGATTGAACGAGGAGGAAATCACTAGAAATATACTAGTGTTAGCATGGGAATTGAGGGTCGTTTTCATAGTCCACAAGTGACAAATCTGAGTTGACACCACTCAGTCCCTCCTTCATAGATGTCTTATCGCTTTGTTATTGGCCACCTATTTAGGCTAACCCATTAGTCGGATTGGTTATTCATTTTTTTTATTATTAAGATAAAGTTGAACCAAAACAGTTTTATATAACTTTAATATCTAAGTACAAATCGTTCATAACACTTTACATTGTGACTAGTGACGAATATTCTATTCATCATTCTCAGTGGTACCGCTCATAAATATTTTTTTTACGTATTTCATCAAATCTTAACGAAATAAAGAAAACATAAACACCATAATAAATAAATTTAAACACGTGTGGTGCAGATTTTTTCTTTTGAATTTTTGAAATCTTAAAATTGAATCATTGCATCTTCTTCTTTTACTTCATCAAACGTTTCTCTTCTTTTCTTTTCTGTTTAAAAGCTCGTAAAACTTGTTTTTTCATATTTAAAGCTCCATAATTTTTGTTGAAACAAAATTTAAACCATAAACTCATAATTAACTCCAATTTACACATAAACCCTAAATCCTTACTCAATTTCAATTTCCAATTTATATTATACAAATATTCAATAAACCATAATCAATCATTTAATTGCCCATAAACTTCCAAATTAACAATCTATATAAATAAATAAACAATTACAATTTTAAATAGGTAGGATAATACATAAATTGAACAAATAGAAATCAAACTGGGGAAGAGGAAGCAACGACTGGAGCCTGAAGCAATGGCTGCAAGGTAGTAGCCTGCAGCATGAAGGTCATCAGTGATCGAAGGAGGGCATGGGGGTTAGGGATACTGGTGGTGCAGCGTGGAAGCAGGCCTGTAGGGGCGTAGGTTGCAGCGTGGAGGTCATCGGTGATCGAAGGAGGGCAGCATGGGAGTCAGGGGTATTGGTGGTGCAGCGTAGAAGCAGGTGGAGTGGCTATTTGTTGTCTGTTGATGTCAGGCCTAAACCAAACAAGGAGTTACGAGTTTTTATTAATCTAATTTGGTTGGGCTTTAATCTGTTTGAACTTTTAATTTAGTTGGGGGGGGGGGGGTTTAAGAAATAAGGGTAACACTATATTTTTTCATGAGTAGCGAAATACGAAAACGACAAAAAAATATAAAATTTGCACAACCGACAAAAAGCTGAGGGGTAGCCTTCTAATCTAGGTTTGCCCCTGATTGTGATCACAATTAGCCTTCTGGTCTAATGGCACGAGTGATGGTTGAGACTTTGGATTTTTATGGTTTCAGGTTTGAAACCTGACTCAATGGGTTTTTTCACAATGGTAGGTTTCCTCCTTGAGTTTTCCAGGGACAGTTGACATCCCGTCTTAGCAAAGCTCACTTGAGTATTGAAGGTAGTTCCCAACACTGTTAAAAAAACAACGCTTTACATTAATGATGTAATTATTTAGAGAGTGCAGCACACTACAAAAGAGAACCATTAATAATGGATGTATAGCTTCAGACTAGAAGTTATTCTCAGTTTTTTAAGAAAACATATATAACGCTGCCTCAACGACGCCCTATTCGATACGTGGAAAGTGTGACAAAACGTATCTTTGCACAGTGTCGCACTTCCAGCGCACGAAGCAAGCCTGAGCTGCGTCCCAGGCATACTCCGCTCTTTGGGTACCTTATAAACCCGGAGTATGTGCCTGCGGCAGGGGACGAGTTCAGAGACCCAAGACCACAACAGGCGGCAGCACCCCAGGCTGTATCAGCTGCGCCTGCTGTATCTGCTGCTGTGTCAGCTGCAGAGATTGACCTTGATGCCATGTTGGGAGGCCAAGGATTGTTTGATATGGACCGAGTTGATCCACAAGAGAATATTCAAGTCTCGGGTCCACAGGCTGACTTTGATGATGTGATGGAAGAGGCTAGAAGGATGATGGTAACGCATGAGAGAACAGTTGGGAAACAAAAGAGAACTGTTGACGACGACGACGAGGAAGATGATGAGGAAGAAGTTGTGCAGCTGGTGAGAAAGCGTTCACGAAGGGAAAGGACAGGAATGGGTGTAGGAGCTGGAGAGACTTCACGGTGTGTACGTTTTGCTCCACCTGCCCTATCTGGTATGTCCTTTGTTCCTACCTCTGTGCAGGTATCAAGTACAAGCGCTACGGTTGTTCCCGTAGTGGCTACATCGTCGGCTGACATTCCATCGATCACGGCCGTCCAGACGTCGACTCCAGCAATTGTGTCTCTACCACCTCAAACGCTTACTCCATCGGTGGTAGTAGCACGATTTGTCGAGTCTACGGTCACCACTACTGCAGGGTTATCGGGTACGGTACCACCTGCGGACACGCCCACTTCAGACTCGGAACGAATAGCTTCACTAGAGCGGATTGTAGCTGAGCAGTCCAAGACTATTCAAAGCCTAGTGGAAGCAAATCAACCGCAGGCATCCCTCCTGGCTGAGCACGGGAAAGTTATAGATGCCTTGAAGGTGTTCTTGGCATCTCAGGGAGAGATGAGCTGTAGAGGAGATGAGCTGAGGACCAAAAGAAGAAATGATCATGTAACATCCTAAAATTTTAATGATGAATAAAGGAAGTTATGTTTAGTGATTTCGCGTAATTGATTAATGTCGGGGAAGGAGCGGGTCTTGGACTTGGATTAATTGAGATGGGTTAAATGAGAATGGGATTTCAGGGATATAAATACCCCCAAAATCCCAAAATATCTTCATTTTCCCCCACTCTCCTAAACACACACATACACACACACCAAGCACACCCAAAACCGCCGCCGGCCGGGCCGAGAAAGAAGGAAGGATCGAGCGAGGTCCTGGTAAGAGAGAAAGATTAGTGGTGATACCAAGATAAACGAGATCCAAACAAGCTCAAAAGGTATGATTCTTGATCTTGGAAGTTTAAAGATCCGAGCTTTTAGTGTATAAACGACCGAAAATGGTCGGGAGTGTAGTGGGTGGTATTGAATCTTAACAAGGGTGTTAAAATCGCCCGAAATGTTGATCAGAAACCGAAACAGCGGACATCTGGGCAACTTCGCCTTCATCTGGGCAACTTCGCCTTCAAGCGATGAACTTCGCCTGCAAGCTAAGTTCGCCTGATGAACTTCGCCTGCAAGCTAAGTTCGCCTGATGATAAGTTCGCCTGAGGTTTAACTTCGCCTAAAGCTAAGTTCGCCGAGGTTTAACTTCGCCTAAAGCCAAGTTCGCCTGAGGTTTAACTTCGTCTAAAGCTAAGTTCGCCTGAGGTTTAACTTCGCCTAAAGCTAAGTTCGCCTGAGGTTTAACTTCGCCTAAAGCCAAGTTCGCCTGAGGTTTAACTTCGCCTAAAGCCAAGTTCGATTAGAAAATAAATTAAAAACCTAATGAAAAATGTGTTAAGACAGTTAATGGAAATAAAATTTTTCCAAGCTGACCTGGCAGCTCGACCCCAGCCAGGGGCTCTGCCCCTTGGACCCTGCTAGGGGCTGCCGCCCCTAGACCCGCTGCCAGGGGCGCTGCCCCCGGACCCCCGTTCGTTGTGGGTCATATAAAGATAGAAATACATTATGAGAAGTGATAGTTAATTGATACGTATACTTGTTATATAGTCAGCCGCGCACAACTGAAGAAAGGGATTACGATTAACGGTGAACGTAACCGTGTTCAGGTGAGTTTCTAGCCCCAATTATGTGTTATGTTTTCGGGGTTGTGTGCATACTCAATATGTTTGTTAATACGCTTATCCTAAGAGATAAGTGTATGCCTTATGTGGATAATGTGAAATGTATGAATGATTGCTTGATGGTACGTGAACGATCTTCGGATATTGCACGTACTGTCAGGTTGTAACGCTATGTATAAGGTAAGTATGTTATGTATGTTTATGTGTATGAACATGATAGAGATAATAGAAGAAAGAAATGATAATGTATGGTTGTATGGTTACGAAAAGGGTACCGAGCCCTAATAATACTCGAGGTATGAAGTATGGTTGTATGGTAACGAAGAGGGAATCGAACCCTACTAATATTCGAGGAAGAAGGGTACCGAGCCCTAATAATACTCGAGGAAAGAGGGTACCGAGCCCTAATAATACTCGAGGAAAGAGGGTACCGAGCCCTAATAATACTCGAGGAAAGAGGGTACCGAGCCCTAATAATACTCGAGGAATGTAGGGCGTAATGCTCTTTATAACATAAGATATGAAAGTAAGTTAATACAAAAGAAAGTAAGAAAGTATGAAAGTAAGAAAGTATGAATGTAAGAAAGTATGAAAGTATAAAAGTATGAATGAAAGAATATAATGTTATGAGAATGGTATGATTATGTGATTATCTAGAACTCACTCAGCGTAGCTGACTTTTAGTATGCACGCAGGTGAGTAGGATGAGGCAGCTCGCTTGAGGAGACACGTGGCACTGAACAAGAATCTGGCATCTGAAGACCTATGATGTGTTAATTTTAATGCTTTAATGTGAAAGACAATAAATGTTTTGAGACAAGATATGAATTATGTAAAGTTTTATGAAAGTTTTATTTTCCGCGTAAATGTTTTAATTAACTCTGATATTTAGAACTGTGTTTATGAGTAAATCCAACACGAAAGTAGGGTTATCGGTAACGTGGCCTTACAAGTTGGTATCAGAGCAAAGTTCGAGAGATTTAAGCATCCTACATGCTTAGACTCGAACAGAGAATGGGATATAACTAAGAAAGGAAAGAAGATGCCAGTCCAAGAATGCCATGTGTCGCTCAAGCAAGATCAGTAAAGGTAAATTGTATGATTAAATGATATATGTTAATGAGAAAGAAAAGATATGTGAACGACAGGGATAGGAATAATTGATTGTTTGATTTGACTAACTGCTTAAGTAGAACCAGCACAAATAGACTCATAAAGGGAAGTGTACAGGACACGGAAAGCAACGTGATCAGCTAGTCACAGCTGGCCACTGTTATTACCTGTTAGCCTTGCTATCCTTGTACTGAATAGTTCCTTGAGTGATGATGTTTGTGTTTTCCCCTTAGAATACAATGGCTGGAGCTGGAGACATTGTTGGAGCTGGAGGTCGCACTGGACGACGCGGCAGGCCTCGTCGTGTCCAGCAACCTTCGGTTGAGACAGCTTCCAACACCGAAGCTGAAGGAAGCGCAGCTGGAAGAAACCCGGAAAACAATGAAGGAGTTCAACTGGATCCCGCCATTCAAGCAGCTATTGTTCAAGCTGTGGCCACTGCTGTGAAGAATATTACCCCGGGAAGGTCTGCTGGAAGCCGTGAAAGAACTGTTGAAGGGGCAGGTGGTAATGGTAGAAAGGATGACGAGAGGGAAAGGGGTGACTCAAGTGAGGTAAGGTCTGTGAAAGATGATGATAGGAAGAGGGGCCGAGGCGGTTGCAACTATAAGTCCTTCAAAGGTTGTGACCCGCCTAAGCTGACTGGTCTAGGAGACGCAATCGCTACTCTTCAGTGGATAACCGCCATGGATAAGGTTATCCGCATTAGCGAGTGCCGTCCCGATCAAGCGGTAGGTTATGCTACTCAATCATTCGAGGATGAGGCTATGTATTGGTGGGAGAGTGTGGAGCAGAGGAAGACCCGAGAAGAGATCAAAGAGATGAGGTGGGACGATCTGAAGGAGTTAGTAATGAAGAAGTTCTGTGCTGACGCCGAGGTTGAAAGGGCGGAGATGAAGTTCCTAAACTTGAAAGCTGGGACGATGACACATCGCGAGTACACTACAGAATTCAACCGAATGTCTAGGTTGGTACCCGATATGGTCAGCACTGAGGCTAAGAGAATCAAGTGTTATGTGAGGGGATTACCACAGAGAATCCGCATGTTAGTCAGAACAAGTAAACCTACTACTTTCGATTCTGCTGTCGAACTCGCAGAAATGGTTTATGCAGACTTGGTTGCGGATGATGTGGTGGTGGGAGATGAGAAGAAAGAGAAGAAATGGGTCGCTCCTGCTAAACGACCCGGTACCCAGATGTGGAACCCTAAGAACAAACAGCTGAGAGTTTGGGAGAACAGGTCATGCAAGACTTGTGGCAAGGCGCACAGTGGTGAGTGTAGGTGGGGAAAGGGTTCGGATACATGTCACAAGTGTGGAAAGATACATGCCGGAGGATGTAGACTTGGGTCGAATGTTTGCTACAAGTGTGGGAAGGCAGGTCATTATGCTCATGAGTGCAGTTCTAAGCCTGCATGCTACAAGTGTGGTAAGATGGGTCATTTTGCTAGGGAGTGTACCGAGAGTGAAGCTGGAGGTAGTAGAAGGAAGGATGCCGATCAAGCTGGGCCAAGAACTAAAGCCTACATGCTGACCCAAGAGCAAGCCAAGCAGATTCCTGATGTTGTGACCGGTACGTTCCTAGTAAACGGCATTTCTGCTTTAGTATTATTTGATTCTGGTGCGAATAGAAGTTTTGTAGCTACGACATTTAGTAAACTAGCTAAAATGAAATGTTGCCGAGTGTCTGAGACTCTTATAGTAGAAACCGCTAGTGACACTTCGGTTAAAATAACAAAAATGGTTAAGAACTGTAAGATAGAATTGGAAGGACATGAGTTCCCGGTTACGTTGTACGTTATGACCTTGGGAGGGTTCGATGTGGTTTTGGGTATGGATTGGTTGTCTGAGTTTGAGGCTCAGATAGTATGTAAGAGTAGGATGATAAGGTTAAAGTCATTGGATGGTAGTGCGGTAACGGTTTATGGTGATAAGGAAAGTTCTGGGCTTAATGTCATTTCGATGATGAAAGCCGAGGGTTTGCTAAGGCGAGGGTGTTGTGCCTACCTGGCGTATGTCGTCAACGCTACGGCCGAGACGAAAGAAATGAAAGATGTTCCTATTGTGCGCGACTACCCAGAAGTATTCCCTGAGGATCTTCCGGGGTTGCCACCAGAGCGAGAGATAGAATTTCAGATAGATTTAATACCAGGAGCCCAACCTGTCGCGAAAGCGCCTTACCATCTAGCACCGTCCGAGATGAAAGAATTGATGTCACAACTGCAAGAACTCCTCGACAAAGGTTTCATAAGACCGAGTGTTTCCCCGTGGGGCGCACCAGTTTTGTTCGTGAAGAAGAAGGATGGAAGTATGAGAATGTGTATAGATTATCGTGAGTTGAATAAGCTGACGGTAAAGAATAGATATCCGTTGCCAAGGATTGATGATCTGTTTGACCAACTGCAAGGTTCAAGTTGGTTCTCACGAATAGATCTCAGATCAGGCTACCATCAGCTGAAGGTGAAAAAGGCAGACATCCCTAAGACAGCGTTCCGAACGCGGTATGGACACTACGAGTTCCTCGTAATGTCATTCGGTCTAACCAATGCTCCTGCAGCATTTATGGACATGATGAATAGGGTGTGTCGACCGATGTTGGATAAGTCGGTTATCGTCTTCATCGATGATATATTGGTTTATTCAAAGAGCGAGTCTGAACATGCTGAGCATCTGAGAGAGGTACTGGAGACTCTGAAGAAAGAGAAGTTGTATGCCAAGTTTTCGAAGTGCGCGTTCTGGTTAAGAGAAGTGCAATTTTTAGGTCACGTGATTAATCCTGAAGGGATTACCGTGGACCCAGCTAAGATTGAAGCGATAACGAATTGGAAGACTCCGCAGAATCCGACTGATATACGAAGTTTCCTAGGGTTAGCTGGCTACTATAGGAGATTCATCGAAGGTTTCTCCAAGATAGCCGCACTGCTGACCGGTATGACCCGAAAGTCGATAGTATTCAGTTGGGGAAAGTTTCAGGAGGAAGCCTTTGAAGAATTGAAGAAGAGACTCACGCAAGCTCCAATCCTTACTTTACCCGATGGTGATGAGGATTTTGTTGTTTGTGCTGATGCCTCGCATTAAGGGTTAGGTTGCGTGTTGATGCAACGAGGGAAGGTGATAGCCTACGCGTCTAGACAGTTGAAGGTCCATGAGAGTACTTATCCGACACATGATTTGGAGTTAGCAGCTGTAGTGCATGCTCTTAAGATATGGAGGCATTATCTGTACGGCACTAAGTGTACTATCTATACCGATCATAAGAGTTTAAAGTACTTCTTCGAGCAGAAAGAACTGAACATGAGGCAGAGAAGATGGTTAGAATTGATAAAGGATTACGACTGTGAGATTAGGTATTACCCCGGTAAAGCTAACGTGGTCGCTGATGCGTTAAGTCGTAAGAATGAGGAAGTCCTTGCAACAGTGAAGTCATATAAGTTGATCATGAACTCAAGTCTTTTTGAAGAAATCATCAAAGTGCAGTCAGAAGTGTTAGTAGACGAAGGGTTAGTAAAGAAAGAAAGGATTTATGGCCAGCAAGATGAGTTGATGGAAAACACTCATGGAGTTAAAACTAGATTTGACCGTATGTGGATTCCACGCCATGGTGATCTTAGAAGTCGAATCTTAGATGAAGCTCATAAGTCAAGGTACTCAATCCATCCTGGAGCTACAAAGATGTACCAAGACCTGAAAAGAGATTACTGGTGGCCAGGAATGAAGAATGATGTAGTGGATTATGTTAGTAAGTGCTTAACTTGCTTACAAGTCAAGGCCGAGCACCAAAAGCCTTATGGGAAGATGCAACCGCTAGAGATACCTGAGTGGAAATGGGAACACATCACCATGGATTTCATAACTAAGCTACCTCGTACAGCTAAGCAACATGATACCATCTGGGTGATTGTGGACCGTTTGACCAAGAGTGCTCACTTTCTGCCCATACGAGAGGCCATCTCGTCAGAAATGTTAGCAAGCTTGTTCATCAAGGAAGTGGTAACCAAGCATGGAGTACCGTTATCGATCGTGTCCGATAGAGATACACGGTTTACTTCGAGGTTTTGGAATAAATTCCATGAAGCTATGGGGACGAGGTTGAACATCGGTACGGTGTATCATCCTCAAACTGATGGACAGTCTGAAAGGACGATCCAAACCCTTGAGGATATGCTACGTGCTTGTGTTTTAGATTTTGGTGGAAGTTGGGATGATCATCTGCATCTGGCAGAGTTCTCCTATAACAACAGTTACCATTCAAGTATTGGTATGCCACCGTTTGAGATGCTTTACGGTAGACGATGTAGAACCCCTGTGTGTTGGGGTGAGATTGGTCAGAAAGAAATGGGAAGCCTAGAAGTGGTTCAAGAAACGTCTTCAAAGTTCGATCAGATCAAAGCAAGAATGAAAGCCGCGCAAGACAGACAAAAGTCTTATGCAGATAAGCGGCGACGAACAATTGAGTTTAACGTTGGTGACAATGTGATGCTCAAGGTCTCGCCTTGGAAGGGGATTATCCGTTTTAGGAAAAGAGGAAAGTTGAGTCCGAGGTACATTGGACCGTTCAGGATTGTAAATCGTGTGGGTGAAGTAGCTTATAAACTGGATTTACCCGATGAGTTAGAAGGAATTCATTCAACCTTCCATGTTTCTCATCTGAGGAAGTGTCTAGCTGATGACACGTCTCACGTGCCATTAATGGACATCGAGGTTGATGAACAATTGAACTACATCGAGCAACCGATAGAGACCGTTGATCGCAAGGAGAAGCAGCTTCGTCACAAGATTATACCTTTGGTAAAAGTAATATGGAAACACCGCAAGGGATCAGATGCTACTTGGGAAGCTGAGGATGAGATGCGCAAGTTTTACCCTAGTTTCTTTATGTAATAGTTAGGTTTCGGGGACGAAACCTCTTTAAGGGGGGAAGACTTGTAACATCCTAAAATTTTAATGATGAATAAAGGAAGTTATGTTTAGTGATTTCGCGTAATTGATTAATGTCGGGGAAGGAGCGGGTCTTGGACTTGGATTAATTGAGATGGGTTAAATGAGAATGGGATTTCAGGGATATAAATACCCCCAAAATCCCAAAATATCTTCATTTTCCCCCACTCTCCTAAACACACACATACACACACACCAAGCACACCCAAAACCGCCGCCGGCCGGGCCGAGAAAGAAGGAAGGATCGAGCGAGGTCCGGGTAAGAGAGAAAGATTAGTGGTGATACCAAGATAAACGAGATCCAAACAAGCTCAAAAGGTATGATTCTTGATCTTGGAAGTTTAAAGATCCGAGCTTTTAGTGTATAAACGACCGAAAATGGTCGGGAAGTGTAGTGGGTGGTATTGAACCTTAACAAGGGTGTTAAAATCGCCCGAAATGTTGATCAGAAACCGAAACAGCGGACATCTGGGCAACTTCGCCTTCATCTGGGCAACTTCGCCTTCAAGCGATGAACTTCGCCTGCAAGCTAAGTTCGCCTGATGAACTTCGCCTGCAAGCTAAGTTCGCCTGATGATAAGTTCGCCTGAGGTTTAACTTCGCCTAAAGCTAAGTTCGCCGAGGTTTAACTTCGCCTAAAGCCAAGTTCGCCTGAGGTTTAACTTCGTCTAAAGCTAAGTTCGCCTGAGGTTTAACTTCGCCTAAAGCTAAGTTCGCCTGAGGTTTAACTTCGCCTAAAGCCAAGTTCGCCTGAGGTTTAACTTCGCCTAAAGCCAAGTTCGATTAGAAAATAAATTAAAAACCTAATGAAAAATGTGTTAAGACAGTTAATGGAAATAAAATTTTTCCAAGCTGACCTGGCAGCTCGACCCCAGCCAGGGGCTCTGCCCCTTGGACCCTGCTAGGGGCTGCCGCCCCTAGACCCGCTGCCAGGGGCGCTGCCCCCGGACCCCCGTTCGTTGTGGGTCATATAAAGATAGAAATACATTATGAGAAGTGATAGTTAATTGATACGTATACTTGTTATATAGTCAGCCGCGCACAACTGAAGAAAGGGATTACGATTAACGGTGAACGTAACCGTGTTCAGGTGAGTTTCTAGCCCCAATTATGTGTTATGTTTTCGGGGTTGTGTGCATACTCAATATGTTTGTTAATACGCTTATCCTAAGAGATAAGTGTATGCCTTATGTGGATAATGTGAAATGTATGAATGATTGCTTGATGGTACGTGAACGATCTTCGGATATTGCACGTACTGTCAGGTTGTAACGCTATGTATAAGGTAAGTATGTTATGTATGTTTATGTGTATGAACATGATAGAGATAATAGAAGAAAGAAATGATAATGTATGGTTGTATGGTTACGAAAAGGGTACCGAGCCCTAATAATACTCGAGGTATGAAGTATGGTTGTATGGTAACGAAGAGGGAATCGAACCCTACTAATATTCGAGAACTAGGGAACCGAACCCTACTAATATTCGAGGAAGAAGGGTACCGAGCCCTAATAATACTCGAGGAAAGAGGGTACCGAGCCCTAATAATACTCGAGGAAAGAGGGTACCGAGCCCTAATAATACTCGAGGAATGTAGGGCGTAATGCTCTTTATAACATAAGATATGAAAGTAAGTTAATACAAAAGAAAGTAAGAAAGTATGAAAGTAAGAAAGTATGAATGTAAGAAAGTATGAAAGTATAAAAGTATGAATGAAAGAATATAATGTTATGAGAATGGTATGATTATGTGATTATCTAGAACTCACTCAGCGTAGCTGACTTTTAGTATGCACGCAGGTGAGTAGGATGAGGCAGCTCGCTTGAGGAGACACGTGGCACTGAACAAGAATCTGGCATCTGAAGACCTATGATGTGTTAATTTTAATGCTTTAATGTGAAAGACAATAAATGTTTTGAGACAAGATATGAATTATGTAAAGTTTTATGAAAGTTTTATTTTCCGCGTAAATGTTTTAATTAACTCTGATATTTAGAACTGTGTTTATGAGTAAATCCAACACGAAAGTAGGGTTATCGGTAACGTGGCCTTACAAGTTGGTATCAGAGCAAAGTTCGAGAGATTTAAGCATCCTACATGCTTAGACTCGAACAGAGAATGGGATATAACTAAGAAAGGAAAGAAGATGCCAGTCCAAGAATGCCATGTGTCGCTCAAGCAAGATCAGTAAAGGTAAATTGTATGATTAAATGATATATGTTAATGAGAAAGAAAAGATATGTGAACGACAGGGATAGGAATAATTGATTGTTTGATTTGACTAACTGCTTAAGTAGAACCAGCACAAATAGACTCATAAAGGGAAGTGTATAGGACACGGAAAGCAACGTGATCAGCTAGTCACAGCTGGCCACTGTTATTACCTGTTAGCCTTGCTATCCTTGTACTGAATAGTTCCTTGAGTGATGATGTTTGTGTTTTCCCCTTAGAATACAATGGCTGGAGCTGGAGACATTGTTGGAGCTGGAGGTCGCACTGGACGACGCGGAAGGCCTCGTCGTGTCCAGCAACCTTCGGTTGAGACAGCTTCCAACACCGAAGCTGAAGGAAGCGCAGCTGGAAGAAACCCGGAAAACAATGAAGGAGTTCAACTGGATCCCGCCATTCAAGCAGCTATTGTTCAAGCTGTGGCCACTGCTGTGAAGAATATTACCCCGGGAAGGTCTGCTGGAAGCCGTGAAAGAACTGTTGAAGGGGCAGGTGGTAATGGTAGAAAGGATGACGAGAGGGAAAGGGGTGACTCAAGTGAGGTAAGGTCTGTGAAAGATGATGATAGGAAGAGGGGCCGAGGCGGTTGCAACTATAAGTCCTTCAAAGGTTGTGACCCGCCTAAGCTGACTGGTCTAGGAGACGCAATCGCTACTCTTCAGTGGATAACCGCCATGGATAAGGTTATCCGCATTAGCGAGTGCCGTCCCGATCAAGCGGTAGGTTATGCTACTCAATCATTCGAGGATGAGGCTATGTATTGGTGGGAGAGTGTGGAGCAGAGGAAGACCCGAGAAGAGATCAAAGAGATGAGGTGGGACGATCTGAAGGAGTTAGTAATGAAGAAGTTCTGTGCTGACGCCGAGGTTGAAAGGGCGGAGATGAAGTTCCTAAACTTGAAAGCTGGGACGATGACACATCGCGAGTACACTACAGAATTCAACCGAATGTCTAGGTTGGTACCCGATATGGTCAGCACTGAGGCTAAGAGAATCAAGTGTTATGTGAGGGGATTACCACAGAGAATCCGCATGTTAGTCAGAACAAGTAAACCTACTACTTTCGATTCTGCTGTCGAACTCGCAGAAATGGTTTATGCAGACTTGGTTGCGGATGATGTGGTGGTGGGAGATGAGAAGAAAGAGAAGAAATGGGTCGCTCCTGCTAAACGACCCGGTACCCAGATGTGGAACCCTAAGAACAAACAGCTGAGAGTTTGGGAGAACAGGTCGTGCAAGACTTGTGGCAAGGCGCACAGTGGTGAGTGTAGGTGGGGAAAGGGTTCGGATACATGTCACAAGTGTGGAAAGATACATGCCGGAGGATGTAGACTTGGGTCGAATGTTTGCTACAAGTGTGGGAAGGCAGGTCATTATGCTCATGAGTGCAGTTCTAAGCCTGCATGCTACAAGTGTGGTAAGATGGGTCATTTTGCTAGGGAGTGTACCGAGAGTGAAGCTGGAGGTAGTAGAAGGAAGGATGCCAATCAAGCTGGGCCAAGAACTAAAGCCTACATGCTGACCCAAGAGCAAGCCAAGCAGATTCCTGATGTTGTGACCGGTACGTTCCTAGTAAACGGCATTTCTGCTTTAGTATTATTTGATTCTGGTGCGAATAGAAGTTTTGTAGCTACGACATTTAGTAAACTAGCTAAAATGAAATGTTGCCGAGTGTCTGAGACTCTTATAGTAGAAACCGCTAGTGACACTTCGGTTAAAATAACAAAAATGGTTAAGAACTGTAAGATAGAATTGGAAGGACATGAGTTCCCGGTTACGTTGTACGTTATGACCTTGGGAGGGTTCGATGTGGTTTTGGGTATGGATTGGTTGTCTGAGTTTGAGGCTCAGATAGTATGTAAGAGTAGGATGATAAGGTTAAAGTCATTGGATGGTAGTGCGGTAACGGTTTATGGTGATAAGGAAAGTTCTGGGCTTAATGTCATTTCGATGATGAAAGCCGAGGGTTTGCTAAGGCGAGGGTGTTGTGCCTACCTGGCGTATGTCGTCAACGCTACGGCCGAGACGAAAGAAATGAAAGATGTTCCTATTGTGCGCGACTACCCAGAAGTATTCCCTGAGGATCTTCCGGGGTTGCCACCAGAGCGAGAGATAGAATTTCAGATAGATTTAATACCAGGAGCCCAACCTGTCGCGAAAGCGCCTTACCATCTAGCACCGTCCGAGATGAAAGAATTGATGTCACAACTGCAAGAACTCCTCGACAAAGGTTTCATAAGACCGAGTGTTTCCCCGTGGGGCGCACCAGTTTTGTTCGTGAAGAAGAAGGATGGAAGTATGAGAATGTGTATAGATTATCGTGAGTTGAATAAGCTGACGGTAAAGAATAGATATCCGTTGCCAAGGATTGATGATCTGTTTGACCAACTGCAAGGTTCAAGTTGGTTCTCACGAATAGATCTCAGATCAGGCTACCATCAGCTGAAGGTGAAAAAGGCAGACATCCCTAAGACAGCGTTCCGAACGCGGTATGGACACTACGAGTTCCTCGTAATGTCATTCGGTCTAACCAATGCTCCTGCAGCATTTATGGACATGATGAATAGGGTGTGTCGACCGATGTTGGATAAGTCGGTTATCGTCTTCATCGATGATATATTGGTTTATTCAAAGAGCGAGTCTGAACATGCTGAGCATCTGAGAGAGGTACTGGAGACTCTGAAGAAAGAGAAGTTGTATGCCAAGTTTTCGAAGTGCGCGTTCTGGTTAAGAGAAGTGCAATTTTTAGGTCACGTGATTAATCCTGAAGGGATTACCGTGGACCCAGCTAAGATTGAAGCGATAACGAATTGGAAGACTCCGCAGAATCCGACTGATATACGAAGTTTCCTAGGGTTAGCTGGCTACTATAGGAGATTCATCGAAGGTTTCTCCAAGATAGCCGCACTGCTGACCGGTATGACCCGAAAGTCGATAGTATTCAGTTGGGGAAAGTTTCAGGAGGAAGCCTTTGAAGAATTGAAGAAGAGACTCACGCAAGCTCCAATCCTTACTTTACCCGATGGTGATGAGGATTTTGTTGTTTGTTGTGACAATCGTCAATTTCAGGTTAACCTCGTTAACTCAACTCCGTAAATTCGAACTTTAAGATCGTTGAATCTATAACGCACACTTCATTACATTTAAACTAGGGTTTAAATGACGCTTAACACTTACTACATGTGTAGTCTTTCGGGATTTGCACCGAAACGCAAACGAGTTGACGCAAGCGATTGATAAATAAACGACAAACGTCAAAACACTAATTATGTGATTATTATGTGTTAGGTATATGTGTGTTACTTGATTGTTATGTGAAATGTTAAACAAGAAACAAGAACTAATTAGTTTAGGCTAGAGATGTAACACTTGAAAGATTAGGGACTAGAATGTAACTTGATTATCTATAAATATAACCTTAACACTAAACCCTAACTTATTATTATAAACCTACAACTCTAATCGGCCCTCCCCTTGCTCTTCTTGGCTGCCGTCCACTTTCACACACATATACACCATCAATTCAAGCCTTTGATTGAAGAACTAAGTGCTAGGAAGGTATATTTGATCATCCTTTACCTTCTTGTTGTTTGATTTTGATGTTTAATGGGTTAATTAAAAACCCTAGGCAGCCGATTTTCATGAGTATGTATGAGTTAACATGATGGTTGTTAAATTCATGATGATTGATAACTAGTATTGATGTTGTTGCTTGATTGATTGTTGTCCTTGATTTGAATTAGAACACAAACCCTAATCTTGTATGTATGGTGTGATTGATATGCATGGATAGTAGTTATAGTGTCTAGAGGGTTATATGGATGCATGATAGTTCATAGATTGTTATTATGTTGAGTTTTGATGTGAACAGATTCTGGACAGAATATATATACGATGTTTAACTGACTGTAACGAAGTGTAAACGTGAAAATTGATTGAGATTGTGGGTACTGCAGTAAACTAGGTTGAGTCTAGTTTCTATAAAGTATAAATTCGTAATTTTTGGATAAGTGGAAGTATACTTTTATGATTTTACAAAAATGTGATGCAAAGCTGAGCTGTTAGACCTGCTGTTAGGTTATGTTGTAAATATTATATCTCATGAACTACGAGACCAATTGGGTTGGTTCCACTTCTGGAAGTTGACTCACTGAGTTAGGAACCAAACCCAAGTGGTCTTGCATTTATTGGATTTTTCGTTTAACGGGAATTTCAAATAACATTCTGTTGCGCATGAATCTGACTGATATGAGTTTACTGTAGTGTTTTGATCATTATGAGCAATCTATATGGAATAAAAATAAGATAAAATATGTTCTGGAAACCTAAGATATGTATGCTTCTGTGGTAATTTTTGGTGAATTAATTGAGACGTTATAATCGGTGAACTAGTGCAATCTTTCAAGTAGAAATTCTGTCATAACGAAACTAGCTGCTGAGTTGTATAGGAATGCATGAAATATGATAGTTTTTATATAATTGTTGTATTTTGACCAAAATACCCTTGCGGGGAATAGTTGCTAGTTGATTGCCATGAATTGACCAAATTGCCCTTATGGGGAATAATTGCTAATAAGTATGTTATTAATACATGATACGAAAGTAATTGCTCACCCACGTATCGTATCACAATTGTACTTGTTTAAGTCACACACGATTCACAAACGAAACACGAAATCTGTTACGTGCATAGGTATTATGTGCCGAGTCTAGAGACTCGTTAAACGTTCCGATACTTAGAAAATCTCTTTGTTATTTTAGAACGCTAGAGAGTTTTCTACGACGCGCATCACTTGGTGATCTAGATCGGATATTCTTCGCAAACAGTGAGTTCACTTACCCCACTCTTAAACTGTTTTCAAACGTTTTTCACTTGGGGGAGATAACATACTCCGATAAACATATTTTCTGAGATAAACGCATATGAAAGATTTTGTTATAAATTATATATCACTTGTAAAGGCTAAGCGGCATACATAACATTTGAAGTCCCACACATCGGACCGGTTAATATTTGGAATAGCGAGTCACTTTTGGGTAGTACTACTGGGTTTGACAAACCCCACCCGACGCTAAGCTCAACTGGAGGTTGAGTGGGTGTAAATTTTGGCTAACACTTACCATGGTCTGGAGGACCTGGTGACGGGCACTTGATAAACAGTCAGCTTCGGTCGCGAACCACTTAGCGATACTTGTTGTATAGATTAGCTACCTATCGATATATAATTTGACATAACACTATCTGGTAATGCAAAACACTTAAACGCTGTAACGAGGTTACACACTCAAACGTCGTAACGGGGTTACGCAACACTTAAACGCTGTAACGTGGTTACACACTCAAACGTCGTAACGGGGTTACGCAACACTTAAACGTTGTAACGTGGTTACACACTCAAACGTCGTAACGGGGTTACGCAACATTTAAACGTCGTAACGAGGTTACGCAAAACGCTAAACGATTTATCTTATTTTACTTGTGAACTCACCAACCTTGTGTTGACACTTTTAGTATGTTATTCTCAGGTAGCCGAGGCGGGCGCGCGGTTTAGGAGCATGCATTAATTGAAAACATCTTTACTCTGCAAACTTAATTTTAACATTTACATTTGGTTTTAAGTCGTCCTGCGTGACGCAACTTTTGAATTAAGGTTTTACGCTTCCGCACTTACTTTCATTTAAACGTTTTTCTTTGGTTTGGTTATAACTAATGATTCCGATCCTGCCAGTTCACACCCTCTGACGGTAAAACTCCGTTAGTGGATTTTGAGGGTGTGACAGATTGGTATCAGAGCCATTGGTTATAGCGAACTAGAAACTGCATGCATACTAGACTATAACCGCGACGACCCATTAGTTATAATGATACGCACTGCATAGGTTTGTGTAGTCTTGAAATCTTATTTCCTTATCTCCTTCACTCATACGCGCGCATATACACGGCTTACCTGTAGAAATGTCGACGCCACCCTCATCATCATCCGATTCGATGACGCATGCTCACGGGAAGGAACCGCAGTTACCTACTGCCTCGCCACCCCGTGTAGTCCCGGAACTCGAAGCTCCTACACCGAAGAGGTACCGCCTATCCGGAGGCTAGTATGACAACGACGTTAGCTGGGAGTGGTACCCCAACATGATCAGACGTATGGTCTACCGTGAACAAGTTCCCCCATTGCCTCACCCGAACCACCCTGCTTACCCTAACACCCTACCACTTATAACCGAACCTGTAGAGCGAGTTCTCGCAGCTATCGTTTCTTGTTTGGAGCGTGATGTGGGTTACATGCGCTACACGAGAGAAAATGTTTCCAGACTGTTTAAAGACGGAACCGAGACTCAGGAGGAGATTACCCGCATGGCAGCGGCAATGAAAGATATGCAAGGGGCTAGTGATCAACAAATGAAGGTTATGATGAAGAAGATCCCGAAGAGGAGCCTGAGGAGAAACCTGAGGAAGATCCCGAGGAGGAACCCGAAGAGGAACCGGAGGAAGAACCGGCTGAGCCAGAGGCACACTCGGATGTGTCCTCAGGCGACGACATCTCGGGATGATAATACCTAGATGGCTGGAAGAAACGCTGGACACGGACGTGGTAACATCAGCATGACTGCAGCTGAACTCCAAACTCTGCTGAATGACCATGTGGCGGCCGCTTTAGCCGCACACGTTCAGAATTAAACTGGGGGTCCAAATGGAACATGTACCTTCAAGAACTACTTAGACTGCAAGCCCAGTACGTTTAAGGGCACTGAGGGAGCTATAGGCTTCCTGCGTTGGGCTGAGAAGGCCGAGTCGGCTTTTGAGATGTGTAACTGTCCCCCTGCCAGTAGGGTCAAATTCGCTGCTGGGACACTTGAGGATTCCGCCCTCACTTGGTGGAATTCGAACGTCCAGATCCTTGGATTGGAACTGGCTAACGCGATGAACTGGGAGGAGTTCAAAAACATGATGCGAGAGGAGTACTGTCCGAGGGAAGAAATTTCGAAGTTAGAGTCGGAGTTTTGGTCGTTGAAAATGGTGGGTTCAGAGATTGAAGCCTACACTACTCGTTCGCACGAGTTGGCAGTGATGTGTCCGCGGATGGTGGATCCGCCGAACAAGAGAATAGAGATGTACATTGATGGGTTAGCACCACAGATTCAGGGTATGGTGACGTCTTCCAGACCAGCCACGATCCAACAAGCGATCCGTTTGGCTCACAAACTGACGGATCAGGCTGTGACCCAGGGTGCGTTACCACCGAGGGGTTCGACTGTTAAAGCCCGTGACAACCCGAGTAATGACCACGTCAGCAACAGTAACAACAACAGCAACCCGAACAGCGGGAAGAGAAAGTTTGACAACACCAGATCTTCATCCTCAAACCTCCCACCGCAACACCACTACCGTAAGCCCGAATTTACTCGGAGTTTCAACACTCAGAATCACAACAACAACAACAACAACAACAACAACGGTAGCGGGCAGGTTTCGAGCGGATATGCTGGGAAATATCCAAAGTGCAACAGGTGCAACTTTCATCATGTTGGTCAGTGTGACCGTGTCAAGTGTCAAAGATGCGGAAAGATAGGTCACCAAGCGAAGGAATGTAGAGAAGACCTTGCGGCGAAGGGTGCTCCTAAGCCACCGATGACGACTAAGGGATGTTTTGAATGTGGACAGGAAGGCCATTTCAGGAAGGATTGCCCCAAGCTGAAACATAATGACAACAATGGGGGCAATGGAAGTGGCAGTAACGGTGGAGGAAATGGCAAAGGAAGAGCGTTTGTGATTGGATCGGGTCAAGCCCGCAGAGATCCGCATGTGGTGTCTGGTAAGTTCCCCGTAAACGATTGTTTTGCTTCTGTTTTGTTTGACACTGGAGCTGATAGGAGTTTTGTGTCAAAGGCCTTTAGCCAACTTTTAAACCTTACTCCAACCCCGTTAGACGCTAAGTTTCCTGTTGAATTAGCTAACGGTAAAACTATAATAACAACTCATATATTTGCGGGATGTAAGTTGAAACTGTCAGGTCATGTCTTTGACATCGACCTTATTCCTTTTACGCTTAGTAGTTTCGATGTCGTTGTCGGCATGGACTGGTTATCCGAGAACCGAGCGGAGATTATATGCCATGATAAGATAGTCCATATTACCACCCCTTCCGGCGAGATCATTTCGGTCCGAGGCGAGAGAAGCGGCATGACCACCAGCGTCATTACCCTTATGAAGGCACAGAAGTATTTACGAAAGGGTCATCCGGCAATTTTGGCGCAGATTGTTGAGAAACCCGCGGAGGAGAAACGAATTGAAGACATACCGGTTGTGCGAGACTTCCCGGAAGTTTTCCCGGAGGATTTGCCTGGACTCCCTCCTATTCGTCAAGTCGAATTCCAAATCGAGTTGACACCCGGTGCAGCACCCATAGCACGAGCCCCGTATCGGCTCGCACCGGCGGAACTTCAGGAGTTGTCCACCCAGTTGCAAGATTTGTTGGATAAAGGTTTTATCCGACCTAGCTCATCGCCATGGGGAGCCCCTGTCTTGTTTGTCCGAAAGAAAGACGGGACCTTCCGAATGTGCATCGACTACCGGGAGTTGAACAAAGTGACGGTCAAGAACCGTTATCCTTTACCCCGAATTGATGATTTGTTTGACCAGCTTCAGGGATCGAGTTACTACTCGAAGATCGATCTACGATCCGGTTATCACCAGCTGAGAGTGCGCGAAGAAGATATTTCAAAGACGGCTTTCAGAACACGGTATGGTCACTACGAGTTTTCGGTTATGCCTTTTGGCCTAACCAACGCACCAGCCGTATTTATGGATCTCATGAATCGAGTATGCAAGGCGTACCTCAACAAGTTCGTGATTGTTTTCATTGATGATATTCTCGTCTACTCCAAGAACGAGACTGACCACGAAGAGCACTTAAGGATAATTCTGGAACTGCTGAAGAAGGAACAACTGTATGCTAAACTCTCGAAATGTGAATTTTGGCTTCGCGAGGTTCACTTTTTAGGACATGTGATCAACGAGAATGGTATCCATGTCGATCCCGGTAAGGTAGAGGCCATCAAAAACTGGGAAGCACCTAAGACTCCGACTGAGGTGCGACAATTCCTAGGACTGGCCGGCTACTATCGGCGTTTCATCGAGGGATTTTCAAAGATTGCTCAACCCCTCACCGCTTTGACTCACAAGGGCACTAAGTACAACTGGGGTGACGCGCAGGAATCCGCTTTTCAACTGTTGAAAACCAAGCTTTGTAGCGCCCCTATTTTAGCCCTCCCCGAGGGAACAGAAAATTTTGAGGTACACTGTGACGCATCTATACAAGGTCTCGGTTGTGTGCTGATGCAACTCGAGAAGGTTATAGCCTACGCCTCTAGACAACTACGGGTTCACGAGAAGAACTACACGACCCACGATTTGGAACTCGGAGCTGTAGTGTTTGCTCTTAAGATATGGAGGCATTACTTGTACGGTACCAAGTTAACCATTTACACCGACCACAAGAGTCTCCAACATATCTACGATCAGAAGGAGCTGAACATGCGACAGCGTCGTTGGGTCGAGCTGCTTAAAGATTATGATTGTGCCATCAAGTACCACCCTGGCAAGGCCAATGTGGTGGCCGACGCCCTCAGCAGAAAAGAAACGGATAAACCCAGACGGGTGAGAGCATTGCAACTCACGATTCATGCCAGCTTACCCGATCAGATTCGCGATGCGCAACTGGAAGCTTTGAAAGATGATAATCTTCCATCGGAACTCATGCGGGGCATGAGCGAGCAACTTGAAACCAGATCGGACGGGGTCCGATATTTTGAGAACCGGATTTGGGTTCCACGATACGGAGAGTTGAGAACTCTAGTGATGGACGAAGCTCACAAGTCCCGATATTCTATCCACCCTGGCTCAGATAAAATGTATCATGATTTAAAGGAACTTTACTGGTGGCCGAACATGAAAGCCGACATTGCCACCTACGTGAGCAAATGCTTGACTTGTGCCAGAGTCAAGATAGAATACCAGAAACCATCTGGTCTACTGCAACAACCGGAACTCCCAATGTGGAAATGGGAACACATCTCAATGGACTTTATTACGGGTTTGCCTAAGACACCGACGGGATGCGATACCATCTCGGTGATCGTTGACCGGTTGACTAAATCGGCGCACTTCCTAGCGATTAAGGAAACAGACAAAATGGAAAGACTGTCTCGTGTCTACATGAAGGAAGTAGTGTCGAGACACGGAGTGCCTGCCTCGATCATTTCCGATCGAGATTCTCGTTTTACCTCACACTTTTGGAAGTCGCTGCAAAGCGCACTGGGCACACGTCTCGATATGAGTACCGCATACCATCCTCAGACGGATGGGCAAAGTGAACGGACTATTCAGACCCTGGAGGATATGTTGCGTGCATGCGTCTTAGATTTCGTAAAAAGTTGGGAACCCCACTTACCCTTGGTAGAGTTTTCGTATAATAACAGCTACCACGCAAGTATTAAGGCAGCGCCGTTTGAAGCGCTGTACGGACGGAAGTGTCGATCACCACTCTGCTGGGCAGAGGTGGGTGACAGCCAAATCACTGGTCCGGAACTGGTACTCGAAACCTCGGAAAAGATTGTTCAAATCCGAAATCGCATGGCAGCAGCACGAGATCGCCAAAAGAGTTACGCCGACAAGCGCCGAAAACCTCTCGAATTTCAAGTAAACGATCGAGTGTTACTCAAAGTCTCACATTGGAAAGGTGTGGTTCGCTTTGGTAAGCGAAACAAACTCAACCCACGGTATGTTGGTCCGTACCGGATAACTGAGCGCATTGGTCTGGTGGCGTACCGACTGGACCTACCAACAGAACTCAGTGGCGTACACGATGTATTCCACGTATCAAATTTGAAGAAATGCCTATCTGATGAAACCCAAGTAGTCCCTTTGGAGGAACTACAAGTTGATGAACAGTTACGGTTCATTGAGGAACCAGTCGAGGTTTTGGATTGGGAAACCAAAACGCTCAAACACAGCAAAATTCCAATCGTTAAGGTTCGTTGGAACTCGAGACGTGGACCGGAGTTCACGTGGGAACGCGAGGATCAAATGATGAAAAAGTATCCTCACCTTTTTGAAGGGCTAACCAAACACCGGAAACCGCGAAACCCGGCAAACCGTCAAACATCACCGGAGGTATGAACTAAATTTCGGGACGAAATTTCTTTCTACTAGGGGATGATATGACAAACTGAAAATTTTTCTTACTTTTTCAGACACTCATCACGACTTGACTCAAATTTTCGGGACGAAAATTCTTTAACATGGGAATGATGTGACAATCGTCAATTTCAGGTTAACCTCGTTAACTCAACTCCGTAAATTCGAACTTTAAGATCGTTGAATCTATAACGCACACTTCATTACATTTAAACTAGGGTTTAAATGACGCTTAACACTTACTACATGTGTAGTCTTTCGGGATTTGCACCGAAATGCAAACGAGTTGACGCAAGCGATTGATAAATAAACGACAAACGTCAAAACACTAATTATGTGAATATTATGTGTTAGGTATATGTGTGTTACTTGATTGTTATGTGAAATGTTAAACAAGAAACAAGAACTAATTAGTTTAGGCTAGAGATGTAACACTTGAAAGATTAGGGACTAGAATGTAACTTGATTATCTATAAATATAACCTTAACACTAAACCCTAACTTATTATTATAAACCTACAACTCTAATCGGCCCTCCCCTTGCTCTTCTTGGCTGCCGTCCACTTTCACACACATATACACCATCAATTCAAGCCTTTGATTGAAGAACTAAGTGCTAGGAAGGTATATTTGATCATCCTTTACCTTCTTGTTGTTTGATTTTGATGTTTAATGGGTTAATTAAAAACCCTAGGCAGCCGATTTTCATGAGTATGTATGAGTTAACATGATGGTTGTTAAATTCATGATGATTGATAACTAGTATTGATGTTGTTGCTTGATTGATTGTTGTCCTTGATTTGAATTAGAACACAAACCCTAATCTTGTATGTATGGTGTGATTGATATGCATGGATAGTAGTTATAGTGTCTAGAGGGTTATATGGATGCATGATAGTTCATAGATTGTTATTATGTTGAGTTTTGATGTGAACAGATTCTGGACAGAATATATATACGATGTTTAACTAACTGTAACGAAGTGTAAACGTGAAAATTGATTGAGATTGTGGGTACTGCAGTAAACTAGGTTGAGTCTAGTTTCTATAAAGTATAAATTCGTAATTTTTGGATAAGTGGAAGTATACTTTTATGATTTTACAAAAATGTGATGCAAAGCTGAGCTGTTAGACCTGCTGTTAGGTTATGTTGTAAATATTATATCTCATGAACTACGAGACCAATTGGGTTGGTTCCACTTCTGGAAGTTGACTCACTGAGTTAGGAACCAAACCCAAGTGGTCTTGCATTTATTGGATTTTTCGTTTAACGGGAATTTCAAATAACATTCTGTTGCGCATGAATCTGACTGATATGAGTTTACTGTAGTGTTTTGATCATTATGAGCAATCTATATGGAATAAAAATAAGATAAAATATGTTCTGGAAACCTAAGATATGTATGCTTCTGTGGTAATTTTTGGTGAATTAATTGAGACGTTATAATCGGTGAACTAGTGCAATCTTTCAAGTAGAAATTCTGTCATAACGAAACTAGCTGCTGAGTTGTATAGGAATGCATGAAATATGATAGTTTTTATATAATTGTTGTATTTTGACCAAAATACCCTTGCGGGGAATAGTTGCTAGTTGATTGCCATGAATTGACCAAATTGCCCTTATGGGGAATAATTGCTAATAAGTATGTTATTAATACATGATACGAAAGTAATTGCTCACCCACGTATCGTATCACAATTGTACTTGTTTAAGTCACACACGATTCACAAACGAAACACGAAATCTGTTACGTGCATAGGTATTATGTGCCGAGTCTAGAGACTCGTTAAACGTTCCGATACTTAGAAAATCTCTTTGTTATTTTAGAACGCTAGAGAGTTTTCTACGACGCGCATCACTTGGTGATCTAGATCGGATATTCTTCGCAAACAGTGAGTTCACTTACCCCACTCTTAAACTGTTTTCAAACGTTTTTCACTTGGGGGAGATAACATACTCCGATAAACATATTTTCTGAGATAAACGCATATGAAAGATTTTGTTATAAATTATATATCACTTGTAAAGGCTAAGCGGCATACATAACATTTGAAGTCCCACACATCGGACCGGTTAATATTTGGAATAGCGAGTCACTTTTGGGTAGTACTACTGGGTTTGACAAACCCCACCCGACGCTAAGCTCAACTGGAGGTTGAGTGGGTGTAAATTTTGGCTAACACTTACCATGGTCTGGAGGACCTGGTGACGGGCACTTGATAAACAGTCAGCTTCGGTCGCGAACCACTTAGCGATACTTGTTGTATAGATTAGCTACCTATCGATATATAATTTGACATAACACTATCTGGTAATGCAAAACACTTAAACGCTGTAACGAGGTTACACACTCAAACGTCGTAACGGGGTTACGCAACACTTAAACGCTGTAACGTGGTTACACACTCAAACGTCGTAACGGGGTTACGCAACACTTAAACGTTGTAACGTGGTTACACACTCAAACGTCGTAACGGGGTTACGCAACATTTAAACGTCGTAACGAGGTTACGCAAAACGCTAAACGATTTATCTTATTTTACTTGTGAACTCACCAACCTTGTGTTGACACTTTTAGTATGTTATTCTCAGGTAGCCGAGGCGGGCGCGCGGTTTAGGAGCATGCATTAATTGAAAACATCTTTACTCTGCAAACTTAATTTTAACATTTACATTTGGTTTTAAGTCGTCCTGCGTGACGCAACTTTTGAATTAAGGTTTTACGCTTCCGCACTTACTTTCATTTAAACGTTTTTCTTTGGTTTGGTTATAACTAATGATTCCGATCCTGCCAGTTCACACCCTCTGAAAACTCCGTTAGTGGATTTTGAGGGTGTGACATTTGTGCTGATGCCTCGCATCAAGGGTTAGGTTGCGTGTTGATGCAACGAGGGAAGGTGATAGCCTACGCGTCTAGACAGTTGAAGGTCCATGAGAGTACTTATCCGACGCATGATTTGGAGTTAGCAGCTGTAGTGCATGCTCTTAAGATATGGAGGCATTATCTGTACGGCACTAAGTGTACTATCTATACCGATCATAAGAGTTTAAAGTACTTCTTCGAGCAGAAAGAACTGAACATGAGGCAGAGAAGATGGTTAGAATTGATAAAGGATTACGACTGTGAGATTAGGTATTACCCCGGTAAAGCTAACGTGGTCGCTGATGCGTTAAGTCGTAAGAATGAGGAAGTCCTTGCAACAGTGAAGTCATATAAGTTGATCATGAACTCAAGTCTTTTTGAAGAAATCATCAAAGTGCAGTCAGAAGTGTTAGTAGACGAAGGGTTAGTAAAGAAAGAAAGGATTTATGGCCAGCAAGATGAGTTGATGGAAAACACTCATGGAGTTAAAACTAGATTTGACCGTATGTGGATTCCACGCCATGGTGATCTTAGAAGTCGAATCTTAGATGAAGCTCATAAGTCAAGGTACTCAATCCATCCTGGAGCTACAAAGATGTACCAAGACCTGAAAAGAGATTACTGGTGGCCAGGAATGAAGAATGATGTAGTGGATTATGTTAGTAAGTGCTTAACTTGCTTACAAGTCAAGGCCGAGCACCAAAAGCCTTATGGGAAGATGCAACCGCTAGAGATACCTGAGTGGAAATGGGAACACATCACCATGGATTTCATAACTAAGCTACCTCGTACAGCTAAGCAACATGATACCATCTGGGTGATTGTGGACCGTTTGACCAAGAGTGCTCACTTTCTGCCCATACGAGAGGCCATCTCGTCAGAAATGTTAGCAAGCTTGTTCATCAAGGAAGTGGTAACCAAGCATGGAGTACCGTTATCGATCGTGTCCGATAGAGATACACGGTTTACTTCGAGGTTTTGGAATAAATTCCATGAAGCTATGGGGACGAGGTTGAACATCGGTACGGCGTATCATCCTCAAACTGATGGACAGTCTGAAAGGACGATCCAAACCCTTGAGGATATGCTACGTGCTTGTGTTTTAGATTTTGGTGGAAGTTGGGATGATCATCTGCATCTGGCAGAGTTCTCCTATAACAACAGTTACCATTCAAGTATTGGTATGCCACCGTTTGAGATGCTTTACGGTAGACGATGTAGAACCCCGGTGTGTTGGGGTGAGATTGGTCAGAAAGAAATGGGAAGCCTAGAAGTGGTTCAAGAAACGTCTTCAAAGTTCGATCAGATCAAAGCAAGAATGAAAGCCGCGCAAGACAGACAAAAGTCTTATGCAGATAAGCGGCGACGAACAATTGAGTTTAACGTTGGTGACAATGTGATGCTCAAGGTCTCGCCTTGGAAGGGGATTATCCGTTTTAGGAAAAGAGGAAAGTTGAGTCCGAGGTACATTGGACCGTTCAGGATTGTAAATCGTGTGGGTGAAGTAGCTTATAAACTGGATTTACCCGATGAGTTAGAAGGAATTCATTCAACCTTCCATGTTTCTCATCTGAGGAAGTGTCTAGCTGATGACACGTCTCACGTGCCATTAATGGACATCGAGGTTGATGAACAATTGAACTACATCGAGCAACCGATAGAGATCGTTGATCGCAAGGAGAAGCAGCTTCGTCACAAGATTATACCTTTGGTAAAAGTAATATGGAAACACCGCAAGGGATCAATGCTACTTGGGAAGCCGAGGATGAGATGCGCAAGTTTTACCCTAGTTTCTTTATGTAATAGTTAGGTTTCGGGGACGAAACCTCTTTAAGGGGGGAAGACTTGTAACATCCTAAAATTTTAATGATGAATAAAGGAAGTTATGTTTAGTGATTTCGCGTAATTGATTAATGTCGGGGAAGGAGCGGGTCTTGGACTTGGATTAATTGAGATGGGTTAAATGAGAATGGGATTTCAGGGATATAAATACCCCCAAAATCCCAAAATATCTTCATTTTCCCCCACTCTCCTAAACACACACATACACACACACCAAGCACACCCAAAACCGCCGCCGGCCGGGCCGAGAAAGAAGGAAGGATCGAGCGAGGTCCGGGTAAGAGAGAAAGATTAGTGGTGATACCAAGATAAACGAGATCCAAACAAGCTCAAAAGGTATGATTCTTGATCTTGGAAGTTTAAAGATCCGAGCTTTTAGTGTATAAACGACCGAAAATGGTCGGGAAGTGTAGTGGGTGGTATTGAACCTTAACAAGGGTGTTAAAATCGCCCGAAATGTTGATCAGAAACCGAAACAGCGGACATCTGGGCAACTTCGCCTTCATCTGGGCAACTTCGCCTTCAAGCGATGAACTTCGCCTGCAAGCTAAGTTCGCCTGATGAACTTCGCCTGCAAGCTAAGTTCGCCTGATGATAAGTTCGCCTGAGGTTTAACTTCGCCTAAAGCTAAGTTCGCCGAGGTTTAACTTCGCCTAAAGCCAAGTTCGCCTGAGGTTTAACTTCGTCTAAAGCTAAGTTCGCCTGAGGTTTAACTTCGCCTAAAGCTAAGTTCGCCTGAGGTTTAACTTCGCCTAAAGCCAAGTTCGCCTGAGGTTTAACTTCGCCTAAAGCCAAGTTCGATTAGAAAATAAATTAAAAACCTAATGAAAAATGTGTTAAGACAGTTAATGGAAATAAAATTTTTCCAAGCTGACCTGGCAGCTCGACCCCAGCCAGGGGCTCTGCCCCTTGGACCCTGCTAGGGGCTGCCGCCCCTAGACCCGCTGCCAGGGGCGCTGCCCCCGGACCCCCGTTCGTTGTGGGTCATATAAAGATAGAAATACATTATGAGAAGTGATAGTTAATTGATACGTATACTTGTTATATAGTCAGCCGCGCACAACTGAAGAAAGGGATTACGATTAACGGTGAACGTAACCGTGTTCAGGTGAGTTTCTAGCCCCAATTATGTGTTATGTTTTCGGGGTTGTGTGCATACTCAATATGTTTGTTAATACGCTTATCCTAAGAGATAAGTGTATGCCTTATGTGGATAATGTGAAATGTATGAATGATTGCTTGATGGTACGTGAACGATCTTCGGATATTGCACGTACTGTCAGGTTGTAACGCTATGTATAAGGTAAGTATGTTATGTATGTTTATGTGTATGAACATGATAGAGATAATAGAAGAAAGAAATGATAATGTATGGTTGTATGGTTACGAAAAGGGTACCGAGCCCTAATAATACTCGAGGTATGAAGTATGGTTGTATGGTAACGAAGAGGGAATCGAACCCTACTAATATTCGAGAACTAGGGAACCGAACCCTACTAATATTCGAGGAAGAAGGGTACCGAGCCCTAATAATACTCGAGGAAAGAGGGTACCGAGCCCTAATAATACTCGAGGAAAGAGGGTACCGAGCCCTAATAATACTCGAGGAAAGAGGGTACCGAGCCCTAATAATACTCGAGGAATGTAGGGCGTAATGCTCTTTATAACATAAGATATGAAAGTAAGTTAATACAAAAGAAAGTAAGAAAGTATGAAAGTAAGAAAGTATGAATGTAAGAAAGTATGAAAGTATAAAAGTATGAATGAAAGAATATAATGTTATGAGAATGGTATGATTATGTGATTATCTAGAACTCACTCAGCGTAGCTGACTTTTAGTATGCACGCAGGTGAGTAGGATGAGGCAGCTCGCTTGAGGAGACACGTGGCACTGAACAAGAATCTGGCATCTGAAGACCTATGATGTGTTAATTTTAATGCTTTAATGTGAAAGACAATAAATGTTTTGAGACAAGATATGAATTATGTAAAGTTTTATGAAAGTTTTATTTTCCGCGTAAATGTTTTAATTAACTCTGATATTTAGAACTGTGTTTATGAGTAAATCCAACACGAAAGTAGGGTTACCGGTAACGGGGCCTTACAGATCAAGACGATGATCCCAATGCACCGGAAGGTGCAGGTGGTGAGTTGCCAAGAACTACTATAGCTCTTGGGGCTTCCACAGCTGAGGGGGAGTCTTCATCTGGTGATGATGTGGTTGCTGTTGGTGATGATGTGGATGTGGTTGAAGATGTTGAGATTGTTGATGATATGATTGATGCGCTGAAAGAGATAGACGATATGTTAGAGGATGATGAGTTGATAAATGAAGATGATGTTCTGCCAATCGATGAGATTGAAAAGATTGGTGCAGAAATTGTGGTTGAGAATGTGATAGAAGAAGGAGAGATTGTTGAAGAAAATGTAGAGCATGAGATCCCTGTGGTTGAACAGTCGACTATATGTGAAGATGCTGCGGTTGACAACACTGAGTGGGAAGATCAGCCAAACTGGAAGGAAGGCTGCGCTCAGTGGTTTGTAAAGACGAAGAAGCCTGCAGTACCGACGAGGTTCAAAAAGTCGTATAATATAAAGGGATATGCAGAATCAAAGAAGGGAATCATATGCTGGTTGTACGATGAAGAGTTGAAACTATTTGTGATCAAACGTTACGACGGCATTCAGTACTTCAAGAAGATGTTAAGATCCCTGAATACCTTACCGGAGTGTGAGGTGAAAGACTTAGCAAGACTGGGGCTGATAAACAGAAGCGATGATAACATGGCGAGAGTAATTGGGAAAATTGTTTGGAAGGAGGCCATTAAAGATAAAAAGTTTGAACTTCTGAAGCCTCAGAAAGGGAAGTTAGTAGAAGACAAAGATAGAGGGATGAGGGCAGACGGCAAACCATGGATGGTTATGAAGTATAAACCAGTCCGTCATTTAAAAGAAGTGCCGATGAAGGTGATGCCCAAGAACGTCTTGAAAGACTTGAAGTGGTGGTACGTGGATTGTGAAACTGCTGAAGCGGTCATGGAGGATGAAGATGAGCAAGAGATCATGAGAGTGTATGATCCTATGCACTTAGTCAATCTGTCTCAAGCTGACTTGCAGGTACTACATGCTAAGAAGATTTTCTACATTCATGCTTGGAAAGAGGAAGCTAAGAAGTACCAGAAGTTGGTTTCTGTATGTGTTAGACAGGGAGTGCATGCTTGAAGAGATGAAGAGAGAAGACGAGAGATTACAAGACACAAGCTTTGAAGATCAAGATATGAAGCTACTGCCAAGGGGGAGTCTGTTGGTACATAAATGTCAGTAGTTCATAGTCTAGTGTTTTTAATCGAGTCTGTAATGTAATTATGTTTAAGTTTATGTTTATGTATGTAAGCGAAGTTGTCAACAAGTTCGCTTAGGCGAACTTGTTGAACAAGCGAAGTTGTCGACAAGTTCGCCTAGGCGAACTTGTTGAACGAGCGAAGTTATGGACAACTTCGCCTGAACATATCGGGCGAAGTTGTCGTGTCTATATATACTGTAGCCGACGGTGTGTTTAGGTAACGAGAGAGGAGTCAGTTGTTGAGTTCAGTGAACGTGTCGAGAGTCTGTAATAGACGTGTTTCAAGTTATAATATATAACGTGTTCGTTTGTATCGCGTGTGATTGGTTTTACGTATTCTACGCTCGTAACTACCTACGCAGGGATTCCGCACCTGCGTAGATAGCGATATCCCGTGTAAGATCCGTCCGGGAACCTACACATGATACCGTTCAGTGCCCAGTCAGTTCCTAAGAGGAGGCCATAGACTTCGTAGGAAATCCAAACCGAAATCCAAATTCTTTCAATTCTTATAATTCGGGATGGAGGGGAAATCAGAACTCCAACTGGAGGAGCGGCAACCAGTCCGGTTTTCAGCAACGCCAGAGTTTATTTCAGGATGCCGGTGAGGGAGCGAGCAGTGGGGAGAACAAACACAGATGCTGTCACAGCTTATGTCACGAGAGGATTCCCGACACAAGGAGACGCAGGAGAAGTTTCGCGAGCACGAGCAGTTCATGAGGAATCAGGGAGCGTCAATTCAGAGTCTCGAGCGGCAGATGGGAGAGATAGTGAGTAGGTTGAACGAGAGGCCGCAGGGTTCACTACCAAGTAACACCGAGCAGAACCCAAAGGGATTCGCTAAAGCTGTGACAACGAGGAGCGGTGCAGGGGCACGAGAGGAGCCCGGGAGTCAGCAGAGAGGAGTCGTCGAGGAGCCTGTAGTAGTTGTAGAGGAGCAGGTGGATGAGGAGATTCAGATGGAGTCTCCACCGGCCCAGGTGCATCGGAGAAGCAGCCTAGGGAGTTCAGCACAGGCCGAGAGACAGCAGCTACCGAGCGAGCTGCCGAGAGTCTACAAGCCCAGAGTACCATACCCCGGAAGACTCCGCCGAGACAGAGATGAGGAGCAGAGTTCCAAATTTCTTGATCTTTTGAAGCAGCTTCACCTTAACATTCCATTCCTTGAGGCATTGACTCAGATGCCTAAACACGTGAAGTTCCTCAAGGATATCCTTTCGAATAAGGAGAAGCTTGCTGAGGTTGCTTCCATCCCATGTAGTGCTAGCTGTTCTGCTGTATTACAACGGAAATTACCAGAAAAGATGGCCGATCCAGGGAGTTTCACGATTCCCTGCATCTTGAGTGATGATACGGTTATTCATGCGCTGGCCGATCTTGGTGCCAGCATTAATCTCATGCCGTATTTTGTGTATCGCAAGCTGGGTTTAGGGGAACCGAGGCCTACCAGGATGAGTATCCAGCTTGCTGATCATTCTGTGAAATACCCTCGAGGGGTGGTCGAGAACATGCTGGTTCGTGTCGACAAGTTCATCTTCCCGGTGGACTTTGTCATTCTGGACATGAACGACGATGATAGCGTACCACTGATTTTAGGCCGACCATTCCTTGCCACTGCACAGGCATTGATCGACGTCTGCGATGACTCCTTGTACTTTATTGAAACACCCCAAATCTGCTGATGACTCCTTGTACTTTATTGACACACATCACTTTCTGTTATCCCTAATCTCATCATTACCCTCAATATTTTCTTTTCAACCAGACCTTCCCATAACCCTTTAGCAGTGGTGTACTCTCTAAGATTTTCAGTGATTTCATTTGACAAGCACACAATAAGAGTTAGAAATTCTCTCTTATCGTCATCCAACATTTTCTTCTCCTCCTCATCATAGGCATCAACAGGTTTTGGCTCGCGTCCAGTAATAGTATGTGTCATTGGAACATGTGGACCAGCCTCAAAACATCTCATCGATGGGGAATCAGTCAACTGAATGAAATTCTTGAATCTCCACTTCAAATCAGTAAAACTACTTTCCAAGGACATGAATTTAGGAGGCTTAGTAGTTGTTCCCGCCTCATTCTCAAGTAACAAGTAACTCTTCAACAGCTCGGAGTCAGTAGACATGATGTAAACAGGTTCTTAATAACAATGGGTCTTCAAAGATGAAAACTTTACAAGGACAGAACAATCGGATCGCACAGGATGCGAATAGAAAACAAATTTCAAACAAATCGCATGAACATGCGATGCGAATGGTTTCAGGAAACAAATCGCATGGGATGTGATGCGATTAATTTGAAACGCGATGCAAATGAAATTCAAGATGCGATGCGAATAGAATTTTCAGTGCGATGCGATTAGAAATTCTTTGCGATGTGATTTTAATTTCAAGCGATGCGATTTGTTTTCTATGCGATGCGATTACAATTTTCTGGTGCGATGCGATTCAAATTCTTGTACGATGCGAGTAGAATACTTATACGATGCAACTCAAATTCTTGTGTGATTTCTTTAAGCTTCTAGAAAGATTATTTTTCTTAGAAACTGTTTGTACTTTCAACAACTTGTCAGTTTTCAAAATTTAGTAAAACCACCCCCACTTTACATTATGCAATGAGAGTTCTTTTGAACCAATTTTTCAACCCGTAGTATTAAGAATCACAACGAGAATACTTTGAATCTTAATGTTTTCACCAAGAACACACTTTAACACACTTTTCTTGTTTTAACCTTGTGAACCTTTGAATTTTTCTAAGGAACCCGTGAACACACAAATCTTGCAGACACACTTCTTCGCACACTAAACAAGATCAAAACCCAAGGTTGTGATCAAAGAACCTCAACTAGTAGAGCCGAAAGCTTTGATACCAATTGTAAGTCCCGTATGGGTGGATCTAACAACTATTCTTGGATCAATCTACTTGGTGCTAGCGAAAATCACACCAAGGAATCTAGATCTCGGATCTTTGTTAGTGTGGTTGTTATTTCAGCATTTTTTGGCTAGAGAGCACTTAGTAGAACTTATAAGAGTTGTTTGACAAAAGCTTGTGTGCCTCATGCACATACTTCCTATTTATAAGCATGGCATGAGACATGTTTCTATTATAACATAGCCCAATGGACTTTATGTACAAATGGCCTTAGGCCCAATACAACATAATAAAGACAAACCCAACTAACTACAATACAAAAGACTCATTAACAAACAAAACTAGGCCCAACATCAACAAATGTCTATCACCTGTTACAAATTTCATTTAAACACGGAAAGGAGGTGCATTTTCGGTATTTTATAATTAACTGGTGTTTTACTTAGCTTGTTACGCTAAGCATATCGAATATGCTTATTTACCCTTCACTAATTAAAGCGGCGGTCATGTTGCGGCGGTGCAATAATGTGGATGGTATGGGTTAAGCTCGTTAAGATACACAGACTAAATTTAAAAGAAAGAAAAATTGTCAACGCATGCAGTAAACAATGGGGACACTTATGTAACTTAGAATAAAAAATATTAAAAAGGTCGTAATGGTAATGACACTAACTTTCCGCACGCGCTGCGTGGGGAACTCGATTGGTAAACCCGAGCGTTGCAGCAATAAGTCAACGTGAATTCAATCGATATTGGCTATGTTCGTTACGGTACCTGAAATAAACCTTAAAATAAATTTGCCAAATTAATATATTTCAAATAAAAAAAACCTAAAAAAGTAGCGGCGCACGTATAACGTATTATATATAAAAACAATTTAACATATGTAAACCAACGTTTATTAGATTGGTAAAACCTGGGCGTGGGTAAAAACTGAGCGTTGCAGCGGCAAGTCGATATGTATTTGACGGGTATGTTGGTATCGGCTAGAACAAATAAAAAAATTAACATTTAAAAATTGTTAAAATTTTTAAAACAACATTTATTGGGTCGGTAAAAACGCGGACATTGATAAAGCCTGAACGTATCAATTACGTTTGCTGTGGTATAAACAGCGCCGGTAAACCTAAGTGTTAAAACCTTAAAAATAAATTCATAACATATAAACAAATAAAATATTAAAATGAGGTTTATTTGGTCGGTAGAACTCGGGCATGGTAAATTCGAGTTTTGTCACTCTTGGAGGTTGCGTCGGATAATCGACCCGAATTCGGTCAGTTTCGGTTATATGTGTTATGATATCGTATAAACTGCGTTGGTAAAACCCAAAAAATAAGTTCGTCAAATTAGCATATAAAAAAATAAAATATTTAAAATGATGTTTGTTCGGTCGGTAAAACTCAGGTGTTGATAAAACCTGAGCGTTTTCGGTCCCCAAGAGTTGTGGCGGAAAGTTGGTAAAACCCGGGCATTATCGATCACGGGCATTGTGATAGTAAGCTGTAAGCCGGCGTGTATTCGGTTAATTTCGGTTTTAAAAAATAAAGAAAATAAAATTTTGAAGTGGGCCACTGGGGTGGCGACCTTGGTGTCAAAAACCGATTCTTGTTGGTCCCGGGCATTAAAGCGATGAGTCTGCACGAATTCGGTTGGTTTTCGTCACGTTCGCTACAATATCGGAATATAACTAAAGATAGATAAATAAATTATCATTCATCGGTTTCCATTAAATTCATCATGGTATCAAAACTAAGACAAAAAACAAACAAACAAACAAAATGACGTGAACCAATTAGGTGTTCTTAGTTTAATGAGAACTTAGCGACACCCAAATCATCTTTTTTTATTGTATTACTATACAAACAAACAAAATGACGTGAACCAATTAGGTGTTCTTAGTTTAATGAGAACTTTGCGACACCAAAATCATCTTTTTTACTGTATTACGTACTATACAAAGCATGACTGAAATTAGTAATAACAATAATAATAATTGTCGCTGAAAAGAACATGAAAGTACAAAGCCACACACAAGGCTTTACAAATTCAAGTTAAACACAAAGCATGACTGAAATTAGTGATTCTTTGTCTTGCTAATTTTTGTTTAAAATTTCAATGTTTTCCTCAAATCCTTGTTCGCAGTTCCCCTCATCCACCAGTGTCTTCTCTCCTACAAATTCTATCTTTGACTATGAAAAAGATGATTATAATAATAATAATGCTCACTTTAACTACTACCAACAAATCCACAACCCATTCCTCTCCAGTCAGTCCAGTGATTTTGATTGTCATACCTACAGCCATCCCTCTCGTCCTTTTCCTGTCACCTACGATGTTAGCACGCTCAAACAAGACTTTGGTATTCAGCCAACGTATTCTGCAAATCATAATAATGATCTCTTGGAGTCGGTAGTTTTTTCCTGTAACAAGAAAATGGGAACCTCGCATAGTAAGATCCACACAGCTCAAGGCCCTAGGGATCGGAGGGTAAGATTGTCCATTGACATCTCAAGAAAGTTCTTTTATCTTCAAGATTTGCTAGGGTTTGATAAAGCAAGCAAAACCCTTGATTGGCTCCTTGCCAAGTCTCTAACCGCGATTACGGATTTTGTTTGCTCATCTTCTACTGTCACGGATGAGTCTAAAGCGAGATATCTGGAAACCATTAAGGGAGATATTTCAGATGAGAAAATTGGCAAAAAAAAGTCATTACTTAAACGTGTAGATGCAAAAGTAAAGAAAACGACAAAAAGAAGCAAAAATGGAAATCAATCAAGAGAACAGTCAAGGGCAGAGGCAAGAGCAAGAGCTAGAGAAAGAACAAAACAAAAATCCCATTTAAAAATGTTAAACAGTCAGCATTCTAGTGATCAAACAACTATACTCAATTCATCAAAGATGGAGCTGGAGCATCGTTTAACGATGTGAGTTCATGTTTATTATTAATTATATATTATATATTTAAGCATATTGATATGTTTCTACGAATGTGTATGACTGATTCCGGTGACTTTCTACTGATCTGAAGACACAGATCTGACCATGTTATAATGAATAAAGCTTATTCAACCTTTGTGTGTATCTGAAAACATGTTAAGTAACCTTCAACGATTCGATCAAAGATTTTTGTTTACGTATTCAAGTGGCTAGTCTTTTGTTGAGATGTCAATGAAACAGTTTATCTGACGAAAGATAATTTCTTTTCTTTTTTACCATTACAATCTTAGATAATAATCATTCAATTCAAGCATTAAAAATAGAAAAGAAAGAACAATGGAAGGAGATCAACGACACATGGAATTGACATAACCTAACCATTTTCTGTCCTGGTACTAAAAAGGGTTATCTTATGCTTCTTTTTTCACTGCAATATTTTGTAATGTTTTAACTATAGTCACCTTAAGCCGTTGAGATTTTCTGAAATTTAATATATATAAAATTTGTGTTTGATCTACTCAAGATCGTGTTAGTTCCAAAGTATTGTTGATTGTAACTGAAAAAAGAATGTCAGTGCGATTTTGTCGAATATATGAATGTGTTTGTGCAGAAAGTTTTCTGGTGTGTGTGGAAGTGATAAAGATCAAATACACACCAGTCATTCTTATTATTCAAACGGCAAGGTTTGGCTCCATATATTATTTGTAAACCGAATTCAAGGAAGGGACACACTCCTATTTATGCATGGTGTCACTAATTATATCCGGCCAAAACCAACTTTAACTACCTAAAGTTATATTGTGTAACATTAGTGGCATCATTACATTATTAACAAATGCATAGTTTTAATATCTAATACTTGACTTTGTATTTGCCTAATTAAGGAATACCTTTAATTGTCTTCATCATCAGCCTCGTATCCTTCACTTGAGTTGCATAACTTTCTTTTCTATCGCATCGACTCTCTTCCTTAACATCTTCAACATCATCTTGAAAGAACACAGTCTCTTTGTTACTCAATACCCTATGCACATATATACATCATGCATAGCAACCTTAATCTTGTTGATTCTTTCCAACCATATCCCATGTTCCTTGCAATTACCCCCAAATCTTGTTCCTAGCTAGTCTTGTCACGAACTTGTATCCTCCTTCTCTTTGCACCGAATACTATGAATTAATTGAGTAAATCGACTTGTTCTAATTACTCCAGGAGAAGAAGAGCTAGCCCAATCACATTTTGTTTTGAAGAATTCCATCAAGAACCATGTAAGTGCTTGGCATAAGACTTTCTTGATATCATCATGATATGTAACTAAATCTTCCATTTCTTATCTAAAAAAAATTATATAGCCATGAATGGAGCAAATGATTAGGAATGTGCACATAACTTGCCATATTTCATTATGATTGCGAAGTCCCTTCCTCATTTCATTCAAATTATATGTTGATGTTATTAACTTTTTATTTGATATCACGAATTTTCAACATTGTCTTAATTTCAATTTTTTCGAGACCAGCATGTTCATTAACTTCCAACTCGTTATCATTGAGTTTGGTGGAGAACTTGATCTTCATGTCTTGATGAGTTGGATTTTCTTGAGTTAGTGATTGATCATGTCTTCCTCTTCTGTAACCTAACCAAAATTATTTAGCTAATTGGAATTTGTTTGTGATCATTGTTAATCAAGTCACAAACACTTCCTTGGATTTTAACCTCATACCCTAGAAAAATATAATTCCTTTGTGCTTTAAACATTTTTTTTTCTTTTTGCCACGCATAATTAACGTTAGGAATTTCGCTTATTCCATGTCTAGTGTTGATTCTTATGATGCGTGTTCCATGCATAGATAGTAGACCATTTTCGCCCATTTGTAATATATATTCAAAGTTGATGAATAAATCCTTTTTAATGATCGTACATGTGATTCTGGATTTCAATATTGCAATGCCATAGATAGTTTCAAGACTGAGAATCAGATCTATGAATTCAGAAATTTTTCTTATATTCAACTCGCTGACCTGCTTCTTAGGGTCTTTCTATTTTTAAAACGTAGTATTGAAGTCACACTCAAGCCCATTTCCTCTAGCCCAGTTAATGCGAATGAACATAAAATAAATACTCAGCCCACGTGATCAACTCATTCGGCCTACTAAATTATTATCAACCCATTCAGTTTTGTTTTGCACAACGGTGACCTCACTAGGACTGTTCACGAGCTGAGCCGAGCCGAACCGAGCGAAGGCTTGCTCGTTGCTTGGCTCGTTTATAACCGAACCGAACCGAACAGCTGAATTCAAACCGGGCGAAAAACGAAACGAACCAAAATCGAACCAAGCATTTTTCGATCGAACATCGAGCGATTTCGAGCATTTTTTATTTCTTTTTCACTTTAAAATTTTCAGTAAGAAACAAGTTTGTAGGCTGTAAATAATATATTTTGTAAACAAGGTAGTAGTTTTTAGACAAACGTATAATAGGTTGTAAATTTTTAGTAGAAAGAAGTTTGAAGTTATATATTATGAACATGTAAACAAACTTTTAGTATTCTGAAAGAGTAAAGTGCCATTTTCGTCCTTGTGGTTTGGCAAATAATGCGAATTTAGTCCAAAAAGTTTATTTTGCATATGGACCCTCCACGTTTCTTGCCAAATACATCCAAATCACTAACCCCGTTAAATTTAATCGTTAATTCAGGGGTAGACATGTCTTTTCACTATTTCTTTATTATATGAGTACATTGCCAAAATCGTCCCTAAGGTTTGGTCACATTTGCGAATTTCGTCCAAAAATATTTTTTTTGCAAGTAGACCCTCGATTTTTCTCAACCGTTATTATTATTATTATTATATGTTTGTTCGATGACATATATAACATCTCACGATTCCTATGTTTGAATCCAATATAGTATTCGTTTGTTTATTCTTCTTTATTTTTAGTCATATAAAGAGTTTAGCTCAGTGTAATAATAATAATAACTTAAACAAGCATGTTAAAAGAACAGTAACACCGCTGAGTTAATGTTGAATTTACACCGAGTTAACAATTTTGACGAAATTGACAACGGTTGGGAAAATTACTCATACGACTACTTGCGAAAAAAAAAATTTTGGACGAAATTCGCAAATGTGACCAAACCTCATGGACGATTTTGGCAATTTATTTATATAATAAAGAAATAGTGAAAGACATGTCTATCCCTGCTTAACGACTAAATTTAACGTGGTTAGTGATTTTGATGTATTTGGCAAGAATTCAAAAATGTGGAAGGTCCATATGCAAAAAATAAACTTTTTGGACTAAATTCACGTTATTTACCAAACCACAAGGACAAAAATGGCACTTTACTCATTCTGAAAACTTGAATTGAACTAACGAAACTATAAAATTGACGGAATTGGAAAAATTTTTAAATGTTTAAAAAATTATATACTTATATTTATGTTTGGTGTTTTTATATATTTATATATTTGTTCATATATAATTATATATAAAATAAATTAAAAATATTCGAGCCGAACCGAACCGAGCAGGCCTTTGCTCGTTGCTTGGCTCGTTTACAAACCAAACCGAGTAGAACGGCTCACTTATAATCAAGCGAAAAAACGAGCGAGCAGTTTCCGAGCAATTTCCAAGCAAGCGGCGAGCAAGTTCGAGCATCGAGCAATTTAGACGGCCTTAGACCTGACCTCTGCACAAAACAAAGTCTAAAGAAACAAAGTAAATAAATGACCTCATTAATATATAAACTACAATAATTATTAATTTAATTAAATTATTGTCGTTGTCTTCTTCTTTATTTACTCGTAACTCAATAAAATTATGATGGTGCACGAAGTATGCGCCATCGGACCTTCATCGTGCATGTCCGCGACAACCAGACCGAAACCGGGTACCAACTTAAGCACACTCATGCTTTTTATGGTGTCATGCCAAGCGAGCAGAAGCTTTAAAGCACGTGCAGTTTATCAAGGCTTCCTTTTAACTTATAAACACACTAGATTTTATCCTCCGTATTATGAGGGTTGGTTTACATTATTCGTTTTTAATATTTATATATGTATAGTTGGATTTTAATTTTATTTACTGTAATAAAGTTAATAATTAATATACTTGAGGTTTGATGACGAAATTGTTTCACAAATAAATGAGATGTTATAATCCGGTTTAAAAGCTATCTGGGTTTGGTGATACCCATTACCCGTTTATTTTCTTTAATATAAAATTGCTTCATAATTATAAGTAATATCTTTTTTTAAATAAAATATGATATTAATTTTTAGTATATCCCTGTTTTAAACGATTTTCATATCAAAAATTTGATGAAACTAATTTTTAATATAATGAGATGTTATAACATGTTTAAGAGCTATCTGGGTTTGGTGAGACATATACCCGTGAATTCGGGTCAAATGCATGAGAAGCCTTTATTTACAAATAAAGCAATCTGATGGCTTGAGAGAATGGTTGTTTTACATTTTTCGTTTTTTAATATTTATTTTTTGGATTTTTATTTTCTTTATTGTAAGAAATTTAATAATATACTTAGGTTTTTATGATAAAAGTGTTTCATAAATAAATGATTTGTTATAACCCGTTTAAAAGCTATCTGGATTTGGTGACCTATGGCCTGCTTAATTTTTTTACTATAAAATTGTATATTAATTATAAATAATATCTTTTTGTTTTTAAATTGGATATTAAATTTTAGTATGTCCCTATTTTATAGGATTTCCATATCAAATAATTGGTAAGATTAATTTTTAATTTAATGAGATGTTATAACCCGTTTAAGAGCTATCTGGTTTTGGTAAGATCCATACCCATGAATTTGGGTTAAATCAATGAGAGACCCCCATTTAAAAATTAAGCAATCTAATGGCTTCCATAAAAGGAAGAAGCGACCACATCGCGACATGTAGGATTTTAAGGGTTTCATTTATATATATTATAGATTAGAAAACTCATTTTTCAGTAAGTCGAGTCATGTTTAAGGTTCTTATAAGAGCCGTTGATTTACTCGTATATATGTTATTAAAACTTTTACTTGTTTCAAAAGCATGAACATAATAAGTCTTAGGTGTAGAGCCCATTTTATGTATTAACACTACAAGAATAAAGATTTATAGTGAGGACAAAATTGAGGTTTGTATCGAGGATATGTCCTTACTATAGGCAATGGCGGACATAGAAATTTTTTTTACAGGGGTCGGAAATTTTTTGTGTCGGTAATTAGTTGACTATCTTTGTACAAATTTTTTTCGGTCCAGTTCTGTTGTTCGGGTCGGGTAATCAGTATATAAATTTTTTTGCTCTGGTTTGGTCATTCCAGTCGGGTCAGGTCATATACAGAAAAAGATAATCATATAAAATATCATGTAACCTAATAAAAGGACGTGACACTTCATTTGAAATGCATCACTAAAATACAAGAATATCTAAAGTTGTTTTCTATGGGTTTTTATGTTTTAAAATCTAATCAAAATATCATTTAGTTTGACATTAATAAGCATGTCTTTCTTAATGAAATAAAAAAATGTTGTTTAAATCTTATCACCCATTTAGTTACGCAAATTCGACTTCACGTACTTCGTCGCCGAAAAAACATCTTTTAAAGCTTGCGGTTGTGGCGGATAATACGAGAGCTAACTTCAATAAATGATGTACCAATGCAAATGAAGTTGGTGAGTAAAACAATGTATTTAGAAAGCCAAAACATTTTCTTTTAAGATTAAAGCTCTTAATTCACTAAATTCACCCGTCATATTACTTACGTCATCGTAACATTTATTTTAATTAAATAAAATATAGATTGGGTGGGTAGTTTGAAACTTGGGCTTAAAAAATTGGGTATAGATTGATGTGCATTTAGGCTTAATTTTGTATTAAAATCTATATATGTACCCTCTAATAAAAAGCTACAAGGTTTGCGATTTGTTACTCCTACATTAAATCTCATCATTTTTAATAAATTTATAATAGTAAAATAACATTTATCATTCTTAAAATTTATGTTTCAAATTTATTAATTTAATATTTACTTCCTATTTTTTTTTCGAATATTTGATATTTATAATATATTTTTACTTTAAAAATGTTTTAAAGACTATTGTACAACGACGGTGTATTATAGTGTTTAATAAGTTTATTGTTTCTTGTATATCGATTATTTATTAAATATTGTATTTTCACGAACTACCCATATAGTAGACGGGTCTCAAACTATTTATTTATATTAAACTCAAATTTAATTAGATAAATATTTATATGCATTTATATAATTGTAATTATAAATATGTATTTATTTATATTAGGGTCAATATCAAAATATCATTGGGTGTTTTCGAAATTCCACAGGGTCGTTTTATATTTCTCAAAATTTCACATGGGTCGGTTGGGATATTAACAAATATATACCACTAAATTTTTTTTTCACAGGGTCAGCCGATACCCCTACCCAAAAGGTAGGCCCGCCATTAACTATAGGTCGTTTCTCATTTATAGCAAGGACATTTCGCCACTACCATAGTTATCAATATAGGCTCGTCGCAATAGCACACTAGAGTCCTCACTACAAGTGTTCTAGTTCTAGATGCATATATAGTGAGGACATGTCGTCACGAAATGTTTGTATAAAAATATAATTAAAAATTAAATAAAATTGTTTTTTATAATTTATCAAAATGAATTATTTATGTTTTAACTATAGCGAGGACATGTTGTCACTATAAGTGGACATAAATATAAATAAAAAATATAAATAATAACAATTAAACAAATGATGAAATTATATAGCAATGACATGTGACTACCTATATGGACCACTTGTCCTCGCTTGGGTTTAATGTTTTTCATTAAATTTATTATAATTTAAATAATCCAGGTTTGAATCACAAAAACCTAGCAATAAAACAGAACTGAACCTGTTGAATTATAAATAAAACTACAAACCAAATCATACCAAATCATCCTACATTAAACCATGCATACAAACCAACATATCCAAGTTAAACAAATTCAAACCAAAGTATCAAGAAGTACGAACTATAAACCACTATAAACTAGATAATATAGCTAATCATCTTCATCCTCACTGCTACCATCATGACTAGGACCACCACGTCGATGTCGACATTTTTTCTCAAGATCATTGCACATTTGTTCCATGTGTCTATCAAAATCTTGTTGCATCCGTTGTCACATTTGTTGTTCCAATATTTCCCATTGTGCATTAATTTGCGATTGAACTTGTGGTTCGAGTTATTTTTCAAGGTCTTGTCTCACTTCATTTGTAAAACTTTGTTTCCAATACTGTTGTAGGGTGGGAGTGCATTTACTCAAGGACTTATCCAGGGTTGGCTTTCTCACAACATGACCCAAGCCCCGTATGTGCCCACGCCTTTCTTCTAAAGCACGCTTCATACAATCAATATCATCGAAGGATGAATCATCAGACTCGTTTTCCGTTAGCTCGGCCTCTTGTTGAATTTTTTTTCCTACATTGAACAAAATAATAAATGTAAATTAATTTTTTTTAACTAAATTATTGCTAATACAATAAATTATGATTTTCTTCACGACATAATAATTCCCAAACATTGTGTTAAACGGGTCATGGTGTGCTCGGGACCTCAGGTTCATGTGTTGGCCCGTTTAGCCCATTTGTTTTTTTTAATGTGTTAATGTTAGAAAAAGAAAACACTTGAAGTCAAACGATTCGTGTTTGGGTCAACCTGCAAACACGTATGTCATGTTTGGGTCAACCCGCCAACATGTGTGTCGTGTTCGGTGTCACGTGTTGGCATGTTTAACTCATTTTTTAATTTTTTAAATATAACAAATCATTTATCAGAGAATTTTTTTAACTTACATAGTCCGGTTTTGTCGTTTCATTTGCCCATCCCGTAATTTCTTTGTAATGCGACGATTTAAACCCTTCAAGAGAATTCGAGAACCCCGGAAATTGTAACAATCAAAAATACTATTAACAGATTTTCAATATGGGAAATAATACATGTTTTGATGATTATTACATTAATGTGTCGCTTTTGTGCATACGATTGACTCCCGTGAATGCTTTGCCCTATTTTTTTTTTTTCACAACAGTTTCTGTATCCCGGATCTAAGACCAATTGATCAATGAGAGTAACCCACTTCTCTGAATCAGATTCATAATCTTCTGTGAATGTTTCTTTGCAGTTTAAACATTGTCACACCCACCAACATTATCAAAATGTCTTTTTTGATTATGTTTTTTTTACCACTATAACTCTTTTGACATACGACATTGATACCAAGCATAACCCCTATTCCATTGCGGTGTCTTTTCAAACTTAGCGACTTCTATTGCTGCAAAAGGTAATAATTATAAAACATATAGAAGTTATAAAGTTAAAATACAAAAAAAAAGCATTACATTGTATACTTACATATAGTGTATATATATGTGGTCTTTAAACTCATCCGGAACATCTTGCCAACTATGATAATATAAAGAACTTTCCCTTCCAATCTCGTTCGAAATCAACCGTACAAAATCCAATACATTATCTCCAATAAATATATACTGCCCTCCCATGTCATCAACTTTAAAGGATAATGGATGATTTTTGTTTTTTTAAATTTATCAAATAATTTTTTGTTTATACCATGTGAACGTGTTATTTTAGATTTGGCTACATTAAGACATGAAATTGAAAAGTTAGTAAACCGAAAAGATATACCATGTGAAAAGATACATACAATTGTAACAACTAATTTACATCACATATTTTACAATAGTAAACTAAGCTAGTTTATTTCTTATTTAAATAAAAAGTATAATCTTTGAAAATAAAACTAAGTCAAACACGTCTTGTTCGGGTCAACTTGCAAACACGTGTGTCATGTTTGGGCCATCCCGTGAGCATATGTATCATGTTCGTTACACGTATTGAATCCAATCCTATCATGTTTAACCCATTTAACTAACTTACAAGACTTGCAACCTATTTGAATCCTGCTCCGGTTCCTATTGGGAGGCTCGTTCCCACCATCTCCCTCATGTGATCGTGCGACATCGGCCATTCCTTCAACAAAAACAAATAGCAATTACAAGCAAATATACAATAAACATGACGAATAAATTATGTCCATTTTAACAAAAATAAAATAGTAAGCATACATTCAATTTGAAACATCACTAAAATAAATTGTTTCTAGACTATCATCGTCTTTATCATTGTTTATTTTGTTTTCATCATCTGTTGTGTATAGCTCTTCTTCTTCTTCTTCTTCATCATTATCAAAAAAAAATTCATCATCCAAAGTCAGGACAATGGGAATTGGGTTACCACTCTTCACCTAAAGGTGTTCTCATGGGCAAGTAGCCTAATTCGAAAACCAAGTTACAATCAAATGATTGAGTGTCCTGTGATACACCCATCTCATCATCAATTATTCATGAATTTTGTTCATTAACTTCACAAGCTGAGTTTACAACCAAGTTATAGTTAGAAGATCGAGTGTCGTGCAACACATCTATCTCTTTAAAAACACTCATGCTTGGATGATCCCAAATTCTTCGATTGTTAACGTCTTCCACAACCCTCCATTTGTCGGTGGTTTGAGAAGGATCTTGAAGATAGCACACTTGTTTAGCCTGTGTGGCTAATATATATTGCTGATCATTATACCATTCTTACCAACATACCATTCACAACTGGTGTCGATAAAAGTGATATTATTTTTCTTAATTAATCTCGATGTTCTGACTATGCCAAGGTGGGATGTACGAACACTAGCGAATAGGCCATTCATGAATCGAGGTAATAATCAGTGGGCTGAATGGTTCTATTGTTACATGAAGTAAGGTGTGGATTCAAGTATTTCAATCCTCAAGTGCTGTCTTGGAAATACATTTACGAGATTGATTTACGCATTGGATGAAGGAAACTAGTACTGAGCGTAAAGCTGCTGCGTATGATGAAGAAAGTTCATGTAAAGAATTTTTGTCAAAGTCTTTACAAGACACCTAACAGGTGGTATTATGACAATAAGACCGGTGAGGCTGTAATCGTACTGAGAATGGGCTTGAAGACAAAGTTTATTAGGGTGATCGACCCTATGTGGCTAGTAAACCTAACTGAATCTGACAACGATGTCTTGTATAAAAATCGGATTATATGGGCCGACGTAAGTGATTATGAGCTAGCTATGCAATTTCAACATGTTGTTTCTTGTTTGTTACGCTTTTCGAATTCATAGTTGTGCAGAATGGAAGACCAGCAGGTTCAAGCCGTAAAATATTTTTAAGACAAAGAGCTCGAGACGAGGTGGGTTTGTTAGTGCTTGGTTTATGTCTTAGTCTTTGTTTAATGTATTATTATATTAGAAATAATGTAAATGGTATTTTGGGTAATTGTATTGAATTCGTATGCCACATTCGTTAAGTGTAAGACACATTCGTAAAGTAACTAACTACGAATGTATCCTTTCATTAATGTATTCCTCATTCGTTATAAGTTGATAACAAATGAGGGGACGAATGTGCTGATTCATTAGTTTTAGCGAATGTCATTAAAGTATGATAACGAATGAGAGCTCATTCGTTAGGCCTGTCTAATGAATGAGGCTCTTAATTTATATATACCCTGTAATATTATGAAGAAATAATAGTTATTGATTATTCCCTTTGTACCTCGTTACTCTTCCCAATTACACACACATAACGTAATTCTCAGATCTAATCACGTATCATATCATAAGAACTAGATCCGTAAACGTATTGACGTATTGAATCAGAACCTTATGGCTTCTCAACCTCCCCTCTTAGGTCCCAACCTTTTCACCTCACCATTTAAATTCACCACATTCTGGACTTCCACATTCACTTCCTTACAAATCTTCTTAATGCTTACCGTTCCTATACCTACATCCTCTCAACCTGAAACCTAAACCACATTCCAAAACCAAACAATGCCATTAACCAAACTCACCTCCTTTCAAACCCAAAAAATAACCATGCCTATATAATCAACTACCCAACCTACCGAGTCAGTCACTCCACTCTTAGTTATCAAACCTCTAATCCTAACCCTAACTCCTCTGTCAGTGGCAAATACAGAAAGTCTCCGGTGTACACTAATCCTATCCTTGAAAGGATCGTAGCATTGGAAGATTCGAACAAGAAGCGGGCGGAGCGGGAGAAGGTCATGCTTGAGTTTGCGAAGAAACAAGAGAAGAAAATGGAGGAGTTTGAGTAAAAGAAAACAGTTGATAGAGAAAGAATGGAGAGATTGGAAAAGGAGATGGCAGCTGATCAAGTTGCTAGACAGGAGGTACAAATAGCAACTCTCCAGTCGCGACTGGACAGCCAACAGAAATTGCTTAACGACCAATCGCTGTCTCTCGTAGAACTGTCTACTGAACTTGAAAGAATAGAATCAAGAGTTGCATTTTTATAGAATAATATGCAGTCCTTAACCAACATTGAGACAAATCTGAGTACCGAGATCACCCAGTTTAGGTTAGAGATCGAAAGGTTGAAAGATGAGAATGAGAACCAACTCAAGATGAACAAACTACGGATAAAGGTCAATTAAGACCTCGCCGGAAAATACCAGGCTGTGTCAGAGCTTATGAATATTTCAGATCAAGATACGTCAGATCTGAAAAAGCACTTGAGCAGGGTATTTGGAAGTTGGGAGGATTCTGATAACGAGGATGAAGGAAAGAAGAAAGAAGGATAGTCTGCTTTGGCTGGTCCTGTAGTTGGTATTGATGAAGGTGGTGCTGTGGTAGTGGTGTTGGTGTTGTTAGTAGTGATGTTGCAGTTATTGGTACTGTTGTTATGCTGGTGGTGACTTCAGTATTGATGTCGTTTCAAATGTTACCGGTGAAGACGTGGTTAAATAAGATGAAGAAGATAGTGATGATGAAGGCAAGCAGGAGGAAGGGGAAATAAGTGATGAGTCTGATGATGATGATGACGACGACGACAACGACGACGACGACGACGATGATGATGATGATGACTCGGATGATGACAATAATGATGGTGATAACGGTGGCAATAGAGGTGATGGTGCTGGTGGTGAAGTGGAGCAGGAAACCAATCTAGTCCACATGATGATGTTGTTCATGATGATCCCTCTGCTGGAATGTTGCAAAAGAGACAAGGGATCGAGATGCAGCACTAGAGGATGAGTTTTCATCCATCTTTGGTCCAAATGTTTTTGCAGGTACTGGACCGTATGCCAAGGAAAAGGAGTTGGATTCAGATTATGGTTGATTGCCTCAATGATACTCCAAATCAAGATGTTAGTGATCCTGATTCTACTACTGATGATCCAGTCTTGGTTGCTGCTGTTACTATTGCTATTTTTGATATTGCTCAAGTTCAGGTGCCTAGAAAGAGAAAGTGGCATTATGCTCATAAGTTCTACAGTGCTCGTTGCCAAAATGATGCCTTTCATGACGACTCTCTTATCATGTACTGTCAGTGGTATGGCTACAACGAGTCTTGGGCCATTAGACGTGAGAATGGTGACCTCACCTACCTACACTACACCGAAATTCACTCACTGCCTCATCTTGACATGAATTTCTTTGGAAGAATAGTTGGTGACGGTGTTGGTGAGAAAGGTATGGAGGGTTTGTTCAAGCGACACATTCATAGGCAGGGCAAGGATGACTACTCCGACTAAAAATTGAACATGGGAAAGAAACGAAGACATCCAATGCAGTCGCATGCAAGAAGAAGAAGATCTAGAGATATGAAATGCCAAAAGACGGGCGTGTCATCTTTCAAGTTAAACCTTTTAAGCCTGTACACTAAAGGATTTCACTTCAAGGCATTTTGACAACTGTGAAGTGGTGATCCACTACAAAGGAAGCTCAGGATATCAATCCTTCCGATTCTTTGACGAGCATCAACTGATGTGTTTTGAGAAGGATGACATCATGTGATGTGTTGTAAAACACACGTATTTTCCGCACGTTTTATCTACGTTTTACATTATATTTTATATGTTTTAACTCATTTTAGATAGGTTTTACGTAAGTTTAATAACCTTGTAGGTTTTGGGTGAAAGAAAGAAGAAAACCGGGACTTTTCGAGCATTCTACGAGCCTTTTACGCATACAAGTTCAAGACAAAGCTCAAGGCCCGACCCATATGCATCATGGAGGCCCAAGACCATATTATATTATAACATAAAAAAAATTAAAAAACCTTAAGCTGCTACAGCAGGCCGATCACAGCAGCAGCAGGGGAGAAGGAAAGAAAAAAAGTTTTTTCGGTTAGGGTTTGAAGCTTGTAGCGGCTAGGGAAGGAAGAAGACACAAGAACCGAGCCTCGGGATTAAATCCCCATCGTTTTTGACAGCAAGAGCAGCCCTGGAATCATTCATATCCTTACATCTTTTTCATTGTTCTTATACTTTGATTTACTTGTTCAATTGTTGAATTGTTTTGCAATTACTTGAGAGATTGAATTGTTAGTGGTTATTGTTGATCGTTGAATGATTATTAAGGTGATTGGTATGAGTTATATGATGATTTTATTGAGCATTAGCTGCTGTCCAAAAAATATGCTCGGCTAATCTTGTTAGTTCTACCTAGGGATGATGATTATTGTTAGTGTTTGATAGGTTTTATGGATTGTTTGATTAATAGACCTTAATTGTTATTGTAAAGTTTAATTTAGACATGAAATAGATTGTGTTTAAGGGCAGGAAATTTTGGTGAATTATTGCATAAACCCCGTGTGTTGATTGATTAGTTTTGTATTGATTGATCGGTGCAATGTTTGATTCTAGACTTTGTGTTTAGGGTTTGTTTGCGGTAGGTACCACTGTAGGGTTTTGTTGCATGATTTATTGGATTAAGTACAGCGGTTAGACACCTTCTTTGAGACCGAGAGGTGATAAGAAGTTAGGGTTGTCTAATTGCCTTTGCATACTAGAATAAGGATTGCGCGAGAGCGAGTTTGTTTCTTGTCAGGTTTAGGTGTTTGAGCGACTAGTTGATCTATTTTGGTTTAAGTTGAATTGTTCCTCTATCCTTGGTTGTGTAGTATTCATTGCCATTAGGGTCAAGTGTTGGTGAGACCGAGAGGTGATCCTTCATTAGAACACGCTAGTAATTGTTTCCCGGTTTGGTCGTTTTAGCCGATTTTGAGTAGTTTAGGCTTGTTGTGTGAGACCGAGAGGTAATCCAGTGAGCCCGAGTGATCCTTAGTCATGTCATCTTTAGGAACCGGTGTCCTGAAGTCATCCAATCCATTAGCTTGTTAGGCCTACAATTTGATTCAGACCTAGGTAGACGTTTTTCTCCACCCGAAGTCAACTCAGTTAGTTTTCTGTTAAGTTTTCTATTTTTGGTAAGTTTTGTTAGTCAGTCTAGTTAGTTCAGTTAAGTATTTAAAAATCAAAAATCAATATAATTATTATTCTAAGGTAGGTCTTGTCTAGGGTCAGTAATCGTTAGCGTCTTACGTGTCCACGTGTTCGATACTCGGACTTCCTAGGTCTATACTACTTGCGATCGGTACACTTGCCGGTTGTGTGTGGTTTTAGGATTTTCGTTTTAATATTAAAGCTTAGCTGTGAGGGTCATTATTATAGGGTTATTAGACACACATCATCTTTCAAGTCAAACCTTTTAAGCCTGTACACTAAAGGATTTCACTTCAAGGCATTTTGACAACTGTGAAGTGGTGATCCACTACAAAGGAAGCTCAGGATATCAATCCTTCCGATTCTTTGACGAGCATCAACTGATGTGTTTTGAGAAGGATGACATCATGAAGCTTTACTAGACGCCTCTGCTTGCAATCTCTGATCCAATTCAAACAAGTGCAGATCCTATAGTTAAGAGATTCAACAAATTCGTTTCTCGTCTTGTTGAGGATCAACTAGAAGATGATTGCGTGGTGTACGAGACTGATCGAAGACAAAAGTGGCAACAAATACTAAAGACTAGAGGGAGAATGTAGAGCCTATTTCAATGTATTAAGTCATTTGTATTTGTTTGTTTATTTGACGGTTGTATTTTGTTATCTTTCGTTTTGCTTATGTATGTATAGGCCCGAGGCCATGTAAACTGTTAGGCCCCTGTTTTGTATATTTAGTCTATTGCATTGATTCAGTTATGTATTTGGGCCGATTGCTCATTTTGTATGTAGTTGGGCCACGGTCCATTGTAAAGAAGCCCATTGGGCATTAGATGTGTTTTGCTTCTCATGCATGCTTCCCTATAAATAGGAAGCATGCCATGAGAAGTAAGGTTGGTGATCTACAAAAGAAAACCTTTTGACAAAATCTCCTCTTCTCATCTCTCGGCTCTCTCTCTCTCTCTCTCTCTCACTCACTTTCCTTTCCTTAACCGAAAATAAACTCAAGATCCGAGACCTCTTGGTTGCTTAGTGTGATTTCCGCTAGCACTAAGTTAGGTTGATCCAAAGACGTTGTTAGATCCACCCGAATAGGGACCTACAATTGGTATCAGAGCTTCGGCTCACTAGTTGAGGGTTTTTGGATCACAACCTTGGGTTTTGATCTTGAAAAGAAGAATATAAGTGTTTAAGTGTTCTTGACAAAGAAAATTATCAAAAATACAAAAAGAATTGGCAAAAACTTCATAAAATGTCTTAGAATGTGTTCTTGGTGAAAGTCTTAAGTGTTAAAAGTGGTGTTTACGGGTTTCAAGTTTGTTGGTTTGAAAAGTTAAAATTTCGCTTCGCTCAAGCATTGTACCAAACCTTGTACTTGTACTGACAAAAGTGGGTGAAACAGATCCCAAGGAAGATTTGCTTTCAGAAAGTTAAGAATCATTTCGCTTCGCTTAGGATTCTTTCGCTTCGGTTGGATTCTTTCGCTTCGCTTAGGATTCTTTCGCTTCGCTTGGATTCTTTCGCTTCGCTTAGAATCCTTTTGCTTCGCTTGAAGCTGTTTCGCTTCGCTTAAAGCTTTTTCGCTTTTCTTGAAGCCGTTTCGCTTCGCTTAAAGCCGTTTCCCTTCGCTTAAAGCTATTTCGCTTCGCTTGAAGCTATTTCGCTTCGCTTAAAGTTATTTCTCTTCGCTTGAAGTTGTTTGTGCAAAAAAGTTGACTGTTTTGAAGATTAAGCTTTGTTGAAGGCTTATACCATGGCTAGTACTGATTTAGAATTATTGAAGGGTTATTTGCTGTTGGAAAATCAAGTGGGAACACCTCAAAAACCTCCTAAGTTTATGACCTTAGATGATAACTTTATTGATTTTAAATGGAGGTTCATGAATTTTATCTCATTAACTGAAACTGATTTGATGAGATGCTTTGAAGAGGGTCCTCATGTTCCAGTAACTCGCACTGATGCTGGGGAGCAACCTAAGGCACCTGAAAATTATGATCAAGATGATACAGATAAGTTGGCACAAGACAAGAAAGCGTTTCTGCTGTTGACAGTTTGTCTTTCAAATGAGATCACAGAGACTCTACGTGAACATAGAAGTGCCAAGGGATTATGGTAAGCTCTTGTTGAGATGGTTGAAGGAAATGCTGAAATTAGAGAAAACAAGAAAGCACTGTTGAAGGAAGAATTCAACATGTTCAACCATCGTCAAGGTGAAGCTGTGCTAGACTTAGTGAAGAGGTTTGAGAAGCTCATGGTCAAAGTAAGAGCTGCAGGTGTTAACATTCCCAACTCTGAGGTCAATCACAAGTTGATGAACTCTTTGCCTTACAGTTGGAGTGTAAACACAATAACTATCAAGAGAACCACAAATCTGAATGGGATGACAAATAGTGAATTAATATCCACTATCAAATCATTTGAAATGGATGAACAGATGAGGATGAACAATCACATGAATTCTCTGAATCAAGCCGAAGTGAGTACTACATCTTCAAGTGTGCCAATTGCTTTTGTCAGCAAATCCCAACAAAATATGTATCCTGTAACCAATCCAAAGTACTCACCAAGTATTCCTTCATAATCAACAGCATTCATCTCCACCAGCAACCCATCAACTCCATCCAGTGCAAGTTCGTTTCAAAAAGCAGTTGACAGTGTAGTTGCTCAAGCTCTGAAGGCACACGGGATTTCTGCAACAAAACCTCAAGCAAACAAGCCCTCCAGCTATTGTGAAGCCATTCCCATGCTAAATGATTCAAATGTGACACTTGTTAAAGCTTTTCTGTCATGTCATGAAGAGCTATTGCAAGGAAATCTGTTACCAGCTCAGTTTGAAATAGGTGATTTGAAAGACATAAAGCAAAAGGATCTTGAGAAAATGGACATCAAGTACTAGATGGCCATGGCTGTGCAAAGGGCCACCAACTTCATCAAAAACTACGGAAAAGACAGCTTCAATGATTCTGATCGAAAATGAATTGGTTTCGACAAAAGCAAGCTTCGATGCTACAATTGTGCAGAAATTGGTCATTTTGCCAGGGAGTGCACAAATCCTCCCAAACCAGCAAACGACATTCATGTGACAAAAGTAACTGATGAAGAAAATGAGAAAGCTGCTGGAAAGAGGCCTGAGGAACAAAAGCCAAACATCTCAGCTCCAAGAATCGGGAATCTTCCACACAAGGGCAGCTCAAGTTCAAACTCAAGAGCCCTTGTCTCTCAAACAGATGTCCACACTGGTATGGATTGGGACGAACAGTTTCAAGAGCTGCAGAATCCACTGAATATGGCTGGCATGGTTTTCACTTCAAACAATGAAGCCTCTTCATCTTCTACTGCTGGTTCAAGTGCATCACACCTTGATGAGGTAAAACGAAATCTTTGCACGGAAGCTTGTGTTAACAAGGTTACATACTATAGATACTTACAAGACGAAGTTTTGAAAGAAAATGCAAAACTTCGTCAGTTGAACACTGAATATGTAAAAGCTGATAAGATCTACATTGAAAAGATCAAAACTCATCACGATGATGTAGCAAATCTTAGACTTGAAATTTTTCGAGAAAAGCATAATATCATTTATTATAAAGACATAATTAATTATTTAAAAGAAGAAATTAAGAAATTAAAACTCGAAGTTTCTGATAAAAAAGAAAAGGAAAAACAAGTCGAAAGATTTGAGGCATCATCTGAGAAATTAGATGATCTTATTGGAGCCCAGAGAAGTACTAAAGTTAAAGTAGGGTTGGGGTACGATTACACTGTCGTACCATCACCATTCAATGATAACTACACCTGTTTGCCCCACTTTAGCTATAATACTTCTCCTGATACAGAAATAGCCTAAGGTGTTGGTAGGATACCAAAACCTGTGACATTTATTCCCGCAGTATCTCAAACTGTTGCTCCAATCCAATCATTTGATAAATCTAACGTCAATGTGTCTTGTGGAGCAGGTGATATAAACAATGGTGATTGTGGGAAAGTTAATCAGGGTTTTAAGAAAAATGAAGAATTAGAACCACGTTTTGAGTCGTGTGTGGGTCTAACAAAAAGCATTAATAACCCTGTCTTTAACAAAGTTTGTGAATCCATGTTAGGATGTTTGATGTCGAAATCAAAAACTGTATTTTGTGAAACCACTAGTGAAGAAAATTGTAATGATGTATGTAATAAAAGTGAATGTTCTTCGTTTGATTCTGAGTGTGAAACAGTTTTTGATGAAACAAAAGAGGCTAAAGTTGATGTACAGACAAGTTCTAGTTGCTCGTCAACTGATCGTGATTTTGAGGACTTAAGAAAACAAGAAACTGTCTTTGAAAATAAAAAACCAAGCACGTCGTGTAAATATGTGCCTTCAAAGAACATTTCATTTCACAAAATACTAATTATAGTGAAAGTTCTCAATTTTATGATCAATTTGATAGTACCTATTACTACTCTGGTCAGAAACCTAGGCAATCAAATTACTTTGCATCTAATCATTCAAATGTGTTCTCAGATAGAGGTTATCAAAATGTTAACTCTACCACATCACCTCACTCCACATATTTCAGTGATCAACCTGTCTATGACTGTAACAAAAGAAAATGTTGTTTTGTGTGTGGAAATCCGTCTCATCTTGCGAGACATTGCAAGAACTGGCATGTGCAACAAAGAGACGCTAAAAGTAAGTTTGGTCACACATTTACTAAGTTTAATGTTCAACCTAAGAAAATATCTTATCAAACTTGTACCTCGGCCAGTAAGACGGAATCAATAATTAAAAGAACCGACAAACCCAAGAAACCCTTCTGGCTAACCCAAAGAGAAAGGAAGCGGTTAGCCAAGGGGTCAAAAGCTGAAAACTCTAAAAACCCCTCTAAACTGTTTTCAAAAGCAAACACAGAAGATTTGATAATTAAACCCAAACAAAAACGAAGGCAATCAAGAAAACCTTTTCAGAACCGAGGAAATCTTAACACAAGTTCCTCGAGTTATTGCAGTTCAGATTCAGATTCTCCAAAAGATTACATTTTTAAGAATCATAAAATAAAGTTGGGTGATTTTCTGTTTGCTTTTCTCGAGACAAGTTCATCTCGGGACCCTTCTACTAACTAGCTGGAAGACCTGTCAACAGTATTTGGTACTTGGACTGTGGTTATACCCGATATATGACAGGAGATGAGTCCCTGTTGTTTGACATTAAACCTTTCGATGGTGGACATGTTTCCTTTGCTGGTGACATGGGAGGAGAAATCACGAAACAAGGCAAGGTCTCAAATGGCACATTGACCTTCGACGAAGTCAATCTTGTGGAACAACTCAACCACAACTTACTCAGTGTCTCTCAAATCTGCGATAAGAAATTTTCAACTCTTTTCACTGAAAATGAATGTCTTATTCTTAAACCAGGCTTTAAAGTCCCTGAAGAGTGGATTATGTTGCGTACGCCGAGGCACAATGACGCTTATATTCTGGACATCAGAAGCAATTATTCCATGCGGACTGCTTCTTGTTTGATGTCCAAGGCCTCGGATAATGACTCATCCTTATGGCATCGTCTAGGGCATGTAAACTTTAAGAACTTGAACAAGTTGGTTAAAGGTGACCATGTGAGGGGCTTGCCCGTAAAATCTTTTCATTGTGCTGAAAAATGTTTATCTTGCTCTAAATGCAAACAGCACAAACTCCCTCGCCGCCCTATGACTGTCAATTCCATAAACTCCACTCTTCAACTGCTGCATATGGATCTTTTTGGTCCTGTTCAACCAATGGCAATAGGTCGAAAAGCCTATTGTCTGGTTATTACTGATGATTACTCGCGTTTCAGTTGGACTTTTCTGCTAGGACACAAGGATGAGACATCTCAGTTTCTTATCAAATTCACCGTGTTGGTTGAGAATCAGCCGGACAAATGAGTCAAGTGCATCAGAAGTGACAATGGAACAGAATTCTGCAACAAAGTAGTCAACGAATTCTGTCACAACAAGGGGATTCTTCGTCAATTCAGTGCACCCTACATTCCTGTACAAAATGGGATGGCTGAGCGACGAAATCGAACACTGGTTGAAGCCGCAAGAACCATGCTGTCATACTCCAAACTTCCTTTATTCTTCTGGGGGGAAGCTATTAACACTGCTTGCTACACTCAGAATCATGTGCTGCTGAACAAAAGACTGAATAAGACACCTTATGAAGTCTTTTATGGAAACAAGCCAAGGGTTAATTTCTTCAAGACATTTGGATGTCCTTGCATAGTGCTTCAATCAAATGTTGCTCAACTTCAAAGTTTACTGAAAAGGAAGATGAGTGCTATTTTGTTGGTTATTCAGCTGACAAAAGTGCTTATCGTGTCTTTAACAAGAAATCCCGAGTGATTTTGGAATCCTTCAACATTGATTGGCAAGAACTGAACCCTACCGATGCACACAGTAGTCCTGATTGGATGTTTGATTATGAAGGCTTATTCAGGCAGTTTCGAGGAATGTATGTACCACCTTCTGTACCAGTGATGTCTCCTGTTGTTTCTGCACTAACTCCAACAAATGTTGATCAATCAATCTTGATGCACGCCGTTGTGAAAGGTCTGATAGATATTCAGATTGCTGCACCTGCACCCGCACTTAATGTTCCACACGTGGCAAATCAATCAGTTCCAGCAGTCAATGTGCAAACATCTGCAGACTCTACTGAAATACCCGTTGTCGAAGACACAGATGATTCAGACACCGACTCGTTTATGTCAGCTGACAATGTGGAAAATAACCAGACCAATCAAGCGGTGGATCAACAAACCCACCAAATGGAAACTTCCCCAGCTGATGATCCTAGTATAGTTGAATCAGTTCCTACACCTTCCTCTAAAGAAGACATTCATGGATCTGCTGAGGAAACTATTCAAGAGAATGTGCAGAATGACACCGTTCATATTGGAACTTCTCGCAGCACTGACTCATCGTCGGTTCCTGAGATCGTCGTACCTTTCTACGACAACCTATGGGAAGGCGCCATCGCTCAGGACATTTGGTTGATCAAGAAGAAGATGCAAGCGATCCCCAACCAAATGCCGCTGTAGATGTGACCGCAATCTTTCACCCCATAGAGAGCCTGACCATTGAGCTTAAGGCAACACCAGTCGAGAGTGTCGAACAAATTCCACAGTTACCAATCCATCGCTGACATCCGACTGAGAACATCATTGGAGATCCGTCCGCTGGCATCCAAACACGCAGCACCTCTGGTAACACTAAAAGATGTCTTTTTGCTTGTTTTATTTCGCAGGTAGAGCCCAAGGACTACAGAGTTGCTTTGAAGGAGAACTCTTGGGTTGAAGCAATGCAAGAAGAACTGTTGCAGTTCAAGAAGCTAAACATTTGGAGGCTAGTGAAGAAACCAGATCACAAGAAGCCGATCAGAACAAAATGGGTGTTCCAAAATAATAAAGATGACAAGGGAGTGATTATTAGAAATAAAGACCGGTTAGTTGTGCAAGGTTTTTGGCAAAGAGAAGGACTTGATTACGGTGAGGTTTATGCACCGGTGGCCAGATTAGAAGCAATTCGTATCTTTTTGGCCTATGCCTCGTACATGAATTTCAAAGTATATCAGATGGATGTGAAGACTGCTTTCTTGTACGGGAAAGTAACAGAAGAAATTTATGTGAGCCAACCTCCAGGTTTTGAAGACCCAAATTATCCTGACCACGTTTACCGACTGGACAAAGCACTTTATGGTCTTCACCAAGCTCCTCGTGCTTGGTATGCCACACTGGCTGATCATTTAGTGAAGAATGGATACAAGAGAGGATTTGTTGATCAAACTCTCTTTGTCAAGAAAGTGAAGGATGATTTGATTCTCGTTCAAGTGAATGTTGACGACATTATCTTCAGGTCCACGAATGAGACTCTGTGCAAGGAGTTTTCTGAGATCATGCAGAAGCGATTTGAAATGAGTTCCTTAGGGGAGATGACTTTCTTCCTGGGCTTACAAGTTGAGCAAAAGAAGGACAGGACTTTGATTCACCAAGAAAAGTACGTTCATGACATTGTTCAGAAATTTGGATTCAAGGACTCAACAGCTTTCATGACACCAATCGCTACGCGTCCTGTTCTCGCTCCTGATCCATTAGGAAAACCAGTCGATCAACACCTTTATAGGTCAATGATTGGCTCCCTGATGTATATCACTGCAAGCAGACCGGACATCATGTTCCCTGTTTGTCAATGTGCCAGATATCAGTCTGACCCAAGAGAATACCACATGACTGCTGTCAAGCGTATCTTCAGATACTTAAAAGGGAGACCACATTTGGGTCTTTGGTATCCAAAAGATTCTCCCTTGGAACTTCATGCTTACACCAACAGTGATTATGGGGGATGCAACTTAGACAGAAAATCCACATCTAGTGGATGTCAATTCCTGGGAGATCGGTTGATCTCATGGCAGTGCAAGAAACAAGTCACTGTGTCTACATCCACAGCCGAAGCCGAGTACATCGCCGCATCCAGTTGCTGCTCTCAAGTGATTTGGATCCAGCATCAGCTGCTGGATTACGGTTTGAATTTCTATGGATTAACGATTAAATGTGATAATAAGGCGGTCGTTGCTATTGTCAAAAACCCGGTCCAGCACTCAAAGACTAAGCACATTGACATCCGGATACATTTTCTTCGTGATTGTTATGATCGCAAGCTTGTTGACATAAAACGGGTCCATACAGATTTTAACTTTGCAGATCTCTTTACAAAAGCTTTCAGTCGTGCCCGATTTTTGTTTCTCGTTGAGTCATTGGGCATGATTTCCTTTCAGTAAATTTTATCGTTTATCTTTAATTTAAAACTGTAAATATTTTTCAAATATATCACAATTTTAGAGGGAGAAAATGAGTTAAGTTTAACTCACCAAAAAGATTTTAAATTTACTTTCAATAAAACAAAAAATTGAATCACTTGACTTAACAAAAAGATTTTATTTTAATATATAATATTGATTTCATCTTTACTACTATTAAAGTAAATTATAAGAAAATTCAAAAAGAATTGTCCCGTTTAGAGGGAGCTCCTGCTTAGAGGGAGTCGGAAAATTAAAATTCGGAAAATTAAAATTTTCAATCAAGAATTTGATCCGACCTCATGGAAAGTGATAGTACATTGGTCTGTAATGATTCTAGCGCGTTAAAAGAATAGAACAAAAGGCTACAAGGTCATTCATTGATGTGTAGGTAGGCTTGACAAACAAGTAAGTGTCGAGTGATATAAACTTAAACTAATGCCGGTACTAGTGGATATACAGTTATGAAGCGGTTGCATGATTTCGTAAAGTCATATTCATGAAGGCAAAAAAATGTAACTACACATGTCATACCCAAGCCTCTCTTTAACTGATCACAGTTGTCTTATGAAAGTCAGTGTCAAATTTCAATTTTCATTGAGTCAAGAAAAGAGTCAAGTAAACAGTCAAGAAAAGCAAGAAAAAGAAAAACAAAAGAGTCAGAAAAGAAAAAGAAAAGAAGTCAGAAAAAGAGTTAGTCCTAGGAATTTTTAACTTCTGCTTTATTTCTTCATTTATTTTCGACTCAAGCCTTGGACTTTCTACGTTTGTAGTCATACAAAATCTGATTGTTAAGGCCCTGAGTCTTCTGCTTTGTTTTATTTTCTTTCTTTTGTTCAAGCCTTGGACTTTCTCTGCGCGATAATATGGTATTATCCGATCTGATTGTTATGGCCTGAACTTCTGCCTTATTTTAATCTTTCTAGATCGAGTCAAGTGTGCAAAGCACAAAGTGTCATGTGTACAGTGTACAATAAATCAAGTTTGTTAATAAGTGTACCGTGATCAACTAAGAAAGGTCTAAGTCAAGTTGAGGTGATATGTTAACACAAGGAAAGCCTGAGATATGATGGAATCAGTAACATGTCCGATTAAGTAGGGGACCACATAAGCACCGTGCCTAATTGTACTTTAAATGTATCATATCTGGCATCAAAACACTTGTCAAGTTAAAAAGGAGGACAATATCTACAGTCAATGATGAACTTGTGTCACAATAATTTCAAAATGGTAACGCGATCTAGGGTTTTGCAAATCAATATGATTCCATATCGTGATCACTCTTTGAAAATTAACCAAAGAAAATACTATGTAAATTAATTTAATGTCATTGTTGTTAACTTTAAAATTGTTTTAATTTTATTTTAATTTTTATTTATTTTATTTTATCTTATCCTTAATTCTAATTTTAATTTTTTTTTTGTGTCTTCTTTTATTATGTTTTGTTTTGACAAAAGAGATCGATCGTGCAAATGTTAACAGTTAAGGACTGACAAAAGAAAATATTATAAACAATCAAGTGCGTGGTTTCGGTGGGTAAATGTTTTTCGGGTTTGAAAATGCTAATTGTTTTAAAGACCGAGGACTGAGAGTGTATTTTCGGTGAATACTCATGATGTTTTGACCTTATCGCGAGATAGACCCTATATATAAGGGAAACCTAAAATATCTTTCACTATTCAGAAAACACTTTTGAATTTTACTCTCTTCTCTCTCACATATTCAAAATCTCAAACCCTAATCTTCATCCACTTTTCAAAGAATCCAGCCCTCATAATCACAAACATGCCGTTGAATCCAGAATATCCACCTTCGGTATAACATCAAAACACCATAAATCATTTCATCTTCATGTTTTCTGTGTTCTCGTGGATCAAGACGACGGTTCAGATGAGCCGTCGGCTTGATTCATGACTGATCTTCATATGAAATTGGTTCATATATTATGAATAATCTGTTTTTGGACTTATTGATCTTAAGTATCATCATTAATTATTAGCATTAGGGTTGTTTGTATAAAGTTTGTAGATTTAAGTTTCAGTTCATATGTTCTAAGGACAAATTGACCTAGTAAACAAAGGAGTTTCAAGTTCAAACTTTCCGAAAACCTAATTCTCATATAGGCGATCTTGAGTAAAGAAAGGAATGGATAAAAAGGGGCTAAGTACAGGTCTTCGCATGAAAGGGTATTTCACTTCGCCCTTGACCCCATGCGAAGCGAAACAATGTCTCATGCAAAAACCCATACTTAGCAAACTTTTCAGAGTCTCAAACATAATGCCACTGACCTGTTTTTACTCAAACACACTGTTTGGTCTAGTGGACTGTTTTGAACTTGATCTTTGTACATTACGATCCAATTGACTTATAGATGGACTAAAATTAACTTATTAACTTATTACATCTAGAATGTACATAATGGTAGTATTAAATCTAACTTATCTAATATGTAAATTATTAATGTCTATGCACATATCTTGTTTGTTTTGGTTTGTCTTAATGATGATTCTCATGATCTTTTGATTTTCAATTTCAGGGTCATAACAACTTCTGTGTTCTCGAGTTGCCTAAGGCAAAGGCTGATAAGGTGTTCACTCCTATGGTCAAGGGGCTCAGGCAATCACCCCTTGCCTATGCCATCACTGCAGATCCAGCCATTTACTACAAGTGGGTCTTAGATTTTTGGGCATTCGCCAGGGTTGCAGATGATTCTCTATCATTTACAACAACTGTTGCCAAACATGAATTAACTATCACCGAAGATGACATTAGAAGGGTGTTAAAGATTGATGACCAGCCCGATTACAAGTATGAGAGAGGAAACAAAAAGAAGCTGGAAGATTTCGTTGCTCAGATGGGGTACGACACGGAATGGAAGAGCTTAGAGAAGAGCCATCTGTCACCATACTGGAGATTTCTCTTCCAAATTATTACTCATTGTTTCACAGACATTCGAGGTGGTTTTGACAGCATGAGTACGGACTAGGTTCGGGTTATGTCCGCATTGACCAACAAGGAGAAGTTCAATTACTCAAGACGAATATTTTTGTGCATGCTCGCGAACATCAAGAGTGGGGCTACATGGTTGATGTACCCGAGATTCGTGCAGATGTTATTAGATGATATGATCCCAGATGTTCAAAGGCCGGGATTCAAGAAGGCAAAGGACAAGAAGTCACACCCCGAGCCATTTCATGTACACGAGATCAAGGTATTAGTTTTTGGTGTGTTGTTGAACACCAAGGGCAGAGGTCATCAGTATACGGGACCACGACCTGGGCCCAAGTTTGGTTTGTTTGAAGAGACAGAGCCTGCTGGGGAAGAGGCGTATGGTGAAGGTGAAGGTGATGAAGAACCCATAGCTGAAGGTGGTCAAGATTCATCTGATGAGCCGGCCGAAGATAGAACAAAGGCCAAGCATGATTTGAAGAGAAGGGTAGCCGAAAAGGGAAAATTGATTGAACTTGAGGAGGAGGAAGAAAACCAGCCGCCCCTAAAGCGTTTGAGGAGACATGGAGACTCCCAAAAGTCAACCAAGTCTCATGTCAAGTCTCCCTCACAAGACAAGCCCTTAGACCAACCAAAAATAACCAAAGAAGCCCTGGCCCAAGCCCTCAAAACCCTATGTGTGACTAAAATACAAATCCCTGCCCTCAAACCACCAAAAACCAGAAAGAAAACCAAAGCCAAGAAAACCAAGACCCTACTTCATGACTCACCTGAATCCTCACCTGAACCCTCACCAATCGACCAACCAATTTCAACAATCCTACCCCAAATACCTTCCTTGCCACACTCACCACCACAACAACAAACTCAACCTGAACCAACTCAAGCCTCAACACCACCTGCACAACCAACCTCATCCATATTCACTTCTTCAGTCTTTAGCTCCCCAATACAAATAACAAGCCTATGGAGCAAAACCATCCTTACTTCCCCAACCCAAACCGTCACACCAACTACAATACAACCAACACCACCCACCACTATAACTCCACAAATCCTTACTCAAGCCATCACCCTACCTTTACCAACTACCTCACCACCCATAACAACCACCACCCCACCATCCACAATTATCTCACCCAAACCAATCTCCCAAGGGATGTCTTCGACACCTCCAGTGTACGTTGATCCTATCCTCGATAGGATCGTCGCATTGGAGGAATCAAACGCCAAAAGGGCGGAACGAGAGATTGCACTCCTCAAGCTCATCAAAGATATGAAGCAAAAGGCTCTTGAGGATGAAAAGGAAAAGGCGGATCTGAGGGAAAGGATCCGGGTGTTGGAAGAATAGAAGGCAGCAAGCGATGAAGTTGCTGAAAATCAACGGTTATTGACCAATACCTTCCACACCCGAATCCAGAATCTACAAACGTTGATGAATCATGAGGCCTCTGAGAACGCTATTCTGATCACACTAGACTTGGAGATAGACTGGCCACACTTGAAAGAGACTTACCAAGTGCTAGTGCTCTCAGATCAAGCGTAAACAAGAAGATTGAAGATGCTACGAGAAGGTGGGATGTTGAAAAGGAAGCTACAAACTCAAGAGTTGCTGATTTGGAAAATCAAATTGCTTCCTCCACCTCTCTCGATACGTTCAGAGCGGATATGGAAGCCATTAAAGAAAGAATCAAAGAGCAAGTCCGCTGAATGAGCTACAACTTAAGACTAATGAAGAGATGGTGAGCAAATACCAGGCGGCCTCAGACCTCATGGGCATTCAAGAAGATGAATTTCACGGTCTGGAGGATAGGCTTGACGCTGTGTTTAGAACTTGGAGAAGGTCTGGTGAGACTTCTCAAGTTGGTGGTTCACAACCTGCCGCAGGTCTTTCTGTGACCATGCGAGGCGTACAGGTTGCTGTGTCAGAAGGAGAGGCGACTGTTGGTCGGTTAGTACAATAGGGAGGCCAATCTAGCAGTGTTGTTAGTGGTTATGATGGTGATGAAGAAGATGATGGTGATGAAGATGATGATGATGAAGACGATGACGATGAAGATGAAGTTCATGACAGCTTTGATGATGATGATGATGGTGATGGTGACAACGGTGATGGTGGAGATGGAGGGGCCGGGGCAGCAGGAGGTGGAGCTAACACTCAATCAGCTCCACACTCTCAACACGATGCTCAAGACCATGCTAACCCCGGTTCAGCCAGCAAAGTCAGAGAGGATGATTCACTACTTGACAGCTTGTACAAAGATATCATCTCTCCGACTGATAATACAGGTGTGATCGTTGATTTTATCAATGCAGGTATGAGCTTTGAGGAATTCATCGAGGGAACGGAAACGGAGAAGGCAGTAAATGAACAAGACGATGACATTAACTACTCGCCTAATTCGGATACTCCTCCTGCTCAAGCTTCAGAGGCTCCTGCAACAGATCCTGTCATTGAACAACCGCCAAAGAAGAAGCGAAATACGCACATTGTCTCAAGCTGTGCGTCTGCCTGCGTGCTCAACTATCCATATCACGACGACTCGCTGATCGTATATGCAAGGTATGATCAGCGGAATAAAGTTTAGGCCATCAGAAGCTACAGCGGGGACCTCATCTATCTCAGTCATCACGAGCTGAAGACTCTACCTTAGCTTGATCTGAACTATCTTCAGAAAGCTCTGGGTCATGGTGCAATTGGAAGTACGTTGGAAAGTTGGGTCTCGACTTATCTACAGCGACAATCGAGAGTCAACTACAAGGACTTTGAGCCGAATAAGGGTCGCAGGTACAAGAACCCAAGAGAGATAAACCCGGCTACCAGAGAGCCTCACATGATGTGGAGATATAAGGCGCCGAAAGAATGTCACGAGATTTATCATGGCGAGCCTTATCTTCCCAACACTCTCCGAGACTTCATAGATTGGGAGTTCGATAACACAACCGGCGAGGCTGTCATTCACTGCCGTGATATGCACGAGATCAGAGTGTTTGATGAGCATGAGCTTATGGGACTACACGTTGAAGATGTGAAGAAGCTCTACAACAAGCCGCTGGGAACCGTCGAGGATTTGGGACGTCAGAATACCAACCGGATAGTGGAAGCGTTCAACAAGTTCGTGCGTAGACTTGTTGAACTTCCACTAACCGAGGACGAGTGCCTGATATACGACACCGACGGGTTTCAATACTAAAGACTAGAGGGAGATTGTTAGGCCCCGTTTTGTATATTTAGTCTTTTGCATTGATTCAGTTATGTATTTGGGCCGATTGGTCATTTTGTATGTAGTTGGGCCACGGTCCATTGTAAAGAAGCCCATTGGGCATTAGATGTGTTTTGCTTCTCATGCATGCTTCCCTATAAATAGGAAGCATGCCATGAGAAGTAAGGTTGGTGATATACAAAAGAAAACCTTTTGACAAAAACTCCTCTTCTCATCTCTCGGCTCTCTCTCTCACTAACTCAATTTCCTTTCCTTAACCGAAAATAAACTCAAGATCCGAGACCTCTTGGTTGCTTAGTGTGATTTCCGCTAGCACTAAGTTAGGTTGATCCAAAGACGTTGTTAGATCCACCCGAATAGGGACCTACATAAACAAAAGCCCATTATGCCGAAATAATAGATAGATGCATGGGATGCTCTTACCTGTAAAAGGTGGGGCATGCCCATGCATACTTTAACCTTTTGCAAAACAACTACTCCCACCAACTCTCTCTCTCTCTCTCTCTCTCTAAATATATATATAGGGTAAGGTTAAAATGAAAACCCACTTGAGTTGTGAAAACCCGCGAAAACCCTATGTAACATCGGTTTTTTTTTTGTTACATGTAATATATGTTGTAACATTTAATACAAAACATCGAAACATCAAAAAATAAATGTTTTGTTATTTTTTAACATTTTTTTACTAATTTTCATATATGTTTTCATGAGAGAGAAAAAGTTATATTTATATTTACATTTTTTATTCACTTTAATTGTGGACCACAAGATTTAAACATTAATTAAAAACATGTTGTTGAGAATGGGTTTCTAGAGTTTTCACAACTCAAGTGGGTTTTCATTTTATACTTAGCATATATATATATATATATATATATATATATATATATATTTGAGAACCATGTTGAGTTTTAAGAACTTAAGAACTCAATCCTATGCCACACATTTAATTAAATGAAATGGAATATGTGGTTGAGATTAAATCTGGCAAAAAAGTCAAAGCAGAAGAGAGAATAAAAATATAAGTAGTTACACTAACTTTTACGTCCGTTACACATGTGTAAAAAGTCGACTCGATGCGTAAAAAATTATGTAATTTTTTTACGTGTATGTAACTTACATATATTACGCATGTGTAAAAAAAATTCGAAAAAAAAACCGTTACACTGAGTTCTTTCAAGTTCTTAAAACTCAAAGGGTTTCTCATTTGAAATCTCCCATATATATATATATATATATATATATATATATATATATATATATATATAAGTGTTGTTGTGTTCCGCACTTTAATGACTGTAGGTTCTCACAACGTGTTCTTGAATCAGTCTTAATTATATGCTAACAGAATTCATATAATCAAAATCTCGGATCTTATTGAGTGTTTGAGTTAATTTCTTTAAATAGAAAGATAAGAGGATAATATATATATATATACACTGAGTTCTTTCGAGTTCTTAAAACTCAAAGGGTTTCTCATTTGAAATCTCCCCTATATATATATATATATAAGTGTTGTTGTGTTCCGCACTTTAATGACTGTAGGTTCTCACAACGTGTTCTTGAATCAGTCTTAATTATATGCTAACAGAATTCATATAATCAAAATCTCGGATCTTATTGAGTGTTTGAGTTAATTTCTTTAAATAGAAAGATAAGAGGATAATATATATATATAATATATATATATATATATATATATTATCCTCTTATCTTTCTATTTAAAGAAATTAACTCAAACACTCAATAAGATCCGAGATTTTGATTATATGAATTCTGTTAGCATATAATTAAGACTGATTCAAGAACACGTTGTGAGAACCTACAGTCATTAAAGTGCGGAACACAACAACACTCGGGTCTCAAACCCTTAAAGAAATTAGATGAAGAACAAGAAAACATTATAAACTGTGTGTAAAATGGATTGCTTTCTATTAGAGTGCTAAGGGCTTTGACTTGACGTATGGTATTTATAGTCATGGCCTAAATATTACAAGGAAAGGCCCGTAGGCCCAAGTACATAAAAAAACAAAATGACAAACAATGAGTTGATCTATTATATAAGTCTAACATTTTAGCCTATAAGATTGATTGGGAGTGCAGACAAAAGTATTCGTGGCCACCGAGTGGGAGATTACAGGGTTCGTAGGCTTTGTTTTGGCCTAATTTAGTTGATGTCAAAAAGTTGAGATAGGTGCGGGACGGTCGACACTAAGCATAGCTCGTTGGAGATTTCTTTTCCATTATGTTACAAATCTTAGTTGTTTTTCTCTATATATATGTTCTTATGTATATATGATCATTTTCGTTCAATAAAGAATACCTAGTCCATAGATATAAGTCAATTTAGACCGAACCACGCTAAAACCTAATGTTTTCATTTTTTGCTTTCATGTGTGTTCGGTTTCATGTGTGTGTAGACCCTAAAATAGATTAGTTAAATACAATAAAGCCACAACACCGTAGCAGTGGAATCCGTTTCTCCACTTGCTATCTGTTGCTTTTAAATGCGAAGAGCAAGTACATTTTCTGTATTTTAGTGCCCTAAAAGAACTAGTTCAGTACAAAGCCAAAACACCACCAAAAGGGGAGAGGCTTTAAAAATTCTAGTTAACACAAAGCCAGGCTGAAATTAATGATTTTTTTCTTGCTTATAATTGGTTTGAATTACAATGTTTTCCTCAAATCCTTGTTCACAAGTCCCCTCATCCACCAATGTCTTCTCTCCTTCAAATTCTTTCTTCGACTATGAAAAAGATATCGATCACTTTAACTACCACCAGCAAATCCACAACCCATTTACCACCAATGATTTTGTTTCTCATACCTACAGCTCTCCAGCTCATGATCCTCCTCCGGTCACATATGATGTTACCACACATGAACAAGATTTTGTTCTTCAGCAGCAGTTTTCTGAAGATCATGATGATCTCTTAGAGTCAGTGATTTCTTCATATAAGAAGAAAATGCCGAGCTCCAAGAGAGATGGACATAGTAAGATCTGCACAGCTCGAGGCCCTAGGGATCGGAGAGTGAGATTGTCCATTGACGTCTCACGAAAGTTCTTTTGTCTTCAAGATTTTGCTAGGGTTTGATAAAGCAAGCAAAACCCTTGACTGGCTACTTACCAAGTCTCTAACTGCAATTAAGGACTTGGTTGCACAAACAAACCAGCGCTCATCTTCAACTCTCACTGAAGAATCTAACGCGAAGTTTCTTGAAACTATTAAGCGAGATTCAGATGTGGAAAATGGCAAAAAGAAGAAGTCAAGGCTTAAATGTGTAGATGGGAAAGGGAAGAAATTGACACAAAGAAGCAAAGTTGGATCTCAAGAGAGTTTTTCAAGGGAGCAATCAAGGGCAGAGGCAAGAGCAAGAGCAAGAGCTAGAGAAAGAACGAAAGAAAAATCGCGTTTAAAAAACTTAGTAATGAATCAAGAAACTTCCAAGCAATTAACAGATTCAAGCTTTCTGGTTAGAGTGTTTCATGAACAGCTGGGAGATCATGCAGTTAATGACTCAGATCTGGAATATTATGTGTAATATTAATCATATATATGGAAATGTGCATGATTTTACTAATTATTTGTTTGTAATTTGTATTAGGGATCTTGAGAACCAGCTTCCTAACAAAACAACTATAATTAATTAATGGTGGAGCTGAGGCAACGATGTAAGTTCTTCAGGTTGTTGATTATTATTAATCAATTTGATTATGTTTATGAAAAATTTGATTTCCCATAATGGCTGTTGATTGATCTGAAGATACTGATCTGGCCATGTTACATTTGATTTCTTCTAATGGCTTTTGAGCACCTAAACACATGTTTAGTATTGCCTAATAATGGCTTTTGGGTACATAAAGACCAGGCAAACAACACTCAAGGGGTTGAACCTGTTGCTTTTCTGTGTTTAACCAATTGACCAAAGATGTAAGTTTATGCATTCAAGTGTCTTTTAAAGGTTAACCTTGAGGCAAGGGTAAGATTAGAACATAGTAAGGTTGTTGGCATGTGACCTAGCTTGGAGCGCGAGGTCAATGGGTAGGCCACCAGTTTGGGTCGTGAAAACAACCTCTTGAAGATGTATAGGGTAGATGTAGGCCCAAGTTGGTCTGACACCCCTCGGACCACGGGCATGCAAAACCTTTAGCACCGGGTTAACCTTTTTTTTAATCAAGTGACTTGTAATTGATTGATCTATGTTTTTGCATATAAGTCTTTTTTTTTTACGTTCACGGTCTTTCGAAAGAATCATTTGCACATCTGACTTAAATTGCATCACTCATAGCTAGGGCTGTAAACGAACCGAACGAACACGAACAAGATCTTGTTCATGTTCGTTCGTTAAGAAAATAATGTGTTCACGAACGGTTCATGAACACTTACCGAATGAGCGTTTATGTTTGTGTTCGTTCATCAAGGAAATTAATGTGTTCACGAACGGTTCAAGAACACAAATGAACACAAATAAAATCGGCAGAGCCTAGAGATTGAGACCGATGTATTTATCAAAGTGAATATTGAAAGCCTTCAAACGAATCGAATGAACACAAACAAGGGCATGTTCTTGTTCATTCATTTAACTTAAAAGGAATACGGACACTTAATCGAACAAATATTTATGTTCATATTCGTTTATTTAAAAATGGACATTTGTGTTCGTTGGATTAAAATCTAAACGGACATATCTGAACAAAGATAAACGAACATGTATGAATAAATGTAAATGAACACAAATATAAACGAACCTAAATAAACACAAATTAACAAATATAAAACCTTTAAGCAGATGACCTATCTAGATAATATTTAATTATTTTCTATTAATGCATAAGTGAACATAAATAAACATACATAAACGAACGTTCATGAACATAAATGAACGAACGGAACATGTGTTCATGTTCGTTCGTTTAATTAAACGAACACAAATTTTTTGTTCATGTTCGTTCGTTTATTAAATAAACGAACATAAACAAACTTCCCGCCGAATGGTTCACGAAAAGTTCACCGAACGCTCGGTTCGTTTACGGGCCTACTCATAGCCAAATTGTTGTCTCAAGCATTTGAAAAGGAAAATTCAAAGGAGAAGAAATTGGCACTTAGGATAGATCATGTTCCCTCTTCCTCCCATTAGTCCAGCTTTATGTCTTTTTCAAATAAATGTTTTCAGTTTTTATTTCAAGCCATCAAACTAATATTCTTAATTTGTCAACTTTTTGTTATATTTTTTTTTAACGGCTACTCAGTAAACCATATGATTTGAACCCTTGACCTCTTAGATAGAGTTGAGTTACCATGATATCTCTTAGTCCTCTTGGAGACAACTTTTTTCTATATTAACATGTTGTTATGCCAGCCATCAAGCATGATCTGGTTTAATGGTATATATCTTAAGCATGTTCCAGCTGTTAGATGCTAATAAATTAAAAGGTAATTAACTGGATATATACAAATCTCCTAAAAATATATTATTGATAAACATTTCATTTCTGATCATTAATAGAAGAACGGTCTGAAAAGATCATCCTGTAATCAGAGTATTTCTTACTGTTTGTACCAAGTTTTTCACTGTTTTATCTTGTAATCAGGATTGTCCTTGATATTGACATCACAGTTAATCTTGTCACATGTGCATTTAATCATACAGACTTTTATCTTCCGTATACAAATTTTTTATATTAAATGTAATCTTGTGTTAACTTAGATGTCCGAATCAGGGCCTGATTTGGGTACTTAGCATGCCAATCTTATAATGTCATGCTATTCCATTAATTATCTGTTAATAACCATATGTAATTTATTACAACATTTTTAAAAGAGTGCCCATTAAAAATAATTTTGAATCGGTGTAACTATAGGTGCAATTGAGTGTGTAAGTATATAAGTGGATGTTTGTGTGTAGTGTAGAACAAGTTATGGTGTCAAGAGTGATATGATTTCAATACAGAAAACAAGAACAAACAAGTACATATGCATAGGCATTACAGTAACATTGTTACTGTTAAAACAAATGGTCTTTAATTCTTATTGATGTATAAACAAATTAAATTGTATTTAAAAATTAATGAATCACCGAAATTATTAGTGCCAAAAACAATTGCAGCCAACCCTTTTAAAATGCGTAAAAAGATCGAGACAGAAAGGTCACAGAAACATGATTTTAGAAAACATGAGATTATGAACTTTTTTGTTTTTGTTGGTTTGAACTAATCGACACCAAAAGATTATGAACTTTTATGTTTTTGTTGTTCGTATGTGTAGAGCATGAAAAAAGAAAACATGAGATTATGAAATAATTTATCAACAGAGCTGTACTAATTCTTTTATATTTATTTATTCTAAATCATTTTTTATTATATTTTTTAGATTAAATTATTAATAATAATATTTAGGTTTGATGACGGAAAGGGTGTTTGGGAAAAACCAAGGAAAAAGCAATGTTTTAAAAATCGGTATTTTACTCGTACTAGATTGGGCTAAAAAATGGTATAACCGGTTGAATCTGGTTATACCAGGAGGTTCAACCGTTTGAACAGTTTATCTTATAATTTCTTACAAATACAACTTTAACTCCAAAAATAACCCAAAAGTAAATGATTTCATAACAAAAAATAATCCAAAAGTTAATCCATATTAAAAAAATAATACAAAAGCACTCAATTTTCAAAAAACAGTCCTAAAGTTTACACGCTTGAATATTAATTGTTGGGTTAAAAGTAATTTTGATAAAATATGGGCCGCAAATGTCAAAAATTTCTTGGACATAAAACCGGTTTGCTGGTAAAAACCGGTATTTTAAGAAAAAACCGCCGGTACGATGTTTTAGCAAACCGGGCAAAAATATCGGCCTCAAAATACCGGCCTGATATGTGAAATCCGGTTTAACCAGTTCAACCGGCCGGTTTAAACCGGTTTTTAAAACACTGGGAAGAAGTGAAGGTTGATGGAGTCACAGGTTTAAAAAGAGACACTGAGATATAGGAACCCTAAATGACTACAAGAGAAATAATTATTTTTTTTGTAGTGAACCTTGTTTTTACATGTTTTTCATATTAAACCCTTTGTTGAATATTCCATGTTAAATCTAAGGTTTTGGGTTTTAATGTATTATACACCATTTTATATCGTTGTGTTAATGCCACTTAAGCCTTTTTTCATTATTTAACCCCTCTACAGGTCTTAATTATTCTTAATCATTCCATTTATTTGTACAAAACTGATAAAAAAAAATTTTAAAAAAAACTGATTGGCTTTATTGGAAGAATGACCAGTGTGATGATGGTCATTTGCATCCCTTCACTAGTGACAGGGAAATGGTGTCTGCTCCAAAGGTCATATGGGCGCCACCTCAACAACCCTAATGACCTTCTATGGTGTATACCACCAGCCTACCGACAATTTACTTTGGGCATTTATCTTCTATAAAATTCTTTCTAACTATCCCTCTAGTTATAGAATATATCATATCAGAAAAGATCATAATAGAGAAAACGAAGATACAATATATCATCATCTAGAACATCCATAACACCACATATTCACAAACTATCATATCAGCTCTAAATCAAATTTCAAACTTCCTTTGAAATTACAATTTGAAAACATGATGCACTACATTTTTTATGTAGCTTATAACTATAGCGTAATTTTAATCATGTTATATTTACGAAATGTCACCTGTTTGTACATTATCCTACCCCTACACACACACGCATATATATATATATATATATATATATATATATATATATATATATATATATATATGGTAAGGTTAAAATGAAAACTCACTTGAGTTGTGAACATCCGCGAAAACCCTATGTAACATCGTTTTTTTTTTGTTACATGTAATATATATTGTAACATTTAATACAAAACATCGAAACATCAAAAACAAATGTTTTGCTATTTTTTAACATTTTTTTACTAATTTTTATATATGTTTTCAGGAGAGAGAAAAAGTTATATTTATATTAATATTTTTTATTCACTTTAATTGTGAAAACGATGTTACATAGGGTTTTCGCGGATGTTTACAACTCAAGTGAGTTTTCATTTTAACCTTACCCTATATATATATAAATATATATTGTAACATTTAATACAAAACATCGAAACATCAAAAACAAATGTTTTGCTATTTTTTAACATTTTTTTACTAATTTTTATATATGTTTTCAGGAGAGAGAAAAAGTTATATTTATATTTATATTTTTTATTCACTTTAATTGTGGACCACAAGATTTAAACATTAATTAAAAACATGTGGTTGAGAATGAGTTTCTAGAGTTTTCACAACTCAAGTGGGTTTTCATTTTATACTTAGCATATATGTGTGTGTGTGTGTGTGTGTGTGTGTGTGTGTGTGTGTGTGTGTGTGCGAGATTTCAAATGAGAACCCCTTTGAGTTTTAAGAACTCGAAAGAACTCAGTGTAACGATTTTTTTTTCGAATTTTTTTTTACACATGCGTAATATATGTAAGTTACATACACGTAAAAAAATTACAGAATTTTTTACACACCGAGCCGACATTTTACATATATGTAACGGACGTAAAAGTTAGTGTAACCACTTACATCCTTATTCTCTCTCCTACTTTGACTTTTTTGTCAGATTTAATCTCAACCACATATTTCAATCCACCTAATTAAATGTGTAGCCTAGAATGGAGTTCTTAAGTTCTTACAACTCAACATGGTTCTCAAAAGATCCCTCCCCTATATATATATATATATAGGGTTTAGATCAAATACAAATGAAATTAGCGTGCTAAACGTGAGAATCAAGTAAAGTAATTATATATACAAGTAAAGTAATTATGTAATTACATCATAGAGTAATTACGTAATTACTCTATGATGTAATTACATAATTACTCTACTTGATTCTCATGTTTAGCACGTTAATTTCATTTGTACGATAACTTTCCCTTATATATATATAGGTTTAAGTTTTAACGAGCCGGCCGATCTAAAGGCGCGGGAATGAGTTTAATCAGAGTTCGTTTATCAACGATTCGGTTTTTCAATTGTTTGCGGTTCCCTAATGAACAATTGAACATGTGTCTATATTTTGTGTGTGTGAGAGAGAGAGAGAGAGAGAGAGAGAGAGAGAGAGAGAGAGATATGTGGTATATATACTGTAATTTAGCTCTTGTGTGGAATTGCCTATAAAGTTGATTAATAAGACTTTATGACAAAGTTGACCTATTTATATAGTTAATTACGTTGCAAGTACTTAGATGGACTTAAGGGGGAGTATGAATTTCAATACAAATTGCGTTATTACATTTATGAATATGGACATGAATAAAAACTATGATGTATGTCATATAATTAATATGCTAATAGTGTGATTATCTTGATTGTAGATTTCCAGAGTTGTTGAAGTAGTTTAATCCTCTAAGAAAATGATTAATCAGTACTTTGATAAATACTGAAGTAGAAGACCATTATTGTTGAGGGGAGATACGGTTGTTAGTTCATGTCTTTAACCCAATTGGTTATTGATTGTGACAAGTATGTTGATTTGTAACCACTATGTCGCCTTTGAGGTTTCAAATTGTCATATGATCTACTTATTTCTTTTAAACACCATTGTAGTTTTGCTTATATATAATATGGTTAGTTTTGTTGTTTTTATTTGTTATTGTTGTTGTACATGTTGTAAACTTGCAACATTTGCAAATATAAAGAACAAAGTTATGTATACAAAGTGTTGGATAAAAATTGGAATAGCAAGTTAAATATTGAGTTTTGGCCATTTATGATTGGCGAATCAAGTAATTTGAATATATTACTAAATACGTAGTTGGAACTTGATAGTGGCATGCAAAGTAAAACGTTGAATTTAGAAGTGTTAATGGGTTGTGTGGGTTTTAAATAGGAAATTAAATAAAAAAAAATGAGTTTTGGTGTCGTATGATGCATACTCTACACCCATGCGTATGTGGTACGCTTTTGCGAGGGTGTCCACACTCAAGACGGCTAATTCTACGCTGAATAATACGCCAAATATGCAAGTCAGTGTAGGTTGCACTCAACCCGGTGTAGCATGCGCCATTCTCATTTTCAGTTTCGATTTTTGTTGTTTTTGAGTTGGAATTTGCACATATTGTTGATATATGATGATTTACATCACAAATACTAATTTGCGGTGTTGTGATGCCTCAAGTAAAGCTTTCAGATATGTAAGTTGATGGTGATTAAGCTCTCAATACAATTAAGAAAAACAATCTGAAAGTCGGGTTTACAGTTAGTTTAAGTGTCAAATTAAGATTGAAATATTAGTGATAGTTTTTTACTAGATTATAAGATTTTATACGAGGATGAAATATAATGATGAAATTAAGCTTATAATGCATATAATCAAAAATATATATTTAATTTCCGTAGTCAAAATATCATGGGTGCATCTCTATGGACTCCTATCCCCGATCATGTCATTGGAAGGGTGTATCATAATTAAGCTCAAGCCAAGCTTACTACCTTCGGCTCTAAATTTTTTACATTATAATATTTAAAACTAATCTAGCATGTATAATTAATAAATAATAAATGACTAGAGCTAGAACTTGAAAAAAACGCCCCGCAAGCCAACCTCAAGCTTTTAAAAAAATCTCAAAAATGTACCAAGCTTAAGCTCAAGCTCGAGCGTTGGCAAGCCTGGGGCAACACCTTAGCTAGATCAAGGGGTTGGCCTCTTGTAGGGTCCCATGAGCAACACCTTAGAACAACATGAATGACTAAAGATCGCAGAAAAATAGTATTCAGAAGTTACCAAACTTAAGTAGCAAGTAAGCAACTTGCTACTGTTCGATAACAACTTGGTTACTATAAGGTCGCCAGCTACTTGTGGGTCAATGGGGCACCATGTTGACTTCGAAGGCATGATTCTAAGGTTGTGCATACATTCAAATGACAATGTTGTTAAAAGAAACCAGGATAATTAATCCCACTAAATACCACGCGGTTTACAACATATAACCCGACACCGAGTCTATAAAAGTACAAATAACAACCGTTGACCAAAACATAAACCAAAAGGGTATAGTCGTAAATATACCGGGACCGAGACTAAACTAACAAAAGCACAGGCATCTTTTGCTATCCCACTGATCTCATCACCTACCCCATGTACACTTCATTTAAACTCACCTCCTACTACGGTGATGGCGGTCTTCGTTTCGATCCTTCCGGTGAGACAAATAGTCAGACGAGTAAGGGTTCCACCTATCATCATCGTGACTCGAACCCGTTTCACACACCAACGGGCTTCGTCTACCATAACTCGAGCCTCGAGAGTCATAGCCAGGGTACCTAGGGGAGAAGCTAGACGGCAAGGACCCGCCAACCGGGTGATCAACCCCGGGCGGTCCATCGTCTCTATAATCACGGTTATCACGGCCCCACCATTCTTCAGAAGAATAATGATGATGATGTCTACTAGATGTAAAAGATTCTGTTGAATTGTTGAATCGATTGTTTGATGATCTACTTTTAGGTTGATCGAACTTCCAAGCCCGTGCTGCCCACCGCCACTCGTCAGCATTCTCAGGAATCGGGGCGTTTACTCCTGGAAACTGAACGCTCATTTTCTTGGGCAGTTCTGGTTCGGGCTTTGGCGGCTCTTCGCCACCATGAGGTGGTGATATATCCATATCAAGAATTTCACCATCCTCAGTTTCTTGCTTAACCACCGGCGCCACCTCATCACCAAATATCTCAATCCCGGATGGCTGATCATCGCCTTCTGCATCTGCAGTTTTAAAACAAGGTTTTAAACAAATTTACAAAAATAGTTTTGCAAAACGTTAATCGTTTACCTAAATATCCTGGTGGGTAACCGATCTCACGCATTCGGTTAAGCCATGGAGGTGGATCCAACTCCTAAATAACATAATAATATTAATGATAATAATAATAACAATAATAACAATAATAATAATAATAATAACAACAATAACAATGTTAATGACAATGTCAAAAGGGTAATATAATAATCGAAAAACCGAATTTTTTCTTACCCCGAGACCAAGAAGTTTTCTTGTTTCTGGGTCTAAAGAACCAGGCCTTAAACCATCAAATTTTCCTCCAGGAGTGTCTTGATAGTATCGGGTCGGGTTACGCGAAATTGAATTCTGGTTACGTTTAGCTTTGTGTTGTTTACGAGCGTTATTAACAGCAGCATTATCACGAGGCTTTAGGCATTCTTTTAGCGCATGGTTGTATGAACCACAATTAAAGCAGCGAGAACCATCTATTATTTCCAATCCTCTAATTACAAGAAACGAGACCACCGTGAGCACATAGAACAATGAAGCACTTAAAAGAATATAATTGCATACCCCTCTAGATTACTCGGGCCTTCTGTTGATGTTAAGCCGAAAGAATACCCACGATCATAAAGCGGGATTGAATTGCTATCTAAAGTTATAACTTCCTTGCTTTGAAAATTACTAGTTTGACCATCCATCCAGAATGACTACATAAAACAAATAAAAGTAACATTCAGTATCAAATAAAAGCGAATGATCAGTAAAAGAATTTAAAAAAAAAGGATAAATATACCACCGAAGAAGATTTGTCCAAACCAATACTAAGAGCAGGATAATATGTCCCTTCACCAGACACTAGCTCAACCTTTGAATCCTGAACAGTAAAGAAATTCAAAAATTTTAGCAACGTTGAATCTTAGTAAATGCCTACTGAAAACCAATACTTTATACAAGTCAGAAAATGATGTGTGTAATTCAAGCATCTATGAAGTAAGTCAAGTAACAGAAATTAATACCCTTGAAAAAAAAAACTAAATTAACCTTTTAATTGAAAGAAAATTAATACAAATTCATGCACTTGATTGGTAAAGAAACAATAAATTATGGCATCCTAAGGTAAGTTTACAATTATTTACAAGATTTATAAACTTTGATAATGGAATATAACTAAAAAACAAGCTTACACCAGATGAAGAAATATGTTTAGCATGCCATTCAGACCACTTTTGTAATAACTCCTCAAGCTTCCGTTTACTCTCTCTAATACACAAAGATATCCGGTTAGAGCTTATATGAAAAACAAAAACTTGGAACCATACGCCTCTTAAGAGGGTATTAACTAGGTCATAAACAAAAAACATGAAAAGAAAAGACAAAAATATGCATTCGCATATCATTACTCAATCTGTTCCTACTCAGGTGTCCCTTTCACCTCAAACAATGATAAAGATAATTATATAAATATATGGAAGAAAACGAAGGGATAAAAAAACAATAGATTCTTAAAATTTTGAGAAAATGAAAATACAGAGGAGTTGAAAACTAAACATCTAAACAGAAATAACAGAAAGTGTTAAATAATAATGTTTTCCTTTATACCTCGTTATAGAATTATAAATGATATGGACTGAAGCTTGCTGTTCATCAACAGTTATTCGGGGTCTTTTAATACCAGAAACGGCTAGCATTGCAAGTGAAAACATATTAGGAAACTTACTAACATACTGCAAGGAATTAGATCCATGCACGTATGGACCAAAGAAAGAAAATATATAATTATAATTTACCATAATACCAAGTAAAGTTAACAGAAATACATAAAAAGACGTCGAAAAAGCAGTTAAATATACCATCAATCTCACGAATGCCACCTGGACTTCCATTTCTCTTAAGAATTCCATCTTGAACCGATGAACCGTTCTCAGCAACCACTGAAACTCTATTCTCTATAACTGCAGACTCGTTTACTTCAACACTAAGAGTTAAATCATGTTCCTTATTATCTGCTAATGTAGCTTCAGCATGTTCAACTTTGTCAATAACCAAGACCTCCCCATTAAGTTGACCTTCCGTAACACCATCATCACTAGGTTGACTTTCAGCTTCACTCGGCATACTATTACCATTGTTTCCATTTACACTCTCACCCCCGGGACTATTAGATTCTGAAAGTTTAATAAAGTCCTCCTCATCCTTTTTCAAATCAGGCAAATTTTCCATTTTTTGTAATCAAATGTCCTGCAACAGATTCCTTTCGTTCAATTCTCGTAAAAGATACGGTAACAGTTGTAACAATATGATAATTACTACTTTTTTTATAAAAAAAACAAGCTTGGCATGAAATCTAAATTCTAGATAAACCTGTAACAGACAATTTCACATATCTACATAACAAAAATCAGAACCAACTGCAGCCACAAAATCTTTACAAATTAAACACATACATGCAATTAAACATCTATATTCCTATCAAGACCACAATATACAATCAGCTTCTGGCATAAACCCAAACCTAACTTGAAAAACATACACTAATGCGGGCAAATTTTCCATTTTTTTTCAACAAATAACATCAAACGTCGAGCAACTGATTCATTTTGTTCAATTCTCGTAAAAGATACCGTAAACCAGCTATAACAATACGATAATCGCTACTTTTTGTACATAAAAACAAATAATTTAGCATGAAATCTAGATTCTAGAACAAAATGTAAATAACCAAATATTTATTATATTATACCAATTTGCAGCTGCAAGCTCTTTACAAATTAATCACATACATGCAATTAAACATCTAAACTCCCATCAAAAACCCATTACACAATCAGCTCCTAGCATAATCCTAACCATAACCCTAACACTAAAAACCCAAATTAAAAATTAGGGTTTCGGTAAAAACTCATAAACATTCACGGCACAGCTGAAATCCACTTAATTCCCATCTAATTAATAACTAATCAGACAAATGCAGCTGGAAACACAACTAATGAACCAATAATCGGTCGAATCGTTATCACGTTTCGGGGTTTCTTAATAATAATAATTGAATCAAGAAGAAACAAGGGTTTACCTGAATTGGGGGTAAAAGAGTTGGGATCTTGGTATGGTTAGTCGAGGAGTAAAGATGAACGAAAGGTCATTTGGGTGTCAACAGGAATCAACGGAGCTAAATACAATTGACTGGGTGGTTTTAGATGTTATTGGCCGTACGACTGAGATTTGATGGTTCAATTCGCCAAAAGCTTAGCTCACCTCATTGGGTTGTTGTTATTATTATTATTATTATTATTATTATTATTATTAGGATATTCATTTTTTTTTAATTTAATGGTATTTATTTATTTATTGAAATAGGTCAAAAATTTGAAGGTGAGTTAAAAGTTTTAAGAGGTTTGGATAATTTTGAAGCAAGACTAGTCATCTAGCCTAGCTGCTAGGGTGCAAATGAGTGTGCTCGACTAGGATCAAGCTTGGCTCGATTAACTTACACAGAGCTCGAGCTTGAGCTCAGCTCGTTTCGAGCTCTATTTTTAAAGCTCGAGCTCGGCTCATGAGTAGATTTTCAACCTCGAGCTCGGCTCGTTTATTGTTTATCAATTATGTTTTATATAATTATAATTATTTTTATATATTTTTTTCTATTATAATTTTATGTATAAAATAACATATATTATTTAGTTATTTTTTCATAACATAATATATATCAATTAATAATTATTAAATAAATATTTAAAAAATTATATAAACGACAGGCTCGTTTAGGTGAAGCTCGGGCTCGGGCTGGTTTATTAAACAAGCTCACTTTTAGGCTTGGGCTCGGGCTCGATTAAGCTCGGCTCAATCGAGTTTTTTAACGAGCCGATCTCAAGTAGCTCATGAGCAGCTCGGCTTGTTTGCACCCCTACTAGTTGTCTAGGGGTAAGATTAGTAAGGCACGGGCTTTGAATACCGACTTTAATTTTATCATAGCGGGTCTGCCACTTGAAACGATCCATCAATGATGAGTGGCACATGTAGCATTTGTGCTCAAGTAAAGTGTTGTCACTTAATTAACGATAGAAAGCTTATGTGTTTGTTAGGTTAAGATGTGAAACGGGCGATAAAGAGTAGAAAGTCTCGTTGGAATGGTCAAAGTGAATGTTACTAGTGCTAATTAATTGAACTTCAAAGTTTAGACCGTGAACTTTTGTTGCATTCTTGCTCTTTATAACCAAATTGAAGTTGTTAGACTAAGTGTTGTGGAGAGGTTAGTTAATCAAAGTAGTAATGTCACGTAACTGCCACACTGCCACGGTGCCACGTAGGCAGTGGGACATTAACTAACTAACTCAAAAAACAAGTGTAAAACCAAGCGTAGTCCACAACGCCAACATGCCCCCCACCCCTTCTGGTTGACAATCGGTTTTGATTTTGCCAAGAAGTTAATAACAGTGTTTTTATCCATAATTCAAGTCATCCGACTCATTTTTCTGATTTTGCCGACAAGTTAGCTGACTATCTGGTCATTAGACTCATTGGCTTAATCCAGAATTCATATAAATGATAGTGCTGTTGAAAAGTATTATGGTACTATACTACTATGCTGCACTTCAACATAAATCATTATCAAATTTAATTCACTGAAAATGCTTTGTGTTTCACTGCCTGTAAATTGGTCATTTGGAGTAAAAGTTTGTGGATGGGAAATGCAATATTCAATAATCAATATTCATCTTAGTGGACAGAATTAAATGCATTTGGCTATAACATATCATCACTAGCAGTCGCGTAACTGAGCGCGCAGTTAGTAATGCAGTGTTGCTACAACACTTGGTCACAGGGCGATTTGATTGACCAAATCTGTGCTGCAACATGTGATGTTGTCCGACCAATCATATTTCGAAAAGTGCAGCAGAATGCATTTGCTACTAAAGTTAATTTTGGAATTGTATTTTAATGTTCATGACACCTTCATACTCTTGTAAAGCTCAAACAACAAAACATCAAATAAATCTCCAGATTAAGAACTTGAAACCGTATGAAGTCATCAAAGAGACCATCCCCACCATTGAAGACAATCAAGTTAAGATTAAATTTAACTTACAGTACACATATCATTAAGTTCTATATCAATCCTTATTCTCGTCGTTTATTATCCATGAAAACACCATCACTACCTGAACCACCACCGTTGTATGGCCGAGATGGGTGAATTAAGAAATGGAGCATATTGGTTGATGGCTGGATTAGCCACCCTCCCAATTTTAGACCACACACTTTGATGGTAACCAGCGGTAACAGGTGCATGATACATGAGCTTCAATAACTGCCACAAAATAATTTATGCTTTAGTTAATACATGTCACTTCTTGTATTTACTTTATTTTGGGAAAATTACAGTTTTCGTCCTCTATGTTGTCACACCTTTCGTCATTTCCACAAACTAATCTTAACTTTTTCCGTGAGTTTGTTTTTAAATTTGTGTAATTTTCACAATTCTTTTCTTTAGTTGTAAAGCCAAATGGTCATTTTTGTCAAAAAGTTTCGTCCTTTTCCCTATATTAACCCTTTATGTTGGTTTTTTATAAATAACCATTTTACCTCACAACTATAACAAAAAAATGTGTGATTTTTACAATTCTATTTAGTTGTAGGGGCAAATTGTTAGTTTCGTCAAACTTTCCGCCATTCCCAATATTCTGTTCGTTTTTGTAAAACTGACCATTTTGCCCTTACAACTAAAGAACAAAATGCGTGATTTTTACAATTCTTTTCTTTAGTTGTAAGAGAAAACGGTCAGTTTTGTCAACCTTTTCATCCTTCCCATTAACTAATGTTAGCCTTTTCAGTTAGTTTTTACAAAAATGGCCATTTTGCCCTTACAACTAAAGAACAATATGTGTGATTTTTACAATTATCTTTACAAATTACAAAAGTGTGACAACGTATGGGCTTTACAAATGTTTTTTGTACCGTTGAAGTTAAAAGACGAAACCTGTAATTTACCCTACTGTTTTAACTGCTTTAACTCAACTAATTAGACGAATGTACTAACCTGCCAATACATGAAAGTTTGTACTATGTTACGCTGCCACCTGCATTTACAAATAATAAATTCAAAACAGCCGGTTACATTAACAATTTTGTTTTAAATTATAAAAGCACGATAGCTTACGATAAAAGAGAGACAATCAAAAGAAAGCCAACTCCAATCTCAGATTGTGAAGACAGTATGCCGAGTGTCGTCGTGTTTGATTCCACCCAAACGCATACCTCTTCGAAGTATTTCCTGAATAAAAAATAAATAAAATACAATTATAACATCATTTATATGATCACATTGTTTTACAACAAAGATAATGTAGATAATATTTACCTATACAAGGAAGAACGACCAAAATTCCGCCTAGTGAATTTTGCAGTGTGTTCTAGGCTTCGGCATACAATCGGCAGTAAAGCAACTGCAAAAGAATTAATATCGAAATTAGTAACAAAAATAATAATGTGCAAGTATGTATGAAACCTTAGAAGCAACTAACATGTAAGGCGAAGATTTGAGGTGACAAAAGTGAGGCAGTAAATGAAATAGATGAAGTCCTTTGTTGCGATTACTGATTGAAGCCAAACTTGCACTTCTTGCATATTCCATGCTCTTGGTTTCTGCAAATGAATGACATTAATATTATACCATCAAAAAATCACATGGATAAAAAAAAGATTTTTATGAGCTGAAAACATTACCCCATAAAGAGAGTATAGTGAATATAGTGAGGAGCATGCAGTCCCCATAAACGATAGTCGATACGCCCTGTTAGAAAGGCTTTTAGGAACGAGTGGGAACATTGCAAGCACAGCCACAACAAGAACCTGCAGAAACATACATATTTAAAACTCTAAACTTCAAAATTATATATTAAAAAATGGATTAAATGCAATGATGCATTACCCAAGCATTGACAGAAAACTGAATCGTTTGTCGGTCCCAGCGCAGAGGAGTCGAACTTGGAGTCGGTGATGCCCCTGTGGACCTTGTAGAGGACCCTACAATGATCCCATCACATTTAATTACTAAATGAATATTTGTAGTACTCAAGAATCCAATATTTATACCTGAAGTTGCAGGTGGCCTATGTTCGCTTGCAGACGATGTGGATGATCTTGTAGGCGGTGAGGAAGTATTCGTAGTCATTGGTTCCACAACAAGATCAGGATCCTGTATATATCCAAGACACAATGAAAAGACACATTGATACATAGTCACTTGATTAAATTTAACCATCTTTCCTCAATTCAGCAAAAATCCTAACTTGTTCTTCCTGATGCTAAATAAATAAGATTCAAATTTGAAACTATGCAGTCAATCTCGGTGGTATCTCGGTTATTGGCCCTCATATGAAATATCGGTTAAAATGTCGGTACCGGTTGACTGATATTTGACAGATATTCTCGATATCCGTGTTTTAAGTCTTAATTTTCAACTTTTGAGTGTTTAATGTTGGTGTTTCGAGTCTTAATCTATTCTTACTTGCTACATTTGTTAGTGTTGCAAAAGGCTAATTTATTAACATAAGGAGAATATCCCGAATTGTTAGTGTTAAAGTGCTATATATATAAATTCGGCATGATATTAAAATTCCGCATTAGATTTGAAAGTAAAACCCTAAGTTGAATGAAATTAATACTAAAAGTAAGGGCAAAGGGTAAAGGAAGAGTACGGACGATGAAGCGTTGGTAGAATTTGCGTTTGAAGTGAGTGATGACATCGGAGCGAGAGGCCATGTGAGGAGGGATGAGGACATTGGACCAGTAATCGGCCCAGCGAGGATCGTTGTCGTAGTCGTAGGCTGCGGCTGCGGCTGCAATCCTCTTCAGCTTCTGCGGATCTTGATCGTCGCCCATGCTGGATTCGAGTGGTGGTGGTTGTAGATTCTCCTTTCCGTGATAACCGATTGCTGCTGCGGCTAAGATATTATTAGTTGACTTGGGTGGTAAAACGGGGTGTTTGTTTGTTTGTTTGTTTGTTTGTGTGGTGATATACTGTATTTTTAACGGATTATTAACTATGGTAAAAGTTAAAATGTGAAGGGGGGAAAAATGAAAGGTGTTAAAAGGATTTATAATTATATAAAAAACATTTTAAACAAAATCTTTTGAGTTTAAAAAAAATTGAAAATTTTTAAAAAAATATAATTACGTAAATAAACAAAAAAACACAATGATAAATAAAAAAGACACAATATATTAAAAAATATAACACAATACCGAGCAAAATATAACAAAATGTTGAATAATGTAACACAATATTAAAAAAAAGACATAATATCAAGGAAAAAAACACAATCAATGACGAAAATAACAAAAAACACAATGATCAGTGTTCCTCAACATTGTGTCTTTTTTTTTCCTGAGAACGAGAAAGATGAGAGAAACATTCTTGTTTTTTTACTTTTATTTTATATATTTTGAGTTATGATTTTTCTTTTTTTTAAAGTTTTTTTTATGACAATAAATCATTCTCATTTTTGTTCTTCTTTTTAGAATAACCTGACCCTATTAACTATTTGTGTTTGTATTTTGAATTGATACATTCAAACACCAACTTGTATGATAACTTAGAATTGGGCACTAATTTACATATATTCACTTTGATCTCCTTTGCAATTTTGTGTGATTCTATGACGATTGAGGAACTGTTGATCATTGTTCCCAATAAATTCGAGCCTTACCCAATATGTCACGGTTCTAATCTTCTTCATTAGTGAGATCGAGGTCAAAGGTGAACGATGTATCGGATTTAATTTGCTCTTGTGGTGCAGTTACGTGCCATCGGATTTCTGTAATTGATGCAAACTCTGGTCGACGATACTTGTATTGTGTCAAATAATTAAGGTTAGTGCTTATTTTTTATGTTAATTTTGGATGATATAGTTTTAGCATTGAATGTTGTTGAATGTTCTAAACTTGATTGTTTATAGGATGATATAGGATTGCATGTAGCAGCTTGTTATAGTTGAATTCTGAATGTAGTTAATTTTTTAATTCCATTACATAAGGGGAGTTGTGGATTGATACTCTCACATGTCTCAGATGTGAAAGGATAATACATGATTTGGTCAGGACTATCAACAAGAAAGACAAATTTGTGAAAACCATAGCCGTGGGAGTCACAAAATTAAAGATTGTGTTAACAGTTATTTGAAGGTTGTTTGTTGTTTATATTTAGCTTTTCAAATTGTTGTGTAGTTTGTATTTGTCTTATAAAAGCCTCTAATGGTTCTATTTCTAATGGTCAAATTTATTCACTATCTTATATCAAAGAGTTAAGCGCCATTTTAGTACGTGTGGTTTGCTCAATTACACAACTTTAGTACCGTTTTTAATTTATTGCAAATGGCTGCATCGCTTTTATAAAACTTGCAATTTTAGTACTTTCTCTACCCCGTCTATTTTGTCCGTTAAATCAAGGGCAAATTAGTAATTCGATTATTTTATTTATTTTCTCTTATTGCAACTGAATACATTGATTAGTTTTTTATAGATAGGCAAACCAAGAGAGGCACTACATTTACAAGTAAAAGATCATCTCTAACGCTAAATGAACAGATTCCCCCCCCCCCCTTCTCATTGATCCTTCAATGAATTACGATATGGTGTTTTGCCCATGTGATTCGTCAACTACCATTCATCTATAAGTTCAATTGATGTTATACTAAGAGGTGCGAAATTGTGTGATTGTAATCGATGTATTAAAATGCAACTGTTATCATACCCGAACTTTTGAAAAAAAAAATTAATGCACATAAAAAAAATGCAAAAAATGGCTAAGATGAACTCGGATCTTGAGCTACTAGAAGTAAATTGACAATCAAGAACAAAAGGCTAAAAATAATGTTATACATTTCATGGTTGTTTTCAACTTCTATCATGCATTTTAGTTATCTTTTAATTGTAATATGTAATATGCAATGTCTCTTTTAGTTTGCCTATATATTCAAAACTAATCAAAGTATCCAACGCAATAAATTCAAAAAATGGTACTAAAGTTGCATAATTGAACAAACCACAGTATGAAAATGTCAGTTAGCTCAAAAGAGAAAATTAATAAAATAATCGAAATTGCCAATTTGCCCCTGAATTAGCAGATAAAATAGACGGGGTTAGAAAAAAATACTAAAATTGCAAGTTTTAGAAAAGCGTGGTGGCCATTTGCAATAAAATTCAAAAGTGGTACTAAAGTTGCGTAATTAGACAAACCACATGTACTAAAATGGCACTTAACTCCATTGTGTTATCTTGTCGTCTGAAATCAAGTTTGTTTGAATAGTTTCGCTTCCGTTTATTCGTTTGAGTCCCTTATTCTATTTTTTTTTTACAATTTGAGGTTTTCATTTGTTCGTTTAGGCTTTCTTTTGTTCGTTTGAAAATCGTTCTTTTAGTTTTCACTGAATGAGGCTATCAGAGACTGTCGAGCTTTTGTATTTCACTAAAAAGGGCAGTCAAGGACACGTGGGATGATTAAGGAGGTGATTCACTCATTCTAGTATTCATTTACTCGGTGAGGTCTCCATTTGTTTGTTGGAGCTTTCATTTGTTCGTTTGAAAAATATTGCTTCAGTTTTCACTGAACGAGGCTAGCAGAGATTGTTAGGCTTTTGTTTTTCACTGAACGGGAAATTCAGGGACTCATGGGATGATTAAGGAGGTGATTCCCTCATTCTAGTCTTATTTTACTTGTTGCGGTCTCCATTTGTTCTTTTGGGCCTTCATTGGTTCGTTTGAACACCGTCGCTTCTGTTTTGATTGAACGAGGCTAGCAGTGACTGTCGAGCTTTTAGTTTTCACTGAATGAGGCATTCAGGATTACGGATGCGATTCCCTCATTATAGTCTTTTTTTACCGGTTGTGGCCTCCATTTGTTCATTTGGGATTTCATTTGTTCGTTTGAAAACCGTCGCTTCTGTTTTCACTGAACGAGGATAGCAGGGACTGTTGGACTTTTGTATTAACTGAATGGAGTCATTAGAGACTCGAGGGGTGGTTAAGGACGTGATTCTCTCATTCTTGTCTTTTTACTCATTGTGGTCTCCATTTGTTCGTTTGGGATTTCATTTGTTTGTTTGAAAACTTTCGCTTCTGTTTTCACTAAAGGAGGCTAGAAGCGACTGTTAGGCTCTTGTATTAACTGAATGGGGTCATTAGAGACTCGAGGGGTGGTTAAGGATGTGATTCCCTCGTTCTAGTGTGCTTTTACTCGTAGCGGTTTCCATTTGTTCGTTTGGGCTTTCATTTGTTCGTTTGAAAACTATTGCTTCTGTTTTCATTGAACGAGGCTAGCAGGGACTGTTAGGCTTTCGTTTTTCACTGAACGGAACATTCAGGGACTCAAGGGATGATTATGGAGGTGATTCCCTCATTCCAGTCTTATTTTACTCGTTGCGGACTCCATTGGTTCATTTGGGCTTTCATTAGTTCGTTTGAAGACTATCGCTTTTGTTTTCACTGAATGAGGATAGCAGGGACTGTTAGGCTTTTTATTCACTGAACGGGAAATTTAGGGACTCATGGGATGATTAAGGAGGTGATTCTCTCATTCTAGTCTTATTTTACTCGTTACGGTCTCCACTTATTCTTTTGGCTTTCATTGGTTCATTTGAAAACTGTCGCTTATGTTTTCACTTAACGAGACTAGCAGCGATAGTCGGGATTTTTGTTTTCACTGAACGAGGCGTTCAGGGACCCATGAAATGATTAAGGATGTGATTCCCTCATTCTAGTGTTTTTTTACTCGTTGTGGTCTCTTTTTGTTCGTTTGGGATTTCATTCGTTCGTTTGAAAATCGTCGCTTCTGTTTTCACTGAATGAGGCTAGCATTGACTTCCGGGCTTTTGTATTAACTGAATGAGGTTATTAGATACTCAAGGGGTGGTTAAGGATGTGATTCCCTCGTTCTAGTGTTCTTTTACTCGTAGCGGTTTCCATTTGTTCGTTTGGGCTTTCATTTGTTCATTTGAAAACTATTGCTTCTATTTTCACTGAACGAGGCTAGCAGAGACTGTTAGGCTTTATTTTTTTCACTGAACAGAACATTCAGGGACTCATGGGATGAATAAGGAGGTGATTATCTCATTCTAGTCTTATTTTACTCGTTGCATTCTCCATTTGTTCTTTTGGGCTTTCATTGGTTCGTTTGAAAGTAGTCGCTTATGTCGCTTTTGAACGAGGCTAGCAGCGACTGTCGTGCTTTTGGTTTTCACTAAACGAGGCATTCAGGGACTCATGAGATGATTTCGGATGTGATTACCTCATTCTAGTCTTTTTTTTACCGGTTGTAGTCTCCATTTGTTCGTTTGGGATTTCATTTGTTCTTTGAAAACCGGCGCTTCTATTTTCACTGAACGAGGCTAGCAGCAACTGTCGGGCTTTTGTATTAACTAAACGGGGTGATTAGAGATTCATGGGGTGATTAAGGATGTGATTCCGTCATTCTTGTCTTTTTTACTCGTTGTGGTCTCCGTTTGTTCGTTTGGGATTTCATTTGTTCGCTTGAAAACTGTCGTGTCAGGACCGTCTATCGGGTGCAACCTTAGCAAAGGTTTGACAAGAACACACCGACTTAATTACTCAACGACCGATTGAGTATCCCGGCGGAATCAGGATATTCAATGATTGAGAATGAAATCTTGTGGAGAATTATCAAACACAAAACAATAAATGATAATCGGTAAAGACTATTTCAACGACAAAGATTCACTATATTAAATGATACGTCAATGATACAGTGAATGGAATGTCTAGGGTTTTGTGTGACGGCGGCTTTTGATATTCGTCTGCAAAGATTGTCAGTATGCGTGACAAAAAAAAACCGTACCTAGTCGTACCCTAGGATGTCTATATATAGACCCTAACATTCCATGTATACGTCCTAGACATTACATAATGAAAGATAAATCTAATACAAGTGTTTCAGACCTCGAGCAAGGTATATACCTTTCTCGAGCAAGCTTCCTATACAAGGTGTGCTCGGAGAGTGTCCTCGAGCATACTTTACTTAGAATATATTCTCTTTCGGAGAATACATATTCTCTTCGAGTAAGCTTCATTCCTCTTGACTTGTTCAAACTTTGCTCGAATAAGTCCATCGAGCAAGCTCATTCTTCTTGATGTCTTCAGCTTTTCTTATTCAGCAATATTTATCATGCTCGGATGTAAATCTTGCTCGGTAACTGAACTGTGCTCGAAGTCTTTGCTTTGATTCACGTGACATCCTCTTATTGCATCCATGCTCGTCCCCATGTGCTCGATCATCCTGTGCTCGTAACACTTGGCTGGAACTTGTATGATCAAGTTGTTTGCTCGATTGGCAATCCATGCTCGATAGAAGAATACCCTTGCTCGTTGAAGTGTAGCTTGCTTGAAGCCTTCAACACTTAGAAGAATCAACCATTTAAGATTCAGAACCTTGCTCGAAGTAGTAAAAACCATGCTCGATCGTCTGGGCTTGCTCGTATTCCATACTTAGCCGTTTCTGAGGAGGTTGAGAAGATTACAATCTTCCTTATTAAGAAATCCGACCCAACAATCTCCCCCTAGATTGGAACAAGCTCAGATGCACCAAAACATACCTGCATAGAGTAACACATGTATCAGATTTCTAGATAAATCATTTAATAACATGTCATTTCATTACATAATTGGAATTCTGCCACATGGGCATTAAAAAAACTAAATTTTTACAACTCAAACAAAATACAAAGATAAACAGAAATAAAAATCAATCATCCATTTGCTCCATTCTGTTATCTTCTTCCTCTGTTCTTGGCTTCAGCCCTTTCTTTTAGTTTCTTCGCATATGCAGATCTTTGCTTCAGCATGTCAAGTTCTGAGGAGTCAGAGGCATCACTTGGAAATCTTGCACTAATTAAATCTTGTAAGTCTTGTGGATGCATATAATGCAGATCTCCATCCTCCCTTATGACTGCAATTGGTATCCCTGACTCATTTCTCAAAGTGGTCGAATCATCATTTTGATTGTACGTTATGTATGTGATTCTTCCAAATTGTTGCACTATTGAGTTGGGTTCCTTCATCACTTCTCTCGTAGCCAAGCACTCTTTTAAGGTTTTCCTTTTCTGATGAGAGCTGCTTGCTAGAGTTATTTGTTTCTTTGATTCAGAGAGGGAAAGCTCAGATATGTAAACTTCACTGATTCTCTTCCTCCTCTTCTTCCACTCTTTCTTCCATTTCAAGGGCCTCCAACTCTTCATTCATTAGATTAATTGCAGTTTTCACATATTCAGCTTCAGCCATGTCTTTATCAATAAAATCTTCCTTAAACAATAGATCATCAGACTGAACTACATGCTTGGGTAAAGGATGTAAGTCATCATCTGTGTGGGCAATCCCTTTTCCCTTTTCTTTCCTCTTCAACTTTTCCTTTTCAGATTCATCTTCTCCAGTTTTCTCCCCTCAACTTCTGACTCATCATTATAGATCTGATTGATCATGTTCAGTGCATCAGATGGTCCAACCTCCTCTTCAACATCAAGATTCTCCCCCTGTTTTGGTGCATCTGAGGTCTTCTCAACCTCAGACTGCCTCTCAAGAGTTTGAATTTTCAATAAAGCCTCCTTCAGTGCAGCTTCCAGAGCTGAGTTCTTTGCAGCCAAAATGGTATTCTTCTCTCTTAGCAGTATGTTCTCAAACTCCAGTTTGGCATTTTCACACACAACATCATAAAGGTTTGGACTTGATTGTGGGGTTTCAGCAGTAGGTTTTGGAGCTGGTTCGGAGAATGGTTCAGATTCTGCGGTTTCAGGGGATGGAAGTTTGTATGGTTCTGGGATTTGGGTTGGGAGAGTAGGTTCAGTTTGTTGATGGATAGGTATGTCTTGTTCAGTTGGCTCAATTGTGACAGGTGAAGAACAAATCTCAGCATTATCAGTTGGCTCATGAGCTTCTTGTCCAATTTTATAAACAGACTCTCCAATTACAACCTGTGCATCAGCAGCATTGTCAATAACCATCGCATCTCCTCCATCGGCACCATCATCATCCTCATTATCATTGTCATCACCATCATCAACTTCCTCATCACTGTTGCCAGGAGTCCTTGGTACAGCAATGGCACCCAGTGCAGATACGAGTAACCATGGGAGTACATCCCAGTCATCATTCTCAATGAAGTTACTCTGAGCATCCTTCATACGTTTGCATATGTTTGAGTCCTGCAACTTCAAAATCTGCCCAGTCCTTTGAATGGCTGGTAAGGCTCTGTTTATTAAGATTTGAAGAAACCTTGGATATATCAGAAAACGTTGAGTAACATTCTTCTCTGCATTGGAGATCATCCCTTGAAAAATAAGTCTTGAAATATTAAAAGGTTGCTGGTAAAGAATGGCGACTGTGAGAGTCCCAAGCTCTCTGCTCAACAAAGTCCAAGTCCCTCTCCGAGGAGATAAGGACTGGATTACGTGATTAATCAAAACTCTGTAGATTAATGGAAAACTTCCCTTTTGGAACTGTCCTTCCTTAACGCCTCCTTGATAGCCCATAGTCTCTTGAAAACTCTTAGTAGCCTTGGGGCTGAGTAGGACGGCTGATCCTCAAAATTGTCATTAAGTTCCAGTGCAGCTCTGATTGAGGCTTCTGTTATCTCAATGTCATGATTTAGTATCGATGCCTCAATTCTTTCCCCATTTACGTCATTGACATATGTGGCAGACCCCCAAAAATCTGAAATATGATTTCTGTATATTGTGGGGTCGGTAGTTAACGCCACCCTCAGATTGGAGTTTCTCAGAAAGTTTATCATTGGCTCCAACTCAAGGTTGTCATCGTCTATTTCCAATCGAGCACACATATTATGCCGTTTTTCGAATTTGAAAGCCATCAATTCTGCAAAAACAAGAAGTTTTGTCAGTACACAAAGTTGCGTAACTAATATAGGAGAATAGATTGATGATTAATGGCGTCCCCAATTAACCTGTTCCTTAGTAATATGCGTACCTGCAAAACAAGTAAACAGTTAGTCAATTTGGTCAATTGGAAACCCTAATTTCAAAATCGATGCGACGATTATCGACCTGCGATGTCTTACCGAAATCAAACAGAGCTAATGGCTATAATCGAAGAGAAATTAACAAGTAATAGAACAACAAGCAAGGGGAAGATAACACGAGCAAGAGGGTTTTCATCTAGGGTTAATTAGAGAAAGATGTGTGAAAAACTTTCTAAGTCTCATTTTTATACCTAACGATTTGGTACAGTATCTTGGTTTGTCGTCTAGCACACAACAGTTGTCATTTAATTTCAAGTTTACATGTACAACCCTTGCTCGAGTATACAGCCAAAATAAAGGCTGGGTCCCCCTGTACACAAGTACATGGTAGAATGCTTGCTCGAGTATACTTAAAAATATATCATCATTTCCCTATGCTCGAGATGCATTTCTGTGGGCTCGAAGTACAGTGCTCGAAAACATTAACTAAATCTTTCCTAATCCCGCATTCGAGCGCAGAAACTGGTACCCTAGTGTGCTCGAAAATTTCTTAGCAATAGAATCGTCTTTCCCTATCTCGAAATTCTAACACAATCTTCTCCACATGCTCACTAAGACACCTAGCACAGACCTTGCTCGAAACACTTAGATGATTCCTATCATCCAGTTGTGCTCGTAGATTTGAAATCATACTTACTCATGCACTCATGCTCGAAGATACTTAGTAAAATAACAAAGTATTTCTTCGTGGTCGAAGATCAAAGAGAACAAAACACATCAAAAGTAAGCTCGAAGTACAGTCTAATTCCTAGATCATACTCGAAAATACTGAGAACAAACACAGATAACAATGGTGAAGTCAAAATCATTTGCCTAGAAGTTAAGACAAAAATCACACTCAAACTTTGCAATAATTAAGATTACAATTCCGTTTGCTCAAGCTTGGGTTTGAGGTGAACAAGAGATCAAAATCCAGTTCAAAAGGTTATATCAATTCATTGGAAAGATCTCAACATGGGATCAGATTGTCCAATAACTGTCACACCACTTCATTTTCAGCCGTATTATGAGTTAAGTCAGGCTGACATTAGGTGTATTCTCTTAGCATGATTCTTATGACTTTTTGTGATATACTTAAGATTCAATTTGTTGCTTGAGTAAGAATGGTCACATTTTAGACTTTAGTTGCTCCTTATCTCTTCTCAAAGCGTATTTAGCTTTCTCCAAATCACCCGGAATTGACTTCAACCCCCTGATGCGTTGGTCAAAAATAAATTTTTTTTTTGTTTGAGCAATTTATTTATTATAACATACATAGATATCAGACCATAAGGTTGAACTTTGGACTTACAGGCCATCCGGACTTACATGCCTTTCATTCAGAGTGTTTAGAACTTATTTGAATGCCCCACTCTTATAGTTCTTTTAGTGCCCCTTAAGGTCATGATACATTTATTTATCATTTATGATTTTGAAGCATATATCATCTTCTTTTTCACGCTTTTTCATTTACTTCATTGTCTGTTTATGAACTTTCAAATATATATATATATATAGCTATTTAGTAGCTGCTCATAATTTGATTAACTGTTTTTGGTAGACCAAAACATCAACAGGGTCGTGTATGATTGGATAATTAACTTTCTGTCTATCATACGGAGAGATGTGCAAGGAAACATACCTTAGTTTTCAAATGAATCACCACATCAAACTTAGCATGATTATAGTATTTGTATCACATAGATCACTGCACTCAAGAGAAGAAGCTACACAAATTGTCAGTTTGCTGAACAGAAATCTTTTAAGCCTATAATCCAAGAGTTAGGAGATTAGACAATATACTATCATTTCCCACATTAGTTGGATTCAATCTCCACCTGAATAACAATATTCATTTTTGAATATGAACTTGGATAATATTATCATCTCTCTTGTTTGATCACCAAAACAGTGTTGCTTATTATAAAACATGTTACATTTTCAAAATCATTTATTTGATAGGTCATTTTTAAGGTTAGATTCTGAAAATAGTATAGTCTTATAGTCACATTTGACAAGCAGACACTTCACAAGTGTCACACACATAATACTCACATCACACATTTCAATCAGCAAAGCACATAATACAGTGGAGCATGCTTAGAAATCCATCGAGCATACTCGGAAGTCTATAGCAACCTTAAGATGTATCCTTATAGAGTTTGTGCTCGAAAGAGTTGTACATTGTGCTCGAGCAAGAAACTTGTGCTAGGAATACTTAGAAAGTTTTCCATAGTACATTTTCATGCTCGAACATCAAAACATATCATTTGTGCTCGAAATATGGTTTGTTTATGCTCGAAGAACAACAGACACCATAAGTACAGAACCATGCTCGGAATACTTAGAAAAGTTTTCCAAAGCAAGTCTGTGCTCGAGCAACTGAGCAACTGACATCTGTGCTCGAATGAGTTAGAATTGTCTTTGAAAAGCCTATGCTTGTGCTCGAAGAGCAATAAGCACAACATCGAGCACAGATTCATGCTCGAAGTACTTAGAATCATAAAAATTTATCATGCAAGCACATATCAAAGTACTAACAGCTGTAAATATCAGATTTAACAGAAATTTGACATACACACATTCACAAACATGATTATGACACCCAGAACAGTCACACACATGATGAAGGCAAACAGAAAATTCAGATTAGCACAACTATCAATCATGCAAACATTCACAGTGAGAAACATGGATCATCAGTAAGCACCTCACTTAAGCACACATCCTAAATCATACTTCATCAGCATTAATCATTCCTAGACATTTTAACAGAAAATGAAATCTGGTCTTATCTAAAGATTTGGTGAACAAATCAGCCAAATTATCAGATGTATCTACCCTCTTCATTTCTATAAGCCCTTTTTCCTGACAATCCCTAATGAAATGATGTCTAATTTCAATGTGCTTAGTTTTAGAATGTTGAACTGGATTCTTAACAATGAACATAGCAGCCGTATTATCAATTAAAATAGGTGTGAGTAAGAAATTCAGACCATAATCCAGCAGTTGGTTTTGAATCCACAGAACCTGTGCACAGCAAGCAGATGCAGCAATGTACTCCGCTTCAGCAGTAGAGATTGACACTGTGGTTTGCTTCTTGCATTGCCATGACACCAATCTGTTTCCAAGAAACTGACATCCTCCTGAGGTTGATTTTCGACTCATGTTGCATCCATCATAATCACAGTCAGTGTAAGCCATCAAATCAAAGGAAGAGTTCTTTGGATACCAAATTCCCAGGTCTGGTTTTCCTCTCAAGTATCTGAATATTCTTTTCACTGCTAGCATATGTGACACCTTTGGATTAGCTTGAAGCCTTGCCCAAACACACACAACAAACATAATATCTGGCCTAGATGTTGTAAGATACATCAATGATCCTATCTTGGCCCTATATTCATGCTGATCAACTGGCTCCCCCTTGTCATCAGGTACCATTTTCTCATGTGTGTCCATTGGTGTTGACACTGTCTTGAAGTCTTGACACTTGAACTTTGTGAGAATCTCTTGAACATATTTTGATTGATTAATGAAAATTCCATCTGGCTTCTGTTGCACTTGCAATCCAAGGAAGAAATTCATTTCTCCCATTGAACTCATTTGGTATTTGGACTTCATCACTTGCTCATATTCTTTGCACATTTGTTCATTTGTTGACCCAAAAATGATATCATCCACATATACTTGCAGCAGCAGCAGATCCTTTCCTCTCCTTTTGTAAAACAAAGTCTTGTCTATGGCTCCTCTACAGAAACCATGTTCTAACAGATGGTTAGACAGCTCATCATACCAGGCTCTTGGTGCCTGATGTAATCCATACAATGCATTGCTAAACTTGTAGACTTTGTTTGGATGAATTGGATCTTCAAATCTAGGAGGTTGAGTGACATACACTTCTTCATCTATCTTTCCATTCAGAAATGCAGATTTTACATCAAGCTGATAGACTTTAATGTTCATTGATGCTGCATATGCCAGAAAAATCCTAATAGCCTCTAGTCTTGCAACAGGAGCAAATACCTCTTCAAAATCTACTCCTTCTTCTTGTAAACATCCTAGAGCTACCAATCTAGCTTTGTTCTTTATCACTATCCCCCTTTCATACTTCTTGTTTCTGAAGACCCATTTTGTACCAATTGCATACCTTCCTCTGGGCTTGTCCACCAAGTCCCACACATGTAAGTCTCTGAACTGAGCTAATTCCTCCTGCATAGCTTACACCCAGCTATTGTCCTTCAAAGCTTGATTGATGTTCTTTGGTTCAACTTGGGATAGGAAACAGGCATACAGGCAGATATTTGCTTTTTCAGATGCACTTCTGGTAACTCTTTCATGTAGATCTCCAATAATGTTCTCTGCAGGATGATTTCTTTCATTTGAGGTACTTTGTACAACTGGAGGTACACACACTTCTGCTTTTAGATTTGACAAATTTAACTCAACAGATTCATCTTCAGATGTGACTTGAGTCTTAGTAGAAGTTTGAACAAGATTGAGTTCTGATGTAGATGCCTCATTTCCTCCTAGCTGCAATGAGTCAAACAGGGATTGTAACTGACACATTTCTTCAGTTTTGAGAAGGTTGTTGACTTTGGATGGGTTCACTTTCAATAACACTTGGACCTTCATTTGAGATTTCAACTTCAGCCTCTTGTCCAACTCTCTCTAGATCATCTTCTCCTTGGATAGTACCTCCAAAGGTAAATCCATTTGCTTCAGACGCAACTGAGGTCCATAGTTTGTCCAGATCAACTTGCTTTGCTTTTCCTTTTTCTTCAAAACTGGGTCTGTACATACTATCCTCCATGTCTTCACCGTAGATTTTAAAAGATTTGATCATTTTATCAAGATCAAATAACCATTTAGGACCATCAGTATTGTTGAACTGGTTTTCATTGAAGATAATGTCAGACGATTCAATCACCACCATGTGCTCTTTCACATAGACTCTATAAGCTTTTGAGTGAGATGAGTAGCCCACAAAGAAACATTCCAGTGATTTGGACTGGAATTTAATCAAGTAATCCTTTGTGTTCAAAAGTGAGCATTTGCATCCAAAAGGCTTCAAGAACTTCACATAAGGTTTTCTCTTGTAGAGAATTTCATATGGTGTCTTGTTTTGAGCCTTGTTGAGTAGAACCCTGTTCTGCACATAACATGCAGTGTTTATTGCTTCTGCCCAGAAAGTAACAGGCAGGTTGGCATCAGCAATCATGGTCCTTGCAGCTTCAGTTAAAGTTCTATTTCTCCTTTCTGCAACACCATTTTGTTCAGGGGTTCTAGGAGCACTATACTGCTGGAAAATACCCTTAGAAGTGCAGAATTCACTCATAGTCTCATTCTTGAATTCTAACCCATTATCACTTCTAATCACTTTCACTCTCTTCTCAAGTTGATTTTCCATCTTCAAAACATAAGCCTTGAGTAACTCTGGAGTCTCATCCTTGCTTCCCATGAAAAAGACCCATGTAAACCTTGAAAAATCATCAGTTATTACTAGGCAGTATCTCTTCTTTCCAACACTTGGAACACTCACTGGACCAAACAAGTCCATGTGAAGTGGTTCCAAAACCTCATCAATTGTGTTCAGCAGTTTGCTCTTGTGTGAGGATTTGTGTTGTTTTCCTTTAAGGCAAGATGTGCATTTGTCTTCCAGCTTGAACTCTCTTGTGGGAAGACCAACAACATCTTCACCTTTCACTAGCTTGTTCATGTTCTTCAAATTTACATGACACATCTTCCTATGCCATAAAACAAATTCATTCTCAGTTTCCTTTGATACAAAGCATGAACCACCTCTTGAAGTTGCAGTATTCATTCTCAGTTCATAGAGATTGCCATTTCTTGGAGCCATCATCATAATCATTTCTGTTGGTATCACAAACTCTGGCTTCAAAATCAGGCAATGTTCATCATTAAAGGCAACCTTATATCCTTTGTCACAAACTTGAGAAATGCTCAGCAGATTGTACTGTAGTCCTTCAACATGTAGAACATTCTCAAAGGATACTTTGCCATTTGTGAGTGTTCCCTTGCCAAAAATTTTTCCTCCATTTTCATCACTCCCAAATGCAACTGGTCCCTCATACTTCTTCACATAATCTATTAATGCAGACTTGTCACATGTCATGTGCCTTGAACATCCACTGTCCATATACCATAAATCATTTTTGCTCATGGACTGATCCTGCACACACACAAAAGAAATCAATTTGATTCTGAGTTACAAACTCCATCAGTTTGTAATTTAGAGAAAGTGGAGGATGTATCAGAAGTTGAAATTTGAACTGGTGGGGGATCTTCATACACAACTTCACACTCATCATCAGTGTCTAATTCTGATCCAATGGACACTGCAGACACTTTAAAGCTTCCATCAACTTCCTCCATCACCTTATCCTTCCCACCTTCTACTTCCTTCTTTACTTTCCACTGAAATCCTCTTGGTTCAAATCCTTGTTTTAACAGAAACTTCTCATCACCATTAAGAACACCTGATCTCTTCTTAGCCTTTTCTTCATTTGGAGATCTTCTGTTCTTGTCTGTTGTTTTCAGGATTCTATCATCTTCTTTAAGCTTCAAATTTGCTTTGAGTCTTTGGTCCAACACAGACCGATAGTTCTTCTCTTCAGATGGATTTTTTATTCCCTTCGAGTATCTCTCATACATTTCTTTGTAGCTTTTCATATCATAGCCACTAACCACATCTGGAATTTCAAAACTATTCTCAAGAATCCAGCAAGAGTCAGTGTGATGCCCATATGCATCACATTTTGTGCAGAACACTTTAGCAAAGTTTCCCAAATCCTCAAGAAGTTTCTTGTCCTTGATCTTGTCACTTGGTTTAGGGAAATCAAACCCTAAAGATGTTTTTGAGTACAAAGTGTTGGAAAAGTCCATCTTGATTGGCTTGCTGAGATCAATTGGTTGGGAACATTTTTCTTTAACAAAAACAATCTTCTTCAGCTTAGATGGCAATTGTGAAGAACTTTCCTCTTGTTTGTTCTTTTGAACATCTTCTTCTTGGAGCATAGTCCACATCACCCACATCAAATAATTCATGATTAGAGAAAACTAGGTAGATAGGGGACGACTTTGATCATAAGAAAATTTGCTTTGTGTTTCTGTTCTCTTCTTGATGGCTGGTGGTGATCTAGCACATATATCAAATGAAATATGCTCTCTTCTCATTTTCTCATGATGCTCTCTTACCTTTGATGTCATAGGTGGCAGAAGAGGAATTTTGTCACCTTTCTTCTTCTTTGCTCCTTTCTTCTTCTTCCTCTTTGATGACTGAGAGCTTCCACAGCTACAATTGCTTTCTTCACTGGAGTATTCACTCCACTTCTTTTTCTCTCCTTGAAGCTGTTCATCCACCACAGTTTCTTGCTTGTCAGCCTTTTTCATTACAAATTCTCCATTCTGATCTACCATCACATCATCATATTGCTTGATAAATTCTGGCTTATCATCAAACGCATTTTTGAACTGTTTGAGATACTCATTTCTGCTCTCTTTATCAACTTTCAATGGGTAACTATCACAGAACGGGGGTAGAACCTTCTTGTACTTCTCTTCTTCAGTCATCTTTTCAACATGCCCAACAATGTTTCCAGTAGAGACTAGGTTTTTTAAAAACTCAATTTCAATCAACAAATCAGCATTCTTGAGTTTCTCTTCAGCAAACATCTTCTTCAGTCCTTCTATCTCAATTCTCATTCTGGATTGAGCTTGATATGCTACCATGCAATCATCCTCCAAACCTTTGATTTGACTTTCATATGTAGCCTCACTTTCAGCATACACATTTAGAAAGACATCCTTCCTACCACATTCAGTTTTCCATTTTCCAACCTCCTGATTTAATTCTTCAATTTTAGCAAGAAGATCAGAAATAGAAGTATCAGAATGTACCTGAGTGTTTGAAGATTCAGCCTTCTCATTAATTTTGGCCATGAATGCAACATTTGCTCTTTCCATCTCAGCAGCATGATTACTCCAGTCAAACTCTCCATCATGAGCCACCCTTGCAACGGCCACATTCCCTTGATCTCTTTGCTGGTTCACACCATTTTGAGATGGTCTGCTTTTATTTGTATGAACCTGCATTTGATTAGTTCTCTGAGGTTGAAATGTTTGTTGCTGGGTTCTATTCTGATTTTGATATGGATTTTGATTTGGCATTTGAGTCCTTTGCTGCTGAAAGTTCTGATTCTGATTCTGATAGAACTGACTTTGATTGAGTTGATTTCCAAACTGTCTTGGCATGTTGCACTCTCTTGCAAAGTGTCCAGGTTGTTGACAATTATAACAGATGGCCTTGGAATTGTCAAATCCAATTCTTTCATTTGGTCCATTGAAACTACTTCTGCCAGTTCTGTTATACAACCTTTTACTTTTTACTGCCAACATGGCCGCTTGCCATTTGATGTCCATATCTTCTAAATCATCAGCATCAATTTGTTCTAAGTCTTCTTGCACGATGCTTGTGTTTATCAGATTCTTGGCCACAAAGGCATGATAAGACTCAGTGAACATTGAGAACAAGGCCTGATAGTCTGTTCCTTGAGTCTGATTGTGATATGCAAAATTTGATTGCCCATTTCCAGTAGATGGATGGTCATCTTCAATCAATTGCACATTGAATCTTGACTGATTGTTACATGAGGAGTATGCATCTGATGGTTCCTCAACAATAGGCTGTTGATTCTTGACAGAGAGGTTGACCATGGGTGCCACAAGTGCATTGTTCATTTGGAAGCTTGGCTTGTCCTCTCGAATCATGTGATTCTCTATCATTTCATGTTCAGCAGCATTGAGGAAGGCAATCACATCATCTAGTTTGAAGGTAGTAAAACTTTCCTTTTCCTTTATGAACTTACTTGCAGTATACCATTCCCTAGATAGAGATGATAAAAGCTTCTTGTTAAGCTCAAAGTCAGAAATTTGCAAATCAGTGGTCCTTATTTCATTTACAATGGTCATGAACCTTTGTAACACTGACTTTAGACTTTCTCCTTCCTTAAACCTGAACCTGTCCAACTGCTGCTTCAGTCGATCTTTCTTTATGTCTCTTAACTCAGTATTACCTTCAAACATTTCAATCACTGCATCATACATATCCTTAGCATTCTTATGATGATTTACAGTGGTTAGAATCTCCCATGAAAGTCCCAACTTCAGCATGGACAGTTCTTTGTCATCCCTCTTTTTCATTCTTAGATCTACCGCAACACTGTTATTTGGAGCGGCTGAAGGAGTGTAATTCCCTTCAGTAATAGCCATCCAAAGTTTTGGATCGTTGTAGTTCACAGCAACCTCAAACAACACCTTCCACTTTATGAAGTTCTCTTGTCCAAGTAATCTTGGAATCTTGTTGGTTGAAACTTCTTGATCTTCCATTTTATCAGATCTGATGTTATCAATAGCAATGCACAGTTAATCTTCACTTTTCCTCACAAAACTTCAGTCCCGTGGTCTTCAGTGAGCTTACTCAAGCTCTGATACCACTTGTCAGGACTGTCTATCGGGTGCAACCTTATCAAAGGTTTGACAAGAACACAGCAACTTAATTACTCAACGACCGATTGAGTATCCCGGTGGAATCAGGATATTCAATGATTGAGAATGAAAGCTTGTGGAGAATTATCAAACACAAAACAATAAATGATAATCGGTAAAGACTATTTCAACGACAAAGATTCACTATATTAAATGATACGTCAATGATACAGTGAATGGAATGTCTAGGGTTTTGTGTGACGGCGGCTTTTGATATTCGTCTGCAAAGATTGTCAGTATGCGTGCCAAAAAAAACCGTACCTAGTCGTACCCTAGGATGTCTATATATAGACCCTAACATTCCATGTATACGTCCTATACATTACATAATGAAAGATAAATCTAATACAAGTGTTTCAGACCACGAGCAAGGTATATACTTTTCTCGAGCAAGCTTCCTATACAAGGTGTGCTCGGAGAGTGTCCTCGAGCATACTTTACTTAGAATATATGCTCTTTCGGAGAATACATATTCTCTTCGAGTAAGCTTCATTCCTCTTGACTTGTTCAAACTTTGCTCGAATAAGTCCATCGAGCAAGCTCATTCTTCTTGATGTCTTCAGCTTTTCTTATTCAGCAATCTTTATCATGCTCGGATGTAAATCTTGCTCGGTAACTGAACTGTGCTCGAAGTCTTTGCTTTGATTCACGTGACATCCTCTTATTGCATCCATGCTCGTCCCCATGTGCTCGATCATCCTGTGCTCGTAACACTTGGCTGGAACTTGTATGATCAAGCTGTTTGCTCGATTGGCAATCCATGCTCAATAGAAGAATACACTTGCTCGTTGAAGTGTAGCTTGCTCGAAGCCTTCAACACTTAGAAGAATCAACCATTTAAGATTCAGAACCTTGCTCGAAGTAGTAAAAACCATGCTCGATCGTCTGGGCTTGCTCGTATTCCATACTTAGCCGTTTCTGAGGAGGTTGAGAAGATTCCAATCTTCCTTATTAAGAAATCCGACCCAACATGTCGCTTCTGTTCTGACTGAACGAGGCTAGCAGCGACTGTTGGTCATTTGATTTTTACTAAACAGGGCGTTCAGGGACTCGTGGGATTATCAAGGAGGTGAGTCCTTTATTATAGACTTCTTTTACTCTTTGTGAGTTCTATTTATTTGTTTGGGGTTTCTTTTGTTCATTTGAAAAATGTCGCTTTTGTTTTCACTGGACGGGGCTATCATTAGCCAATGCACCAATCATTTAAACCGACGCAGGTGTCCACAATCACAGCTTGTACGAACGATTGTGAAGATGGAACTAAAGAAGCAAGACAATAGTGATAACAAAAACAAGATACCTATCAACGCATTGTCTGATCTTATGAAACAGTTTGAGCCAAGAACTATAAAGAACAGCATAAAAAGCTCTTTTTCTATTAGGCAGTCCTTGGGCCACACCTCGTCGTCGCTACGAGGTTGGGTGGTGGTGGTTGAGGGGGGATGGCTTCATATGAGTTAGCGACGTGCGAGATACTTTCTTGTGTTGGGTTTGTAGGCCTTGTTTGGTTATGGTTTATTATTTGAAATCTAACGAAGAGAGTGATGGATGCGGGTTTGTTCTAGAGGAGGCCGAAGCCCCTCATTTTGAGAGACAGTAAAATTTGTCGAACTCGATTTTCTTATAAAATTTACATCGAAATGTGGGTGACTGTTTTAATTCATAGAGTTAACTGTCATATTAGTACTTGTGGTTTGTCCAATTACGCAGCTTTAGTACAGTTTTTGAATTTATTGCAAATGACTACCTCACTCTTTTAAAACCTTGCAATTTTAGTAGCTTTTTCTAATCACGTCTAGTTTGTCTGCTAAGTCAGGGGCAAATTAGTAATTTCGATTATTTTATTAATTTCCTCTTTTGAGCCAATTGACATTTTCATACATATGGTTTGTTTAATTATGCAACTTTAGTATCATTTTTTGAATTTATTGCAACTGGATACTTTGATTAGTTTTAGATAGATAGGCAAATCAAGAAAGATATTACATATTATATATTACAATTAAAAGGTAACTAAAATACATGATAGAAGATGTAAACAACCATGAAATGTATAAGATATTTTTTAGCATTTTGTTCTTGATTGCTAGTTTACTTCTAGTAGCTTAAGATCCGAGTTCATCTTAGCCATTTTTCTTGTATTTTTTTATGTGCATTGATTTTTTTTCCAAAAGTTCGGTTATGATAATAGTTGCACTATAACACATCGATTACGATCACACAACTTCGCACTTCTTAGTATAACATCAATTGAACTTGTAGATGAATGACGGTTGACGAATCACATGGGCAAAACACCGTATCGTAATTCATTGAACTTGCAGATGAACAATGCTTATGGATTGAAGGATCAATGAGCACGCGAGGTGGGGGGATCTGTTCATTTAGGGTTAGAGATGATCTTTTAATTATAATATGTAATGTCTCTCTTGGTTTGCCTATCTATCAAAAACTAATCAAAGTATTCAGTTCAATAAATTCAAAAAAAGTACTAAAGTTGCGTAATTGAACAAACCATATGTATGAAACTGTTACTTTGCTCAAAAGAGATAATAAATCAAAAAATTGAAATTACTAATTTCTCCTGATTTAACGGACAAAATAGACGGGGTTAGAAAAAAAATACTAAAATTGCAAGTTTTAGAAAAGTGAGGTAGCCATTTGCAATAAATTCAAAAGCGGTACTAAAGTTGCGTAATTGGACTACTAAATGACACTTAACTCTATATCATATTAACAACTTTTGTTGATTCACATATTGTATTTTGTATTTAGACAACAATGTAGTAACCATCCTGAAGTTGGTAAGGTTGAAAAGGAAGACGGTACGTTGCAAGAAAAAAGAAAGACACAATTACGAAGTCAGTATATGACGTTTCCCTAAAATAACAAGATTAGGTTCTAAGGTTCAAAAGTTGCAGATATGGGTATTAAGGTTTTAAATCTATAACAGTGTTAGGTACTAATTTTAACTTGCGTTAAAAGTTAACGGAATTTGCGTCAACTTGTCGTCGTAACTCTCGGGTTTACCAATGTTTAGGTTTCAACGCTCGGATTTTAACAACGCCCGATTTTTACCGACCGAATAAACGTCGTTTTAAATATTTTAATCTTTTTTATGTTAATTCAACACATTTATTTTTTGGGTTTTATTAAGGTACCTTTACTAACGTAACCAATACCCACCAAATACGCGTCAACTCGCTGCTGCAACACAATGTCTGGTTTTACCAGCCAGATAAATATTGTTTTAAATATGGTATCTTTAAAGATAATACACTATGCGAGTGTTGCTATTTTTTAAGTATGTTAATTTGATAAATTTATGTTTTAGGTTTATTTCAAATACCTTAATGAACATAGTCATATAGACAGAATTCATATTGACTAACAACCGCAACGCCTGAGTTTTACCTACGAATTCGTCACGTAACGCACTGTTAAATCACTAGTTGCCATACCAATTAGAATGTGAAATTCCAAAATATTCCTAAACACAAATATACCAAATAATCTAGTGAGAATGTGTAATGATAATAACGCCCTAAGCCTTTTTGGACTTTCTGTTAACATTTAACGTAAGTTAAAGTTAGTACTTAACATTGTTACAAAATTAAAGCCTTAGTACCTAAATCTGTGACTTTTAAAACTTAGTGCACAATCTTGTTACTTTAGGTAAATGTCAGGGACCAACAACGTATTATTTTAAAAATTACCATATTTAAAACAATATTTATTCGACTGGTAAAACCGGACATTTTGTTGCAACAACGAGTTGACGCGTATTCGTGGTATCGGTTACGTTAGTAAAGGTACCTTAATAAAACCCAAAATATAAGTTTGTTGAAATAGCATATAAAAAGATACTAAAAAATTAAATATTTAAAATGATGTTTATTTGGTCGATAAAAACCAGCGTTGTTAAAATCTGAGCGTTGAAGCCTAAACATTGGTAAACCCGAGCGTTACAACGACGAGTTGACGCAAATTCCGTTAACTTTTGAGGGAACTTAAAGTTAGTACCTAACATTGTTACAAAATTGAAACTTTAGTACCCATACATGCAATTTTTAAACCTTAATACTCAATCTAGTAACTTTAGAGAACGTCCGGGACTAACTTCGCAATTGTGTCGAAAAGAAATAAAAGCCATTTTGGTGTAAGGAAAAAAAAGTCATAGAAAAAGAACAAACAAATATACAAGAAGAATAATACGAAAAGGAGCGGTCGGAAGGAAGATCACAGCATGGAGTTAGGCTATAATCCGTAAGGACGCAAGGTATAAACAAGGTTTTGGTGCAAGATTACAAAAATGCTCGTATTTTTAACATCCTAGGTAACAAAAATTAAACAAGGGGATGCAAACTGATCTCGTTCATAAACCACATGGGCATTATTATTTCGCATTTAACTAATTGCAACTGGGCATCTTTTTTTCACTAACAAGATTTCAAGCATATTTCACTCTTGATTTGAGTATTCGAGTTGTTCTGTGTTATCAAGAACTTCTATCTTTGATTGTTGTCTTTACGATTAATATCACACAGCCCGCTTTCACCTACCATTAATATCGTTTACGGGTTGTCTCGTCTCGGTCATGTCGTTCCTTGCCTACCAAAGATCTTTCCCTTGAATATACAATTTGATACATTTCATCCATTGTTTATAGTTGCCCTGATTAAACTTTTTGATTCCTTTTACAACTTCTGATTCTGTAATCATTTCGCATACTCTAATCTTTCATCGGTTCTTTGTTGCGATCTTTAATCACCATGTTGAAAACTACAAAGAACATGAGCCTATTTTCGTTAGGCTCTTATACTAGTTGTTAAAATAGAGGGGGAACAAGAACAACAGTTTCATCACAAGCATTTGACCTTTTTTGTTTTTTTCTTTTTTAGATAACTGATAAAAAAACAAATAGACCCTACCTTATACCTAGAAACTTAGGGAACAAAGAAAACTAGAAATTAGGAAGCACAACCAAACTCAAACTCTAAATTATATAAATACTGAAAATAAAAAATTAACAAAAAAAACACTTATTATTACTATTAGTCCTTTCGGTTTAGATCAATCATACCACCATTAATGTCCTTAATATTGTGTCATAGTTGACAAGACTCGATACTTACTGATGCAAGTCCATATTGAATTCAAGCTTTTCTATTATTACTCAAGTGATTCATTAACAACAGATAATACAATTCCATAAAGGATTAGTTGGTTTATATATAAGAAATAAAAATTAAATTGAATAAGACAAATGCAACTTTCATCGAAAACTATTTACAACATGTTGAAATATACCATACTATGCCATGCATACACACACATATAACCTTTTCAATTTCAATGACAATAATGACCATACCAACAATGCCTGCCTCCTCCCTCATAACCTTCGTCACCTTCATCTCTACTATGAATCCACCACAACAAATTACTCTTAGAGTTCCCATCATCATGTCCACTCAACTTTCTAATCTTTTCAAGAGCAACCTCCTTCTCATAAACCCCTTCCAATGCATACACAAACCCCTTCCACCCTTCACTCGCACCCTCCCTATTCACCGCGGGCAAAGCCCACTCCACAAGCTGCCTCACAAACCGAACATCCGAAAACAAAACCTCGGTGATCGGCAACAACGGCAGCACATGAATACCCAACCTGCATTCCTTCCACTCCCCTGGAGCAAACCACAAGCCACTGTCCCTTTTATTCGCCCACAAAACACCCACCACTCGGTTTTCACGTGTGAAATCTTCACTATACAAACTATCTTCCACTCTTACATGCCACCATGCTTGAGCTGCATGGACCTCCATGGCTAAAAGCAACGAACTCGTCGAAACAAGATGCGTGTCTCCATACGCTAACCCCATCAACGCGGCTGAATAATAAGCGTTCACGGCCTCACTCGTGCTTTCTTGATTCCTTCCATCCGCGAATTCAGTCAAACCACCGGCCCACGAATGCAGCTTCCACAAATCAAAGCATCTTAACCGAGTATACTTGGTGTTTCCGCCTCTACCCAACGTCATGAAATCCGCCATCAACGAGTAAGCTTGAGGCCGATATGTTCTTCCCCAGACCGGGTCTAGTTTGGCTAGAACCGCGATCCCATAAAGAAAGTAACCGATATGGTAATGGTGATCATTGTATATCCCAAACCCGAAATCAGCACCCGAATCTTGACACCCTTGTTTTGTAATTATTCCACCCCATGTTTTATCATACAGAAAACCATTCCCGTTAAAGGTTCCATCTAGCCATGGTTGGATCATATCTTTCAAATACTTCACAACTTTAGGCATTGCATCAACTTGACCGATTTCCTCAGCGATTAATGCTAATCTAGCGGCTCTTGCCACCAACTTTCCATAAAAGTACGATGATGTTGTCGATACTGAAGTCGAATCCAAATCATTGACATCTTTCACAAGAGCATTAACGATTTCCGGGTATGATTCTTCTCTAACTCCTTTGATCGAATGCCACGTAACTGAAACCGGGTCGGTTTTCAAAACCCATGAATCTCCTATAACACCCACGAGTTCGCCGTCGATGCTTTTGTATCTACAGCCATCTAGAATCTTGCTTGAAGAATTATGATCAAGAATACGAAGATGAAGAGGGTTTGCTAGCATTAACAAATCACCCCAGCCTCTCTTTTCCCATTTGTATTCGACGCAAAATGGCGAACTGAACACAGCTTCACCGGATACAGGATAACAAGAACTGAATTGATCAAGAACTGGCTCGAAGTTGGGGTCGGAATTAGGGACTATTGCGATACGAATTATGCCAGAAAATGGTAAAGATGTGATCTTTGACATCTCATGTGTGAGATCAATACTTGAAGATGAATACAACACCCATGTTTGGCCATTGTTGAGATTGAATTTGTATTTGGTTCTTGAAGAATTAGGAGTAAAATCAAGAATAGCATGAATAGTTGAAATGGAGAGTGTGCCACTTTGCATGACTTGACATGTTAAAAATGGGCTGCCTCTAACGAGGTAAAACCTTAGATTTGGAATGTCTAGAGTGACACTTAGATCATTAAATGAAGATATTGTGTGGGCTTGATTCGGGTCGGGGTTGTCCACCGTGGAGATAGTGAGATCCGCGTTAAAGATTTGATATGTGAACGCGGTGGAGGAGAATAAAGTCGGGTAAGACATGGAAAGCGATGATGGAGATGACTTGATCAAATACGGGTGGATGTATTCAGGTTGATCGCCATTTTTGAGGACAAAGTTTTGAAAGAATGAGTTTGTGGGGAGAGGAGATGAGAGGAGTTGAGGGGAGAAGTAACGTGAGGGGTCCGGGAGGACGGTGGATTGGGATTCAGGGAACATGAAAGGGTGGGTCGGGCGGCGGTACATGATGGCGGGTGGTGGTTCTGGTGGTGGAGAAGGGCAAGGTGATGGTGGTTTTATAGAGGGTTTTCTTGGACGTTTTTTGAAGGGTTTGGTGATAATTCTCTCCACTCTTCTCCCAATTTTCTTTAGATTAACCATGTTGATTGGGACTAGACAAATGGATATATTTCGTTACTTAAAAGAATTAGTTTAACATTATTAATATTATTAATATATACTATGACAAAATGGAAATTGAATCCTTCACTCAAAGATTTAGTTTCCAAAAACTAATAAACGAACAACTTAACTTTAGGAGCTGTTGCACAAAACATTAGCTTTTGCCAAATTGATCGGATGACTAACCGAACAACTATAACGGTATACTGATAGTTTGGTACGTCTGATTGTGCTTTCATCGATCGGATTTTGGATTTGGGATGAAGAACATAATAAGAATAATAATGTTTTTGGCAATTTGAAAAGGGAGGATTGAATTAGAAGTGAATTATGTTTGGATGATGATGATTTGAAGGCGCTTCTATAAATATAGTGTGTTAAAGGAAAATATGGTTGAATGTTTCAAGGAAGGCATAATTGTATATGGGTTCTTTTATATGCTTTGATGGTGAGTCAAGCAAAATTAAAATTTTATATATATAAAAGGAAGTATTCCTGCCAATCAAGTTGAATATGAGGAAATCTTGCCTTCAATTCAAGGAATACTAATCTCTGTTGATTCAGCTTGCAAGTTTAAGAAATGTATGCATTTAGTCTTGAAATTATCAAGAATATGACATATAATAAGAGTCATATATATAATGTTAAAATAAGTAGAAGTAATGAAACGATGACATGAGCTAGGCTATACATATTAGCAAACTTAATGTTCTTTTTCTATCAAATGACTGGAATAAAAAGAATTAGTCGAAACTCGAAAGAGAAATGGGTTAATTTAAGGGTAGGGGCAGCAAATCCTGAAATAACACAAACACGACATAGTAAGAAACATATTTTGGGTTAGTTGACACGGCCCGTTTTATTAAGCATCACAAACCCAACCATGGTCCGCTTAAAAAATTGGTCAAACCAATAACACCATCCATTAAACTGTGGGTTAACCTGGCACCATGCGCATGGTAACATTTCACGGATGTCGTTATTTGTATACTAAAACGGATGTGATATGTCATACCTACTTATTTATATGGACGGTATCTAACTATTAGACTAAAATATAATTTGAAATATGTAACTTATTGATTTGTAACTTCTATGTTAATTATTTATCTTTATTTTGCTTGATCTTGTCCTATTGTTAAGCCTTGATTTTAGTCTTTTCTCTAGTATATGTAACCATATATTATGATTAAAATATTTAAGTTGTTTTGATAAACTTATTATAGTATCAGAGCCTAAAGTGCTCCGTCGAGCTCTTTCCGATCCCAACTTCCGACAACGGTTTCACCACATACTGAAATTAACTAACAGCTTGTTGCCGCCTCAAATTTCTCTATTTAACTTACTTCCACCACTAAAATATTTTCCGCCGACGCACTGTTCCGTCGGCCCAATGTTCCCTTCCCCAATATTTTCCGGCGACACACTGTTTCGTCGGCCCACTGTTCCCTTCCACCACTAAAATATTTTCCGGCGACGACTGTTCCATCGACCCACTGTTCCCTTCCACCACTAAAATATTTTCCGGCGACGCACTATTCCGTCAATTTCCTGCGACACACTATTCCGCCACTATTACCCTCTACCACTAAAATATTTTCCGGCGACGCAGTGTTCCGTCGAACCACTGTTCCCTACCACCTCTAAAATACTCCGATCGACGCACTGTTCCGGCGACCCACTGTTCCCCTCCACCAATAAAATATTTTTCGGCGACGTCCTACTCCGTCGACCCATTGTTGTCTCCATAACTAAAATATATTCTGGCGATGCGCTATTCCGTCGACCCACTGTTTTCTCCACAACTAAAATATATTCCGGCGATGCACTGTTTCGTCGGCCTACTGTTCCATCCACCACTAAAGTCCTTCCAAAGACCCACACGCGACGCTGCCGAAGGCTTTTTTAACAAGATATGTCTTCTCTCACGATCGTCCATCTTGCGGGGGCATATTAGACTAGAATATAATTTGAAATATGTAACTTATTGATTGTAACTTCTATATTAATTATTTGTCTTTATTTTGCTTGATCTTGTCTTATTGTTAAGCCTTGATCTTAGTGTTTTCTCTAGTATATGTAACCATATATTATAAATAAAATATTTAAGTTGTTTTGATAAACTTATTACTAACCACGTCCACACATCAACATCATGGCAAATGTGGACAATGAATTTGCATTGAAAGATATGGTTCCATTGAGTTATTTTCTCGGTATCGCGGTTACTTGGCGAGGTAATGAAATGTTCTTATCGCAACAAGCATGCGTCCATGGCATAATTCACCAGGCCGACATGGCCTCTTGTCAGACCCCCCCTACACCTGTCGAGACCAAACTCAAAATAAGCGTTGAAGATAGGGCTTCGTTTAATGATCTCACTCTCTATCGTAGTCTGTCCGAGGCACTAAAGTATTTGACGTTTACCTGCCCCGACATATCATAAGTCGTTCAAGTGTTCAACAGACATGTACGCATATGCATGCCCCCAATTTCACTCATTGGGATGCTCACCGCATCATCCGATATATACTTGCTTCTTCATCTTACGCACTCACCCTTGGACCGCTTCAATCTTTAACCCTTCAAGCCTATTGGGCGGATTGTCCAGACACTCGTTGTTCCACCCCGGGTTACTATGCATACCTTGGAGACAACCTCCTTTCTTGGTCGTCTAAACGTTAGTCCACCATTTCCCCCTCTAGTGCTGATGTTGAATACCAAGGCATAGCCAACGTTGTAGCCGAAATTTGTTGGCTCCGAAATCTATTGCTTGACTTAGTAGTCCGTTGTCACATGCCACTCTCATATATTGTGATAATATAAACACAATCTATTTATCAGGTAATCCGGTCTGGCATCAACGCATAAAACACATCGAACTGAACATTCATTTCGTTGTGAGCAGATACAACGGGGCAACGTTCGATATTTACATGTACCCTCTCGATACCGGATACCTGACATCTTTACCAAATGCTTCCCACAGATATTATTTGATTACCTTCGGTCCAGTCTCAGCATCCAGGCTTCTCCTTCTTCCATTACGAGGGTTTAATAGAATCTATATATTTAGGAAGATATCATGTTTATTTAAAACGATATGCTATCTCTAAAATAGAAGATTTGATTGTAACTATTTATATGGGAAAAGATTAATGTAATAGGCAAACAATTATCACATTCCTTCATTAATTACTCTTCAACTCTTTACCAATTTTATTTTAGTTCTAGAGGCCCATTACACGACTGTTCTCATTCGATTATTCTAATCTCGGGCTAAATATATAAAACCAAGGTTTTTTAATTGGGAATGAGTGAGAAATATAAAGAAAACAATTAAAATAACAAAAAATTACAAAAAAGTTTCATATGAGTCGGAGTGATTAATTAATTAAGTTGTTTCTAAGTCACAAGGTATTACTCATATTCGTAAATGAACATAAAACGTGTCAATCTGAAACACGACACGAATTTTAAACGTGTTTGGCACACCACGACACAAATAAATACATGGGTCGGGTTAGGGTTTATCAGATCTGATGTTATCAATAGCAATGCACAGTTAATCTTCACTTTTCCTCACAAAACTTCAGTCCCGTGGTCTTCAGTGAGCTTACTCAAGCTCTGATACCACTTGTCAGGACTGTCTATCGGGTGCAACCTTAGCAAAGGTTTGACAAGAACACACCAACTTAATTACTCAACGACCGATTGAGTATCCCGGTGGAATCAGGATATTCAATGATTGAGAATGAAAGCTTGTGGAGAATTATCAAACACAAAATAATAAATGATAATTGGTTAAAACTATTTCAACGACAAAGATTCACTATATTAAATGATACGTCAATGATACAGTGAATGGAATGTCTAGGGTTTTGTGTGACGGCGGCTTTTGATATTCGTCTGCAAAGATTGTCAGTATGCGTGCCAAAAAAAACCGTACCTAGTCGTACCCTAGGATGTCTATATATAGACCCTAACATTCCATGTATACGTCCTATACATTACATAATGAAAGATAAATCTAATACAAGTGTTTCAGACCTCGAGCAAGGTATATACTTTTCTCGAGCAAGCTTCCTATACAAGGTGTGCTCGGAGAGTGTCCTCGAGAATACTTTACTTAGAATATATGCTCTTTCGGAGAATACATATTCTCTTCGAGTAAGCTTCATTCCTCTTGACTTGTTCAAACTTTGCTCGAATAAGTCCATCGAGCAAGCTCATTCTTCTTGATGTCTTCAGCTTTTCTTATTCAGCAATCTTTATCATGCTCGGATGTAAATCTTGCTCGGTAACTGAACTGTGCTCGAAGTCTTTGCTTTGATTCACGTGACATCCTCTTATTGCATCCATGCTCGTCCCCATGTGCTCGATCATCCTGTGCTCGTAACACTTGGCTGGAACTTGTATGATCAAGCTGTTTGCTCGATTGGCAATCCATGCTCAATAGAAGAATACACTTGCTCGTTGAAGTGTAGCTTGCTCGAAGCCTTCAACACTTAGAAGAATCAACCATTTAAGATTCAGAACCTTGCTCGAAGTAGTAAAAACCATGCTCGATCGTCTGGGCTTGCTCGTATTCCATACTTAGCCGTTTCTGAGGAGGTTGAGAAGATTCCAATCTTCCTTATTAAGAAATCCGACCCAACATGTCGCTTCTGTTCTGACTGAACGAGGCTAGCAGCGACTGTTGGTCATTTGATTTTTACTAAACAGGGCGTTCAGGGACTCGTGGGATTATCAAGGAGGTGAGTCCTTTATTATAGACTTCTTTTACTCTTTGTGAGTTCTATTTATTTGTTTGGGGTTTCTTTTGTTCATTTGAAAAATGTCACTTTTGTTTTCACTGGACGGGGCTATCATTAGCCAATGCACCAATCATTTAAACCGACGCAGGTGTCCACAATCACAGCTTGTACGAACGATTGTGAAGATGGAACTAAAGAAGCAAGACAATAGTGATAACAAAAACAAGATACCTATCAACGCATTGTCTGATCTTATGAAACAGTTTGAGCCAAGAACTATAAAGAACAGCATAAAAAGCTCTTTTTCTATTAGGCAGTCCTTGGGCCACACCTCGTCGTCGCTACGAGGTTGGGTGGTGGTGGTTGAGGGGGGATTGCTTCATATGAGTTAGCGACGTGCGAGATACTTTCTTGTGTTGGGTTTGTAGGCCTTGTTTGGTTATGGTTTATTATTTGAAATCTAACAAAGAGAGTGATGGATGCGGGTTTGTTCTAGAGGAGGCCGAAGCCCCTCATTTTGAGAGACAGTAAAATTTGTCGAACTCGATTTTCTTATAAAATTTACATCGAAATGTGGGTGACTGTTTTAATTCATAGAGTTAACTGTCATATTAGTACTTGTGGTTTGTCCAATTACGCAGCTTTAGTACAGTTTTTGAATTTATTGCAAATGACTACCTCACTCTTTTAAAACCTTGCAATTTTAGTAGCTTTTTCTAATCACGTCTAGTTTGTCTGCTAAGTCAGGGGCAAATTAGTAATTTCGATTATTTTATTAATTTCCTCTTTTGAGCCAATTGACATTTTCATACATATGGTTTGTTTAATTATGCAACTTTAGTATCATTTTTTGAATTTATTGCAACTGGATACTTTGATTAGTTTTAGATAGATAGGCAAATCAAGAAAGATATTACATATTATATATTACAATTAAAAGGTAACTAAAATACATGATAGAAGATGTAAACAACCATGAAATGTATAAGATATTTTTTAGCATTTTGTTCTTGATTGCTAGTTTACTTCTAGTAGCTTAAGATCCGAGTTCATCTTAGCCATTTTTCTTGTATTTTTTTATGTGCATTGATTTTTTTTCCAAAAGTTCGGTTATGATAATAGTTGCACTATAACACATTGATTACGATCACACAACTTCGCACTTCTTAGTATAACATCAATTGAACTTGTAGATGAATGACGGTTGACGAATCACATGGGCAAAACACCGTATCGTAATTCATTGAACTTGCAGATGAACAATGCTTATGGATTGAAGGATCAATGAGCACGCGAGGTGGGGGGATCTGTTCATTTAGGGTTAGAGATGATCTTTTAATTATAATATGTAATGTCTCTCTTGGTTTGCCTATCTATCAAAAACTAATCAAAGTATTCAGTTCAATAAATTCAAAAAAAGTACTAAAGTTGCGTAATTGAACAAACCATATGTATGAAACTGTTACTTTGCTCAAAAGAGATAATAAATCAAAAAATTGAAATTACTAATTTCTCCTGATTTAACGGACAAAATAGACGGGGTTAGAAAAAAAATACTAAAATTGCAAGTTTCAGAAAAGTGAGGTAGCCATTTGCAATAAATTCAAAAGCGGTACTAAAGTTGCGTAAGTGGACTACTAAATGACACTTAACTCTATATCATATTAACAACTTTTGTTGATTCACATATTGTATTTTGTATTTAGACAACAATGTAGTAACCATCCTGAAGTTGGTAAGGTTGAAAAGGAAGACGGTACGTTGCAAGAAAAAAGAAAGACACAATTACGAAGTCAGTATATGACGTTTCCCTAAAATAACAAGATTAGGTTCTAAGGTTCAAAAGTTGCAGATATGGGTATTAAGGTTTTAAATCTATAACAGTGTTAGGTACTAATTTTAACTTGCGTTAAAAGTTAACGGAATTTGCGTCAACTTGTCGTCGTAACTCTCGGGTTTACCAATGTTTAGGTTTCAACGCTCGGATTTTAACAACGCCCGATTTTTACCGACCGAATAAACGTCGTTTTAAATATTTTAATCTTTTTTATGTTAATTCAACACATTTATTTTTTGGGTTTTATTAAGGTACCTTTACTAACGTAACCAATACCCACCAAATACGCGTCAACTCGCTGCTGCAACACAATGTCTGGTTTTACCAGCCAGATAAATATTGTTTTAAATATGGTATCTTTAAAGATAATACACTATGCGAGCGTTGCTATTTTTTAAGTATGTTAATTTGATAAATTTATGTTTTAGGTTTATTTCAAATACCTTAATGAACATAGTCATATAGACAGAATTCATATTGACTAACAACCGCAACGCCTGAGTTTTACCTACGAATTCGTCACGTAACGCACTGTTAAATCACTAGTTGCCATACCAATTAGAATGTGAAATTCCAAAATATTCCTAAACACAAATATACCAAATAATCTAGTGAGAATGTGTAATGATAATAACGCCCTAAGCCTTTTTGGACTTTCTGTTAACATTTAACGTAAGTTAAAGTTAGTACTTAACATCGTTACAAAATTAAAGCCTTAGTACCTAAATCTGTGACTTTTAAAACTTAGTGCACAATCTTGTTACTTTAGGTAAATGTCAGGGACCAACAACGTATTATTTTAAAAATTACCATATTTAAAACAATATTTATTCGACTGGTAAAACCGGACATTTTGTTGCAACAACGAGTTGACGCGTATTCGTGGTATCGGTTACGTTAGTAAAGGTACCTTAATAAAACCCAAAATATAAGTTTGTTGAAATAGCATATAAAAAGATACTAAAAAATTAAATATTTAAAATGATGTTTATTTGGTCGATAAAAACCAGCGTTGTTAAAATCTGAGCGTTGAAGCCTAAACATTGGTAAACCCGAGCGTTACAACGACGAGTTGACGCAAATTCCGTTAACTTTTGAGGGAACTTAAAGTTAGTACCTAACATTGTTACAAAATTGAAACTTTAGTACCCATACATGCAATTTTTAAACCTTAATACTCAATCTAGTAACTTTAGAGAACGTCCGGGACTAACTTCGCAATTGTGTCGAAAAGAAATAAAAGCCATTTTGGTGTAAGAAAAAAAAAGTCATAGAAAAAGAACAAACAAATATACAAGAAGAATAATACGAAAAGGAGCGGTCGGAAGGAAGATCACAGCATGGAGTTAGGCTATAATCCGTAAGGACGCAAGGTATAAACAAGGTTTTGGTGCAAGATTACAAAAATGCTCGTATTTTTAACATCCTGGGTAACAAAAATTAAACAAGGGGATGCAAACTGATCTCGTTCATAAACCACATGGGCATTATTATTTCGCATTTAACTAATTGCAACTGGGCATCTTTTTTTCACTAACAAGATTTCAAGCATATTTCACTCTTGATTTGAGTATTCGAGTTGTTCTGTGTTATCAAGAACTTCCATCTTTGATTGTTGTCTTTACGATTAATATCACACAGCCCGCTTTCACCTACCATTAATATCGTTTACGGGTTGTCTCGTCTCGGTCATGTCGTTCCTTGCCTACCAAAGATCTTTCCCTTGAATATACAATTTGATACATTTCATCCATTGTTTATAGTTGCCCTGATTTTACTTTTTGATTCCTTTTACAACTTCTGATTCTGTAATCATTTCGCATACTCTAATCTTTCATCGGTTCTTTGTTGCGATCTTTAATCACCATGTTGAAAACTACAAAGAACATGAGCCTATTTTCGTTAGGCTCTTGAAGAGGTATGTACCCGCCTCAACACCAAGCGAGGCGGGTCAACCCACAAGATATAGACAACAGGCTTGAAATCAAGACATTACGAAGGCACAAAGCCAAAACCTATGCGCATGGCGCATATCACATATGCTCAGGCATCATATGCCCAGGCATCACACATGCTCAGGCACCATATGCCCAGGCACCACATATGCTCGCGCATCACATACGCTCACGCATATCACATACGCGTGTGGCGCATATCGCATGCTCGTGCATTTCACATCTGCGCATGAAACATCTGCGCGTGAGAATAAAGAGAAGACCTCGCGCATCCTCAGGATAGGCGCATATCACACATGCACATAATCAACCTCATCCTTATCCAAATCAGGATTAGGGCAACCTTGATTGTGCACGTCAGACAACCTTCCAGAAGGTATCTTTTTAAGGAATAAGAATATGCTGATGTTGACAGCTGCCAAATGAAAGGTAGACAACTCAGCATGACACATGTGCTACCACGTGATTACAACCAATGAGAAAGCACCAGGTGTCCCAGAGGACACGTGGCGCAGAGCAATTGGAGGAGGCCAACAAGGCTGAGCCCAATCAGTGGAAACCCTAGCACTATAAATACAGCATCAACTCCACAAGGAGGGAGACTCATTGATTCACATTCATTCACATTCAATCATATTCAATTACATTCACTCACAGACAGTTACAGCCAGTAACACACAATCACAGAGTATTCAGCTGTTAAGCCATACTCTCCAGAATTCCTTACTCTCTGATATTATTATCTTCTCCCACAAATACTTATTCTCACACCGGAGGGTTACCCCAGAGAGGACCCCTCTGTCCCTTTCTGAGGGGTAAGTTGACGGTGCTGTTCATTTTGTAGGTGGAAGAACCCCTACTAAAAGAGAAAACCATAGTCTAATATCTATCTTCCCTCGCTCGCGCGAGACAAGGCACACATTAGACTGGGGGGCTTGAAGAGGTATGTACCCGCCTCAACACCAAGCGAGGCGGGTCAACTCACAAGATATAGACAACAGGCTTGAAATCAAGACATTACGAAGGCACAAAGTCAAAACCTATGCGCATGGCGCATATCACATATGCTCAGGCATCATATGCCCAGGCATCACACATGCTCAGGCACCACATATGCTCGCGCATCACATACGCTCACGCATATCACATACGCGCGTGGCGCATATCGCATGCTCGTGCATATCACATCTGCGCATGAAACATCTGCGCGTGAGAATAAAGAGAAGACCTCGCGCATCCTCAGGATAGGCGCATATCACACATGCACATAATCAACCTCATCCTTATCCAAATCAGGATTAGGGCAACCTTGATTGTGCACGTCAGACAACCTTCCAGAACGTATCTTTTTAAGGAATAAGAATATGCTGATGTTGACAGCTGACAAATGAAAGGTAGACAACTCAGCATGACACATGTGCTACCACGTGATTACAACCAATGAGAAAGCACCAGGTGTCCCAGAGGACACGTGGCGCAGAGCAATTGGAGGAGGCCAACAAGGCTGAGCCCAATCAGTGGAAACCCTAGCACTATAAATACAGCATCAACTCCACAAGGAGGGAGACTCATTGATTCACATTCAATCATATTCAATTACATTCACTCACAGACAGTTACAGCCAGTAACACACAATCACAGAGTATTCAGCTGTTAAGCCATACTCTCCAGAATTCCTTACTCTCTGATATTATTATCTTCTCCCACAAATACTTATTCTCACACCGGAGGGTTACCCCAGAGAGGACCCCTCTGTCCCTTTCTGAGGGGTAAGTTGACGGTGCTGTTCATTTTGTAGGTGGAAGAACCCAGATCCAAGAGAAACCATCAGTGAAATTGCATAATCACACCCGAGGAAAGTAGATCGTCTACCAGTGAGTCGATCCACGCTTCTTCAGCTCTTATACTAGTTGTTAAAATAGAAGGGGAACAAGAACACCAGTTTCATCACAAGCATTTGACCTTTTTTGTTTTTTCTTTTTTAGATAACTGATAAAAAAACAAATAGACCCTACCTTATACCTAGAAACTTAGGGAACAAAGAAAACTAGAAATTAGGAAGCACAACCAAACTCAAACTCTAAATTATATAAATACTGAAAATAAAAAATTAACAAAAAAACCACTTATTATTACTATTAGTCCTTTCGGTTTAGATCAATCATACCTCCATTAATGTCCTTAATATTGTGTCATAGTTGACAAGACTAGATACTTACTGATGCAAGTCCATATTGAATTCAAGCTTTTCTATTATTACTCAAGTGATTCATTAACAACAGATAATACAATTCCATAAAGGATTAGTTGGTTTATATATAAGAAATAAAAATTAAATTGAATAAGACAAATGCAACTTTCATCGAAAACTATTTACAACATGTTGAAATATACCATACTATGCCATGCATACACACACATATAACCTTTTCAATTTCAATGACAATAATGACCATACCAACAATGCCTGCCTCCTCCCTCATAACCTTCGTCACCTTCATCTCTACTATGAATCCACCACAACAAATTACTCATAGAGTTCCCATCATCATGTCCACTCAACTTTCTAATCTTTTCAAGAGCAACCTCCTTCTCATAAACCCCTTCCAATGCATACACAAACCCCTTCCACCCTTCACTCGCACCCTCCCTATTCACCGCGGGCAAAGCCCACTCCACAAGCTGCCTCACAAACCGAACATCCGAAAACAAAACCTCGGTGATCGGCAACAACGGCAGCACATGAATACCCAACCTGCATTCCTTCCACTCCCCTGGAGCAAACCACAAGCCACTGTCCCTTTTATTCGCCCACAAAACACCCACCACTCGGTTTTCACGTGTGAAATCTTCACTATACAAACTATCTTCCACTCTTACATGCCACCATGCTTGAGCTGCATGGACCTCCATGGCTAAAAGCAACGAACTCGTCGAAACAAGATGCGTGTCTCCATACGCTAACCCCATCAACGCGGCTGAATAATAAGCGTTCACGGCCTCACTCGTGCTTTCTTGATTCCTTCCATCCGCGAATTCAGTCAAACCACCGGCCCACGAATGCAGCTTCCACAAATCAAAGCATCTTAACCGAGTATACTTGGTGTTTCCGCCTCTACCCAACGTCATGAAATCCGCCATCAACGAGTAAGCTTGAGGCCGATATGTTCTTCCCCAGACCGGGTCTAGTTTGGCTAGAACCGCGATCCCATAAAGAAAGTAACCGATATGGTAATGGTGATCATTGTATATCCCAAACCCGAAATCAGCACCCGAATCTTGACACCCTTGTTTTGTAATTATTCCACCCCATGTTTTATCATACAGAAAACCATTCCCGTTAAAGGTTCCATCTAGCCATGGTTGGATCATATCTTTCAAATACTTCACAACTTTAGGCATTGCATCAACTTGACCGATTTCCTCAGCGATTAATGCTAATCTAGCGGCTCTTGCCACCAACTTTCCATAAAAGTACGATGATGTTGTCGATACTGAAGTCGAATCCAAATCATTGACATCTTTCACAAGAGCATTAACGATTTCCGGGTATGATTCTTCTCTAACTCCTTTGATCGAATGCCACGTAACTGAAACCGGGTCGGTTTTCAAAACCCATGAATCTCCTATAACACCCACGAGTTCGCCGTCGATGCTTTTGTATCTACAGCCATCTAGAATCTTGCTTGAAGAATTATGATCAAGAATACGAAGATGAAGAGGGTTTGCTAGCATTAACAAATCACCCCAGCCTCTCTTTTCCCATTTGTATTCGACGCAAAATGGCGAACTGAACACAGCTTCACCGGATACAGGATAACAAGAACTGAATTGATCAAGAACTGGCTCGAAGTTGGGGTCGGAATTAGGGACTATTGCGATACGAATTATGCCAGAAAATGGTAAAGATGTGATCTTTGACATCTCATGTGTGAGATCAATACTTGAAGATGAATACAACACCCATGTTTGGCCATTGTTGAGATTGAATTTGTATTTGGTTCTTGAAGAATTAGGAGTAAAATCAAGAATAGCATGAATAGTTGAAATGGAGAGTGTGCCACTTTGCATGACTTGACATGTTAAAAATGGGCTGCCTCTAACGAGGTAAAACCTTAGATTTGGAATGTCTAGAGTGACACTTAGATCATTAAATGAAGATATTGTGTGGGCTTGATTCGGGTCGGGGTTGTCCACCGTGGAGATAGTGAGATCCGCGTTAAAGATTTGATATGTGAACGCGGTGGAGGAGAATAAAGTCGGGTAAGACATGGAAAGCGATGATGGAGATGACTTGATCAAATACGGGTGGATGTATTCAGGTTGATCGCCATTTTTGAGGACAAAGTTTTGAAAGAATGAGTTTGTGGGGAGAGGAGATGAGAGGAGTTGAGGGGAGAAGTAACGTGAGGGGTCCGGGAGGACGGTGGATTGGGATTCAGGGAACATGAAAGGGTGGGTCGGGCGGCGGTACATGATGGCGGGTGGTGGTTCTGGTGGTGGAGAAGGGCAAGGTGATGGTGGTTTTATAGAGGGTTTTCTTGGACGTTTTTTGAAGGGTTTGGTGATAATTCTCTCCACTCTTCTCCCAATTTTCTTTAGATTAACCATGTTGATTGGGACTAGACAAATGGATATATTTCGTTACTTAAAAGAATTAGTTTAACATTATTAATATTATTAATATATACTATGACAAAATGGAAATTGAATCCTTCACTCAAAGATTTAGTTTCCAAAAACTAATAAACGAACAACTTAACTTTAGGAGCTGTTGCACAAAACATTAGCTTTTGCCAAATTGATCGGATGACTAACCGAACAACTATAACGGTATACTGATAGTTTGGTACGTCTGATTGTGCTTTCATCGATCGGATTTTGGATTTGGGATGAAGAACATAATAAGAATAATAATGTTTTTGGCAATTTGAAAAGGGAGGATTGAATTAGAAGTGAATTATGTTTGGATGATGATGATTTGAAGGCGCTTCTATAAATATAGTGTGTTAAAGGAAAATATGGTTGAATGTTTCAAGGAAGGCATAATTGTATATGGGTTCTTTTATATGCTTTGATGGTGAGTCAAGCAAAATTAAAATTTTATATATATAAAAGGAAGTATTCCTGCCAATCAAGTTGAATATGAGGAAATCTTGCCTTCAATTCAAGGAATACTAATCTCTGTTGATTCAGCTTGCAAGTTTAAGAAATGTATGCATTTAGTCTTGAAATTATCAAGAATATGACATATAATAAGAGTCATATATATAATGTTAAAATAAGTAGAAGTAATGAAACGATGACATGAGCTAGGCTATACATATTAGCAAACTTAATGTTCTTTTTCTATCAAATGACTGGAATAAAAAGAATTAGTCGAAACTCGAAAGAGAAATGGGTTAATTTAAGGGTAGGGGCAGCAAATCCTGAAATAACACAAACACGACATAGTAAGAAACATATTTTGGGTTAGTTGACACGGCCCGTTTTATTAAGCATCACAAACCCAACCATGGTCCGCTTAAAAAATTGGTCAAACCAATAACACCATCCATTAAACTGTGGGTTAACCTGGCACCATGCGCATGGTAACATTTCACGGATGTCGTTATTTGTATACTAAAACGGATGTGATATGTCATACCTACTTATTTATATGGACGGTATCTAACTATTAGACTAAAATATAATTTGAAATATGTAACTTATTGATTTGTAACTTCTATGTTAATTATTTATCTTTATTTTGCTTGATCTTGTCCTATTGTTAAGCCTTGATTTTAGTCTTTTCTCTAGTATATGTAACCAAATATTATGATTAAAATATTTAAGTTGTTTTGATAAACTTATTATGGTATTAGAGCCTAAAGTGCTCCGTCGAGCTCTTTCCGATCCCAACTTCCGACAACGGTTTCACCACATACTGAAATTAACTAACAGCTTGTTGCCGCCTCAAATTTCTCTATTTAACTTACTTCCACCATATCACATCTGCGCATGAAACATATGCGCGTGAGAATAAAGAGAAGACCTCGCGCATCCTCAGGATAGGCGCATATCACACATGCACATAATCAACCTCATCCTTATCCAAATCAGGATTAGGGCAACCTTGATTGTGCACGTCAGACAACCTTCCAGAAGGTATCTTTTTAAGGAATAAGAATATGCTGATGTTGACAGCTGACAAATGAAAGGTAGACAACTCAGCATGACACATGTGCTACCACGTGATTACAACCAATGAGAAAGCACCAGGTGTCCCAGAGGACACGTGGCGCAGAGCAATTGGAGGAGGCCAACAAGGCTGAGCCCAATCAGTGGAAACCCTAGCACTATAAATACAGCATCAACTCCACAAGGAGGGAGACTCATTGATTCACATTCAATCATATTCAATTACATTCACTCACAGACAGTTACAGCCAGTAACACACAATCACAGAGTATTCAGCTGTTAAGCCATACTCTCCAGAATTCCTTACTCTCTGATATTATTATCTTCTCCCACAAATACTTATTCTCACACCGGAGGGTTACCCCAGAGAGGACCCCTCTGTCCCTTTCTGAGGGGTAAGTTGACGGTGCGGTTCATTTTGTAGGTGGAAGAACTCAGATCCAAGAGAAACCATCAGTGAAATTGCATAATCACACCCGAGGAAAGTAGATCGTCTACCAGTGAGTCGATCCACGCTTCTTCAGCTCTTATACTAGTTGTTAAAATAGAGGGGGAACAAGAACACCAGTTTCATCACAAGCATTTGACCTTTTTTGTTTTTTCTTTTTTAGATAACTGATAAAAAAACAAATAGACCCTACCTTATACCTAGAAACTTAGGGAACAAAGAAAACTAGAAATTAGGAAGCACAACCAAACTCAAACTCTAAATTATATAAATACTGAAAATAAAAAATTAACCAAAAAAACACTTATTATTACTATTAGTCCTTTCGGTTTAGATCAATCATACCACCATTAATGTCCTTAATATTGTGTCATAGTTGACAAGACTCGATACTTACTGATGCAAGTCCATATTGAATTCAAGCTTTTCTATTATTACTCAAGTGATTCATTAACAACAGATAATACAATTCCATAAAGGATTAGTTGGTTTATATATAAGAAATAAAAATTAAATTGAATAAGACAAATGCAACTTTCATCGAAAACTATTTACAACATGTTGAAATTTACCATACTATGCCATGCATACACACACATATAACCTTTTCAATTTCAATGACAATAATGACCATACCAACAATGCCTGCCTCCTCCCTCATAACCTTCGTCACCTTCATCTCTACTATGAATCCACCACAACAAATTACTCTTAGAGTTCCCATCATCATGTCCACTCAACTTTCTAATCTTTTCAAGAGCAACCTCCTTCTCATAAACCCCTTCCAATGCATACACAAACCCCTTCCACCCTTCACTCGCACCCTCCCTATTCACCGCGGGCAAAGCCCACTCCACAAGCTGCCTCACAAACCGAACATCCGAAAACAAAACCTCGGTGATCGGCAACAACGGCAGCACATGAATACCCAACCTGCATTCCTTCCACTCCCCTGGAGCAAACCACAAGCCACTGTCCCTTTTATTCGCCCACAAAACACCCACCACTCGGTTTTCACGTGTGAAATCTTCACTATACAAACTATCTTCCACTCTTACATGCCACCATGCTTGAGCTGCATGGACCTCCATGGCTAAAAGCAACGAACTCGTCGAAACAAGATGCGTGTCTCCATACGCTAACCCCATCAACGCGGCTGAATAATAAGCGTTCACGGCCTCACTCGTGCTTTCTTGATTCCTTCCATCCGCGAATTCAGTCAAACCACCGGCCCACGAATGCAGCTTCCACAAATCAAAGCATCTTAACCGAGTATACTTGGTGTTTCCGCCTCTACCCAACGTCATGAAATCCGCCATCAACGAGTAAGCTTGAGGCCGATATGTTCTTCCCCAGACCGGGTCTAGTTTGGCTAGAACCGCGATCCCATAAAGAAAGTAACCGATATGGTAATGGTGATCATTGTATATCCCAAACCCGAAATCAGCACCCGAATCTTGACACCCTTGTTTTGTAATTATTCCACCCCATGTTTTATCATACAGAAAACCATTCCCGTTAAAGGTTCCATCTAGCCATGGTTGGATCATATCTTTCAAATACTTCACAACTTTAGGCATTGCATCAACTTGACCGATTTCCTCAGCGATTAATGCTAATCTAGCGGCTCTTGCCACCAACTTTCCATAAAAGTACGATGATGTTGTCGATACTGAAGTCGAATCCAAATCATTGACATCTTTCACAAGAGCATTAACGATTTCCGGGTATGATTCTTCTCTAACTCCTTTGATCGAATGCCACGTAACTGAAACCGGGTCGGTTTTCAAAACCCATGAATCTCCTATAACACCCACGAGTTCGCCGTCGATGCTTTTGTATCTACAGCCATCTAGAATCTTGCTTGAAGAATTATGATCAAGAATACGAAGATGAAGAGGGTTTGCTAGCATTAACAAATCACCCCAGCCTCTCTTTTCCCATTTGTATTCGACGCAAAATGGCGAACTGAACACAGCTTCACCGGATACAGGATAACAAGAACTGAATTGATCAAGAACTGGCTCGAAGTTGGGGTCGGAATTAGGGACTATTGCGATACGAATTATGCCAGAAAATGGTAAAGATGTGATCTTTGACATCTCATGTGTGAGATCAATACTTGAAGATGAATACAACACCCATGTTTGGCCATTGTTGAGATTGAATTTGTATTTGGTTCTTGAAGAATTAGGAGTAAAATCAAGAATAGCATGAATAGTTGAAATGGAGAGTGTGCCACTTTGCATGACTTGACATGTTAAAAATGGGCTGCCTCTAACGAGGTAAAACCTTAGATTTGGAATGTCTAGAGTGACACTTAGATCATTAAATGAAGATATTGTGTGGGCTTGATTCGGGTCGGGGTTGTCCACCGTGGAGATAGTGAGATCCGCGTTAAAGATTTGATATGTGAACGCGGTGGAGGAGAATAAAGTCGGGTAAGACATGGAAAGCGATGATGGAGATGACTTGATCAAATACGGGTGGATGTATTCAGGTTGATCGCCATTTTTGAGGACAAAGTTTTGAAAGAATGAGTTTGTGGGGAGAGGAGATGAGAGGAGTTGAGGGGAGAAGTAACGTGAGGGGTCCGGGAGGACGGTGGATTGGGATTCAGGGAACATGAAAGGGTGGGTCGGGCGGCGGTACATGATGGCGGGTGGTGGTTCTGGTGGTGGAGAAGGGCAAGGTGATGGTGGTTTTATAGAGGGTTTTCTTGGACGTTTTTTGAAGGGTTTGGTGATAATTCTCTCCACTCTTCTCCCAATTTTCTTTAGATTAACCATGTTGATTGGGACTAGACAAATGGATATATTTCGTTACTTAAAAGAATTAGTTTAACATTATTAATATTATTAATATATACTATGACAAAATGGAAATTGAATCCTTCACTCAAAGATTTAGTTTCCAAAAACTAATAAACGAACAACTTAACTTTAGGAGCTGTTGCACAAAACATTAGCTTTTGCCAAATTGATCGGATGACTAACCGAACAACTATAACGGTATACTGATAGTTTGGTACGTCTGATTGTGCTTTCATCGATCGGATTTTGGATTTGGGATGAAGAACATAATAAGAATAATAATGTTTTTGGCAATTTGAAAAGGGAGGATTGAATTAGAAGTGAATTATGTTTGGATGATGATGATTTGAAGGCGCTTCTATAAATATAGTGTGTTAAAGGAAAATATGGTTGAATGTTTCAAGGAAGGCATAATTGTATATGGGTTCTTTTATATGCTTTGATGGTGAGTCAAGCAAAATTAAAATTTTATATATATAAAAGGAAGTATTCCTGCCAATCAAGTTGAATATGAGGAAATCTTGCCTTCAATTCAAGGAATACTAATCTCTGTTGATTCAGCTTGCAAGTTTAAGAAATGTATGCATTTAGTCTTGAAATTATCAAGAATATGACATATAATAAGAGTCATATATATAATGTTAAAATAAGTAGAAGTAATGAAACGATGACATGAGCTAGGCTATACATATTAGCAAACTTAATGTTCTTTTTCTATCAAATGACTGGAATAAAAAGAATTAGTCGAAACTCGAAAGAGAAATGGGTTAATTTAAGGGTAGGGGCAGCAAATCCTGAAATAACACAAACACGACATAGTAAGAAACATATTTTGGGTTAGTTGACACGGCCCGTTTTATTAAGCATCACAAACCCAACCATGGTCCGCTTAAAAAATTGGTCAAACCAATAACACCATCCATTAAACTGTGGGTTAACCTGGCACCATGCGCATGGTAACATTTCACGGATGTCGTTATTTGTATACTAAAACGGATGTGATATGTCATACCTACTTATTTATATGGACGGTATCTAACTATTAGACTAAAATATAATTTGAAATATGTAACTTATTGATTTGTAACTTCTATGTTAATTATTTATCTTTATTTTGCTTGATCTTGTCCTATTGTTAAGCCTTGATTTTAGTCTTTTCTCTAGTATATGTAACCATATATTATGATTAAAATATTTAAGTTGTTTTGATAAACTTATTATGGTATCAGAGCCTAAAGTGCTCCGTCGAGCTCTTTCCGATCCCAACTTCCGACAACGGTTTCACCACATACTGAAATTAACTAACAGCTTGTTGCCGCCTCAAATTTCTCTATTTAACTTACTTCCACCACTAAAATATTTTCCGCCGACGCACTGTTCCGTCGGCCCAATGTTCCCTTCCCCAATATTTTCCGGCGACACACTGTTTCGTCGGCCCACTGTTCCCTTCCACCACTAAAATATTTTCCGGCGACGACTGTTCCATCGACCCACTGTTCCCTTCCACCACTAAAATATTTTCCGGCGACGCACTATTCCGTCAATTTCCTGCGACACACTATTCCGCCACTATTACCCTCTACCACTAAAATATTTTCCGGCGACGCAGTGTTCCGTCGAACCACTGTTCCCTACCACCTCTAAAATACTCCGATCGACGCACTGTTCCGGCGACCCACTGTTCCCCTCCACCAATAAAATATTTTTCGGCGACGTCCTACTCCGTCGACCCATTGTTGTCTCCATAACTAAAATATATTCTGGCGATGCGCTATTCCGTCGACCCACTGTTTTCTCCACAACTAAAATATATTCCGGCGATGCACTGTTTCGTCGGCCTACTGTTCCATCCACCACTAAAGTCCTTCCAAAGACCCACACGCGACGCTGCCGAAGGCTTTTTTAACAAGATATGTCTTCTCTCACGATCGTCCATCTTGCGGGGGCATATTAGACTAGAATATAATTTGAAATATGTAACTTATTGATTGTAACTTCTATATTAATTATTTGTCTTTATTTTGCTTGATCTTGTCTTATTGTTAAGCCTTGATCTTAGTGTTTTCTCTAGTATGTGTAACCATATATTATAAATAAAATATTTAAGTTGTTTTGATAAACTTATTACTAACCACGTCCACACATCAACATCATGGCAAATGTGGACAATGAATTTGCATTGAAAGATATGGTTCCATTGAGTTATTTTCTCGGTATCGCGGTTACTTGGCGAGGTAATGAAATGTTCTTATCGCAACAAGCATGCGTCCATGGCATAATTCACCAGGCCGACATGGCCTCTTGTCAGACCCCCCCTACACCTGTCGAGACCAAACTCAAAATAAGCGTTGAAGATAGGGCTTCGTTTAATGATCTCACTCTCTATCGTAGTCTGTCCGAGGCACTAAAATATTTGACGTTTACCTGCCCCGACATATCATAAGTCGTTCAAGTGTTCAACAGACATGTACGCATATGCATGCCCCCAATTTCACTCATTGGGATGCTCACCGCATCATCCGATATATACTTGCTTCTTCATCTTACGCACTCACCCTTGGACCGCTTCAATCTTTAACCCTTCAAGCCTATTGGGCGGATTGTCCAGACACTCGTTGTTCCACCCCGGGTTACTATGCATACCTTGGAGACAACCTCCTTTCTTGGTCGTCTAAACGTTAGTCCACCATTTCCCCCTCTAGTGCTGATGTTGAATACCAAGGCATAGCCAACGTTGTAGCCGAAATTTGTTGGCTCCGAAATCTATTGCTTGACTTAGTAGTCCGTTGTCACATGCCACTCTCATATATTGTGATAATATAAACACAATCTATTTATCAGGTAATCCGGTCTGGCATCAACGCATAAAACACATCGAACTGAACATTCATTTCGTTGTGAGCAGATACAACGGGGCAACGTTCGATATTTACATGTACCCTCTCGATACCGGATACCTGACATCTTTACCAAATGCTTCCCACAGATATTATTTGATTACCTTCGGTCCAGTCTCAGCATCCAGGCTTCTCCTTCTTCCATTACGAGGGTTTAATAGAATCTATATATTTAGGAAGATATCATGTTTATTTAAAACGATATGCTATCTCTAAAATAGAAGATTTGATTGTAACTATTTATATGGGAAAAGATTAATGTAATAGGCAAACAATTATCACATTCCTTCATTAATTACTCTTCAACTCTTTACCAATTTTATTTTAGTTCTAGAGGCCCATTACACGACTGTTCTCATTCGATTATTCTAATCTCGGGCTAAATATATAAAACCAAGGTTTTTTAATTGGGAATGAGTGAGAAATATAAAGAAAACAATTAAAATAACAAAAAATTACAAAAAAGTTTCATATGAGTCGGAGTGATTAATTAATTAAGTTGTTTCTAAGTCACAAGGTATTACTCATATTCGTAAATGAACATAAAACGTGTCAATCTGAAACACGACACGAATTTTAAACGTGTTTGGCACACCACGACACAAATAAATACATGGGTCGGGTTAGGGTTTATCAGATCTGATGTTATCAATAGCAATGCACAGTTAATCTTCACTTTTCCTCACAAAACTTCAGTCCCGTGGTCTTCAGTGAGCTTACTCAAGCTCTGATACCACTTGTCAGGACTGTCTATCGGGTGCAACCTTATCAAAGGTTTGACAAGAACACAGCAACTTAATTACTCAACGACCGATTGAGTATCCCGGTGGAATCAGGATATTCAATGATTGAGAATGAAAGCTTGTGGAGAATTATCAAACACAAAACAATAAATGATAATCGGTAAAGACTATTTCAACGACAAAGATTCACTATATTAAATGATACGTCAATGATACAGTGAATGGAATGTCTAGGGTTTTGTGTGACGGCGGCTTTTGATATTCGTCTGCAAAGATTGTCAGTATGCGTGCCAAAAAAAACCGTACCTAGTCGTACCCTAGGATGTCTATATATAGACCCTAACATTCCATGTATACGTCCTATACATTACATAATGAAAGATAAATCTAATACAAGTGTTTCAGACCACGAGCAAGGTATATACTTTTCTCGAGCAAGCTTCCTATACAAGGTGTGCTCGGAGAGTGTCCTCGAGCATACTTTACTTAGAATATATGCTCTTTCGGAGAATACATATTCTCTTCGAGTAAGCTTCATTCCTCTTGACTTGTTCAAACTTTGCTCGAATAAGTCCATCGAGCAAGCTCATTCTTCTTGATGTCTTCAGCTTTTCTTATTCAGCAATCTTTATCATGCTCGGATGTAAATCTTGCTCGGTAACTGAACTGTGCTCGAAGTCTTTGCTTTGATTCACGTGACATCCTCTTATTGCATCCATGCTCGTCCCCATGTGCTCGATCATCCTGTGCTCGTAACACTTGGCTGGAACTTGTATGATCAAGCTGTTTGCTCGATTGGCAATCCATGCTCAATAGAAGAATACACTTGCTCGTTGAAGTGTAGCTTGCTCGAAGCCTTCAACACTTAGAAGAATCAACCATTTAAGATTCAGAACCTTGCTCGAAGTAGTAAAAACCATGCTCGATCGTCTGGGCTTGCTCGTATTCCATACTTAGCCGTTTCTGAGGAGGTTGAGAAGATTCCAATCTTCCTTATTAAGAAATCCGACCCAACATGTCGCTTCTGTTCTGACTGAACGAGGCTAGCAGCGACTGTTGGTCATTTGATTTTTACTAAACAGGGCGTTCAGGGACTCGTGGGATTATCAAGGAGGTGAGTCCTTTATTATAGACTTCTTTTACTCTTTGTGAGTTCTATTTATTTGTTTGGGGTTTCTTTTGTTCATTTGAAAAATGTCGCTTTTGTTTTCACTGGACGGGGCTATCATTAGCCAATGCACCAATCATTTAAACCGACGCAGGTGTCCACAATCACAGCTTGTACGAACGATTGTGAAGATGGAACTAAAGAAGCAAGACAATAGTGATAACAAAAACAAGATACCTATCAACGCATTGTCTGATCTTATGAAACAGTTTGAGCCAAGAACTATAAAGAACAGCATAAAAAGCTCTTTTTCTATTAGGCAGTCCTTGGGCCACACCTCGTCGTCGCTACGAGGTTGGGTGGTGGTGGTTGAGGGGGGATGGCTTCATATGAGTTAGCGACGTGCGAGATACTTTCTTGTGTTGGGTTTGTAGGCCTTGTTTGGTTATGGTTTATTATTTGAAATCTAACGAAGAGAGTGATGGATGCGGGTTTGTTCTAGAGGAGGCCGAAGCCCCTCATTTTGAGAGACAGTAAAATTTGTCGAACTCGATTTTCTTATAAAATTTACATCGAAATGTGGGTGACTGTTTTAATTCATAGAGTTAACTGTCATATTAGTACTTGTGGTTTGTCCAATTACGCAGCTTTAGTACAGTTTTTGAATTTATTGCAAATGACTACCTCACTCTTTTAAAACCTTGCAATTTTAGTAGCTTTTTCTAATCACGTCTAGTTTGTCTGCTAAGTCAGGGGCAAATTAGTAATTTCGATTATTTTATTAATTTCCTCTTTTGAGCCAATTGACATTTTCATACATATGGTTTGTTTAATTATGCAACTTTAGTATCATTTTTTGAATTTATTGCAACTGGATACTTTGATTAGTTTTAGATAGATAGGCAAATCAAGAAAGATATTACATATTATATATTACAATTAAAAGGTAACTAAAATACATGATAGAAGATGTAAACAACCATGAAATGTATAAGATATTTTTTAGCATTTTGTTCTTGATTGCTAGTTTACTTCTAGTAGCTTAAGATCCGAGTTCATCTTAGCCATTTTTCTTGTATTTTTTTATGTGCATTGATTTTTTTTCCAAAAGTTCGGTTATGATAATAGTTGCACTATAACACATCGATTACGATCACACAACTTCGCACTTCTTAGTATAACATCAATTGAACTTGTAGATGAATGACGGTTGACGAATCACATGGGCAAAACACCGTATCGTAATTCATTGAACTTGCAGATGAACAATGCTTATGGATTGAAGGATCAATGAGCACGCGAGGTGGGGGGATCTGTTCATTTAGGGTTAGAGATGATCTTTTAATTATAATATGTAATGTCTCTCTTGGTTTGCCTATCTATCAAAAACTAATCAAAGTATTCAGTTCAATAAATTCAAAAAAAGTACTAAAGTTGCGTAATTGAACAAACCATATGTATGAAACTGTTACTTTGCTCAAAAGAGATAATAAATCAAAAAATTGAAATTACTAATTTCTCCTGATTTAACGGACAAAATAGACGGGGTTAGAAAAAAAATACTAAAATTGCAAGTTTTAGAAAAGTGAGGTAGCCATTTGCAATAAATTCAAAAGCGGTACTAAAGTTGCGTAATTGGACTACTAAATGACACTTAACTCTATATCATATTAACAACTTTTGTTGATTCACATATTGTATTTTGTATTTAGACAACAATGTAGTAACCATCCTGAAGTTGGTAAGGTTGAAAAGGAAGACGGTACGTTGCAAGAAAAAAGAAAGACACAATTACGAAGTCAGTATATGACGTTTCCCTAAAATAACAAGATTAGGTTCTAAGGTTCAAAAGTTGCAGATATGGGTATTAAGGTTTTAAATCTATAACAGTGTTAGGTACTAATTTTAACTTGCGTTAAAAGTTAACGGAATTTGCGTCAACTTGTCGTCGTAACTCTCGGGTTTACCAATGTTTAGGTTTCAACGCTCGGATTTTAACAACGCCCGATTTTTACCGACCGAATAAACGTCGTTTTAAATATTTTAATCTTTTTTATGTTAATTCAACACATTTATTTTTTGGGTTTTATTAAGGTACCTTTACTAACGTAACCAATACCCACCAAATACGCGTCAACTCGCTGCTGCAACACAATGTCTGGTTTTACCAGCCAGATAAATATTGTTTTAAATATGGTATCTTTAAAGATAATACACTATGCGAGCGTTGCTATTTTTTAAGTATGTTAATTTGATAAATTTATGTTTTAGGTTTATTTCAAATACCTTAATGAACATAGTCATATAGACAGAATTCATATTGACTAACAACCGCAACGCCTGAGTTTTACCTACGAATTCGTCACGTAACGCACTGTTAAATCACTAGTTGCCATACCAATTAGAATGTGAAATTCCAAAATATTCCTAAACACAAATATACCAAATAATCTAGTGAGAATGTGTAATGATAATAACGCCCTAAGCCTTTTTGGACTTTCTGTTAACATTTAACGTAAGTTAAAGTTAGTACTTAACATTGTTACAAAATTAAAGCCTTAGTACCTAAATCTGTGACTTTTAAAACTTAGTGCACAATCTTGTTACTTTAGGTAAATGTCAGGGACCAACAACGTATTATTTTAAAAATTACCATATTTAAAACAATATTTATTCGACTGGTAAAACCGGACATTTTGTTGCAACAACGAGTTGACGCGTATTCGTGGTATCGGTTACGTTAGTAAAGGTACCTTAATAAAACCCAAAATATAAGTTTGTTGAAATAGCATATAAAAAGATACTAAAAAATTAAATATTTAAAATGATGTTTATTTGGTCGATAAAAACCAGCGTTGTTAAAATCTGAGCGTTGAAGCCTAAACATTGGTAAACCCGAGCGTTACAACGACGAGTTGACGCAAATTCCGTTAACTTTTGAGGGAACTTAAAGTTAGTACCTAACATTGTTACAAAATTGAAACTTTAGTACCCATACATGCAATTTTTAAACCTTAATACTCAATCTAGTAACTTTAGAGAACGTCCGGGACTAACTTCGCAATTGTGTCGAAAAGAAATAAAAGCCATTTTGGTGTAAGGAAAAAAAAGTAATAGAAAAAGAACAAACAAATATACAAGAAGAATAATACGAAAAGGAGCGGTCGGAAGGAAGATCACAGCATGGAGTTAGGCTATAATCCGTAAGGACGCAAGGTATAAACAAGGTTTTGGTGCAAGATTACAAAAATGCTCGTATTTTTAACATCCTGGGTAACAAAAATTAAACAAGGGGATGCAAACTGATCTCGTTCATAAACCACATGGGCATTATTATTTCGCATTTAACTAATTGCAACTGGGCATCTTTTTTTCACTAACAAGATTTCAAGCATATTTCACTCTTGATTTGAGTATTCGAGTTGTTCTGTGTTATCAAGAACTTCTATCTTTGATTGTTGTCTTTACGATTAATATCACACAGCCCGCTTTCACCTACCATTAATATCGTTTACGGGTTGTCTCGTCTCGGTCATGTCGTTCCTTGCCTACCAAAGATCTTTCCCTTGAATATACAATTTGATACATTTCATCCATTGTTTATAGTTGCCCTGATTATACTTTTTGATTCCTTTTACAACTTCTGATTCTGTAATCATTTCGCATACTCTAATCTTTCATCGGTTCTTTGTTGCGATCTTTAATCACCATGTTGAAAACTACAAAGAACATGAGCCTATTTTCGTTAGGCTCTTGAAGAGGTATGTACCCGCCTCAACACCAAGCGAGGCGGGTCAACCCACAAGATATAGACAACAGGCTTGAAATCAAGACATTACGAAGGCACAAAGCCAAAACCTATGCGCATGGCGCATATCACATATGCTCAGGCATCATATGCCCAGGCATCACACATGCTCAGGCACCATATGCCCAGGCACCACATATGCTCGCGCATCACATACGCTCACGCATATCACATACGCGCGTGGCGCATATCGCATGCTCGTGCATATCACATCTGCGCATGAAACATCTGCGCGTGAGAATAAAGAGAAGACCTCGCGCATCCTCAGGATAGGCGCATATCACACATGCACATAATCAACCTCATCCTTATCCAAATCAGGATTAGGGCAACCTTGATTGTGCACGTCAGACAACCTTCCAGAAGGTATCTTTTTAAGGAATAAGAATATGCTAATGTTGACAGCTGCCAAATGAAAGGTAGACAACTCAGCATGACACATGTGCTACCACGTGATTACAACCAATGAGAAAGCACCAGGTGTCCCAGAGGACACGTGGCGCAGAGCAATTGGAGGAGGCCAACAAGGCTGAGCCCAATCAGTGGAAACCCTAGCACTATAAATACAGCATCAACTCCACAAGGAGGGAGACTCATTGATTCACATTCATTCACATTCAATCATATTCAATTACATTCACTCACAGACAGTTACAGCCAGTAACACACAATCACAGAGTATTCAGCTGTTAAGCCATACTCTCCAGAATTCCTTACTCTCTGATATTATTATCTTCTCCCACAAATACTTATTCTCACACCGGAGGGTTACCCCAGAGAGGACCCATCTGTCCCTTTCTGAGGGGTAAGTTGACGGTGCTGTTCATTTTGTAGGTGGAAGAACCCAGATCCAAGAGAAACCATCAGTGAAATTGCATAATCACACCCGAGGAAAGTAGATCGTCTACCAGTGAGTCGATCCACGCTTCTTCAGCTCTTATACTAGTTGTTAAAATAGAGGGGGAACAAGAACACCAGTTTCATCACAAGCATTTGACCTTTTTTGTTTTTTCTTTTTTAGATAACTGATAAAAAAACAAATAGACCCTACCTTATACCTAGAAACTTAGGGAACAAAGAAAACTAGAAATTAGGAAGCACAACCAAACTCAAACTCTAAATTATATAAATACTGAAAATAAAAAATTAACAAAAAAAACACTTATTATTACTATTAGTCCTTTCGGTTTAGATCAATCATACCTCCATTAATGTCCTTAATATTGTGTCATAGTTGACAAGACTAGATACTTACTGATGCAAGTCCATATTGAATTCAAGCTTTTCTATTATTACTCAAGTGATTCATTAACAACAGATAATACAATTCCATAAAGGATTAGTTGGTTTATATATAAGAAATAAAAATTAAATTGAATAAGACAAATGCAACTTTCATCGAAAACTATTTACAACATGTTGAAATATACCATACTATGCCATGCATACACACACATATAACCTTTTCAATTTCAATGACAATAATGACCATACCAACAATGCCTGCCTCCTCCCTCATAACCTTCGTCACCTTCATCTCTACTATGAATCCACCACAACAAATTACTCATAGAGTTCCCATCATCATGTCCACTCAACTTTCTAATCTTTTCAAGAGCAACCTCCTTCTCATAAACCCCTTCCAATGCATACACAAACCCCTTCCACCCTTCACTCGCACCCTCCCTATTCACCGCGGGCAAAGCCCACTCCACAAGCTGCCTCACAAACCGAACATCCGAAAACAAAACCTCGGTGATCGGCAACAACGGCAGCACATGAATACCCAACCTGCATTCCTTCCACTCCCCTGGAGCAAACCACAAGCCACTGTCCCTTTTATTCGCCCACAAAACACCCACCACTCGGTTTTCACGTGTGAAATCTTCACTATACAAACTATCTTCCACTCTTACATGCCACCATGCTTGAGCTGCATGGACCTCCATGGCTAAAAGCAACGAACTCGTCGAAACAAGATGCGTGTCTCCATACGCTAACCCCATCAACGCGGCTGAATAATAAGCGTTCACGGCCTCACTCGTGCTTTCTTGATTCCTTCCATCCGCGAATTCAGTCAAACCACCGGCCCACGAATGCAGCTTCCACAAATCAAAGCATCTTAACCGAGTATACTTGGTGTTTCCGCCTCTACCCAACGTCATGAAATCCGCCATCAACGAGTAAGCTTGAGGCCGATATGTTCTTCCCCAGACCGGGTCTAGTTTGGCTAGAACCGCGATCCCATAAAGAAAGTAACCGATATGGTAATGGTGATCATTGTATATCCCAAACCCGAAATCAGCACCCGAATCTTGACACCCTTGTTTTGTAATTATTCCACCCCATGTTTTATCATACAGAAAACCATTCCCGTTAAAGGTTCCATCTAGCCATGGTTGGATCATATCTTTCAAATACTTCACAACTTTAGGCATTGCATCAACTTGACCGATTTCCTCAGCGATTAATGCTAATCTAGCGGCTCTTGCCACCAACTTTCCATAAAAGTACGATGATGTTGTCGATACTGAAGTCGAATCCAAATCATTGACATCTTTCACAAGAGCATTAACGATTTCCGGGTATGATTCTTCTCTAACTCCTTTGATCGAATGCCACGTAACTGAAACCGGGTCGGTTTTCAAAACCCATGAATCTCCTATAACACCCACGAGTTCGCCGTCGATGCTTTTGTATCTACAGCCATCTAGAATCTTGCTTGAAGAATTATGATCAAGAATACGAAGATGAAGAGGGTTTGCTAGCATTAACAAATCACCCCAGCCTCTCTTTTCCCATTTGTATTCGACGCAAAATGGCGAACTGAACACAGCTTCACCGGATACAGGATAACAAGAACTGAATTGATCAAGAACTGGCTCGAAGTTGGGGTCGGAATTAGGGACTATTGCGATACGAATTATGCCAGAAAATGGTAAAGATGTGATCTTTGACATCTCATGTGTGAGATCAATACTTGAAGATGAATACAACACCCATGTTTGGCCATTGTTGAGATTGAATTTGTATTTGGTTCTTGAAGAATTAGGAGTAAAATCAAGAATAGCATGAATAGTTGAAATGGAGAGTGTGCCACTTTGCATGACTTGACATGTTAAAAATGGGCTGCCTCTAACGAGGTAAAACCTTAGATTTGGAATGTCTAGAGTGACACTTAGATCATTAAATGAAGATATTGTGTGGGCTTGATTCGGGTCGGGGTTGTCCACCGTGGAGATAGTGAGATCCGCGTTAAAGATTTGATATGTGAACGCGGTGGAGGAGAATAAAGTCGGGTAAGACATGGAAAGCGATGATGGAGATGACTTGATCAAATACGGGTGGATGTATTCAGGTTGATCGCCATTTTTGAGGACAAAGTTTTGAAAGAATGAGTTTGTGGGGAGAGGAGATGAGAGGAGTTGAGGGGAGAAGTAACGTGAGGGGTCCGGGAGGACGGTGGATTGGGATTCAGGGAACATGAAAGGGTGGGTCGGGCGGCGGTACATGATGGCGGGTGGTGGTTCTGGTGGTGGAGAAGGGCAAGGTGATGGTGGTTTTATAGAGGGTTTTCTTGGACGTTTTTTGAAGGGTTTGGTGATAATTCTCTCCACTCTTCTCCCAATTTTCTTTAGATTAACCATGTTGATTGGGACTAGACAAATGGATATATTTCGTTACTTAAAAGAATTAGTTTAACATTATTAATATTATTAATATATACTATGACAAAATGGAAATTGAATCCTTCACTCAAAGATTTAGTTTCCAAAAACTAATAAACGAACAACTTAACTTTAGGAGCTGTTGCACAAAACATTAGCTTTTGCCAAATTGATCGGATGACTAACCGAACAACTATAACGGTATACTGATAGTTTGGTACGTCTGATTGTGCTTTCATCGATCGGATTTTGGATTTGGGATGAAGAACATAATAAGAATAATAATGTTTTTGGCAATTTGAAAAGGGAGGATTGAATTAGAAGTGAATTATGTTTGGATGATGATGATTTGAAGGCGCTTCTATAAATATAGTGTGTTAAAGGAAAATATGGTTGAATGTTTCAAGGAAGGCATAATTGTATATGGGTTCTTTTATATGCTTTGATGGTGAGTCAAGCAAAATTAAAATTTTATATATATAAAAGGAAGTATTCCTGCCAATCAAGTTGAATATGAGGAAATCTTGCCTTCAATTCAAGGAATACTAATCTCTGTTGATTCAGCTTGCAAGTTTAAGAAATGTATGCATTTAGTCTTGAAATTATCAAGAATATGACATATAATAAGAGTCATATATATAATGTTAAAATAAGTAGAAGTAATGAAACGATGACATGAGCTAGGCTATACATATTAGCAAACTTAATGTTCTTTTTCTATCAAATGACTGGAATAAAAAGAATTAGTCGAAACTCGAAAGAGAAATGGGTTAATTTAAGGGTAGGGGCAGCAAATCCTGAAATAACACAAACACGACATAGTAAGAAACATATTTTGGGTTAGTTGACACGGCCCGTTTTATTAAGCATCACAAACCCAACCATGGTCCGCTTAAAAAATTGGTCAAACCAATAACACCATCCATTAAACTGTGGGTTAACCTGGCACCATGCGCATGGTAACATTTCACGGATGTCGTTATTTGTATACTAAAACGGATGTGATATGTCATACCTACTTATTTATATGGACGGTATCTAACTATTAGACTAAAATATAATTTGAAATATGTAACTTATTGATTTGTAACTTCTATGTTAATTATTTATCTTTATTTTGCTTGATCTTGTCCTATTGTTAAGCCTTGATTTTAGTCTTTTCTCTAGTATATGTAACCAAATATTATGATTAAAATATTTAAGTTGTTTTGATAAACTTATTATGGTATTAGAGCCTAAAGTGCTCCGTCGAGCTCTTTCCGATCCCAACTTCCGACAACGGTTTCACCACATACTGAAATTAACTAACAGCTTGTTGCCGCCTCAAATTTCTCTATTTAACTTACTTCCACCATATCACATCTGCGCATGAAACATATGCGCGTGAGAATAAAGAGAAGACCTCGCGCATCCTCAGGATAGGCGCATATCACACATGCACATAATCAACCTCATCCTTATCCAAATCAGGATTAGGGCAACCTTGATTGTGCACGTCAGACAACCTTCCAGAAGGTATCTTTTTAAGGAATAAGAATATGCTGATGTTGACAGCTGACAAATGAAAGGTAGACAACTCAGCATGACACATGTGCTACCACGTGATTACAACCAATGAGAAAGCACCAGGTGTCCCAGAGGACACGTGGCGCAGAGCAATTGGAGGAGGCCAACAAGGCTGAGCCCAATCAGTGGAAACCCTAGCACTATAAATACAGCATCAACTCCACAAGGAGGGAGACTCATTGATTCACATTCAATCATATTCAATTACATTCACTCACAGACAGTTACAGCCAGTAACACACAATCACAGAGTATTCAGCTGTTAAGCCATACTCTCCAGAATTCCTTACTCTCTGATATTATTATCTTCTCCCACAAATACTTATTCTCACACCGGAGGGTTACCCCAGAGAGGACCCCTCTGTCCCTTTCTGAGGGGTAAGTTGACGGTGCGGTTCATTTTGTAGGTGGAAGAACTCAGATCCAAGAGAAACCATCAGTGAAATTGCATAATCACACCCGAGGAAAGTAGATCGTCTACCAGTGAGTCGATCCACGCTTCTTCAGCTCTTATACTAGTTGTTAAAATAGAGGGGGAACAAGAACACCAGTTTCATCACAAGCATTTGACCTTTTTTGTTTTTTCTTTTTTAGATAACTGATAAAAAAACAAATAGACCCTACCTTATACCTAGAAACTTAGGGAACAAAGAAAACTAGAAATTAGGAAGCACAACCAAACTCAAACTCTAAATTATATAAATACTGAAAATAAAAAATTAACCAAAAAAACACTTATTATTACTATTAGTCCTTTCGGTTTAGATCAATCATACCACCATTAATGTCCTTAATATTGTGTCATAGTTGACAAGACTCGATACTTACTGATGCAAGTCCATATTGAATTCAAGCTTTTCTATTATTACTCAAGTGATTCATTAACAACAGATAATACAATTCCATAAAGGATTAGTTGGTTTATATATAAGAAATAAAAATTAAATTGAATAAGACAAATGCAACTTTCATCGAAAACTATTTACAACATGTTGAAATTTACCATACTATGCCATGCATACACACACATATAACCTTTTCAATTTCAATGACAATAATGACCATACCAACAATGCCTGCCTCCTCCCTCATAACCTTCGTCACCTTCATCTCTACTATGAATCCACCACAACAAATTACTCATAGAGTTCCCATCATCATGTCCACTCAACTTTCTAATCTTTTCAAGAGCAACCTCCTTCTCATAAACCCCTTCCAATGCATACACAAACCCCTTCCACCCTTCACTCGCACCCTCCCTATTCACCGCGGGCAAAGCCCACTCCACAAGCTGCCTCACAAACCGAACATCCGAAAACAAAACCTCGGTGATCGGCAACAACGGCAGCACATGAATACCCAACCTGCATTCCTTCCACTCCCCTGGAGCAAACCACAAGCCACTGTCCCTTTTATTCGCCCACAAAACACCCACCACTCGGTTTTCACGTGTGAAATCTTCACTATACAAACTATCTTCCACTCTTACATGCCACCATGCTTGAGCTGCATGGACCTCCATGGCTAAAAGCAACGAACTCGTCGAAACAAGATGCGTGTCTCCATACGCTAACCCCATCAACGCGGCTGAATAATAAGCGTTCACGGCCTCACTCGTGCTTTCTTGATTCCTTCCATCCGCGAATTCAGTCAAACCACCGGCCCACGAATGCAGCTTCCACAAATCAAAGCATCTTAACCGAGTATACTTGGTGTTTCCGCCTCTACCCAACGTCATGAAATCCGCCATCAACGAGTAAGCTTGAGGCCGATATGTTCTTCCCCAGACCGGGTCTAGTTTGGCTAGAACCGCGATCCCATAAAGAAAGTAACCGATATGGTAATGGTGATCATTGTATATCCCAAACCCGAAATCAGCACCCGAATCTTGACACCCTTGTTTTGTAATTATTCCACCCCATGTTTTATCATACAGAAAACCATTCCCGTTAAAGGTTCCATCTAGCCATGGTTGGATCATATCTTTCAAATACTTCACAACTTTAGGCATTGCATCAACTTGACCGATTTCCTCAGCGATTAATGCTAATCTAGCGGCTCTTGCCACCAACTTTCCATAAAAGTACGATGATGTTGTCGATACTGAAGTCGAATCCAAATCATTGACATCTTTCACAAGAGCATTAACGATTTCCGGGTATGATTCTTCTCTAACTCCTTTGATCGAATGCCACGTAACTGAAACCGGGTCGGTTTTCAAAACCCATGAATCTCCTATAACACCCACGAGTTCGCCGTCGATGCTTTTGTATCTACAGCCATCTAGAATCTTGCTTGAAGAATTATGATCAAGAATACGAAGATGAAGAGGGTTTGCTAGCATTAACAAATCACCCCAGCCTCTCTTTTCCCATTTGTATTCGACGCAAAATGGCGAACTGAACACAGCTTCACCGGATACAGGATAACAAGAACTGAATTGATCAAGAACTGGCTCGAAGTTGGGGTCGGAATTAGGGACTATTGCGATACGAATTATGCCAGAAAATGGTAAAGATGTGATCTTTGACATCTCATGTGTGAGATCAATACTTGAAGATGAATACAACACCCATGTTTGGCCATTGTTGAGATTGAATTTGTATTTGGTTCTTGAAGAATTAGGAGTAAAATCAAGAATAGCATGAATAGTTGAAATGGAGAGTGTGCCACTTTGCATGACTTGACATGTTAAAAATGGGCTGCCTCTAACGAGGTAAAACCTTAGATTTGGAATGTCTAGAGTGACACTTAGATCATTAAATGAAGATATTGTGTGGGCTTGATTCGGGTCGGGGTTGTCCACCGTGGAGATAGTGAGATCCGCGTTAAAGATTTGATATGTGAACGCGGTGGAGGAGAATAAAGTCGGGTAAGACATGGAAAGCGATGATGGAGATGACTTGATCAAATACGGGTGGATGTATTCAGGTTGATCGCCATTTTTGAGGACAAAGTTTTGAAAGAATGAGTTTGTGGGGAGAGGAGATGAGAGGAGTTGAGGGGAGAAGTAACGTGAGGGGTCCGGGAGGACGGTGGATTGGGATTCAGGGAACATGAAAGGGTGGGTCGGGCGGCGGTACATGATGGCGGGTGGTGGTTCTGGTGGTGGAGAAGGGCAAGGTGATGGTGGTTTTATAGAGGGTTTTCTTGGACGTTTTTTGAAGGGTTTGGTGATAATTCTCTCCACTCTTCTCCCAATTTTCTTTAGATTAACCATGTTGATTGGGACTAGACAAATGGATATATTTCGTTACTTAAAAGAATTAGTTTAACATTATTAATATTATTAATATATACTATGACAAAATGGAAATTGAATCCTTCACTCAAAGATTTAGTTTCCAAAAACTAATAAACGAACAACTTAACTTTAGGAGCTGTTGCACAAAACATTAGCTTTTGCCAAATTGATCGGATGACTAACCGAACAACTATAACGGTATACTGATAGTTTGGTACGTCTGATTGTGCTTTCATCGATCGGATTTTGGATTTGGGATGAAGAACATAATAAGAATAATAATGTTTTTGGCAATTTGAAAAGGGAGGATTGAATTAGAAGTGAATTATGTTTGGATGATGATGATTTGAAGGCGCTTCTATAAATATAGTGTGTTAAAGGAAAATATGGTTGAATGTTTCAAGGAAGGCATAATTGTATATGGGTTCTTTTATATGCTTTGATGGTGAGTCAAGCAAAATTAAAATTTTATATATATAAAAGGAAGTATTCCTGCCAATCAAGTTGAATATGAGGAAATCTTGCCTTCAATTCAAGGAATACTAATCTCTGTTGATTCAGCTTGCAAGTTTAAGAAATGTATGCATTTAGTCTTGAAATTATCAAGAATATGACATATAATAAGAGTCATATATATAATGTTAAAATAAGTAGAAGTAATGAAACGATGACATGAGCTAGGCTATACATATTAGCAAACTTAATGTTCTTTTTCTATCAAATGACTGGAATAAAAAGAATTAGTCGAAACTCGAAAGAGAAATGGGTTAATTTAAGGGTAGGGGCAGCAAATCCTGAAATAACACAAACACGACATAGTAAGAAACATATTTTGGGTTAGTTGACACGGCCCGTTTTATTAAGCATCACAAACCCAACCATGGTCCGCTTAAAAAATTGGTCAAACCAATAACACCATCCATTAAACTGTGGGTTAACCTGGCACCATGCGCATGGTAACATTTCACGGATGTCGTTATTTGTATACTAAAACGGATGTGATATGTCATACCTACTTATTTATATGGACGGTATCTAACTATTAGACTAAAATATAATTTGAAATATGTAACTTATTGATTTGTAACTTCTATGTTAATTATTTATCTTTATTTTGCTTGATCTTGTCCTATTGTTAAGCCTTGATTTTAGTCTTTTCTCTAGTATATGTAACCAAATATTATGATTAAAATATTTAAGTTGTTTTGATAAACTTATTATGGTATTAGAGCCTAAAGTGCTCCGTCGAGCTCTTTCCGATCCCAACTTCCGACAACGGTTTCACCACATACTGAAATTAACTAACAGCTTGTTGCCGCCTCAAATTTCTCTATTTAACTTACTTCCACCATATCACATCTGCGCATGAAACATATGCGCGTGAGAATAAAGAGAAGACCTCGCGCATCCTCAGGATAGGCGCATATCACACATGCACATAATCAACCTCATCCTTATCCAAATCAGGATTAGGGCAACCTTGATTGTGCACGTCAGACAACCTTCCAGAAGGTATCTTTTTAAGGAATAAGAATATGCTGATGTTGACAGCTGACAAATGAAAGGTAGACAACTCAGCATGACACATGTGCTACCACGTGATTACAACCAATGAGAAAGCACCAGGTGTCCCAGAGGACACGTGGCGCAGAGCAATTGGAGGAGGCCAACAAGGCTGAGCCCAATCAGTGGAAACCCTAGCACTATAAATACAGCATCAACTCCACAAGGAGGGAGACTCATTGATTCACATTCAATCATATTCAATTACATTCACTCACAGACAGTTACAGCCAGTAACACACAATCACAGAGTATTCAGCTGTTAAGCCATACTCTCCAGAATTCCTTACTCTCTGATATTATTATCTTCTCCCACAAATACTTATTCTCACACCGGAGGGTTACCCCAGAGAGGACCCCTCTGTCCCTTTCTGAGGGGTAAGTTGACGGTGCGGTTCATTTTGTAGGTGGAAGAACTCAGATCCAAGAGAAACCATCAGTGAAATTGCATAATCACACCCGAGGAAAGTAGATCGTCTACCAGTGAGTCGATCCACGCTTCTTCAGCTCTTATACTAGTTGTTAAAATAGAGGGGGAACAAGAACACCAGTTTCATCACAAGCATTTGACCTTTTTTGTTTTTTCTTTTTTAGATAACTGATAAAAAAACAAATAGACCCTACCTTATACCTAGAAACTTAGGGAACAAAGAAAACTAGAAATTAGGAAGCACAACCAAACTCAAACTCTAAATTATATAAATACTGAAAATAAAAAATTAACCAAAAAAACACTTATTATTACTATTAGTCCTTTCGGTTTAGATCAATCATACCACCATTAATGTCCTTAATATTGTGTCATAGTTGACAAGACTCGATACTTACTGATGCAAGTCCATATTGAATTCAAGCTTTTCTATTATTACTCAAGTGATTCATTAACAACAGATAATACAATTCCATAAAGGATTAGTTGGTTTATATATAAGAAATAAAAATTAAATTGAATAAGACAAATGCAACTTTCATCGAAAACTATTTACAACATGTTGAAATTTACCATACTATGCCATGCATACACACACATATAACCTTTTCAATTTCAATGACAATAATGACCATACCAACAATGCCTGCCTCCTCCCTCATAACCTTCGTCACCTTCATCTCTACTATGAATCCACCACAACAAATTACTCATAGAGTTCCCATCATCATGTCCACTCAACTTTCTAATCTTTTCAAGAGCAACCTCCTTCTCATAAACCCCTTCCAATGCATACACAAACCCCTTCCACCCTTCACTCGCACCCTCCCTATTCACCGCGGGCAAAGCCCACTCCACAAGCTGCCTCACAAACCGAACATCCGAAAACAAAACCTCGGTGATCGGCAACAACGGCAGCACATGAATACCCAACCTGCATTCCTTCCACTCCCCTGGAGCAAACCACAAGCCACTGTCCCTTTTATTCGCCCACAAAACACCCACCACTCGGTTTTCACGTGTGAAATCTTCACTATACAAACTATCTTCCACTCTTACATGCCACCATGCTTGAGCTGCATGGACCTCCATGGCTAAAAGCAACGAACTCGTCGAAACAAGATGCGTGTCTCCATACGCTAACCCCATCAACGCGGCTGAATAATAAGCGTTCACGGCCTCACTCGTGCTTTCTTGATTCCTTCCATCCGCGAATTCAGTCAAACCACCGGCCCACGAATGCAGCTTCCACAAATCAAAGCATCTTAACCGAGTATACTTGGTGTTTCCGCCTCTACCCAACGTCATGAAATCCGCCATCAACGAGTAAGCTTGAGGCCGATATGTTCTTCCCCAGACCGGGTCTAGTTTGGCTAGAACCGCGATCCCATAAAGAAAGTAACCGATATGGTAATGGTGATCATTGTATATCCCAAACCCGAAATCAGCACCCGAATCTTGACACCCTTGTTTTGTAATTATTCCACCCCATGTTTTATCATACAGAAAACCATTCCCGTTAAAGGTTCCATCTAGCCATGGTTGGATCATATCTTTCAAATACTTCACAACTTTAGGCATTGCATCAACTTGACCGATTTCCTCAGCGATTAATGCTAATCTAGCGGCTCTTGCCACCAACTTTCCATAAAAGTACGATGATGTTGTCGATACTGAAGTCGAATCCAAATCATTGACATCTTTCACAAGAGCATTAACGATTTCCGGGTATGATTCTTCTCTAACTCCTTTGATCGAATGCCACGTAACTGAAACCGGGTCGGTTTTCAAAACCCATGAATCTCCTATAACACCCACGAGTTCGCCGTCGATGCTTTTGTATCTACAGCCATCTAGAATCTTGCTTGAAGAATTATGATCAAGAATACGAAGATGAAGAGGGTTTGCTAGCATTAACAAATCACCCCAGCCTCTCTTTTCCCATTTGTATTCGACGCAAAATGGCGAACTGAACACAGCTTCACCGGATACAGGATAACAAGAACTGAATTGATCAAGAACTGGCTCGAAGTTGGGGTCGGAATTAGGGACTATTGCGATACGAATTATGCCAGAAAATGGTAAAGATGTGATCTTTGACATCTCATGTGTGAGATCAATACTTGAAGATGAATACAACACCCATGTTTGGCCATTGTTGAGATTGAATTTGTATTTGGTTCTTGAAGAATTAGGAGTAAAATCAAGAATAGCATGAATAGTTGAAATGGAGAGTGTGCCACTTTGCATGACTTGACATGTTAAAAATGGGCTGCCTCTAACGAGGTAAAACCTTAGATTTGGAATGTCTAGAGTGACACTTAGATCATTAAATGAAGATATTGTGTGGGCTTGATTCGGGTCGGGGTTGTCCACCGTGGAGATAGTGAGATCCGCGTTAAAGATTTGATATGTGAACGCGGTGGAGGAGAATAAAGTCGGGTAAGACATGGAAAGCGATGATGGAGATGACTTGATCAAATACGGGTGGATGTATTCAGGTTGATCGCCATTTTTGAGGACAAAGTTTTGAAAGAATGAGTTTGTGGGGAGAGGAGATGAGAGGAGTTGAGGGGAGAAGTAACGTGAGGGGTCCGGGAGGACGGTGGATTGGGATTCAGGGAACATGAAAGGGTGGGTCGGGCGGCGGTACATGATGGCGGGTGGTGGTTCTGGTGGTGGAGAAGGGCAAGGTGATGGTGGTTTTATAGAGGGTTTTCTTGGACGTTTTTTGAAGGGTTTGGTGATAATTCTCTCCACTCTTCTCCCAATTTTCTTTAGATTAACCATGTTGATTGGGACTAGACAAATGGATATATTTCGTTACTTAAAAGAATTAGTTTAACATTATTAATATTATTAATATATACTATGACAAAATGGAAATTGAATCCTTCACTCAAAGATTTAGTTTCCAAAAACTAATAAACGAACAACTTAACTTTAGGAGCTGTTGCACAAAACATTAGCTTTTGCCAAATTGATCGGATGACTAACCGAACAACTATAACGGTATACTGATAGTTTGGTACGTCTGATTGTGCTTTCATCGATCGGATTTTGGATTTGGGATGAAGAACATAATAAGAATAATAATGTTTTTGGCAATTTGAAAAGGGAGGATTGAATTAGAAGTGAATTATGTTTGGATGATGATGATTTGAAGGCGCTTCTATAAATATAGTGTGTTAAAGGAAAATATGGTTGAATGTTTCAAGGAAGGCATAATTGTATATGGGTTCTTTTATATGCTTTGATGGTGAGTCAAGCAAAATTAAAATTTTATATATATAAAAGGAAGTATTCCTGCCAATCAAGTTGAATATGAGGAAATCTTGCCTTCAATTCAAGGAATACTAATCTCTGTTGATTCAGCTTGCAAGTTTAAGAAATGTATGCATTTAGTCTTGAAATTATCAAGAATATGACATATAATAAGAGTCATATATATAATGTTAAAATAAGTAGAAGTAATGAAACGATGACATGAGCTAGGCTATACATATTAGCAAACTTAATGTTCTTTTTCTATCAAATGACTGGAATAAAAAGAATTAGTCGAAACTCGAAAGAGAAATGGGTTAATTTAAGGGTAGGGGCAGCAAATCCTGAAATAACACAAACACGACATAGTAAGAAACATATTTTGGGTTAGTTGACACGGCCCGTTTTATTAAGCATCACAAACCCAACCATGGTCCGCTTAAAAAATTGGTCAAACCAATAACACCATCCATTAAACTGTGGGTTAACCTGGCACCATGCGCATGGTAACATTTCACGGATGTCGTTATTTGTATACTAAAACGGATGTGATATGTCATACCTACTTATTTATATGGACGGTATCTAACTATTAGACTAAAATATAATTTGAAATATGTAACTTATTGATTTGTAACTTCTATGTTAATTATTTATCTTTATTTTGCTTGATCTTGTCCTATTGTTAAGCCTTGATTTTAGTCTTTTCTCTAGTATATGTAACCATATATTATGATTAAAATATTTAAGTTGTTTTGATAAACTTATTATGGTATCAGAGCCTAAAGTGCTCCGTCGAGCTCTTTCCGATCCCAACTTCCGACAACGGTTTCACCACATACTGAAATTAACTAACAGCTTGTTGCCGCCTCAAATTTCTCTATTTAACTTACTTCCACCACTAAAATATTTTCCGCCGACGCACTGTTCCGTCGGCCCAATGTTCCCTTCCCCAATATTTTCCGGCGACACACTGTTTCGTCGGCCCACTGTTCCCTTCCACCACTAAAATATTTTCCGGCGACGACTGTTCCATCGACCCACTGTTCCCTTCCACCACTAAAATATTTTCCGGCGACGCACTATTCCGTCAATTTCCTGCGACACACTATTCCGCCACTATTACCCTCTACCACTAAAATATTTTCCGGCGACGCAGTGTTCCGTCGAACCACTGTTCCCTACCACCTCTAAAATACTCCGATCGACGCACTGTTCCGGCGACCCACTGTTCCCCTCCACCAATAAAATATTTTTCGGCGACGTCCTACTCCGTCGACCCATTGTTGTCTCCATAACTAAAATATATTCTGGCGATGCGCTATTCCGTCGACCCACTGTTTTCTCCACAACTAAAATATATTCCGGCGATGCACTGTTTCGTCGGCCTACTGTTCCATCCACCACTAAAGTCCTTCCAAAGACCCACACGCGACGCTGCCGAAGGCTTTTTTAACAAGATATGTCTTCTCTCACGATCGTCCATCTTGCGGGGGCATATTAGACTAGAATATAATTTGAAATATGTAACTTATTGATTGTAACTTCTATATTAATTATTTGTCTTTATTTTGCTTGATCTTGTCTTATTGTTAAGCCTTGATCTTAGTGTTTTCTCTAGTATGTGTAACCATATATTATAAATAAAATATTTAAGTTGTTTTGATAAACTTATTACTAACCACGTCCACACATCAACATCATGGCAAATGTGGACAATGAATTTGCATTGAAAGATATGGTTCCATTGAGTTATTTTCTCGGTATCGCGGTTACTTGGCGAGGTAATGAAATGTTCTTATCGCAACAAGCATGCGTCCATGGCATAATTCACCAGGCCGACATGGCCTCTTGTCAGACCCCCCCTACACCTGTCGAGACCAAACTCAAAATAAGCGTTGAAGATAGGGCTTCGTTTAATGATCTCACTCTCTATCGTAGTCTGTCCGAGGCACTAAAATATTTGACGTTTACCTGCCCCGACATATCATAAGTCGTTCAAGTGTTCAACAGACATGTACGCATATGCATGCCCCCAATTTCACTCATTGGGATGCTCACCGCATCATCCGATATATACTTGCTTCTTCATCTTACGCACTCACCCTTGGACCGCTTCAATCTTTAACCCTTCAAGCCTATTGGGCGGATTGTCCAGACACTCGTTGTTCCACCCCGGGTTACTATGCATACCTTGGAGACAACCTCCTTTCTTGGTCGTCTAAACGTTAGTCCACCATTTCCCCCTCTAGTGCTGATGTTGAATACCAAGGCATAGCCAACGTTGTAGCCGAAATTTGTTGGCTCCGAAATCTATTGCTTGACTTAGTAGTCCGTTGTCACATGCCACTCTCATATATTGTGATAATATAAACACAATCTATTTATCAGGTAATCCGGTCTGGCATCAACGCATAAAACACATCGAACTGAACATTCATTTCGTTGTGAGCAGATACAACGGGGCAACGTTCGATATTTACATGTACCCTCTCGATACCGGATACCTGACATCTTTACCAAATGCTTCCCACAGATATTATTTGATTACCTTCGGTCCAGTCTCAGCATCCAGGCTTCTCCTTCTTCCATTACGAGGGTTTAATAGAATCTATATATTTAGGAAGATATCATGTTTATTTAAAACGATATGCTATCTCTAAAATAGAAGATTTGATTGTAACTATTTATATGGGAAAAGATTAATGTAATAGGCAAACAATTATCACATTCCTTCATTAATTACTCTTCAACTCTTTACCAATTTTATTTTAGTTCTAGAGGCCCATTACACGACTGTTCTCATTCGATTATTCTAATCTCGGGCTAAATATATAAAACCAAGGTTTTTTAATTGGGAATGAGTGAGAAATATAAAGAAAACAATTAAAATAACAAAAAATTACAAAAAAGTTTCATATGAGTCGGAGTGATTAATTAATTAAGTTGTTTCTAAGTCACAAGGTATTACTCATATTCGTAAATGAACATAAAACGTGTCAATCTGAAACACGACACGAATTTTAAACGTGTTTGGCACACCACGACACAAATAAATACATGGGTCGGGTTAGGGTTTAAGAATTCAACCCGCCAACCCCCTGAACCTGAAACACGACACCATTTACACCCCGGGACTGGACGCACGTTATTGCAGGCACAACTGAGAAAACTTACACTGCTGCATCTTAACAAAGTTAATACTGAAATAATTGTAATAATAATTGAAAACTTGTATTCTTATTACATAAACAAACAGACACAAAGACCACATTGATAGATACAGTGATTATTACATGAGTTGTCACTCAATTATATGTACTAGCTAGTCATGCATGTTGTAGCTAATTATCCCGAAGGGTAAAGAGTCACCATCAGAACATGAACCACAAGGAATGTATAAATATAAAATGACATGAGTCATGACATCCAACATATATAGTTTGATCAGAAGAAGAGGACAAGTCAACTTTTTAAAAAGTAATTATCCACATGAATAACAGACTGTTCATGGGCATGTTGGTTAACTTTTTTAAGTATTTTGCATATGCAGCAGCCAGTTGTTTATTATGCATCTACAATTACTTTCCCAGCACATGACCATATGCTGCTTAAATATAAAATTATATGACTAAAACTCGTGTGTCGATCTACAACAAGTGAGCTGATAAAGGCCTTTAAGGGCATATTTATGCGTTGGAACGATATTTGTGATTATTTTATTATTATTTGATTCGTATAAGATGAAAATCACCTCTCAAGATTCGATGAGGAGTTGATCCCGAAGTTAGTAGACTCGATCAGTTTGACAATGGGAAATAGCACGTAAAGGCCCAGAGTTTAAACAAATTTAACTTGGCTAGGAACAAAGTTACGGGGACTATAACCAACAGACAGAAAGGTCTCGACGACCAAGATTATGTGGCAAACAACCATAGACGGTTTGGCCCAGCTGTCATACCTGAATTCCTTGATTTAAATGCCACATTTTTTTTCTCGATTTCGTCAATCTTCAGTGCCCTTTTTTTACGCTTAAAAAGCATAAATCATTAACTAGCGTGATTTACATGTCTATTTGTGCATCCTTTTTGCGTCAAGATTAAAATATGTTACTTTAACTTAGTAACGCATATATGGCGGTCATATAACACTATATACACTACACTTTATGGATGATTAATAAGAGGATGAATAATATAACTCACAACAATAGCCATTTTTATACCATATTGAGAGAGAAACAATCAACTTACATACAAATTTCATATCCAAAATAGTCAATAAAAGGCATTACAAAAGCCTCTAATAATAGTTGCAACAAAAATATGTAACCAAATTCAATGAAGACAAGTAAAGTAAATATTCAACAACTTCTGTTTGGGCCTATCCTTTGGTGTGTGATTTCTCTTCTGCTGATCTTAAACCCTCCATCTTCAAAGTATGAAGCAAGAAATCACTCCACGTGTCAATGGGCCCAGGCAAGCACCAATGCACACAATCATTATACAATGTCACATTCTCATTGGGCCAATGTCCATATCTACTTGGGTGTCCATCAGGCCTCAGTAACATGGCCTGTGTTGTGTCCAAAAGCCTATACTTTAAACCTTTACTTTTTCCCATCCTTTCACCCCTCTTAAACTCTTCTATTTGTGTCATATACAACTCCAAATTAACACCCTCTAAAGTTATCTCACTACTCTTAAATGGCATCTTCCTCACACAATCTCCACCACTATTCCATTCACCACCCTCAAAATGCATCGGCGCAAACGTTCTTAAAATCGTTATCCCCTTAAACTTATCTCGGCTGTTGATCGCGTTAAACGCAGTCCTTATCGCCTTTCTATAGCCAAATGTCATTGGGTAGTCAGTGATGTTCTCTAGCTGACAGAATCTGCAACCAACAAGCTGGCGGTTGACATAGTACAATGCTGGCCGCCAGAACCAGTGGCCCGCATTGATGATCAAATAGTTAAAACCATCTATTTGGGTTGTCCATTTCTCGTCAAACTCGTCTAGGTAGAGGTTGAACAGGCCCGTGTGGGTCGGCCCGTCGGAACTAGCCTCTTGGGCTTTTACCAAAAAAGGTGACCAATATGTGGCTAGAGTGAAGTTGTAAGACACATAGTACCAATGTTTGAAGTTCTCGTCTTTTGTTGCTGATTTATCGATAGGATATTCCACCTGGGAATATTCAAATTAAATAATATTAAATTAATTTAATATTGGTCTTCGAAATTAAAAGGCTAAATTATTAATACATAAAAGATAAGATCTAAATTATTTTTAATATTTGATAAACAAATCCACTACACACAGACATGGACTACATGTTTGCCAGGAAGGTTATATTCAAATTGTCACCAACTAATTTATATAATATAATCCGGATCTACAAAGTTCTAACTTCTAACCTAATCATAAGAATATATTTTGTTATATTTATTCATATATGCTTCAAATTTAATAATAATAAAAAAAGCTTTATTAAATGTTTGATAAATTATATAGGGTAAAAATATATTTATCGCCAAAAAAGATTTTCTTTTTTATTTGAATAGTGTGACATGGACCTTGAAATAACAAGACATATCATATACCAATCTAAACAAACTTTTACAAAAGTTTTTTGATTGGAATTTGATAAGAAAATTGTCTAGTGTAAAGTAGAAATTTATTTTTTTAAGGAAAATATCTAAAAAAAGGTATCGTATTCCCTTATAAAGAGTGGTATATACTTCATTAAAATTAGAGATGACAAACCAGTCCGAACTTGGATACGAACCTTAAATATTTATGATGGTATTCGGATAAAAACCAGGTATTAAATTAGTTTTTAAAGTTTGTAGATATGCTACGAATATGATATTAGGTGATACCAAATATCACATGCAAATGTATCAATTTTACCACAAGAACATCCCCGTATATAAGAAAAAGTTTTACAATCATGTATAAGAGTAAGCTAGATAACCGATACTTGATCTATTATGATCTTTGCTTAAGATTTTCCACCTGTCACCGCAACATGCTATTTATTTTAATTATATTTTGTCTTATAATTAATGTTAAGTTAATTTTAATCATATACAAATTATCAACTTCTTTATATATTTGTTTGTATATCCATAAAATTTGAAAAAAGCATAATAATTATTGAAACAAAACAATAATAAAAAGACAAAATTCGTTACGAATAATTATATTTCACGACTCTTCTTTTTCAAAATGTGTTTACTTTATGCTACTTACTTTCCTCACTCAACACTCAACCGCTACACCAAAAAACCAGCACACACAAATATATATACACATGTATTACATAATATATTATTATATATATTATGTACATTACGATGATCAAATTAGTTTAATGTGCAAGGTGTAAATTAAATAAGTAAGTTACTATTTGATAGCTTCTTACTCCTTCCTTCCTTCCTTCCTTCCTTCAAGAGTCTAACTTTAACTCGGTCAGAGACAAACTGTATGTGTTTGGTTCATTTAAAGAACTACTCTTAGTAACTCACGAAATCTTTTAACGAGTAAGTTTTATAACCATATCAAACCATTTAAAGGCTACCTTACTGGTTCAGCATTGCCAAAATGGAAAGTTGAACGAAACCACATCATTTTAGTAAAGTAAAACAAGTAAACAACTAATCATAAAAGTGAGGAAAGGACTAGTTAAAAGATATTTGAATGTCAAATGATTATGATGAAACTCGATGAAAATATGACGATAAGATCTAAAAATATGAGAACCAAATGTTAATCATATATAATCCACGTAAGCTCGGGCCCACCCATGTGCATAATTTATGCCATCTAAACTCTTGGATTATAAAACTATAATGAGTTCAAATTTGTTTTTCCTTTGTCCATTCTTCATTTGTCATTTTACGTATTTTGTTATTTTATTTGCTTCTAACACATATTTTCTTCACACACATATATAATGTATATAAAAATAAAATAAAAAAAGTAACGTTCGGTTTACAGAAATTAAATGTTTTAAAAATATTTGTTTAAACTACTCTTTCACCAATACCATCTTAAAGTCAATATCCACCCTACCTAAATATGACCACCTGTATATATAATGGAATATATATAATACTATCTATGTACAAAATTGGAAGATGAGGGTAATAAAAAATTAAAAATGTCTTTTATTTATATATAAGTATTAACAAGATTGTCACCAATAATATATTTACAAATTGACTGACACAACACAGACCCTTATTAAATAAATTAAACAAATTGTAAAAAGAATAAAAAGGTTATAATTTCAATTAAATTAAATTAAATTAATTTTACGAAATCTTGATAATTAAAAAATATATATATAATTAATGATGTAGATAAACTTACCCTGGATAGCATGCAAATCAAGGATTGCATTTGGTTTCTACCCACAGAATCACCAACAAAAGCCAAAGACTTATCTCTCACAATCTCCAAAAACTGATACGGGTTGAAAACGGGTAGATCACACCCATCGGGTTTCCACCTCCACTTCATGAAATCCGAGTCGGGTCGTCCATACTTCTGGCAGTTTTGGTGCTCATGGATCGCCCAACATGTCATGTTATTATAATACGGAGCGTGTGGGTTGGGGACCCATTCACCGGAAAACACATCACATTTGTGGTGGTTGTCGTTGATGGTGATGACTTCGTCTTGAGGGTGGTACACCAGCGAGGCGGTGGAGTCCACGGTGGCGGAAGCGTGGGTGGTTGGGTACCGGTGGAGTGGGTAGTAAAGAGGTACGACTGTGAGGATGATGAGTGCTAGGGTTACTAGTATTAGGGTTTTGGATGTGCTTCTTAGTGTTGTTGCACTTTGATGGTTAATATTCTTCCCATGAGGAAGCTCAGCCCCTGTCACCTTCATTGAGAGGGAGACTCAGAGAGAGACACACAGAGAGAATATATATATTTATATATGTATATTATATATCATTTGAGAGAAAGAGGGGGGGGGGGGTACAAGTCCCAAAAAAAAGGTGGTGGGGGTTTCTATTTTATGTTATGGAAATCTTTATTTAAGTTTTTATACAATTTAATTATGTGTGACATAATTAATAATATTCTTAGTTGATTATGGAAAGATACGTTATTCAAAAAAATAATGGAACAATAAATGATGTGGGTAGCAAATCTTGTACTTATTATGTGTTTTGTTGCCGTTCAAAAAAAATTATGTGGTTTTGTTAATAATTGTTATAGGAACAAGAAAGTAGATTTAAAGGAATCAAAGACAAATTTAATAACGTTTTAAAAGGGTCTAAATTATGCATAATATATACTTTTTTTAACGGTTAATGAAAAATTTGCTGGCAAGTCGCTAAACACAATATTACAATTTACAACCGCCAATGTTTAATATATAAAAAGGAAAAAAAAATTGTCCAAAACAAACACACGAAACCAAAACCTAAAACCCCACCTAATTACGCTTGTGACAACCGAAAACTATACCACTCCCGACTCCTCCCACGAAAGCTTTCCTTTCTTCCTCTATTGTATATTCAAAGAAACCCAACACCTTTACCTCATTTAGCAAAATAGAAATTTGAATCAGAGTCCCGAAATGAACTTACGCGTTCCTCTTTTTCCATGGACACCAAATCACGATCAAACGTATAGCTTGAAACGCTTTCGCTTTCTCTTTAGGGAACGACGAAAACTTGTGCAATACAACTCACCTTGGAAACTAAAGAGAAAAAGAGTAATTTTATACCATTGGATGATCACACTACACATTGTTTTGGCCATACCTCATTAGATGAACAAGTGTTCTACCCACTCCTCCACTTTGCCATATATCGAACAAACTTTGGACCTTAACATAATATTTCGCTTACTAAACGCGTCAAATGTTGGCAACCGACCTAGAGCTGCGCGCCAAGCAACAAAACCTACCTTCATTGGGACAAGTCGGTTCCAAATATGGACTCAAAAGCGGAGATCGAGTTCAACACTAACCGGGCCTTCAACCAAAACACTTGAAGCAACAGCCTGATTATTATTTTATTAATGCGGAGATAATAGTATTTTTTTTTTTTTGAAAAAGAATAGCTTTATTTTAATTTTCTTTTACCTATGGCAGCGACTTATTGTTGCCATAGCATTTCCACAAATTTAACCCACTTCAACCCTAATTAAACACAACTCCCCAGCTCACAAAAACACTTAGCGTTCTGAACACATCCGCATAGCCACTGCCTAAGACCTCTCTGCCGTTTGCCGCCGCCGGCACACCAACCACCGCGAACCTCCACCATTCCCACTGACGTTCGTGCCTGCTCCTCCGCTGCCATCTCCTTTGCAAGTAAGTAGTTTATGCCTTTTTCTTTAAATTAGTTGATATTTAGCTCAAATTAGGTTTAAATTAGTGATAATTTGGTTTAACCTAACTTTATAATGTAATTAAGTGTGTATTCGAGTGTTTAATAATCAATTCTTGGTAGCCTAGGTTAAATCTGTATGAAATTGGAAGCTTATCAGAAAATTAGGGTGCTTGAGCATTGTTAATCATTGCAATGGTGAGGAAGAAGTGGTTTTGGGGCGTGAGTATGTATTTATTTTGATGTTGGATGTTTTATCGGGCACATAAATGGTTGGGTAGTTCTTCGAATCAATTAATCTAGGTTTTATCTGAATAAGTTTATATATATGGTTGTATGTGTATGTCTTAGGGCCAATGATATGTATATACTGGATGCTGTATGCACATGAATATGGTTGTGTAACTATAACTATTTCTCTTTGGTAATGGGATACTCAAATAGAACCAATAAAATTTGTTACTGTGTGCAGCTTTTTGAGCTTGAAAGATGGGAGTTTCCATCAGTGGGATGTTCAGGTAAGTCCTTAGTCGCAATTATCTTTGGGTGTTCAATTATTTTAGTGTTTATGTTGATATTAATGCTAATTACTATATTGAGTGTTCATGTATCTACCATGTGTTAATAAACTTATTAGCATATGAAACCGGTTTTGAGTTTCTAATATAGGATGATTTGTAGCCACTGCATCTTTTTACAGAGCATTGCAAGGATGCTTACTGGACATTACTAACACTATCAACCATATGCAGTTCTTGAGGTAAGATGTTAATCTCCTTAGGATTTCATAAGATAGCATGTGACTGGTCTAATATTATACTACTAAATGCATCATGAACCGTTTTGAGAGACGACTTAAGATTGATGTATTTGTTTATTTATTTGGTGTGTGTTGTGTTGTGATTATACATGGATTTAGGATATTTTGAAAATTAGGCTTGAAGATGAACACAAACTGCGTGTTGAAATGCTTCAACCAAACAAACATCTTTGGTAATTTATTTTCAAATACTTATGAGCAAAATCAAAGATACCTGCCATCTACTCATTTTAATTTTACATTTTACTAATATTATTTGTGTTTTTTATTCCGATTTGTATTTCTAATTGTTGAAAAGGTTTCTAGACCACCTCCAATTAAAGAAGTCAAACTATCCTTGAAGATGGAGGACTTTAGAGAAGCCAAGAATGAGGTTCTTTCTTTGTCTGTATTTATTACTTCGAAAATATTACTTACCAGAGGAATACAAATTCTCATGGACCTCATGTTTCCACTACTTTTCATCATATAGGTATGTTGATTGTCATTTGAGAGATTCACAAGATATATACACTTAAAACATAATTCTTTAGGAAATGCCATATAAAGGGAGACTTTTAGGATGGTGAAACGAAAAATATGCGCCATCGAGTCAAGATCCAGGCCAAAGTGATGAAAATGAAGCTCATTCTTAGTTAGTTTGGTTTATTTGAAAAATTTTGTACAAACATTTCAGATATTTTGATTGGGGTTAGGTAAACTATGTTGTTTTACACGTTTCTAATTTTAAATAGTTGTTGAGTTACAGTTTTGTTGTTATTATTATTATTATTATTCCTTGATAAACCTGAAAATATCTAAAAAAATTAAAAATGCACCCTTTAACGACGACATTTAGTTGCTAAAGAGCGAATTTATTATTTTATTAAATTCCCTATAGCGACGACTTGTGGTGGCAATAGGTAAATATTAATCTCATTAAATCTTTATTTTTAATACTCAAAAATATTTGCGACGAAAGCCTATAAAGACGACTTGTGGTGGCAATAGCAACGACCCTATAACGACGACCTTCAGACCTATAGCGACATCACTTAGGTGACGACAAGCCTTGCAACGACTTGTCGTCGCTAAAGGATTTGGCGACGACAAATCGTCGCTATAGGGGTGAAAATTTCGTCATATGAGACAAAATTTCTTGTAGTACAATATTAGTGTCTTTAACTTATTTGTAAAATCAGGTATGAAAACCTGTCTTGCTGTGGTGACACAGCAACGCGAGTTCAATCTGCATTGCTTAGGAAGGCTCATTATTGACATTAAACGAAGAAAAATAAATGAGTAAATGCCGAAAATAACTTATGACAAAACAAAAGAAAAACATATTTAACACGATGTGTTTTCAGTTGCTAAAACTTGCTCGTTGCAAATGGAAATCGTTGCGGTCAGTATCATTAGGCTTGTGATGGTACCATAACTAAAGCCAAAAAAAAATATATTCGGAAAAGCCCAAATACCAAACATTAACATATTTAAAAAGATAAGTTAGAAGCGGCACCGGTATAAAGCCCAAATAATATATTGTCTTCGGTTGATAAAACTACTCGTTATGGCCACGATTAGTTTCAAATTCAGTCGGTATCAGTTACGTTGTGACACTACCATAACCAAAGCAAAAAAAAAAAACCATTCATTAGCGGCCAAATACCAAAAGTTAACATATTAAAAAAATTAATTGGGAACAACATTGGAACTAAACCAAAAAAATTAAATACGTTAACATCAGCCAGCTTATTAGGTCCTTTTTGATTAGGTTCGTTACGGTATCGAATATAAACCAAATTATAAATCATATAAACAATAAAAGCAGATAAAAAGTTCAAAAGTATAACCAAAAAATATAGGGAAAAGAAAAGGCAAATTAAAATATTAAAAAAAATTGTGACACCAAATCATCTTATCTTAAATATATATAAACGAAAATTTTAAAATCTCTTTTGTTACTCCCTACATTCTTTCAAGCCACCATATTGTTTTATTTGTAAATGGAGTTTTCTCATGCATTTGACCCGAATCATGGGTATGGGTCTCACCAAACACAGATAGTGCTTAAACAGGTTGTAACATCTCATTAAATTAGAAATTAGTCTCACCAAATATTTGATATAACATACTACAAATTAATATACGATTTTTTTAAAAAATATATATATTATTATATATATATATATATATATATTAAAAATCAAATTGTAGTTATTTCACAATAAATACCATTCATGAAATAGTATAAGAAATAAACCAATTAGTTCTTCAAATATGTGCTAAGACTTTTTCAATGGTAGTTAATTAATTTTCAAGTTAGACGCATCTCTATAGCAAACATTTATTTTCAAGTTTGATTTTAATATCCTTTTTATTTTCATAATTAATTTTTAGCATATATTATTTTCTCTTACAAATTTTAAAACACCATGTTTTTTAAAATTCCGAATATACGGTTAGGAGTCATGACATGCGTATTTTAATTTACATTTCAGTATGATCATCTACCATAGTCGAATTCCGCCCTTAATGACGCTGGAGTTGCAATGGCTTTAACAATTGTCATTTATTGTTGACTATTGAAATCGACCGCCCGGCAACGCGGTGGTAAAAAACCTTGTTTATAATTTAAAAGCAATTCTATAATAAAAAGAATAAGTGGGTAATGGGTCTCACCAAACTCAGATAGCTTTCAAACCGGTTATAGTATCTCATTTATTTGTGAAATCTTTTCATCAATAAATCTTAAGTATATTATTAACTTTATTCTAATAAATAAAATTAAAATCTAAAAATATAATATTAGAAGAACAAAATAATATAAAGCAGTCTTATGTAATACGGAAGATAAAAACTAGTATATAATATAACGACACAAATACTATTCACACTAAGAATCGTGTACAACAAACATGTACGCATCCTCTTGCACTTTTTCAAAAATAACTTGTTTCTACATCATCATCATCGTACTCAGTATATCTCACCAATAGCAATGCTATGGTAGGGTCTGAGGAGGGTAAGATGTAGACAGCCTTACCTCTATCCCATAGGGATAGAGAGGCTGCTTCCGGTGAGACCCCCGGCTCGAAAACTGAAACGTCTTAACCATTTGAGCTTGTCAGTTTTTTTTTTAACTTGTTTCTACAATAAATCGATATTAATGAAATTATTAATTACATAGAAAGTTATGTAGCAACAAACAAAATTCAAATAAGGTACGAGAACATAGTTTGGATAATTTGACTACCATGAAACATCATTTTGTCAATATTTTTCATCAAAATATATGTTGGTATATTTTGTACTTTGTTGATATTTTCTATTTTCAAAACATACAAGTGCTAAACTTCATTTTTACTAACAAGCCTTATAAAAAAAGAATGTATAATATTCTATATTTGATACTTTAATTTACGTGTTGCGTTTTATTTTAGTTATTAAACTATGCGTAATGTTATTAAGTATTTTGATTTAGTTATTGAAGTGCTATGTTCGTCTCAATCACTTGATTGTCTACGGTTCCGTTGTGTGTGCTCGGGGTAAAAGTTTTGTGTTAATGTATCGCCATGCTATAAAGTGTTTTTATTTAAGTTCTTTTCTTTTTAAGAGGTAGAATAGAATAACCCGGTTGAAGCGTAATGATCATACGTCTGCAATGCATTGTCTGTCCCATAATGGGTCCCATTGACCCATTCTTCTAGCATATCCCCGCAGTCGATGATTATTCATCGCGATTACCTTGACACCAAAGAAGAGTTCGACCCACTGCTTTATTGTTTTTTATCAAGGTAGTGTTTAAGTATTATCATGTGAATTCATATAATTTAGGTGTAAAACTATTATTAAAAAAAGTTAGTTAATATTCTTTTTCCTTTAATGCTAAAAAAACTCGGTTCTTGTAAAATGTTAAAAAAAACAGAATGTTTTAATTACCCTTTTAATTTATAACATAAAGCATCCAAATTTGAACACTAAACAAAACCTTTATTTAAAACAAACTTTAAAGAGTAATATAAACTAAAATCATACTAAAATCATCATTTTCGGACAGATAGCTTATCGCGCTAATCTCATACTCCCGAAAATGTGAAGCCTCACTGCAAATGATTGTTGAATTTGATCTTTGGGTAGAAGTGTTTTAGAACACAATGATAATTGTGACGTTTAATGAAATGTATGATTATCATGATGGCATATTTTGTAAATCATCAGCTAGAAATTGTGTTGTTTTCCTCTTCATGAAACGGTATAGGAACAAAACTACATGGACAACTTGTCTATTTATTCAGTGGTGGCTTTGAGAATTCACATGTCTCGGCTGAGCCAGAAAAACTATGTTCATATAGCCTTAACGAATTAAATAATGTAAAGAGTGAACTGTGTCGGAGACAGCGGGGCAGACGTTACACCATTCATGCAGTTCGCTTGTAAACTATTTTTTTAAACAGCAATTAAAGTTATAGCAATAAACATAACAGTTGGCAAAATTATTGTATTAGAAAGAGTTTATGAGATACCAAATAGCAATAAACATAAGATTTCAAGTATTTAAGAAAATATATATACACATAATATCCGTAATTTAAAAAAAAAATTGTGCCCCCAAGAAAAACGTGACATGGTCGGGCACCTACATTGCCCACCCTCAGAGCCTCTGTAAAATTCCTAAAACTTCCATGCCATTTTTGCCAACTTTCAAAGTTTAGGGACCATTTAGTCATTATTCCAAACTTAAAGTTTAGGCACTAGACTGTAATTTTTCAAAATTCAAATGAGACGGACTGTCTTATTATTAGACGACCCGTCTCAAATATAACATGGGTGTTAGGTTATCATTTGTGACGGGGTGTCACAAACGCCTACAATTTTGAGACGAGGGTGTCTCATCAGCCTACAATGGATGAGACAGACCTTCCCATTATTAGACGGTTTGTCTTGCCGACCAGATCGGCAAGATGTGTCATAACTCGTCCCTAACGTGGCAAAACCCGATTAATGAGTCACTAGCTCGTCTTGGCTTATAAAAAAGGAGTTTTTGACGCCCATTTCATGCACCACGCATCTCATAATCATTTCACACTCAAAGATTAAGCAAGAAAGTTGTTCTTAGTGTTCTTGAAGTTGATAAGCAAGTTCAAACTAGTTAAAGTGTTCTAAGGCAAAAGAAAGGTGTTGATCAAGTTCTAGGAATGTTAGGAGCATTCACAAATCATCTTTAGGCTCTGGCTTAGCTTGGAAGTAAGATAGGTAAGTTCAAACACTCGTTTAAGTGAGTATTCATGCTATTATCAATCAAACCTCAATAAAAATAGTTTACAGAAGTTATAAAAGTGTTTCTATACATGCATAAAATCATAGAACACTTAAACAATTGTTAGAAAGATTTTAAATTCATTCTCAGCCTTTACAGGCCACATAGTGAGATTTGACAGACTGCCTAATCATAATACGGTCCGTCTCATCTCAAATTTTGATATGGGTCAAAATTCAAACTTGTGACAGCCTGCCACACATATGCGGACCGTCTCATAATGATACTGTCCGCCTCATTTTAAAATTCATTATTTTAAAGGAAATAAAGTTTTGAAACTATAAACCGTACCAGTCTTTATAAACAAGGTTTGAAACAATAAAACCAGGACAGTGTGGTCTATAGCTGGATCAAGAAACACCATCCAGGTATTTATACAAGCCTATTTAATTATAGGTTATCATCATTTATTCACGAAGGCTTTCAAACGAACCACCGATGGTACAGCTGAATACGTTAAACCTTTACAGACAGTTAAAACAAATACTCTATAAGATGAACGGGCTGCTTGTCTTAAAGAGTCAGTCAAACATTTACATATGATTACGTGATCTCTAAAAAACATTATAATACAAAATAGAAAATAAAAGCAACTCAGACCGATTACACATGTGTTTGGATCGAAACATAACTGACCACAGCAGGTATGCTAAAGTAAGTCATAACCAGTTCTCAAACGAACTTCGTGGCTCGGAGAACCCTTAAATTGTGTGTGTATGGCAGTGGGGCAAATCCCGAAAATAAAAGACGTTTCCGCTAAGCTTATACAGAAAACTATATTTGTATTGTAATAATAGTTTAAAAGGTTTTAAAGTCAAACGTTTCATCAGCATATTCACTGACGTAGTTTTCCCTCATATTTCAGTTAACTAAGTTATGCAACCATAGCAAGGATTAGAAGTAATCATGGAGTTAGATGCTCGATTGCTCGCTTAAGAAGATGGCTCAATTTTGATAATTAAAAACCCTTGTAACACTATGAAGCAATATTTTGTAAACAATTACTCGGGTATTTAATCCCCAAGAGATTTTGAATGTAAATTAATATTTTATAACTAAAACTCTTCCGCTAAAATAAACCCACAACTCTAATATATTACAAAAAATAGGTACTAACGGATGTCACACTTCTAGGCCCTAAGTTGGAGTATGACAACCTCCGTGTATTTATTCATACATTTTGATTGGATAAAATCTTTTAGGATATTCGGGCATCCTAATTAATTGTTATGTATAGGATTTATCGTCCATGATTGTTTTTAAAAACATCTTTAGCTAAAAATGCCATAGCCTAATAGTCACGGTTAGTTTGATACAAGACCCTTGTAACAAGAATAACATGATCACAAGCTGATTCCCTTGTTCGACAACAACATGTTAGTTCCATAAATCAACTAGACATTATATGTACCTCTCTTATCAATCCCAAATTTGTGTTGATCAATATTGGTAGCCATCCTTCTCACACCTTTTGAAATTGGTTCCTAGATTTACCGTTTTCCGTTTGGTAAGTACACGTGCATATTTACTTTTCCTGTGTCAAGCCGTCGTTACCCATGGCCCAATAGCCGCTACCACTAATTTTCTTTGATCGCCCACCATCGCGGATCTCTTTTCGATTTGTGCCTCCACCTCTTGATTGCGGTCCATCCGCCACTAATCTTCTTTGATCTTCGAACCATCGGCGATCGCATTCCTCCTCGAAATGTTGGTCACGTGTCTTCACAACCATTTGTTCTGGCATGAGCGTCTGATTTTCTATCACACTGACTCTTATGAATATCTGATGGAATATATTATTAGGGTTTACTATTGTATAATTACAATGTATAATAAGTGATATTATTTGTTTTGTTTTTTCTTATCATTCATATTGTATTTCAGTATGGAGTTAATCAAGAATATACGATATGCCACTGTGTTTTCATTATCCTACTGATACAAGTAGAGTTTTTTTACCAAACTAGTGTAGTTGGTAAAATTATTTACCTTTAAAACTTAATTACCAAAATGGGTATTTTAATGGGACCCACCACCCACTCCATCTTCTTCACTAAACCCATTTTCCCTCTCTCTACCTTGACTACCACCAACTCCGATCATTAACATCTTTTAGTTTGTTTAATAGCTGGATTTCTGACCCAATTGCCTGCTTCATCATTAACACCATCACTTTCTTTTCCGTTTTCATTAACCACACCTAACTAGCTAGCTTCATTCAAATCACTCATACCAACCTCCACAAGATTTAACAAAAACCACACACCAACCATGACTCCGGTGGTGGTGACACCTACCTCTAACTACACAGCCGGTCAGTTTGGTGACACAACTTACAGAAAAGCCTTTGTTGGTGGGTTGGCTTGGGAGACACAAAAAGATACCATGAAAACTTACTTTGAGCAGTTTGGTGAGATCTTGGAATCACGGATAAGACCACTGGCATACGAAAACGTACTTTTAAAACGTAGATCGAGATAGTTACCTGTTAATTATCCAAACAAGTAATACAAATACGCAGATCAAGATAGTTACCTGTTTGGAGAACTTCGGTGACGGACTGACGGCGGCTAACAGAGTATGGTAACCGGTGGAAGATTATTGGTGGTCGTCGGATTATTTGATCCGTGGTCAAGGTAGAGAGAGGAAAAATGGGGTTAGAGGCAAGAAAATGAAGTGGGTGGTGGGTCCCATTAAAATACCCATTTTAGTAATTAAGTTTCAAAGTACATTACTTTGTTAAATAATTTTGCCAATTATACTAGTTTAGTAAAAAACTCGATACAAGTATCAAAGATCATTAAAAGTGGTAAAACCAAAAGGAAAAATTCTAATAATTGAGAGTGAAAATGCCGATTACTGTAAGGTTGGTGAGCAAGAGGCAAATAAGCAAAATGGTGGATAACCAAAGGCAAATAACATAAACGTGGCAGTATAAAGACTAAATTGTGTAAAACGAACCATATACGTGTAGGTTTTTGGTTTTTCTAAGCTTTTTTTTTTTTGTTAGTCTAAACATAAAAAATTATTTGTATTTGCTACTAATATACGATGAATGTGACATTGATGCTCTGAGTTGCATGTTTTGAAAGTTTGAACTATGGAAAAAGAGGTTCATCCGACATCGGTGGAACAATGAGTTTGAAGTGGATTTATGAGTGGGAGCTTATACATAAGTGTATTCTTGTATAAAAAACACATCTACTGGCAGTTGCAAGGGTACAAAGCACTCGACGCGTCCGAGCACGTGACCATGACCATGACCATGACCATGACCGAGGAGCGATGCGCGTAATGTGGCATTTTGACGGCACACTTTGCATGCTCATGTCGTCGTTTAGGGTCAGCTTTGGTATTTTTTGACTAATGGATCGTGAGTGCATGTCTAACTCAGGCGTGACCATCCAAATTCCATCAGTTAGAAGAGTTTATTCGAGTATTCAAGTCCCATCATTGTTGCATTGAGTTCGGACTTAATTCACAAATTAAAGTGTTAAATGTTGTATCGAAGGAGTTGATAAGTATCCAACTTAAAAAGTCAACCCCCCCCCCCCACCCCACACACACACACACACACACACACACTTCTCTTTGTCTCTTTCTCCCTCTCTAACCCAAAACCAATTATAGAAGACTGGAAACTGATAAGCTGATAGACTGGAAGCAAATGAATTAAAACCCCGATGCACCTTTATTATTTATGATTATCAAACTACGTGAAGTTAGAGTTGTATGTAATATACTGATCAAAAGTCTTCTTTAAAAATTTGTTGATAAGAATGGTCATTTAGATAAATATTTTTCCTGCCTAAAACAAAATCCATATTTAATTCAAAGCTAAATAATAAATAAGAAAAGCCTAAAATTGAAACGGTATTCTTTCAATGATTTTGCATCTTCTAAAAGGTTTTGTGATCTTATTTCTAGTAGCTATGAAAGCTAGTTTTAGCTATGAAAGCCAGATTCAAGTTCAATGATCATTTCCATATTTTACAAGTCGAAAGTCTTGAGGGGTTTCCGTTATGCAATCAAGTCGACCACATTTGTCGAAGTTTTGTGGTTGTCGGTGGGATTTGCACCTAATTGAGTTTAAAAATGGATTATGATATTAAGATAAAATAATAAAGTTGCCCTTGTATATTGGACCTGCAAGAATATAATAAAATAAATAAAAGTTTCAAATCATTAATTATGAAAATAAGCACATTTTCTAATGGAAATATGGAATATTTAACGCGTTTGAAAATATAAATATTCTTAGTTTTAATTTATCAAAAAACTACCCTAAACATTTGTCCCTTTCTTTTAAATGTTTATTAATTAATAAGGAAAAGATGAGAGATGCTTGCTTGAGATCTGGACATAGAATATTTAAAAGTTGTCTCAAAGTTCACACATAGTTGAACTGTTGAATATTATTGAAAACGTTTACGGATGTCTCAACATTTATTAACTTATGTCCATGAAAAATCATAAGTAAAACGAGGTTTCTCAACCTAGTCTTGATGACTGATGCAAAACACGACGACAAAGATTTTATTTATATTGTTTCAACAAATATATATATCAATATTTACGAGTCAAACTACAATAAAAGAAAACGATAACGTTGAATACTTTTATAAGCAGAGTTTTGACCTATCGGAAGATTTACGGATTTCCAAATTAACCTTATGTATGTTCCACTCATGGCAAGAAAAGATAACATGCGAAATGTGATAAAACAAACATACGAAATGTAAAAAACAAACATACGAAATGTAAAAAACAACCAATAATATTGAAGTCGATTTTTCATTTATATTTATGTTCCAAACTACGTTGTTTCAATTAAAAAGTAACTTTCCTAAAACCGTTTCCCTCTTTAAATCATTTTTTCTTCTTTATTCAAACCTTCACCTAACAATTCCTTGCACATTTCTTTTGAACGACAACAGATCTTTTAAGTTGGCTGCTGACTAAATTCATCACATCGAGATGCATTTCTCTTTTGATATGGGGAAATCCCTTACCTAAGGCCAATACACGTGAACACTCGCCCGAAAACACGACGACGCAATGAGATAGAATCTGTTCAGTTCAAGGATCCAATTTGTAACCGCCACTTACTCGCCTAGTCTCACATCATCATCTGGAGCCGTCAAAAGTAAATGTGGAGGCAGGAGTCGAATCTGGGTCACATGGAACACCAAGTTTCTCTTGTATCACTACACCGTCAGCTCATTAGCAACAATTTCTTGCAGATAGAGTTCTTTTCGGGTAGTCTTTTTCTTTCTTTCTTTTTTTTCTTTAACGAGGAATTTATGTCATCTAGGGGGCTCGAACTCAAGACATTTCAATTCTTGATGTTTTAAAAACATTGTCTTTACAAGTGAACCTCCAACCCAAGTTAGTTTATACTTTATTTAGGCACTTAACTTGATTTGCATTACTATTTAAGACTTAGCTATTTATTATATTTTAAAATTTTGACAAAGAACTAATATTCAAAAACCAAAATTTTCAAATGACCGTTTCAAATGCCAGCTTTATTTCCTTTTATCTTTATTTAAAAAAGCTATTGGGAGTTAAATGCAACGTTAATTGATTAGCTAAATATGTGTAATAAAATTTTCAAATGACCGTTTCAAATGCCAGCTTTATTTCCTTTATCTTTATTTAAAAAAGCTATTGGGAGTTAAATGCAACGTTAATTGATTAGCTAGATATGTGAATTAGTTACATTGCATTCTCGGGTTTAAAATGTAAGGAAAAGAAATAATAAAATTGGATAGAGAAAGAAAGGAAAAGAAATTATATATTTAAAAGACATTCTCGAGTTAAAATAAAAGAATAGAAAAGAAAGTGTTAATTACATTCTTGAGTTAAATATGAAAGAAAAGATAAGAAAAAAAATTATAACTTTATAATAATGTCCTCATTATTGAGTTAGATAGGAAGAAAAAGATAGGGTAAATTAGTAATATTATATATGACTATAAATTTTCCTTTCGAATCAGGCTATATTTGGCTAGAAAGTTTTTGAGGAAAAAAACCATAACTTTTATTTTCATTCTCTTTCTTTTCTTTTACTGAAAAACTCAAGAATGAAAAAAAAAATTTTCTTATTTTTTATTTTTCAAACTCTTAAATAAAAAAAACTCAATAATGCAGTGTTAAAGTAAGAATAAATAAATTTTAAAATAATTTAAAAAACAAAAAGATATTAATTAATATCAAAGTAAATTGTTTTTATTTTGGCTCATGTGATTTTCGTTCCATCGTTTCAACTCAAATTCAAATTTTGGATGAATAAACCCCTAACGTTAAGATTTGTTTACAGTTTGGGTCTCTAATGTTGCGGCGTGTGTAAAACATATGGACCCTTTGTGTAATTAACTCTTATGAAAATTTTCAAATGAAAAGTTTAAATTTTCTTGTGGAATATAAAGTTGGAATTGAAAATTAAATGAAATTTTAGCTCTCAAGTATTTAAAAGAGGGATAAACAAACAATTAAACTAATGTGTTTACAATCGGATTGGATCGGTAAGCTCGACTAGCATGACCAGGTAAATCGCTGGTTCGATGGCTGATGCGATAAAAAAATCGACTAAAAGATATTAATTAGTCTATCTTATCACTTATTTCGATTCTATCAATTTTACTTTTTTTTGTCTTTTGAATAAATGAGAACGCTCTCTTTTATAAACACACACCCGTGTGTAAGCATCCACATGACTAATGACATGCCATAAACTTTTGTCTTTCTCCAAGGAACATAATTTTCATTTTCTACTTTCTTTCGCTTTAAAAGGCTACATTGTAGACTATTTTTTTGTAATTGATATGTAATAATTTTATTTTTAAAAAATTCTTTTCATCAGTCTCACATTCCGTCACACACACATATATATATTTAATTCTCATTGGACCTTTGCTAAAAATAACTTAGCTTTGTTAAGGCTTTTCGTATTTTAAACTGATATTTTAGGACTTTTTTATCGGAAGGAGGATGCAAGTTAATTGATGTAAACTTATCTCAAAGCGGTGCTCAAAATGTCTTGATATTTGTTATAATTTGGAAGTTTAAACACCCAAATTGAAACACAATTTCATCGTGGGGAGGTAAGTTTAAACACCCGAATTGAAACACCTTTCACCCTTTTGCTTATGTGTCGCATTCAAGTATTGGCGCATCGTTTCGAGGTTGACATCAATCGAATCATATCATTCTTCCGGTCAAATGTCCTAAAACATTAGTTCGAAATTCAGAGAAACTTAATAAACTGATCATGTCTTTACTTCCTATACCGTAGCTACAGTGGTGTGGCAAAGGATTAGTAGGTGGTGTATATTCCACCAATTTTTGCTTTCTACATAAAAGACATTTTTGATATTCACAAACATGTACCCGACATCAAGCATAAGAGGAAAATGGTTCAATCAATTATATTGGTGGTGTGTTGGTGTTTGTGGAGGGTCCGGAATTATCATATCCACTCAAACAAGAGGATTAAGATCGAGAATATTATTAGAAATATAAAAGTGTTTAGCTTCTTATAGATTAAAAATAATGCGAGTTGGTTGAATTTAGATCGACCAAGTGGAATATTTTAAATGTGTAACCTTGTTTGCTGACTTTGGCCTAACCTGCTAGCTTCTTGTTAACAAGGAAATGGCTTTGTTTAATGGAAATTAGCATTTCATGAAAAAAAATAAATAAAAAAAGAAAAAGGATGATATAAAGCTTGACATGCTGCTGAATAATAATAATAATAATAATAATAATAATAATAATAATTAAAAACACAACTGAAAGATGAGGGACTCGACATATGCTTACAAAACTTTCATCATCTTTTTTCTTCAAACAACTTCTTTAAATTTATTAAATTAAATACCTTTTTTTATGGGTAAAGTTGTTAGATAAAAGAGTTAAAAAAGGCCGAAATGATTGAAGGAAAAGGATGATTCTGATAAAGGTGTAAAGAAACAAAAGTTAAAAAGGTTTGATTTGATAAAAAAAATTGAAATAATTTATAGAAAGGATATAAAAGACTTGGTGATCGATAGAACAATAAAAAGCATAGTGATATCCACATAGGAGGTCGTACCATTCGGACACTAGTGTCCGCTGATATCAAAATGACTTATATAGGCTTACCGCTTAGACAAGTCATATTGGTGTCAAACATGTCAGAATGTGTCGGACATAAAATATAAGAATCGTATAAGTCTACCGGCTATTTGACTTGCGTGTTTATATATATATATATATATATATATATATATAGGCTAAGTATAAAATGAAAACCCACTTGAGTTGTGAAAACTTTATAAACTCATTCTCAACCACATATTTTTAATTAATATTTAAATCTTGTGGTCCATAATTAAAATGAATAAAAAATGTAAATATAAATATAACTTTTTATCTCTCCTGAAAACATATATAAAAATTAGTAAAAAATGTTAAAAAATAGCAAAACATTTTTTTTTGATATTTCGATGTTTTGTATTAAATGTTACAACATATATTACATATAACAAAAAAAATACGATGTTACATAGGTTTTCGCGGGTTTTCACAACTCAAATGGATTTTCATTTTAATCTTACCCTATATATATATATATATATATATATATATATATATATAGGGTTAGTTTCATTTGAGAACTCAAAAACAATTAAGAACTTGAAGGAACTCTTAAAAACTAAATATTTTGTTAACTTTTTTTATATATTAACATTATTTGAGACTTGCTTTATCATATTTAAAAAAAAATGTTTGATTACATATATAAATCACAAGTTACACATGTGTAACATTTATATGATAAAAATTTACATATGTGTAAAAAAACATAGATATGTGTAAAAAAACTATTTTCATAATTATAATCGTAAATATAGATATCAAAAGTGATAAAACTACACTCAAGTAACATTAGCATACAAAAAATTTTATAAAAAACGTTAGTTATTAAGAGTTCTTTCAAGTTCTTAAATAAATTAAGAGTTCTATAATGATACTAATCCTATATGTGTGTGTGTGTGTGTGTGTGTGTGGTTAAGTTCAATGAAGAAATGATCTTAGTGCGAAAAATGCGAGAAGTTATTCCAGCCAATCAATAACCTTCTTTTTATTTTATATTTAATTATTTATAAGGGCATATTGGTAAAGTAAGTCGTTTTCTTTTTTTGGTAACTATTACTAATTAATTATAGGTTACAAATCTTAATTAATTAATTAATTTGTTTTTTATCTTATTTTAGCCAGATATAAAATGTTGATTATTAGTCTAATTTGCTTTTAGCAATTTCACGAAATCTTGACTATACAACGCCTAAATAATTTACAACATTATTTGATTCTTTTACCGTGTATTATTTAAACCAAGCATAAAGTATTTTACAAAGTAGTTAATTTTGGACTTTAGTACACAAAACCCTACCTAAAATAACTAACTCAAATGAATTTAAATTGTATTCCATCCACGAAAATATACTACACAAACACCATCAAACATACATAGTTGTATTTTTATAAGTTTTCACACTCAACAAAATATTAATCTTACACTGTTGGTGGAAAATAATACAGTAAACATAATTCCTACACAGTAGTCCTACACAGCGCAAAATAACCTAAATATATCCTACACAGTTAATAGAAGGTATCCTACACATTATTTGATCATACCCTACACAAACAATATAGCATTTTCTACAAGGAAAATATGTTATATATAAGGAAAACATACACAATTGTATTTTTATAGGTTTCCACACTAAACAAAACATTAATCTTACATAGTTGGTGGAAAGCAACGTACTTGTACTTGTATAGGTTTCCATACACGATAAACATAATTCCTACACGGTAGTCCTACACATCACAAAATAACCAAAATATATCCTACACGGTTAATCGAAGGTATCCTACATAGTATTTAATCATACTTTCCACAAATGATATAACGTATCCTATAAGGCCACTGGGGGTGGTCCGTTATAGGTGGCCATCACGCGTGTGGGTCACGGGAACGCCGCCGCCGGTCCTCCCATCACGCGTGATGGGGGGCCGGCCGTGATGGCCATCACGCACTCAATTCGACCGTTGGAAAACTTTGTTACCGTTGAGAGAAGATAAAAAAAAAAACTTAATTAACCTATATAAATATAATCAAATCCATCTTCAAATCCAACTCAAATCTAACTCAAATCCTCTACTACAAACAACATTCTAGCATCACACAAATGGAGGGTTCAAAGAAACGTGGCTCGGGTTCAAAGAAAACCCAATCCCGACCAAAGGTTCGACAAAATCTTGGCGAGCCGGAGAGATTCCGATTACAAGATGAACCCGACACAACCCAACCATTCCAACAACAACCTTTTCAACCACAACTGTTCCAAAACCAACCATTTCAATCTCAAACATTTAATTCACCGTTTTCATCGACACCGTATCAAAACCAACCGTTTATTTCACCTTTTTCTAGCCAAATATTTCAAAATAATCCTTTTGAAACGTTTCAATCTCAACCGTCACAAACGTCCGTCGATCCTTTAGAGGATAACAATGTTATACATCAATTTGCACGTGTTTTTCGTGATGAAGACGACGATGTGGATGAAGATGAACCCGCGGAGGAGGATGCCATCGTCCGTAGACCTTGGTCGTCCGCGGAGTAAAGGTCGCCTTGACCAAGGCTTATTTACATGCCTCCGAAACAAAAAAACACGGAAACCAACAAAAACGAGATTTGTTATGGAGACGTGTTATTGCACATTTCGAAAAACTTCCCGGTGCAACCGATCGAAACATGGATAAAATGACTTCCAAGTGGGGAGATTTGAATAGAAAAATGTCAAAATTTAATGCTTGCTACATCCAATTGGTAATTATTTTTTTAAATTTATTAGTTAAATTTTTTTTATAATTTATTACTTTATTTTTACAATTTTGATATATATATTTTTTTCGAAATGTTTTGTAGAGCCGAGATCCACAAAGCGGAGCGAGCGAGGCGACAATCATAAAGAACGCCTTGAGCAATTATATCAAGTTTTCCGATATAAATCTTTTCCCCATTTGGATGGGTGGGAGATTGCGAGACACCACCCGAAGTGGGAACCGGTTCCCGTGGTCGACATGGACGGACCGACGGCTCCAAGGAAAAAAGGATCTTCTTCAAAAAGATCAAAAACTTCCGATTATGGGAACTACACAACGTCTACCAACGGCTTGTCAAGCAACACGCCGAACATAAACTTGAACGATTAACCCGGAGACGATCCCGACGAAGACACACCCACACCCACATGGCCGCATCGCAAGAAAAGTGGGGAATCGTCAATATTAGGAAAGGAAACGGTGGCCGAGGACTTCAACGAATACAAGTTGGCTAAGTTGGCAGAAATGGTCGAGACGAAGGAGCGAAAGCAACTAGCTCTTGCTTCAAAATTAAAACGTGACGAGGCGTATATCAACCATTGGAATGAAAACCAAAAAAAAGCTGATTTAACATTCATCGTACAACCGCACGAACATCTTAACGAACCCTTTAGATCGATCCTACTTCAACGCAAACGCGAGCTATGCGAGAAGTGGGGTTGGGAAGCGCCGTAGGTTTTTTTTTTGGTCGGTTTTTTTAATTTATTTATCTTTGTAATATTTATTTAATTTTGTTTTATTTTTTATTTAATTTAACCTTGTTTTAGTATTTATTGTAAAAGAATAAAAAAATTAAAAAAAAATTCCATCACACCACTGTAAGGCCCCGTTACCGGTAGCCCTACTTTCATGTTGGATTTACTCATAAACGCAGTTCTAAATATCAGAGTTAATTAAAACATTCGCGGAATATAAAAGCTTTCATAAAACTTTTCATAACAAAACACGTCTTGTCTTAAAACATCATTTTATCTTTCAAAATAAACGAAACATTAAACTTAAACGTCTTGAGTCTTCCGATGCCAGCCTCTTATTCAGTGCCACGTGTCTCCTCAAGCGAGCTGCCTCATCCTACTCACCTGCGTGCATACTAAAAGTCAGCTACGCTGAGTGAGTTCTAGTTAATCATACACTATACAATACACATAAACTTATATTCTTTCATTCATACTTTCATACTTTCATACTTTCTTTTGTATTAACTTACTTTCATATCTTACGTTATAAAGAGCATTACGCCCTACATTCCTCGAGTATTATTAGGGCTCGGTACCCTCCTTCCTCGAGTATTATTAGGGCTCGGTACCCTCCTTCCTCGAGTATTATTAGGGCTCGGTACCCTCCTTCCTCGAGTATTATTAGGGCTCGGTACCCTCTTTTCTCGAGTATTATTAGGGCTCGGTACCCTCTTTCCTCGAATATTAGTAGGGTTCGGTTCCCTAGTTCTCGAATATTAGTAGGGTTCGATTCCCTCTTCGTTACCTACAACCATACATCATACCTCGAGTATTATTAGGGCCCGGTACCCTCTTCGTAACCATACAACCATCCTTTCCTTCTTTTATTAACTTTATCACATTCATACACATAAGCATACATATCATACTTACCTTATACTTAGCGTTACAACCTGACAGTACGTGCAATATCCGAAGATCGTTCACGTACCGTCAAGCCATCATTCATACATATCACATCATTCACATAAGGCATACACTTATCTCTTAGGATAAGCGTATTAACAAACATATCGAGTATGCACACAGCCCCGAAAACATAACACATAATTGGGGCTAGAAACTCAACTGAACACGGTTACGTTCACCGTTAATCGTAATCCCTTTCTTCAGTTGTGCACGGCTGACTGTATAACAAGTATACGTATCAATTAACTATCACTACTCATATCATCTTTCTAGTCTTAACTACTACCCACAACGAACGGGGGTCCGGGGACAGCGCCCCTGGCAGCGGGGTCTAGGGGCGGCAGCCCCTAGCAGGGTCCAAGGGGCAGAGCCCCTGGCTGGGGCCGAGCTGCCAGGTCAGCTTGGAAAAATTTTATTTACATTAACTGTCTTAACACATTTTCCATTAGGTTTTTAATTTATTTTCTAAGCGAACTTAACTTTAGGCGAAGTTAAACCTTAAGCGAACTTAGCTTTAGGCAAAGTTATCAGTTAGGCGAACTTGGCCTTAGGCGAAGTTATCAGTTAGGCGAACTTGGCCGTAGGCGAAGTTATCAACTAGGCGAACTTGGCCTTAGGCGAAGTTACCAGCTAGGCGAACTTGGCCTTAGGCGAAGTTACCAGCTAGGCGAACTTGCTTGCAAGCGAAGTTAAGCTTGCAGGCGAAGTTATCGCTTGCAGGCGAAGTTGCCCAGCTACGCCTCTGTTCAACCTTAATCCCCCAAAATCATCATCGTTTTGACGTGAAACTCTTGGATACGATATTTAACCAACTCGCGATCAATCCTATGGTCGTTTTTGGATATGGTTTGACCCGAAAACACGTAAAGTTTGGACCTTTAAGCTCAAAAACGTTCAATACTAGTGTTAAGGGTCATTAACTGAGCCGTTTCCATTTTCGGGTTCATTACACTCGTATTTATCATCAAGTTTACAACTTTATGTTTCGTTTATACCCGATCTACTCTCGTTCTAAGTTTCAATGCTAAACGTTTATAAAAACGTAAACTTTAAGATCAAAACGTACCTTTTCGTGTTTGTTTGGCTTAGTCACGGACCCTAGATCTTGTATTTATCTTGCGTATTGAAGGATCTATCAAGAATCTCGTTTACTTGGTCTTGGATCCCACTCTCGCTCTCGGCCGTATATAGGTGTAGGTATGTGTGTGTGTTTTTGAGTGTGTAGAGATTATGATGGAAATGAAATGAGGGTTTTAGGTTGGTTTAGGGGATATTTATATCCCTTAAAGCCCATGGACCTAAGGCCCATTCTCATTTAACCCATCTCAATTAATCTAAGTCCATGATCCGTTCTTTACTCGATATTAATTATTAATAACGCGAAATCACTAAACGTAACTTTCTTTATTCAACATTATAAATTTTAGGATGTTACAAGTCTTCCCTCCTTAAAGAGGTTTCGTCCCCGAAACCTAACTATTACATAAACAGACTAGGGTAAAACTTGCGCATCTCATCCTCGGCCTCCCAAGTAGCATCTGATCCCTTGCGGTGTTTCCATATCACTTTTACCAAAGGTATAATCTTGTGACGAAGCTGCTTCTCCTTGCGATCAACGATCTCTATCGGTTGCTCGATGTAGTTCAATTGTTCATCAACCTCAATGTCCATCAATGGCACGTGAGACGTGTCATCAGCTAGACACTTCCTCAGATGAGAAACATAGAAGGTTGAATGAATTCCTTCTAACTCATCGGGTAAACCCAGGTGCAATATGAACCCACTTAAGGATCATTTTCTTCCCCTGTTTGACTTATTAAAAAGTCAACGCATTATTAAATGCATTAGTGCATTACACAATACAATTGTATATCTTATTATCTTTTGCTTATTTTGCTACTTAAATCCCCAAACATATATCAACTATATTTGTTTACATGTTCTTATTTGATCTAGAATTTGTATCTATTAAGAAATATGAGCTTCTAAAGTTCTATGTTCATTTGAAGTTGATATAAGATGATACTATTAGTGATTTCAATCATCACTTTTTAAAATAACCACTTTAAAGGTTTAAGTGATGATATTAACTCATAAATACTTGTTTTGATCAATAGTTTACATCATATTAATAAGAACCCTATGAATATCTAACTAATCCAGTCAACAATCAAAGCCTAAAAACAATTTAAAGAAAATAAATAGATCGCCTATTGTGCAACAACAAGTGACCTTAACCCGTGGTGTCTATAAATTTATCAATGACAGCATGAACTGGATGCTATATATCTGATTTGTTGTGTGCAAGATTCAAGATCTACACCAATTTAAAAAAAAAAGTATTAATAACAAATTATGTGTTACACAAAAGAGTAATTCTTTTCACACAATATTAGGAAAAAAAAATTACAGACCTGCTTGGATGAACCTGTGTTGGCTCTGCATTTTACATTTAAGATGCAAATAAGTTAAAAGCCATATGCTTATCGGTTGGATTCCAATTCATTGAGTCTACTGCAATCAAAATTTAAAGAGCAAACAATCAAATCTTTATGAATTTCATCATGAAGCAGTTTACTGTTGGTGAAATTGCTCATGAACGATAAAAAAAAAACACTAAGAACTCTAATTCTTCAACATAATTGGTTAGCTTCTAATCATTTGTGATCATCCATGGTGAAGCTATAAACTACTAATTGCTATTCATAAGCCTAATTTATGTTTAATTTACTCATTTATACTTACGAAGGTTAAGATCCTGTGAAGATAGAACTAAAGGACTCCGATTCAACTGAACAGGCGAACGCAAGCAACAATATTGTATGTAACGGGCCTGCAATAGCACGAACAAAATGCTATGATGAAGAATCGGTACTTAGATTAAGCAATTGCAAACACAATGTAAAGAAACAACAACAATTATACGGGATAAAAATTCAGGTTATAACTAACCGATGAAGAAGCAGCCATGGAGAAGCGAATATGTCAGCAACTTAGTGCACGAAAGAGTTGATAATCTGAAGGCGATGGATGGCTTGGCTTGTAAGGAGCAACTGAAGGAGAAGGACATTAGCACGCTACAAAAGCATGTACTGTGTGCATCAAAATTATGTTGGTACCCCTATGTGAGTACCACCCACCTTCTGAATTAATATATATATGTAATAAGAAACAAAAATTAAAAAAAAAAAAATCACAAGTGGGGATTTTTGGTTAACAGTGGAAGGAGGTATCGATATATAATGGCGAATAAGTGACAATTCGGGGATGAAAAACTAACGAAGAGAAAACAGAATATAATAAATCAAATTAACTACTAACTGATTTGAATCAAAACTACGTAATTTTGGGGTTTCACATCTAAGAGCATTCTCAACCCATCCCCTAAAAGTATGTGAAGGAGTTTGCAAATTATATGGTGGGGTTTTGAGTGATTGCTAGTGTAAATTATTAGGGATGTTCAGAAAATCCGGAATCCGAAAAAAATTGAAATCCGAACCGAAACCAAAACCCGAATAATCCGATCCGAATTCTTATTCGGATATTCGAATCGGATTGATCCAAATATCCAAATAACTAATTCGGATTCGGATATGAATTTTAAAAATTTTCGGGTTGTGTGGATTATTCGGATATCCATTTAATCCGAATAAATAATATTATTTTTCGTGATATATAGCCATTGGCCCAACCCATTAACAATAACCCTAAGTTTCCTAACTCCCATTCCACACTTAGCTAGATGCAATGTCAACCTAGACATTAGATTAGAAACTTTGGGAAATTTGATATCTGGTACTACATTGTTTATAGCTATGTTCGTTTTTCCTATCTATTGCAATACTGTGCCGTGCTCTTTAGGGTTATTACTTTGTTTCTAAGCTTTAAAATGGATAGACCAGTTATTTGAATATTATGAATGAAAATGATAAAACAGTATCCTAATTTTCATCCAAATGTTATATTGAATTGCAATTTTCAAATTTAGGAAAAAAATGTTTTGGTTTATTCGGATTTTATCTGAATCCGATCCGAATTATCCGAATTCAATTCGGATCGGATTTCGGATAGGGTCATGAAATTTCCAAATCCGAATAATCCGAACTGAATAAACCGAATGATCCGCTATCCGGTCCGATGAACACCCCTATAAATTATAGGGTGGTGAGAGAAAATATAGTGATTTTTTTGTAAATTTGGGGAAACTTTGTTTCCCATATTTATTTTTCAATATTTGTACAGTGATTACACTAATTTAAATGTCCGTTACACCTATGTAAAAAGTTGATTCGGTGCGTAAAAATGTTGTAATTTTTCTACGTATATGTAACTTACGTATATTACATACATGTAAAAAATTCAAAAAATAAAAATTGTTGCGTTGAGTTCTTTCGAGTCCTTAAAACTCAAAGTGGTTCTCAAAAGAAATCAGCAATATATATATATATATATAGGGTTAGGTTAGAATAAAAACCCACTTGAGTTGTGAAAACTCTAGAAACCCATTCTCAATCACATGTTTTTAATTAAAGATTAAATCTTGTGGTTCACAATTAAAGTTAATAAAAAATGTAAAGGTTTATTTACACTTTCTCTCTCCTGAAAACATATATAAAAATTACTAACAAAATATAAAAAAAATAGCAAAACATTTTTTTTTATGTTTTCGATGTTTTGTATTAATGTAACAACATATATTACATGTAACAAAAAAAAAACGATGTTACATAGGGTTTTCACGGGTTTTCTCAACTCAAGAGGGTTTTCAAACTATACTTCTCATATATATATATATATATATATTAATATGAGAGATCTGGTAAACACGAGACCTGGTATTGGCCGGATGTAGATCAGCGACATCAATTCTTCGACTGACAAGCGACGACGACGACTCAAGTGTAAAATCCTAATCAGCGGCGGCTTCAACATGATGCGGGCTGAAAACAAAAATGGCGACTCAAGGGTTTACAAATTAAAACCGTAATCACAGTAGGAGAGAAACCGATCGATCGTCCTTAGTGTGTATACCTGTGTGATAAACGAGCCTTCGACTCCGATACCACTTTTTATGTAACGATCAGAACAACGATGCAATAGAAATAATAATCACACACAAATAAATAAGCAAACAAGAACACAAGATTTACTTTGTTCGGTCAAGACGAATTTCATCCACGGGTAGGGTTTTCTTCATTATTAATTACCTCAGGCACACAAGATTACAATGATAGGGTATATATGGAGAGCAATTAGAGTTTTTAACTTAGCCTCAAAAGAACATCTAACTGGCCAAGATTAAACAAGCCCAAAGTCCTTCACAATTAAAATCTAACACTTGTTTCATGAGGCCTGTCCTATAAACTATATATTTTCTACTTATTTTACATGGAATTCTAAATTGTAGTTGCATGACTGTCTTTTGTTTAATATTGTTGATTTTAGGTCAGAACTCATCCAAATTCACAACTTTTGTTGTATATATTGTTTTGATATAATGAGTTGAATGCAGTTATAACAACAATTAAGTTAGTGGGCTTGTCCAGGAACATATTTTTGACAATATTGTCACATTGTGTTCTTCAGGAACATAATTATGAGTTTTGACTCTTCTGCGCTTGCTGCCATGGATAGTATCATGCAGGCTGTTGATAAATGGGTTGCAAAAAATGTTTCATCCCATCGTTCACTACAAGAATATTAGCCTATCCTGACGACACCTATCCCGACAACAGCAAGTTGTCGCTATATCCAACCCTATCCCGACAACATGTCGTCGGGATAGAAAATCACAAATTTTTTAACTTGTCAACACATGTGTCAATTATTAATACGCTAGAGAATGTTTGACTAAACCAAACCTTTGACTTGACACTTCTCCCGATGACATGTTGTCGGGATAGATTTTTATATTTTATTTTTTCTTTTCTTTAAAATCATTGTAGGTTAAAAATAAATAATAAAAAATGAACTATCCAATCCCGACGACTTGTTGTCGGGATAGAGTTTTTTAAATTTTATTTTTTCTTTTCATTAAATCATCGTAAATTAGAAATAAATAATAAAAAAAACTAACCAATCCTGACGACTTGTTGTCGGGATAGAATTTTTATATTATAATTTTCCTTTTCTTTAAATCATCTTAAATCAGAAATAAATAATAAAAAAAGAACTAACCAATCCCGACGACATGTTGTCGGGATAGAATTTTTATATTTTTTCTTTTCTTTAAATCATCTTAAATTAGAAATAAATTAATAAAAAATTAACTATCCAATCCCGACGATTTGTTGTCGGGATAGATTTTTTTATATTTTATTATTCCTTTTCTTTAAATCATCTTAAATTAGAAATAAAATAATAAAAATTAACTATCCAAACCCGACGACTTGTTGTCGGGATAGATTTTTTTATATTTTATTTTTTCTTTTCTTTTAATCATCTTAAATTAGAAATAAATAATAAAAAATTAACTATCCAATCCAGACGACTTGTTGTCGGGATAGATTTTTTTATGTTTTATTTCTTCTTTTCTTTTAATCATCTTAAAATTGGAAATAAATATTAAAAAATTAACTATCCAATCCCGACGACTTGTTGTCGGGATAGATTTTTTTATATTTCATTTTTTCTTTTCTTTAAATCATCTTAAATTAGAAATAAATAATAAAAATTAACTATCCAATCCCGACGATATGTTGTCTAGATAGAAGTTTTATATTTTATTTCCCATCGGTATCTTGGATTTGTTCAAAACGTTTGAGGACATACATAATCTTAACATACATAGATGGTTACATACATACATATATAGGTGGTTAGATACGTACATACAAACATACATAGATGGTTACATACATACATGTACATACATACATGCATACATACATAATATTTAAATTCTATACCGACAACATGTCGTCGGCATAGATAAATGATATTTTAATAAATAATAAAAAATTAACTACGAAATCCCGACGACATGTATTTGTGTGTATGTATGTATGTGTGTGTATTTGTGTATGTATGTATGTGTATAATGTATGTGAATGTATGCATGTAAGTAGTTATGTATGAATGTATGTATGTGTGTGTATGTATATATGTATGTGTGTATGCATGTATGTAAGTAGTTATGTATGAATGTATGTATGTATGTATGTAAATGGTTCGTGACAAAGCCTATATACCGACAACTTGTAATCATCAATATATGTATGTATTATGTATGCGTATAGCCTTCATTGTGTGTATTTCAAATACAAAAATAATTAGTTGAGAAACATAAAAATAATTGTTTGAGATATAAATTAAAAAAGAAACAATTATAAATGCCGTCCTATCCCGAAGACATGTCGTCGGGATAGAAAAACAAAATTTTATTTTTACTTTTTTTTAAAACATAATACACAATCAATAATAAAACATATAAAAATTAAATAAATCCAAACTAATCCCAACAACATGTTGTCGGGATAGAAAATTAAAATTTATTTTTTAATTTTTTTTAAGAACATTATACATATAAATAAAGAGCAAATAAAAATTAAAAATATGCTAACTATTCCTGACGACATGTCGTCGGGATAAGTTTCCTGAAATATTTTGAAAATAATTTAACTTATGCGCCTAAATGAAATTTACCCGCTATTATTTTTGTGGAGTGCTATCCCGACGACATGTCGTCGGGAAAAGTCACGATCCGTGTGATTAATTGAAAATGCTTTATGGCCCTTGATTAATTTTGATCCAATGGCTAGCAACATTCCTTCTTTCACTATCTTCTCCATTTCAATAATAAATATCCATCATCCATCCATTTACTTCATTAACACCAAACCCTCCATCAACCACCACCTTCAACTTGCAACAATTAAATCTAGACCGCCTTCAACCATCACCGTCACCTTCAACGACCACCATCAAATGCCACCGTCAACATCTCCGCCTCCGTCTTGCCACCAGTAAGAACTCCTTCAAACTACCACAATCAAGATCTCCTTTATTTTTATATTTCATTTTTGAAGTTGTTTGCATCTCGTGTTTGTATGTAATTTGTAATACCAATTTAATGAGAAATAAATTGTTTTGTTGTTGTTAGTAACTTTGTTGTTTGGATATTATGTTTTACATTGCGTTGTATCTCGCGTTTGTTATGTTTTAAGTCTCGAAACTCGTCCCCGGAAAGTTTTCCAGCAAAAGCTCCGGCAAGGCATCAGCAGCAAACTTTAATGATGCTATTTATCTATAGCGACGACATGTCGTCGGTATAGGTTTTTTATTTTTTTTTATTATTAATCCTTTTCGTTTTATAAACAAATAAATGATTTTTTAAAAATATTTTATGTAATTTTTTTCCCGACGACATGTTGTCGGGATAGAGTTTAAATATTATTTTCTTCATTTATCTATACCAGCTAGATGTCGTCGGTATAGATAAAGAAATAAAATAGCATTTAAAATCTTTCCCGACAACATGTCGTCGGCATTGATAAATAAATAAAATAATATTTAAATTCCATCCCGACAACATGTCGTCGGCATAGATAAATGAATATTATATTATTATAATTATAAAATATTTTTTATGTTTTTTATTAAAAATAAAACATTTTCTTAAAAAAGTTTTTGTAATATTTATCCCGACGACATGTAGTCGGGATAAGTATTTATGTTACTTTTCGGGACGAAGCTATACCAACGACACTATTCCCGACAACATGTAGTCGGGATAAGTTTTTTAGATTTGTCCCAACTACATGTTGTCGGGAAAAGTTCAGAAATTGTTGTCTGGATAGGACAAAATTCTTGCAGTGGTTGGAATAGTGTTGATATATATCATGCCAGGAGTTCATTGATATAGACATCTAGTTAATCTTATGCCAAATGTTTCAACCCACCTTCATAAATTTGTATAGTCCTTTTATGTTTGTTTAACATGAAAAGTTTGAATTATGTTTATCCGAGCCTTATATACTATTTTTGTTGTCTGATTTTTCGCTTTTGTTTGGTCATTTCGTACATTTGTTTTGCAGGTTACCTTGGTCATATTTTACATTTCAAGACAAGGATTCCTTAGCTAATACTAAAGTTGTAGGTAAGAGTTTACATTGATTTTTAGTATTTCCTAATATTTGTTATCATCGGTATCACAGTTTTAAAAGAAATTTATGTTTGTCACAATAATTTATAATACTCAAGTTAATTATAATTGCAATATGGATAGTGGGTCAAAGGCAAAAATTCATGAATATAACTGTAATAAAAAGAATAGTATGTGGTTAATTAAGACCGTAAATGGAAGAAAGAAAAATAAATAATAAAAAAAATATGGAGATTTTAACACCCTAGTTTTCGACTTATAGTAATTACTAATTATAAAACAATAATAATTAGTTTAAACTTTAGAGATAACTCCAACATTTAAATATGTGGAAACACTGCAAAATGTAAAAACCGATCCATGATGTGTGCCCAAGCTTTATTCCGAGCACTTGATTTTTATCCTTGTAAATTCATTCGGGAACTTTACCTAAGACAGTACAACATTAAGATTAGCATTAATAATACTTAAACCTTACATATACAAACCCGCTATACACAATGGCGGATCTTTATACGGGCCGAACCGGGCCGCGGCCCCATCATGTTTTTCACTCGGTAGTGTCTTTTTTTCGAAAAAATCAAGAAAATATATATATGTATTGAGTCCGGCCCAGCCAAATTATTTGAGTCCGGCCCATCCATATTATTTGAGTCTGGGCTAGGCTTGAATTTTTATAAATGTAAAGTTTGTTTAAAGCCGAAGATCAGAAATCTTTTACGAAATAAACGTAAAGATAGAGAAAGAAAGGCTAAGAAATAAAACTCCATAATACCAACCCCAAACCCAAATAAACTTTACAAAAAAATAAACATTAAGCCCAAAATCCAACCGTAATATATGGTTGATGCTTGAACACAACAACAAATGGAGATTCCATTGTGCAATGGCCGTTGTGTGAATTACTGACTTATGAGGTTCGGTACAGAAGTCAAAACAGAAGCTAAGAAGAAAGCAAGTGAATTGATGTAATAGTTTGGATGTGAAATCGATTGATTGATTGGGCAATCGAAACAATCAACAGAAGCAAGCAGAGACCAGGTTCAGTAATTCGCATTTCACCATTTTGTATTTCTTTCAATTTAGTTTGTTAGGGTTTGGAATAATTGTCTGACCGGACCTGAACCGAATTGCCGGCCCGATACTTAGAAGTAGGAAAAAAATTATTTTATTGTCGTGACTTTTGGCCCATCCATACTAAATACTCAAGATCCGCCACTGCTATACATGAAATCGTAGTTTCTTTAAAATTCTGTATCCATACCATACCTGACGTATTATACTCAAGGTTCAACGTAGGCTACGCCATGTCGACCTAGACCTCGGCGTATGTGTAGCGTACGGCATGGCATCTTCGTATACGACCTTTTTAGGCTATGCTGAAGCTTGTGCATGTACTGTAATTGTATGCACACTGATTACAAATCTACAAAATTCTAATTTCATTTTTAGCCTTCAACCCGTTTGTTCAATTCCAAGCTTCACTTATCTGTTTCTAATAATCATAATCACAATGAGAAAGTTAAACCCACAATTTATCCTGATGGGATGGGAATGATCGTGGTCATGCTCATCCTTTGAAGAATGGTGGAGGGCCATCCAATGAGATTTTTTATTTTCTTTCTGTTTTCATTTCTTTATATTATTGAATAATATAATGATGGACAATGAGGGGAATGAACTATAACAGTGAGGTTGAATGATGGATGAAAAACTGAATTTACGCTGAGGTGACGCAAATATGACAAATGATAAAAAATTAGGGGAATGAACCATAACACATGATCTAAGTATATTGCTAAATTATACTTTAGTTATTTATTAAATATTTTATTATAATTAATTACACGTATAGTGCACATGTGTCAAGCTAGTATATGCAGATATATATATTACCATCTGTAACTAATATCATAATAATATATATATTATAATTATATATAATAATGATTAATTTCATCATATTGAATAAAAATTATTATATTTATAATAAAAATAGGTTTGTGAGCCTAGTCAAATTTTATGTGTAAAGTTTGGGTTCGAACTTATTTATTATATGGGCTCGTTTTAGGCTTGAGTTTGGGCCCGGGTTGTTTAAGCTCGACTTAGTTCACGCCTTTAGTGAGTCAATCTCGAATATGCAATGAACTTTTAGCTCGTCTACACCCTAGGTGTAGCCAAGTTCAGTGGTTGATCCAAGATTTTTTTCCTGTTGGTTCACTGTGTTTAGGTGCTCCGAATTCATAGGATTGGGCATAAAAATTTTCAGGTCGATTCAATGGTTTGGATCGGGTAAAGTTAATCACATAATAAAAATACGATACAGTAATAAAAAAAAGCATCTCCATTAAAAAGCAATGGATAATCCGTATGCCTTTGCCATTGGTGTAACTACACGAGTGGGCTAATGGTCGCGTTTTTTCCTACGGTTAAAACTATGCTTAAATTTCATCTTAATTTCACAAGTCATAAATAGATAAAGTTTCATAAACATAAATACAAATGCTACAATTGCATACACCTTTACACTTAGAACAATCATATTTGTTTTGAGAGTGACAACCGGCAAAAGAAAACCTCACTTAGTATCTTGTTGAACCCACAAGATACTTGGCAGTTGGCCCAACAAGTGTCGTGAATTATTTCAGATAACCTTGATTTAGCTTTAGAATAAGAACTTAAGATGTATCAAAAAAGTGTTTGGACTAAGTTTGCAATATTTTATTTCAGGAGATTCAAACGTGCAACCAACTCATAAATATTTGGACTAAGTTTATAATTTTTCATTCTCGAGAGCTAAACATGCAATATGATCAAAGCATGTGGCCATCTAAGCAATTAGCTCCAATTATAAAGTGAATAAAAACATAAATGCACACTAGATTACAAGTAAGATGGCCCCGTACCTACCATTGCTTTAGCGACAGTAAAACATTGTCGCTACGACTTTCCAATTCACAAAAGCTTCTTTACATGTCATTTCTCTGTCTACTTCTGCATGCTTATGCACGATTCCTGCCATGGGCTTACTCCCTTTTCGAGATCTAATAACATGACATGATTATAAAAGGGATATGTTATTCATTGTTAAAAATATATAGTGTCAATTCAAATATCGAACACATATTTGTTATTTCTCATAATTGTTATTTCTATTTTCTGTCACATGTTATTGGACTTGGAGCTAATGGTTGGGATTGTACATGGAATTGGATTCGGACTTGCTTATGGATAGATCGGCTAAAGTCTGATGGGCTGGATGGAAGCTTATGAAGGTCAAGGCCCAAGGCCTATACATCTGTTTTAAATAACATAAAAGTTATATTAAGCGTGATGGGTTATTCATTTTTTTGATATATTCTCCTGATTTTAGATCTTGTTTCTTCTTTGTTTATGATATAGGGTTTGATCATTTTTTTGGATTCTTTAGCGATTGTATTCAATCATCTCAATGGTGATTGATATATTTGTTTATTAGTGTTTCCCTAGAACGATTTGTTGATTGTATCATATGTTTGCGATCGTGTTTTTTTGTTGTTTGTTCGGTTCAATAAGAAGATTATAGATTTCTAACATTCATACACCTTTTGGTTATCCACACACCCTACATACGATCGTATAGGGGCTATACTATCGTATGAAACCCCATGTTAAAGGGGGTACGGATTGGTCAAGAATGTGTGAATAACCATAGCCTTATAAAATCATAATCCCTTTTCAAGATCAATAATTTATTACAATTTCAAAAGAAAATAAAGTGTTCATAATTTCATCCTGATTGCAGTGTCATGTGGTTTATTTTTTTATCACTAACACCAAGTGTTATCGGCATCCCCCCCCCCCCCCTCCCTCTCCCACACACCAATCGCCATTGCACTAGCGTCCAACATCCCCATCATTTCATTTTTTCACTGGCTTTTATTGGTCTAGCCACCCTTTGCTACGCAAGAAAATAATTAATAACTTGGTTAACTAACTGCCCTCCACTACAAAAGTTTGATGAGTTAGTTAATTAATGTTTCACTGTTTACCTGATAATGGCATGCCACACTTTTGGTTAACTAACCCTTCCCATAACACTCGGTTTAAAGACATTATACTCAAAATTTAATTGTTGAAAGTCTATATTAACCGTTTCATTAAGTATGAGTGGCTACTTAATATTTATTTAGGTATTCACTAGTTAATAAACCTTAATCTTGTATGTACTAATAAATAAGTTTGGATAGCACATCCATTCCTACCACAAGCACATAATCGGATATTTGATAGGACATCTTTTCGAACAACATCAATCAATCATCTTTTGTTATGACGCCAATAACACATGTACACACTACTACTGCTAACAATGACAAAGCCAAACAATTTTTTATAGATGTCGGAATTTTCGAAGTCTCGGTTTATCTGTCACTAGATTTTAGATTTTTTTGCACCAACCGGCTCGGCAAGGGTAACGATTTTTTGATTATTGTTGCCATGGACTTAAAATATAAAACGGTGTGGGCTTAATGGATAAAATAAAAAAAACTTGAACTTTCGATTTAACGAAATTAAGGAATAAATTTTTGGAATTCTCTCTTCGGCTAGGTCCTCGTTAATGGGTCTCCAACGTTCGAGGTTCAATGTTTCAAAGGGATGCGACAAGGAGATCCTTTATCTCCCTTCTTATTTCTGGTGGTTATGGAGGCACTTTCGAACATGTTTAATTCAACGGAAGAGGCTGGTTTCTTAAAGGGGTTTCAAACTCCTAATCAAGGTCCGATAATTTCTCATCTCTTATATGCTGATGATGCTATTATTCTTGGAGAATGGAACAAAGGACTATGGAAAATGTTAACAGAATATTGAGGTGTTTTCATTTATGCTCGGGTTTAAAGATTAATTTCAATAAATCCATCCTATTCGGGTGCAACGTCAACGAAGCCGAGATTGAAGATATGGGAAGGGTGCTTGAGTGTAGACCGGGGAAGATGCCTTTCTCTCATCTCGGCATTCCTGTTGGAACCAACATGAACAAAGTTAATAATTGGAATGATATTATGGAAATTTTTGAAAAAATGTTGGCGCTTTTGGAAAACACATTCACTCTCTATAGGAGAAAGGTTGTGCTTATTAAGGTGGTGCTTGAAAGCTTACTGGTGTGCTTTATATCTATGTTCAAGGTCCCGAGCATAGTGGCGGAGAATCTTGAGAGGATTATGAAGAGATTTTTGTGGGGAGGGTCTAGTGAGTCACACAAGATACACTGGGTGGCTGGGTGGCTTTGAAGAGAGTTGCAATGCCAAAAGATAAAGGCGGATTAGGGATCTCGAGAATAATATATGTTAATAACGCTTTGCTCTCAAAATGGGGGTGGAGATACAAAACGGGGGGAGTTGGGGTTATGGAAAAGGGTTAATGACTCTATTCATAACCAAATTAGTGACCGGAAGGTGGTTCCAATTAAAAAATAAATTCAGGTGTTTGGCCCAATGTTGCCAATAAGATAAACAAACTCAAGTGGGATGGGAACAAATTGGTTGATTTGATCAAAGGAACAATGGGTGATGGTCAAAATTTAAGCTTTTGGATGGATAATTGGGTAGGTGACCAAAGTCTCAAGAAAAGTTGTCATTCCCTTTTATAATTGGAAAGGCATAAGAGGTGTAAAGCCATTGAGAGGTTTTGGAGATCAGGAGGTTTTTTTGGTTGGAATTGGTGCTGGAAAAGAATACCAAATACAACTATGGAATTAGAAGAACGGGACTTTCGGTTAATGAGTGCGGTAATCTGGGTTAATGGGCCGGACCGGTGGATTTGGTTATGAGACAAAGAAGGTGGTTTTCAGTTAGGTTAGTTAAAAAGTTAATCGTGAATGCTAAAAACAGTGGAGATAACTACATTATGAAGTGGAGCAAATGGGTGCTGAACAAATGTGCATCCACGCGTGGAGGGCGGAAATGGATTGACTCCCGACTCAAAGAGCCCTTGAGCAAAGGCACATTCGCGTTACGGACATTGTTTGTCCTTTATGTGATTCAGAGGTGGAGACGGTGGATCATATCATGACGGGGTGCGGAGTCTCGACAATGGTTTGGGAACATATAAGTCGTTGGTGCAAAGTTCCCCATATTTTCGGCTTCTCGGTAAGAGATCTTTTAGAGCTCCACAAGTCCACCAATATTGGAGCTAATAAAAAGGAGGTGTTTCATGGGATAATCATAATTGCTCTTTGGAGACTTTGGAAGGCGAGAAACGAAAAAGTGTTTGAAGGAAAGGAGATAAATTTGTTTGAAATTATAGGAGATATAAAGGCTAGTGGCTTTCTTTGGTATAAGTATATGTCTAAGTTTAGATCTCTAGCTTGGTCGAATTGGTGCAATTTTGATTTCATGTAATTCTTTGTTGTTTGTGGCTGCTTCCGGCTTGTGGAGGCGGCCTGCGGGTGGGTTGTCGTTGTTTGTGTTTGTGTTTATAAAAGTTACGGTTCGAAAAAAAGGAATAAATTTAAAAATAAAAGCTCAGAGCATATGTTATACGTTATATCTAATAATTAACTAAATGATGATCAAACTTATAAATAAAAGATTGCATAAAAACAAATAAAGGAAACCATCTCTACTAATTAAGGGAGTGTTAAATTTGATGCGTATCGATTTCAAAAGATTTACTATTACTTTCTATTTTCTCTAATCAGTAACTCAAATCTTCTTTTAATACCATAATAATTAGCAAATATAACTTGATTTATTAAAAACACATCATTCTTAATTGTATTGAAATAACAACAATAAATCTTCATTATAAACAAAATTGCCATGTTTTATGTTTTTATAAAAAGATGTATGTTTGGCAAGGAGCTTTTAGAAACTTTTAGGGGCTTTAAGCTTCAAGCTTTTAAGAAAAAGCTCATAGTCAATTAAAAGCCTTGTTTGGTTGAAGGAGTTTGAAACTTTTAGATCATGAGAAAAAGCATAAAGCTTAAAGCTCCAACTAGTAGAAAGAGCTACAAGATTTTAGTATTTTAATTACTTAAATAACCTTCCAAAATAAGTATATTTAATATTATTGTTTTTTAGTTGTGCCCATTTTGGTCATTTTATACGTTTTATTAAAAGCTCCAGCTACTCTGTCAAACACCTAAATATATCGAAAAGCTCCAGCTACCAGTCACCAGCTTCTAGCTACCAGTCACCAGTTTCCAGCCAACAATCACCAGCTACCAGCTAAAACATGATTAAAGCTTAGTTTTATTAACTTTTGTTATTTTAAAACTAAACTTTTAAGTAACGACATGAATTTATGGATTTTAACTGTTTTTCTCTTGTAAACCTAAGGATGAATGGTTAAGAATTTTTAACTTCTAAATTGTTTTAGAATTCATGATAGAAGTTTCGTGAGTTTTAACATTAAATTTTATCAACATCGTATAATTGATTGTATGAAAACTCAACAAAAATCACTATTTTGTGTAGACAATCATTAATTTTGTAAATTTTTGCTTATCATGCCCATCTAGAATCGATTTATCTGTGCATATTTTTATCTATTAGAAAAGTAGAAAAGCTAATCAAAATAAAGTGAATTGAAAGAGAAAAGTAAAACCTTGCATGTAGAGAACACGTGTGTAGTTTTGAGCAAACGAATAACCATTACATACAAACTTTGATTATCATGATTTAATGAATAACCATCTTCCCATATATTACCAAGAAATCAAGTTTCATAAAATAATGATAAAGTATATATTTAGTTACGTTTTTTTTGTAGAATCGAAGCAAATCAGTTGGCCGTTTCCAACAATTACCAGATGTTGCAAAGCTGCTTGTCCCATTAGATCAACTTGTTGAAATCGAACTTGTTGAGAAACAAAAAAGGATTAGGGTTTTTGGAGTGAGCACTTTCGTGCTAATAACATGTTGTGAAACAAGCCTAATAGCCAAACAATAAAAGATTGACATGTAGGGAGAAAGATGGAAATTTCATTACTTAGGTGTGTAGAATACAATGAGATACAACAGGATGTTATATAGGGATGAGAAAACTTAGAAAGGAAACCAAATCTATTTTAGATGTTGATAACAATAAATATTAATATATTTATAACACTTGCTACCTTATTTTGTTAGATTTTTCTATGTTTGACACGCACTAAGGTAATGATGGTTGTGATAAGGCAACGATCGAATGGTGTTGATTGTATTCTTGGTCGAATGAGTGGTCGTGATGGTTGGAAAACATCAATAGTAGTTGGGTTTGTGTGTTTAGCTAGTGGTGAGTGGTGGTGGGAAAAAACGATGATGTTTCACATATACATAAATATAAATCTATACTATATAATATATAAAAGTTTCCTCTTGTCACATGTTATTTCTTATGCATTCTTACTATTTTTTCCCCTCTGTCTCTCATATTAATTATACATTAATTGTATATTTTTTAAAGTTCTTTTTTTATATTTTTGTTTATGATTTCTCTAATTGTTTTTACAAAACATATTTTATTTCTTAAAAACGTTAGGTTTGCTTATAAAACATTTTTATAAACTAAACATTTTCATTATTAAATTTGTCTAATATAAATTATATTGTTTTTATATGTAAGAAAACATTTACATGTATATAAAACATCTTAGCTTCTAAAACTTACTTAGCGGGTTCATTTTTAAAAGTACGTGGATCTTTAACTGAACCCAGCCCGTCTTCTTTTCCCCTATAACTGTAATATCTTTCTTTCTATCCATATATTGTCAATCAAAACCTTATTTATTCTCTTATACTGCACATTTCGACTGACTGAAAGTTTTCTTCTATTGATGACTGGTTGGTGTTGTTCCGATTGTACCGTTTATGCTCTCATAATTATATTTTACTTTAAATGTTACCATATTTTTAGTGTATCGTCTACTATTGTATCGAAAGAAGTATTTAGAGGCTTATGATTTATTTTTAAGATTGTGAATAGTAGTTGTAATTTAACTTCATACTTATTAATGTATTACTCAACTTTATTTATCAAAAGTTATCACTTACAGAATTTAAGTTGTCAAACTCATGTATGAGATGTGTATTTAACCTAGTTCAAATATAAATAGCATAGTACAGTCGTTGAAAGATGCGGATAATGTCATGTTAAACACCTTGGATTCTCTAAATGAGTTCCTAGCTTCGTTTCCCTCATGGCTCATGCTACAACTATTTAGATGATACTGTTAAAAAAACATATTAAACAATAAAAAAAATACCTAATAATTAAGCAAAAAAATGTGGAGGTTTTATGTCAAGGTTCTAATGTTATAAAAGAAGTGCATGTTCACTAAACGATCAATAATAATTAGACGAAAAGTATGTAAAGACTTTTATGTGATAGAAGTTAACATGCCATCATGCAATGTTTTGTACCACTTTTTATCAATATTTTTTTGTTGTTGCTCATAATGTTGTAACATAACATTTTAGGTTGTGGACTTGTGGCAAACCATTTATATGTCGTGACGAGTCTTGAACTTTGAAATAAGGGGATCGATAGTCATGGACTTTGTTTTGTGAGATAGACTCAATACGTATAATAATTTTCGGATAAAAATGTGTAAATTTACACTACTGAGAAACATTTATCCACGTTTTTTTATTGAATGTAACGTGATTAAATAAAGGTAATAATTCGTAATTTTTTTTGAACGACGAAATTTTATAAAGCACCGACCTACCAGAAACTAGACGCTAGACTGGCAAAGAAAAGAAAAACTACATGAAAAGCGTGCGATTTTTTATCCACTCTGTCCAACAAATCTACATTTATTTTTCCTACTTGATAACCAATAGAAAGAAAAATATATAACATCATTAAACAACCATGAGTTTTTAATCGACTTTTCAAAAAGACCAAATTATTCCGAAGCTTTCAAATAGCCCACCAAGTTAAATATATAATCAAACCTACAACTTCTTTCTTAGCCACACTTAGTGAAGAGTTGCCCATCCAATCCATTAAATCTAAGAGAAATCTTAAAATTGGTAAATTCATATCAAGCCACCTTTCAATCAAACATATGAAGAACAAATTTTCCATTATTACACAAGAAACATAGAATTGACGGTGTTTATCCTTTAAAATTTGTAATAATTTGTAATTGATCTCGATATTATTTTAAAAAACTTAGGCTAGAGATATTTTATTTATTTTTTAAAATTGGAAGTGATGGGTTTAAACCCATATAAGTTAGAAGGATTTAAGAGAAAATAAACTTGGGAGAAAAAATATTTGAGGGCTGTGACTTGTGAGATGCATGGAGTAGTGAGGTAGAGGTGCACAAAACCGGTTTTAAATCCAACCTAAATCGGTTTATAAACTGAACCGGTTTGGTCAATGGTTGGTCAAAACCGGTTTGACTCAAACCGGTTCGGTTTACAAACCGATTTAAACAAAAGATAGGCCGACCTGGTTACGTCGGTTCGGTTCGGTTTATAAACCGGTTAACCGGTTTTTCTCAAACCGGTTAACCGGTTTTTCTCAAACCGGTTCGGTTTTAAAACCGGATGGTAGATCTTAAGGGGAACCGATCATGAAACTGGCGGTTTGGGAACCGGTTTGGGTGAAACCGGTTTTAAACCAAAATGGGTTTGGTTCGGTTTGCCTAAAACCGGTTCCAAACCGGTTTGGGACCGGTTTTTTTGTACACCTCTATAGTGGGGTCATATATGCACATACGGTCATTAAAAGAGGGCCCATTTGTTCACCGTTTTCTGCCCAAAATAGAATCCAAGCTTTTCTTACTATACAAACACAAGCATGCAACCATGGATCTTTGTTACGCTTGTTTAAAAGTAATTGAAAAGACGGCTGAAAGAAGGAACAACTAGAAGTGTTCATTCGGGGCGAAACTGATTGTATTTAATTAAAATAGAACGAGAATGATCAAATGATCTAAATTAGTTTGGTTCTTGTCAAACTCCGGTTTACAACTGTTTAGGTCATAAACTAGAAGTCAACCAAATGCAAAATGTAAGATTTTATAGTTCGGAAACTAAATATATAATTAATTATAGTTTATATACTTAATAGAGAAAAAAAAGGTCTATACACCTTTAAAATTTCTTATATATATATTTTTTAAATCTTTTTGCATTTGGTTTTAAGATTGTGTGTTAATTAAAAGGTTTAATTAATTAAAGTGCTATGTTTAAATATCGTACACACAAAAAATAAAATATTAATAATGCAATAGTATTTAAAACCACAAATAAGTTATATAATAAAAAGACAAATAGAAGATGAAATCCAAATATAAAAGGATGTAACTTCACTCCATCCACTCCTCCCACCCTCTCTCTAAAATACACACAACTACACAAGGTATGCATCCTCCTACCTAAGGCTAAAGCTTTCTCCTATCCTGTCTAAAGTTTATAAATTAATTTATATGTATATCTTTCTGTTTTCTTTATTGTTTTTATTAATATTATGTTTAGGGCAAACATGATTTTTGCAAGATTGATGGTGTCACTAAAGACAAATTTCAAGTCGTTAAAGATATGGAAAGTTGATGATTCGTACAACAAGATTGAGAAGAGTGATAGCATGAGGGTGGAAATACGAAGCAGGAAAGCGCGAAAGCTTATCGAGGAAACGCTCAAAGTTGCTGACTCTCCCAAGTGCACCAAAGCGTACTCGTTCTGATGTCGTGGTAATAATAACAAGAATAATAATAGTAATTCCACACCTAATGTGTTGTTGTATATGATTACAAACAATATTTCCATCATAGTCGTAATGTAGTTATAGTAACAGTAATAATAATAATTATTATATATATTTTTTGTTTTCCTATGTAGATGCTGATTTAATAACCAATTTTCGTTAAACTTTTATATAAAAAAATGTTTGGAGTTTTCACTTATCTTATTTCATTTGCTTTTGATACATTTGGTTTTTTAGACCGGAGGCTGTGGACTTTCTAAACAAGGTTTGCATAGTAATTTTTCAACCCCTAAGACTCAAAACTTTGCTTTTAGTAGGATTGAGTTTGCTATCCAAAAGTGGGTAGTGACACAACTTGTTATTCATTTACCTGTCATTTTATTATAATCGTTTGGATGTCCTTTTATATATAAAATGTGTATTCTTCGAGAAAAAACGGGCCGGTTTAATTAGTTTAGAATTTGGAGCCAAGGTTTGATGCTAGAGATGTTTGTAGTGACAACATTTCAACCTTTAGTGACGAATTATATGTATCAACATACATAAATGAATATGTGGTGGATATAGGCAATTGATTGAGAACAAAAAAGAAAAAAAAACTCGTAGATACTACGTGCAATATCTCTAGTACGTTAGTAGATATGATACAAACTTGCTCGAAAAAAGCTCATACAAAATTTGGTTAGTTTATAAACGAGTTAAACTCAGGCCAAGGTAGGCTTACTCATTGGCTCGCTTAGTTAACACCAACTTTTAAATATTCTAATTAAAAAAATATATATATCCAATCAACTTTGCATCAATAACTTTTCTCTCTTTCTATGTTGTAACAATCTACCAGATTAAAAACCGAGCCTCAAACTGAATGAACCAATTGTTCATTATTATTATTATTATTATTATTATTTTGAAAATCAAGAGCAGTTCAAAAGTTGAACCGAGTCAAGCTAGCTCAGTTTTGTGCTCCATATGACGTGGATATTCTCGTCTAGTGATGAACCCTAGCGATGGACATGCAGATATAATAACATGGTGAATTGGTGACTAATAGACTAGGAAATTCTTTTTATTTTTTGAACAAAAGTAAGAAGTAAAGACTTGTAATATAGAAAACGAAAATTTAACGTATACGTACTTTCCAAAATTTAAAAAAGATGAATTCAAGATTTGATGGTTAGAATATCATATTTTAACCTTGATAATGAGCTAGTGATGTTAAATGAATTTGAGTACTTTGCATCGACAAGAAAACCCTAGCTAAGGGTCGTATTTTGACCTCTCCGCAAGCCAGGTTCGCTGCCAGCCAAGTTGTTAACATTTTGTTTCTTCTCTTTTCGCCCATCAAAAATAAATATGCTATTGGATATGTGAGAAAAGCTTGAGTTAAATAGATATTATATATGAGATGGTTTTAGAAATACCTTGTGTTAGGTTTGTCTTTTGAGTTTGCTATCCGAATCAACTCTTGTTCCTTCGGATGATATCTTGCTCGAATTGTTTCCTTTGTACGACGATATGTTACTTCGGATCAAGTCTAGTTCCTTGTGTATGCATTCATGATATGTTACTTTGGATGTAGATATGTTACCTTGGATATACCTTTGGATTTTCGTTTGTTTGTATATAAATACAAAACTTGTAAAACTTATTTTGAATTTATGAGAAATCAAAAAATTCCTCCATGTTCATCACTGTTTTTCCAGTGTTAGAGATGGAACAGTGGCCAACGTTAAGTTAGTGATGGATAATGATGACAGTTGGTGGTGGATGAAGTTGACAATTAATAGGTGGTGGTGGTGGTGGTGGTGGATGATGGTTGCCAACTATGGCATGACTTTAAGGCAATAAAACATGAATTCACAAACTCAAGTCTAAGCAATGTCTATCCGAATTCTTGTCTCTTAGCGGAAGGACCTGAGTTTTAACTTATGCAGAGACGTGTGTGTGCGCGCGCGTGCGTGTGTTCAGGGACTGTATTAGGACAAAAAACAAAACTCATATTGTATTCAAACGGTCAAGATCAGGATGATATACTGCATTATTACTGAATAAGATCATATAATCGTAAGATTTATAATTTATATGATTATATCCATCAAGTAAATATTCATCCTATTTAAATTAGATAACAATAGAGATATCACAATTCACAGGTACATAACACGTTTATTCACGTACAAAAATGATTTATGACTATAAAAACAAGACTTGCAGTAGGCCCACAACAAATAGAAGTTATCAAGAACATGTGTCCTTTTGTTTGAGCCCATGCCTCAATGGGCCAATTACAATCGTGGTATTAATTAGTTTATGATGCAAGCAACCAGTGCAAGTTGGCGTGACTACGTACCATTTGATTTACTGGTTAAAGCATGTTTGACCGTAAACTCCATTGCATGAAGAAAATAATTCGTATTGTCGGACGAAGAAGAATCATTCATTTTTATTTTTTGGGTTGAAATTATATTGTTTTGGTTAAAATGGATTTGTAGTTTGAGAAATGGTTAAGAATAGTTGAAATGGGTTTGTATAAGATAGGCTTGTATTATGTATGTATTTATAATTTAAACAAATTAATTTTTTTTTTAAATATGACTGTTTCCAATGGTCAAGTGGACAAATGACGCGAATGACGGCCATCAGTGGCCTCACGTCAGGGGAAGGGGCGGTGTTCAAAAGTCTCATGCGAGTGAGGTGGCATCCACGTCGGACCAGTGGGGGTTGCCCATTGGTGTATACCGGCCGATCTTATATTGGTTACTAACACAACGGTCTCAGTGGTTTTTAGTGACGTAAACAAGTAGAAATACCCACGAGCTAACTTAGATCAGCTTGTTAAACATCTAATTAAGCCAAACCTATATCATACGAGCTGAGCTCAAGCTTAAATTGAAGTTAGCCCTAGCCCGAACTTTGTATATCTAATTTAATTAGGCTAGTGAGCCCTAGCCCGAACATATTATTATGTTTAAGTAGAGTTTAGTTAATAAAATAAATATATTGCATGACAAATATATTGCAACATATTATTATTTTATATTGCATGACAATATATTGCTAGAGTTTTTACAACTCAATTGGGGTTTCATTTTATACTTAGCCTACAACTCAATTGGGTTTATATATAGGCTAGGCTAAGTATAAAATGAAAACCCACTTGAGTTGTGAAAACTCTACAAACGCATTCTCAACCACATGTTTTTAATTAATGTTTAAATCTTGTGGTCCACAATTAAAATGAATAAAAAATGTTAATATAAATATAACTTTTTCTCTCTCCTTAAAACATATATAAAAATTAGTAAAAAAATGTTAAAAAATAGCAAAACATTTTTTTTAATGTTTTGATGTTTTGTATTAAATGCTACAACATATATTACATGTAAAAAAAACGATATTACATAGGGTTTTCACGGATTTCACAACTCAAATGGGTTTTCATTTTAACCTTACCCTATATATATTTATTTATATAGGGGTGGGATCTAGAGAGAACTCCTCTAAATGAGAGAACTAGAGAACTAATACAAACTTATTTTTAACTTTATTTAAAAAATATTTTGTGATTTTTTTTTCTTTCCTCTTTCTAATAAGATGATGTTGCTCCTTAAAAAAACGGTCGATGTATTGCATATGTGCACTAATGTGTATTGCACACACACACACACACATATATATATAATAGTGTTTTATTGCATATAATACAACACAATTGCATTATACAATACATACTATTGAATACATGCAAATACAACACTAACAATTGTATGCAATACTCACTATCAGATATACGTAATACAACATTAATGCAGTAATGCACATATGCACTATATCAATTTTTTTAATTTTTGTATTTAGTATAACACTATTGAACTACAATACAAACAATTGTATATATGCTATTCAACACTGTTGCACATATCAAAATACACATTAATGCACATATGCAACAAAAAAAAGTCGATGTATTGCATATGTGCCTACAACGACTTTTTTTATTACTTTTTATTTTTATATTTTTTTCTAGTAAAGAATAACAACATATAAGAAGGATGAAAGAAAAAAAATTAAAATTTTTTTTTTAATTAAATTAAAAATATTTGTTTATTAGTTCTCTAGTTCTCTCTCTAATGAGAAGTTCACTCTTGATCCTCCCTCTATATATATATATATATATATATATAAAAGTATTGTGATAAAAACAACATATAAGAAGAATGAAAGAAAAAAAATTTGAAAATTTTTTTTTAATTAAATTAAAAATATTTGTTTATTAGTTTTCTAATTCTCTCTCTAAGGAAGAGTTCTCTAGCTCTTGATCCTCTCCACATATATATATATATATATGTGTATATATATATATGTATATATAAAAGTATTGTGATAAAAAATACCTAAATAATATATTTTATATTACATATTAAACTTATTTATAATGTTTACATATGATTATTTTATCAATTTTTCATAGCCTTTATGTAGTTTTTAATTTATTTAATGTTTAGTTTTAAAATTTATGTAATTTGTAATTTATAAATATATTCTATTGTTTAAATACAATGATGGAAAAAAAAGTTTATTATAAAACAGTTTGATGATAAAAATAAATGTAAAAGGATGATGATGCGATAACGAAAGGATACCCTAAAATGATGTAGTCTTGAAAAGAAAATTAGTGTTTTTAAGGATTGGTGAAAATCTAATTAAGACGCCAGTTAAAGTAACACATTTATAAACATTTGGAATCCCTAGCCTTAGGAATGCTCTCATAGAGCATGAGATGAAAACATGAGCAATCGATCCCGGAATAAACTTTCACAGGGTGATCAGAACTTAGAAGAATAGTCTCAAAACATTATGTTAGATTAACATTAATAAGTTGGCTTAAACAATATTTGGGAAGTGCACTATATTGCAATAAATGTATGTGAAAGAGCATAAACATAAGAGGAAAAAAAGTGCAATAAATAATTATTTGAGAAATGCGTTACAGCATTCTTAAGTTTGGACTGGAACTGCAACATGTAAAAGAGCATAAAGATAAGAGATGGAAAAAAAATAGAAAAAGAAATAAATAGTTGATGCGATGGGTGGTGGACGATCTGCTTCAAAAAAACATATAAATATTATATTCTTTAAAAGAAAATTTTCTTTTACTTTCATAACTTGAATCAATAAAGTTTGAGTGTATAAGAGACTTTGTATTTATCATAGACCACTTATTTTAAGACTGAACCAGAAGTCGTGTGTTTATGACTTATGAGTTAAATCGATAATGCATTTGTTTGTTGCTCTTATTTCTCTTGCATGAATCATCTCTCTCTCTCCCCGTTTTCTTTTATAAAATGATTGTAATATGTTTATGCTTTAATTCTTTTTTAAATAAACCTAAATTATCAAACCATTTTCCCAACGACATTTGATTAAATTGACATAAATCAAACTTACTAAAATTATTTCCAAGTTTCAGGAAAAAAAATAAATTATTTCCAAATATTATGACTAAACCGGCTCAACTGTCCTTTTACACCAAATCAACTCCAAAGAAAAAAAAACAAAAAAAAAACAAAACAAAACAAAATTCCCCTATATATATGTTAACTTGTGACAGCAAAAAGAGGTTTCATCCAAAATATATACACGTTTATGCCGATGTAAATTGCTTAGTTTGTCATGGAGTTAGCTTCTTGTTTGATCAATTGGTTCTCAATTTCGGTTAGGCCTTGGCCGAAACATGCTTTGGTTCTCCTCTTCAATTCTTTCCTGTTAAAGAACACCATGTAACAATCATCAAATTATTAAGCATTCAAGAACAAGATTTTAATACATAAGCTACAAAAGTGTGCACAGGCTTTCAGGGTTACTTACATCATGAGTTGCCTGTCAAGATTAGAAGAAGACAGCAACCCTTTATTCTCTTCCGCTCGTCGTAGAAGATAAGGCATGATTTGATCGACGGGCCCAAACGGCAAATACTTGCTAACATTAAAGCCCGCATTCTTCAAACCAAAAGTCATCGCGTCCGCCATGCCATAGAGTGAAGCAAACTCGAGCTTCTCACTATCTTTAGTTATTCCATATTCGCGCGCCTTTTGTGCCACCAATTTTCCTGTTATTTTTTATTGACTTTGATCAAAATTCTTGAATCTTTTTGTACCTTTTTCACTTGGAAAAATCATGAAAAACAATCCATATCAAGTACCAAAAGGGTATTCAAAATATTGAATCTTTTTGAATTTTTTCACACTAGGATTTAAATACTCATTGACATGCATTAAAGATCAAAAAGCTTGAATCTTTTTATACCTTTTCACTTGGAAAATGATGGTACCAAAATGGTATTCAAAATGTTGAATCTTTTTGCATTTTTTTCACAATAAAAATGAGTAAAAAGATCAAAATGTTTTACACTTTTACCTGAATCAAGATTGTGGGTGGCAAGAATGAGTCCACCCGCGCGATTAGAAACCTCATCAAGCATGAATGTAGCACAACCATTAAAACAATCATGTGTCTCATTGATGGTATTATGAATAGGAGACTCAACACCGAGTGAACGAGCCAACTTTCGCTCACTCGACATATAAGCCCCGCGAACCAACTTAAACCCGACAGGCAAGCCCATTTTATCAGCTGCCCTTTTGGTCAAACACATTCTCTCACCAGCATCCTTCAAGTAGGCTTGAATGGTGCCGTAAATCATCGGTCTTTGGGCCTCATTGTGCTTAACAGAAGCCCAATACGTCATGTAATCGATAGCGGGCTGGATCGAAGTGTCCTCGGCATCAATTACAACAGGCACATTGCCTTCAAAGCTTTTTTCACAAATGGTTTGTAGCCTTTGGTGAGCTAACTCCAGATCATGTTCTTCCTCAGCTGTCAAATTAGCAGGCTCTTGTATTGTATGATAAAACGGGCTGTTCTCGGACAAGATTGGCAAAATTTGCAGCTTCCATGGCAGCTTGAATGATGGATTCTTGTACTCCCATCTAAGAAGATCACTCATCCTCTTGAGTAAATGCACTGGACAGATTGCTGTAACCTTAACAACCACAAAAGTTACCTGTTTTTTTTACATAGATATAGATTAAATCAGACCTGGTTTGTTTGGAAAAAAAATAAAACTCAAACACAATGGTCATCTTTTAGGTGGATTTGTATAAGAGTAAATCACCAAAAATCAAAAATATACATTTTGGCCTGAGAATATTAACAAAATAAATATAACTTTTTTGAAATTACAAAAGTTTTTGTTCGATTATATATTTTTAGTTTCTACCAACACGCACCAGTCATTGACGAATTAAACCATCAATGAAATTCTCATGTGACTTTTGAGTTTTGAATCTCCCAAACCACATTTGAATTTATAAATTAAAAAAAAAAGAAACAAACAAACAACCCAATTTTTCTAACTCCAAAATGATCGAATCTGCTACGTCATTTTGAACATGTTGCGCCAAAGGATCCAATATGTTGCGCTAGATTGAAATCCATTGCGCCACGAGACACTTGTCTAGTGGATTAATAACTTTAAAAGGTCAATAAAAATTTTGTTAATTTTCTTGGTGAAATCGAAAATGTACATTTTCTTGATTCTCTCTTTACATAAACTTACAGAAGAAGTAGGAAGAGATTGAGCAGATTCAGCAGTTTTAATCAACTGTTGAGTAGCATTATCACAAGACTCATTATCATCAGCATGCTCCAACCCATAATCCAGCATTCCTCTCAACCCCGAATCCCACAGCCTCCTAACGGTCCGACCCGTCTCAACAGTATCACCACCAGCCACAAAATGACTATAGGCAGTATGTTTAATCAACCCCAGCATTGCATGTCGGAACAACCCCGCCTCCATCAACCGTGAACTCATAACCTGAAGGCTTAAATCCACCACGGGCTCCACCGCAGTGACGGTTAGTATGGCTGCTGAATGCAGCAGTTTTCCTGTTGGAATTGATGAGAACAGGCTCTTGGTGTCCTCAAGTTTGGATATTTTGTCGCCATTATTAGTATTATCTGTAGCGGTTGCAGTTGCGGTGGCGGCATTAAAGGTGGTTCTTTGTGCACGGTGGACTAAAGATTTTAGTAGTTTATGTGGAATGTGCTTGTTTATCATTGACATGATGTGGTATAAGCTTAAGGCAGGATCAGTTTAAGTTTCTTGGCACAAGATAATATTATTTCTGGTGAATGTTTTTGAGGTTATGTGAAGGGTATTTATAGGCAAGAAATGTTAACGGGTCAAAGACGGATCCGATGGCAAGACCCGTGTACGGATCGGGTTGTTGTATGAGGTATTTTTGTTTGTATGAGACTTTATTGGAATAATTGGAATAATTATCTGATCTCTCATTTTATTTTGAGCATATATTCTGCCTTATGTTACTCCCATAGTACTAGGCTTGATTGGTGGAGTAAATTCGTCTTTCTATTCTAAACTCATTGTGTAATGTTTTCAGACCTGGTCAGGACGTTGATCTGAACACCTTTTTGAATTAAAAAACTCAATCTTTTAAAAAATACATTGGCTGATCTTTGAGTCATAACATTACTATGCATGACCTGTTAAACTCGGGCTAAGTAACTCCGCAACTTCCTCTGATTACCATCTTGTTCTGACTTTGAGTGAATATTCTTTTTCTATAATTTTGAAATAACATTATAATAATGGTATTAATCTATCTGTCTATATAAATGTCTATCAAAAAAATCATATATGTCACTTTGTGGTTGCTCCCCACCCATCTCAAGCCACCAGATTGCTTCATTTGTGATTTGAGGTTTCTCATGCGTTTGACCCGAATTCACATGTATGAGTCTCACAAAAAACGAATAGTCCTAAAATAAGTTATAACATCTAATTTATTTGTGAAACCTTTTCATAATCAAACAATAATTTTCGCAGGTTATGGGTCTCACCAAACCCGGATAGCCCTTAAACGGGTTATAGCATCTCGATCATTTATTTGTGAAACATTTTTATTATCAAACCCTAATTTAATTTCTTCCCTATACATATTCTTTGTCGCGAGTCTTTCCTCTCCATCACCGATTAACTTCCGATTACCACCCACTATCATCAGCCTCCCCTCTCATGTAGCAACCACCATTGTCACATACATCAACCGCCTCTTTTTTATAAGACAAAAATTTGTGTTCATGTTTATTTATTTAAAAAAATCAGCATGTTCTTGTTTATTCATTAAAAATCTAAAAACCTAGAAATCTCAATTGAAAGAGACCAAACATTAAAAAAATATAATGAACGCAAAACTACGTTACAAAACAAAACATTACAAAATATAAGATAGCAAAACAATTATAAACAAGAAAAAAAAACTAACTAAACCTCCGTAACATATGGAGCTCAAACAAGTTTTTAACATATGCTTTAGTAACTAGTGATGTATAGAATTATGGAGATTATCTTAATAAGTATGTTAGCATTTAATCATGGGATTTTGTCGATATTTAGTCAAATGCATGTAACGCGTGATAGCCACTACATATCAACTTTTTACTCGTGTATAGCAAACGACTATTCGTTAATAGTTAAATCAACAAATATTCAATATGTACATAACTTGTACTCGTGTATCAACCATTTTCTCAACATATGGGTGACAACAATGACAACACTATTTAGGGACATACCTTATGGATACAAACATATATACTTCATCATCGACCCCCCCCCCCCAATTTATTCACTAACACCGTATACTTATTAAAATGAGAGGAGGGAGGGAGAGAGATGATACAACATTTGCTAGTGTGAATGGAAATCCAAGCATAGCCGCATAATCACCAACGAAGGTCTTGTGAGTCACTAGATCATTCACTACTCGTTGTTGCTTCGTGACGTCTGCGTAACTAGTGATCATATGATAATTGATAGGTCATAATTTGATCTGGCACACAAATGTGAGATGATTTGTAATTTTAGAAATCATCAGACGACATTTGTTGGTGAAGGATTCGTATAACTTTGTTGTTCTATTGGCCATAAATAGTTTTAAGAGATGTTTTTCCTGTTATAGTCATCTTATTGGTTTTAATATGTATTAGTAAGTGGGCTTTAAAATGGAAACATGTCACATTTGTGTTGCACGTTAATTATTACAGGCAAATTAGAAAGTTGGAGCCTTAGCGGGTCGAAGGATTCAAGTTAATACATTGATTAGGGAAACCCAAACATGATTCAGATATTTATTCGTGTTGTGTTGTATCGATTTGGACACATTTAAAATTGTTTCATGGCCATTTCATGTTTCAATCGACTCATTAATTGTTCATTGTAAATATAAAATAATTAGTGAATTAGTAACAATGTACGCCAACAATTGCTTTAACTCAAATGAACTTTTTTTTTACAATAAGTGTGTTTTAGTTTTAGTTTTCTTTTTCTATCTATCTCAATTAACAACCTTGATTTTATACATTTAGCTCAAGATCAAAGGAACCTAATAAAAACAATTAGAGAATAATTACTTAGAAATAATAAATAAAGTTGGTGGAAATGAAAGTTGATAATCACTAAACACAAGTATATTTTTTTTTCTCACAATCTCCCTCTCCTTCCAACAATAATAAGCCCCCTGTGTTTTGTTACGTTTATGGTGGTACATGCAAACCTCATTATGGACGGTGCCAGGGCTAGTTTCGAGAAAGCAAAAAAAAATTTTGGGTCGAAGGTAAAAAAAATTTTAAGCCTTAACTAAAAGGAGTATTTTGTTGGATTTTGAACAGTTCAATTTTTATATGGGCTTAGAGCATTCTCAACCCAACCTCTAAAATAATGTGAGGGGAGTTTGCAAATTGTAGGGTGAGGTTTTGAGTAATTGTGAGTGTAAATTATAGGGTGCAGAGAGAAATGGTAGTGATTTTTTGTAAATTTGGAGAAACTTTGTTTGTCCCTGTTTATTTTTTAATATTTGTTGAATTGGTTGTGAGTAGAGAAGAGAGAAAACTATAATGATAAAGATATAAAAAAGTATTATTTAATCCAATAGAAGAGAGAAATGTAGTGTTATTTAGTGTAATTATAGAGATAGGGATGGGGGACGGGTTGGGAATGCTCTTACTTGGTTATAATTTGGGTTATGTAAAAAACTTTTGTATTAAAAAATGATTAAGCATGTCTCAAGTGAAGCTAGAACCTCTTAGTTGTGAGTAATACCTATTTGCCACTAGACCAAACTTGTGGTTATGTAATTGTTTTTAAACATTAAATATACATATTATTTTTAATAAAAAATACATATAATTTTTTTCAAAAAAAAATAAAATCGGGCCTATCAGGGTGTCGGGCCTGTGGCCGTCGACCACCCTGCCACCCCCAAGGGCCGGCCCTAAACGAAGTGTCTCAACAATGATGTTTATGACGCCTAAATCGAATCTCGCATAGTTATTTCCGGTTATGTTCACATTAAGATCTCCACCTTAAATATCACCGGCCGGCATGCATTGATACAGGGTTATGTATGAGAGAAGAACTTTATGATTAAACGTCTGCGAATGAAAGTAATCCAGATGGGTGACTTACAGGAAAGATTCTAGTTTTGATACAAAACCAAATTCCTCAACTACTTGTGAGAAAAACAAGCAATATTGATTAGTATAAGAGTCTAGATATTGTACCTACAAAACCCACCATGTATATTTTCTTTAAATACATTTCCATTCAAAAACTTCGAACTATTATTCCGGTCGCACACAATACTTTTTTTTATTTTCAGACAATAGGGTTTCTAAAAAAAAGTGTTTTTCTGTTTTCATTCTAGGCATAAACGTGTTATGGATTCGTGAATGAGATAGGGGAGACGTCTTAAAAGCAAACATCTACACTTAATTTGTTTTGATTAAGTCGTTTTTAACATGATCTTTTGAAATTTGATAGTCTAATTTCCATAACTATATGCCTTTAGAAGAATGGGTATTGATGGAAGTGGAAAGAGTTTGTGATTATTAGCTTGAACTCATATGTGTCTAACCGAAATAAAGTTAATTTCATTTAACACGCAATTTCTTGGTTTGCAAAACTTAAAACATTAGGGTTTATTTATTAAAACTTCTACAAAGCATCTAATTATCTGAAAACTTATAAACTGGGTATAAAAACTTTTTAATCTTTTATTATAACGTGACTATTTTTTAATTTTTATTTTTCCTATTTTTATTTACATTATATTTATTTCTTACAAATATATATGTACGTATATAAATTCAAATATGTCGATAGCACTAAACAATCCCCTTAAATCAATTGTCTGTATGTAGACCCCAGATGCTAGAAAATCAATGTCTAAGCTGGGGTGTTGACAATTTCAGTTACAATTTGACTTGCCCCGACTATTTACGTCAAGCTTGTGACCGTTTAACACCCGATACCTACATGGGTGAGACCATGTCATGTTCCGACAATCACTCCACCTAATCCGGACAACATCTACATGTTCCGGATATGAGTATAAATACCCAACAATCAAGAGAAAAATAGGTTTAAATGCATCATCCAACTTTTAATGACGTTACCGCAGTTTTGCACACAAATATTTACTCTCGTGCCAATTCCTCTCAATAGGATGAGACTAACCATGCTCAGTTTCACACAAGTATATATAGCTAGCTCGCTAATATGTATAAAGTTCCATATCTAGAAACCATCTATTGAACCCAATGTTGTAAAAGTAGGTCTACAAGGCCGGGTACTCCCTGAGTATTCGCTACAAGGTACGGCGCCGAGACGAGTTTTTTAACTCCGCCTAGTTACTGAGAATCGATCAAAGATGGTCAGCCTCAACCAGAATCGCATCTAGTCAGTCAACTTAGACCGATTTTGACTTAAAAAATAAAACATAACTCGTATTTCTATAATATTAAAAAAGAGCGAATATCATTTCTTTTAATTAATAATTAACAATTATTAATATAAATTTAGTATTTGAAAATGTATTTTTCTTATTTATATTGGCATTCACCTATTTTGTTATAAATACTAGTAAACTTATGGTATTTGACATATACATAATATTTAAAAATTAATTTTCTTTATATTTAGCATGTCCGATTACTCTCTGATTACTCCCCGAGTACTCTGATTCCACCCAATTTCCTAGTCGCCCGCATAAGGTCCGCCTAACGACTTTTACAACCATGATTGAACCTCTAGTAAGCTACTTTAATTCAACAATCTACATCAGAATTAATCACATGATCATTATGTTTTGTTTTTCTTTGATCCGAAAAATAGGTTAATTAATTTTGAACCAATAAAATAATTTAAAAGTTTGGGACTCAAGAAATTAACAAGATTAGCTAAGGCTTATTAACCCACGTTGTTATATTGGTACCGTCTTATGTTTGCATACTAGGCATGTCGTGTGTATGACTGTATGTATTCCTAAAACACCACCAACATATCTGGACCTACCTAACACGATTCCTACGTGTTATTTCTGGAATAGAAAAGGTAAATAGAAATGATCATAGTAGCGTACGACATTGTTTTACAAGTTTTATACGTACGTGTTAAACATTGTAATAAGTATAAGGTAGTGATTATATCGAAACAGGAGGCAAGTGGACAACAAGCTGCACCGCTACCCTTTTTTAAATTGCAAAACCTAATCTTTTAAAACCTACATTCATGATCTTAGAGTCATAACATTACTATGCATGACCCAATCTTTCATAAATGTAGTGCCTCTAGAACACAAAAGGAGTAAATCAATGTCTCTTTACTTGCCAACCCTATCCCGGCCGTATGTGATCGGTATAGGTGTTGCAAAAACATTTTCAAACGGCTAAGGATTGAAGAAGTTTCAAAAATAGAAGATATATAATTTTTTCCAACCAAATGTAATTGGGATAAATTTCCTTAAGACGTCAAAATTCCCGGTAAATATATCCCGGCCACATGTGATCGGTAAAGGGTTAGTCATAAATGAAATCTGGTCAAACCCTATACCAACCACATGTGGTCGGTACATGTGTTTGACATAGGGATGATCACATCAGAATCGTTTTCAAGTAGTGCCTCCAGAACACAAAAGGAGTCAATCAATATAAACCTCTTTACTTCATTACTTGCAACATTTTGTTGTCTATACATGTTGGGTTTCGCTTAAACCTTTTCATGGTTTGGTCACGATGTTATAGCTTCATTATGATCAAATAAATGTACTTAAATTTTTATATTCTCAAATAAAATGGGAAATTCTAAGATTTTAATGGTTATAGGTCGTATAGCACGTTTTATAACATAAAAAAAATATGGACAAGTCGAAAAATGTGGGGACAAAGCCATGATGGAGTGATGTGTAAATGAATGGGAGTACACAAGTAGACGAGTGTCTTTATATGGCTACAACAACTCGAAGATAATATATATTAATTACAACTTACCAACCTACATATTTTTTATTATCTTCGTTTTATTAGATAGTTGATATCATAGCTGTTAAGCTGTGAATATTGTACTTGTTTTATCTGAACCGTCAATTAACGAGCCTGTCCATATCACTACAATTTATAAACTCAAATCTATAAATCAAATAAGGTTTAAAGCTTGCAAGTTGCAATACAAAAATGTACATGTGTTTGGGCAATCCAACATTGTGTAGAATCTTCGTAAAAAAGTTGTTTATTATTATATCTTTTTTAAAGACGGGGTTGGAATTTTGCTAATGGAAATATAAACTTAAAAGAACTGATTATTTTTTGGTGTATACTAGAAATAGATATTTAATGACGTGTAATGTGTTTTATAAAAGATATAAAATATTGATGACACAATGGCTTGCTAAAATATGAAAGTCCGTTTTCTCAAAATGCTTATTCTGTCTATTTCAACACTTCACAACACATAGCTTTATCTTTATATTTTGTTAGTGCAATTAATGTGACATTCGTCTTTTTTTTTCCTTATATAATTGTATTTATTTTATTTTCTTGTAACTGAATATTATTTATTACGTCAAGGTATTAATTATGTCACACGATTTTGTCTTTATTTTGTTTTACGCGTTAACATTTCCTAGATCATTAAAGTATCAATTATATGCACTTTTGACCCTAAACTTTAGTTTAATCAGTTTCTGGACCCAACCCAAACTACAAGGACTAAATTACAAATATTTTGAAAAATATTATTTTTTTTTTCCTTTCTCTTCTCCTTCCCCCGTCACAGCCCGTCGACCCCCCCCCCCCCTTTCCATAATTTCGCTTCGTTTGACCCGTAAAATCAATAGTTGTTGATGCTTAACCTCCACGCCAATCCTCCCTATGGAAATAACGCGTAATTGCCAACTAATCGAATCAATTATAATCAAATTTCGTCAACTTGAGCCGCGGACTGAAATCCAACTCGTTAGCCTATAAATATTCAACCAAAACGCAATTAACTTGTCCCACACACACCTTAGCATACTGCGACCTTAATCCCTAAGGCAATTGCAAGTTATAAACATTCCAGGATCGTTTTCGTGCTCATATTCCGGCCGCCAACCGTAGCTCTTGTTCTTTATCAATTCGTAATCGTTTCAGTTAATTAGTATATGCATTAGGGTCGGATTTTGATGATGGTTAAAACCCCTCTGTCAGTTTTAATCGACAGAGGGTACAAGACCTTCAATTGGGAATTTAGTTTGATTAGAGTTTATATGATTTGGGGCTTTTGTTTGATTAACTGGTTATATATATTATTTTCTGTGTCTATTAACGAATTAGAAACTAGCTCAAATGGCCAATGCAAATCACGTTAAACTCTTAACCTGGCCAGGGGCGCAGGTTCGATCCCCCTAGTCCGGTTTTTGATATTATTTTTGTTTTGCTTTATAAATTTTTGTTTTAATTAATATAAAAACTATATTTACATTAAAACCATAATTTTTGTTACACTCGTTTAAACGAACTGAACCCCGATAAGTTCTAAAACAAACCCGTATGAATATATATATATATATATATATATGAATATATATATATATACACACACATATGTACATAATTAATTATAAATCTATATTTTTGCTTAACTAAATAGTAATAATAACAACAACAATAATAATAATAATAATAATAATAAATATGTTTCTTATCTTTTCAAATGGAACCTCGTTAAACTATCACCCAAAACGTTTTCATAGATAAGACGGTATTTATATTTTAAATGTTTTTCTTTAATAAACAAATATAACCCTTCGTTAAAATTGATAGAATTTAATTACACTTTTATCGATATTCTATAAAATATAACTAATACGTTAATGATCCCAAACCCGTTGTAAACCCATCTCTTTGTGTCTTGTTCGTTTATTTCGTTCAAGTATTTATTATATTTACGCTTTAATAATTAGGACAAATTGTCGGAAATTCTCGCGGGACCAACTAGTTTGCTCTAATCTTAACCGTCTTCTCGTTACCGTATTCCTCATTCCATGTGAGTTCTTCATAACCCCATTTTAACGTTTTATAATATTTTGGGGGTAGCACGTTATAAGTTTTTCTTTCGTTAGTTATGTGATTGTTTACAAACCGATTCACTTACACCGTACATGTTAATATTATTCGTGCATATTGTTTATGATTATACGTGAACTTGCTTGCAATGTGTTTATTGTTTTTATGGTGGAAGTTACGCAAACGCAAACGCAAACGCATACACATACACAAAGTGGGAGGGTCCGACGGGACGTACCTGCGCCGTCTAACGTTACGACCTCGGTTGTTTACATAAGGTGGTTCTCATTTCCCCGACTTCAACGGCTTCGGCTAAATGAACGGGAGGACGACATTACTTGCTTTCATTTACTTTACGCTTGAATAATTATTGCATTACGATTGTTGAATCGCGAGTTTCCTATATATATGTATATACAAAAACTTATGAAAACTCATCAACTTAATTGTTGACAAAATATATTATTTTCAACGTGTTACAGGTTGAACCGATAGTGTGCTAAGATCATTAGTTTGCCTTAGGATATTTGAAATAAAGAATTTTTTTTTTACTTTTCGATGAAGTGTTATCTTTTGTTTTTATTTATGAACAATATGTGTACTTTTGATGATATGAAATGCATTAAATATAATTATTGTCGCTTTAATAGCGTTACGAGCTTTGAATGATCTGTACGTTACACCCGGGCGTATTCCGCTTAAAGCCGGGGTGTTACAATCAAGTCATGAGAGTCCCACACACGAAAACATCATTTACCAACCAAACTTAACCCATGGACCTAATGTCACATCTGTCTAGTAATTGGTTGTTTCTTAACTTGTGTGTGTGTATATATATTAAGCAATCTTTCGGTACTACGCATTAGCAATTACTGACGGAGATTTATGTCATGGGTTATACCGTCAGAATACATAAACAAAAAAAATGTATAAAAATTGATTACGGATACATCTATTAATCCATTTGGATCAAATAAGTATAGAAAACTATGTTAACCTAAACATAAAAACTTTATTATTGTTCGGCACAAGTTGGGTAAAGGATGTAGGTTTAAATAAGTACAAAAAATAATAATAAGAGCCTTAACTTTTTGTTTCCTTCTAAGCCTCCAAAAAGGTTGGGAGTTGCCCTTGTTAAAAAGCATGAGATACGTCTTACTTAAAAAAGTATCACAAGATAATTCGTATGGTAAAGCCACCATATTTTGGTGTTGTTCTGTAACCCAATGACGGAGGTTAAAACTTTTAGGTAAAGTTTGGTATGCTGGAATGACAGGAGAAATGGAATGATTTATTGTATGGAATGAAAAAAAGTGGTGTTTGGTTGCTCGATAAAATGGAATCATCCATTACATATGGAATCTTATTCAATCAAAACTATTCCTTCCCATCCTCCCTTTTTTTTTTCATTTCATTCCTGCTTCACCCTACTTTCTCAACAACACCACTACTTAACAATAACCACCACAACTACCATCGGCGCCACCACTACCTTCGCCGCCACCACCGTTGCCACCACAGCCACCACCACCGTTGCCACCACAGCCACCACCACCACCATCGCTGTCTAACCATCACCGCCACCACCACTGTCGTTGCCTGACCACCACCACTGTGTCATACTACCATTGCAATCACTACCAATGCTACCACCGCCACCTAACCACCACCATTTTCGTTGCCGGATCTACCACCGTCACCATTATAGGGTGTTTTTTTTTTTTGTAAAAATATATTTTAAGATAAGAGCGTTTTTATTATTTTATTTCATTCCTACAATTTTTTTGGATACCAAATAACATAAATTAATAATTCATTTTATTCCTATATCTTAACCAAACAAGACAAAGGAATGTAATGATTCATTTTATTCCTTAATCCATTCCATTCCATTCCATTCCATTCCTTCTCTCATTCCCTTTTATTCCATTACCCCCAACCAAACATATAGGCTAACTTTATTCACAGCCCAAACCAACCTAATTTTTTAATAAAAAAATTAGAAACTAATTTCTCTTTCTTTTATTTACACAACCCAACTTAACCCAACTTTTTATTTTTATTCACAACCCAACCCAACCCAAACTAATTATTTTAATACATATATTTTATTAGGTTTTAGTTTATTCTATAAAAGTTATTAAAACTAATAAAAATATTAAATTTTTTAAAGAATATTATTTTAAGTATAAAAAATTATTAAAAAAGATAATATCATAACTCCATAAAAAAAACCTTGAATTTTTACAGGTATTAAAAAAATAAAATTTTACATAACAATATTAAAAAATACATGTTTTTAAAAGTGCTCCGTTTCTAATAAAATTTATATCAAAATGTTCATAAAAATAAACTGAATACGAATATGTTTATAGATTTTTAAAATAAGTTAATAATATAAATTATTAAATAAAAATCAAGTTATATAAAAAAACAAATTGTTTGAAAGAAAAAAAAATATTTAATTAAAAAATGGGTTATGACCCAGGTTTTGATTGTGACCCCGGTTGTAAGGTAAAAAGGATATTCCTTGAATACATCAATAAACCTAGTCTAAGCATGAGAAACTAACATCAGTCTAATTATTTCCTTAATTGATTATCAAGGGTTTGAAGATCCAACATCTCAAAATAAAAACTTCAAAATACAAACAAAATTAAATTTCCAACAAATGCATTATACTATATACACATGAACCCAACTCCATCAATTCGCCATCCCAAAACCCATAGACCCGCCCGGTGCATGATCCGGAGTCGCTGGTCCAAATGGAAACGGTTTACCCGCAGCCACATGATCATAAACTTTCCCTTTAGCTCTATCCACCGCTTGATATATATCATCTTCCGTAACAACTTCCCCACCTGAAAACACAACATTAATATTTAAAAATCATCAAAACTAAATATTTAATTTTAGACTTTAGATTTAACCTCTTCTAGCAGCAAGAAGAACCGATTCCCGAACAATGTTTTCAAGATCAGCCCCTACTAAGCCCGGTGTGAGCGATGCAACCTCCTTACAAATCTCTTCCTTATCGTCCTCAAACGGCACATTTTTCATATAAAGGGCAAAAATGTCTTTTCTACCTCTCTCATTTGGTGCATCCACACGTACTTTTCTTGAAAACCGACCTGGTCTCATCAAAGCAGAGTCCAGTGTTTCGGGTCGATTTGTAGCAGCTATAACTACCACACTTTCCTCTTTCTCAAACCCATCCATTTCTGTCAAAAGCTAAAAAAATGCCACACGCCCCGTTAGAATTAAAGAATATTTAAAAAAACGCGTTTTCAACAAACAAATTAACAATATGACTATTAACACGTTGACGCTTGTCCTTTTTTGTCAAATTCTGCACCAAGTCAGCGCCAGACTAAGAAATCTCGCACCAAGTCAGTGACGAATTATGGAAATTGGAAATCTCGCGACTGTTTGTTATTAAAAAAAAAACTGCTCCTGCGCCACATCAGCGCAAAATAATTTTACTTTCTTGCGTCCAATTTTAAAAAATATTGTCATAATAAATCAGAAAATTATTAAAAAAAAGCTTAAAAAAGTTTTAAATTTTTATCTTTAGTAAAAAAATTCAAAAACACTTAAAATCATTACCACTACAACTTTAAGAAAACTCAAAAATAACCAATAAAAAAATTCAAAACTTACAAATTATTAGTATAACTTAATTTTTAAAATTATTTAAAAACTTACTTTTTTATGTTTAGAAACTTAAAAAAGACTAAAACCTAATTTTTGAAATAATTTAAAAACAAAAATTAAATTACAATTTTTCTCCTTTTGAAAATCCCAATTACGGAATAGGTTCTTTCCGAAGGGGGAATTAGTGGGACGTAGCAGATCAATGAATTTTCTTGATTTTTAGCATTATTTAACTTATTTTTAATCGTAACAGACCTAAACCTTTGAGTTACTTACACAAATAGTCCTCATGGGGTATATTGATGAAAATGCCCTCATGTGTGTCATGTGCAGTGCACATGTGGTGACTTAACTGAAAAAGTTAGCATCTATTATCATAAAAGACTAAAACCGAAGCAAAAATCCAAATAAAGAATGGTAAATGAAAATCATTTTGATAAGGGACCCATTCCATTCCATCATGTTGAATATTCCAAAGAACAAAGTAATTTAGTCAAAAAATATACTTTGAAACAAATTCAAAACCTTAATTTTTTAAAATATTTAAAACTGAAAATTGTTGATGCTTAAAATATAAAAGCATAACATTACTAAATCAAATAAAACTAACAAAAAGATTTCAAAGAATATCAAAAACTAAATTTTTAGAAAATATCTTAAAAGTAAAACTAGTTAATTTTTTTAAAGGTACCAAGTGAGGACAAAAAAATAACACGTTGGCGTATAAAATAAGCAACTCATGCAACACCTCGGCATAAGATCATTACATCAAACTCTACTTTGATCTAAAGTAAAAGTCAAAGGTCAATTAACACGACGTTTGACCATAAAAGTCAAAGTATGGAACTTGATGTTACCTGGTTTAGTGTCTGATCCCGTTCACAATTTAAAGTTCTGCCACGTTGACCGCCCACGGCATCTATCTCATCAATAAAGATTATTGACGGTGAGTTTTTTCTCGCCTCACGAAACAGATCTCTAACTCTAGCAGCCCCTCGGCCCACAAAAACCTCCACCAATTCACTACCAGAAATTGAAAAAAACGACATTCCTGCTTCTCCAGCCACTGCACGGGCCAATAATGTTTTCCCGGTTCCTGGTGGGCCTGATAACAAGACACCTTTGGGAGGCTTGGCATCAAGTTTTATGTACTTGCTGTCTCCTTTCATGCACAACACAATCTACAAAAGTCAAAAGTCAAGGTCAAAGTTCAAGTTTCATGAAGTTGGCTAGTTTGGATAGGGATATAAATTTCTAGCACAACCTAACAGAAAATTCGTGGGTTTGAGTTTGATACTTTAATATAAACGGGAACCCGTGAACCGTTTAGCTAAAATGGTCAAAAGGATATTGGCATAAGACTTTATAACTAAATTGTAATTGCTTTATATAAAATCATACTTTCTGTTGTAAAACTGTAAATTTAAAGTATTGATATGTGAAGACAATAAAAAAAACTTGCAGATAAACAGGTCATGTTCAGTTTGGACCCACCAACCCATGAACACGACCATTTAGCACCCGTACTTTTAGACTTTAGAGCAACAATATTACCTCTAAAAGTTCAGTTTTGGCAGCATCAACGCCTTTGACATCATCAAATGTCACAACCGACTGCTTCTTACTCGGTTTCTTCTTTGTCATCTTCCCAAGGTCATGTTGAAGATTAAGCTGGTAAAAGGTAAGCATCACCATGATCCAAAACGGCGCCACTTGAAAGAAAACAAACAAAAAATTCCTTGTCGATGCAGAAAGAAGCGCACGGTTTGATCCATATGTAATCCCCTTATCTTTCAGCATCCTAAACAACTCATACTTATCATCTTCCACATTTCTTGTATGATACTGCCAATGTGGAAAGTACTTGTTAATAGCCACCTGTAATTGTGCTGTTAGTGAACCAGAATCCGACTCGGTTTCTGGAGTTTGAACATTCTGGTCTTCTAACAGGTCCTTGTTGAAGTATATTTGACGGGAATTTTCAACAAACTGGACACGTGTGACACTTCCTTCTTGTATGCCATCAACTAAATGCGAATACGGAACCTCTATGTAGTTTGAACTGGGTAGCTTTTGAAGCCCAATAGAGCATAAGGTTACTGCAAAACAAAAGGAGGCTCCAACCACAACTGCATAAAGCTTTCGGCTTGAAGTTCCATTGGTATTTGGTCTTTTCACCTGTTTCTCTGTAAATTGAGTTGCAGAACAAGAGTAAATGACATCAACTAACAATTGTTAAATTAACAAACAATAAATGAATTAAAGTTTGCAAACCTTCTTTTACATCGGCTGCAGCATCGGATTTCTTCCATCGACATTTTATCTTCAAAATGATAATTAAAATCAGCAAAGAGACAATATTAACTATATATGCAGGAAGATTTATAGGCGAAAGTGCGAAACACAACTTTTTGATAGAACAAAAAATACAAAGCAAAGCATTTATAAAAAGCCGTCGAAATGTAATGCTTTTTTTTTAACGGCCAACGAATCCTCCAAAATGGGCTACTAGCTAAATTCATCGCATCTGGATACACTCGTCTTTCGATCTGGGAAAAACCCTCACCTAAGGCCAATGCCCGTGAACACTCGCCCAAAGGCACGACAGTGCGGTGAGAGAAAACATGTTCAGTTCAAGGATCCAACTAGTGAAAGCCACCTAATCGCGTAGTCTCCTATCATCACCCTGGTGCCTCTGAAACCAAATGCTGTGGGCAGGAATCGAACCTGGGTCACTGAGAACACCAAGTCTCTTCCTTACCACTCCACCACTAGCTTATTGGCAAGATTTGATTATTGTGTCAAATGTAATGCTTATTCACCTATTCTAATATTCTAAAAAATACACAAACAAAATTTGATTATGTATCATGCTTATCACATTTGTATGTAAGAAGTAAACGTTTATAAAAATATACGAACCGTCGATAGATAAATTTACGCGATTTAAGTTTGTTCATTTCGTTCACACAATAGTCAACCTATACATATATATCAAGCACAATGCAAAATCAAGTCACTAAACAACTTCACAAACCTTATCACTCTTGTCACTGTGATCGTCACATAACGAATCGAAACCGAAGCAATTCCCCCAATTCAACGTGCCACAACTTTCCTAAAACACACACAAACAAGTAAGCAACCAATAACTAATAAATACAACACACAAACAAACCCTAACCTTAAAGAGAGCAGACACAGGCTTTACAGCATTAAACATCGAAGGTATACGACGGTTAACAAAGCGGTTTGAACCAATGATGCATGACGAGTTTCGAGAGTAATAATAAGACGCATGTGATCGATCTACCGATAGTTTTGATGGTTTTAGGGTGATCAATCGTGATGTGTTCGACAGCATATCGGTAGACATGGGTTCACCGGCGGCTGATAATTATGTAAATGTAAATGCAAGTCGATTAGTTCATAAAAACTTGATTGGTACGGAATTTAGGGTTTGATCAGTGACGGTGAAGTTGAGTCGGCTGCTGCAGACAGTTACGTGATGAACAAGTTAAGTTTCTGAGAGTTGGTGAAGAAAGTGGTTATATAGTGCGTACTTTGTAGGGCTTTATTTAAAAGTAGGCCAACTGGGCCAACGTTTTAAATTATTTTAGGACTTGAGGAGTTGAGGTGGGCATGAAACTCGTATCCGGACCTGACCCGATATACCTGACTCAAAATAGCACTTGGTTAGTCGGTTCCATCTGACTATCGGGTATAAACCTTGTTTGAGTTTCTATCCAGACTGGCCGGAACTGGTTCCATCTTTACTCAGTCAAAACCCGATAAAACTGGTCAAAAATGCAACCGTATCGGGAACCGGTTCCTACTTGACTTTTGTTAACCAAATCTGAAACATGTTTCTAAAAAAAACTCACCTTACCCACCTCTAATTAGGATTATGCTGATCATTTTGGGCTCACAATTTTATTTGAATTAGAAGGAATTTATAGATGAATAGTGATTCTTTTTTATGGGAGAAAATAAAAGAAACAAACATAAATAAACTTGATATTAAATGATTTGTTAAACATTGGGTTCATTTACAACCTTATTCACTAAAAAAGTGAGAATTTATTTATGACCAACAAAAAGAATCACTCAACGAGTGGCTTAAGTTGTTTAATGATCGAAACTATTTTCAAAGGTTACTTGAAGTTAAATGTAAATCTTTGCAAATGTTGGATCAAAATGCAACGCTACTATAAACGTTTGGTTGTCACCAACTAGCTCATCCTATGGTAACTTTTCTTTACACGCCTATGCTTAGCTTTATATTCTAAAGGTCTAAGCCATCTATTGTGACAAGTGCTAGAGGGGCGCAATGCCACGCCACATCAACAAACTAGGCGCGAAACACTGGCACGGTGGTGCGTGGAAGGGCACAAAAGGAGTAGGAGTGAGGCTGATAGCTAGCGTGAGGGTAGTGATGGTTTGTTTTTAGTTTTTTTTAAACATTAAATAATTTATAATCCAATCATTTATATCAATCTTATTCCACCATCATATTTCACATTTAACCCATTCATAGCATATGTTTTTGGGATGTGAAATGCGAAACGCTCAAATGTCTAAGTGATGTGCTTTTTTTTCTTCACATTTCACCCTTACCACAACAGATAACCGAAAAGATCTTCATGTTACGCTTCCATGGGTGGTATTAGGTGAAAGTCATAACAAAAAGAGCTTTTACCTTCTATTCCACTCAAGATTTATGTTCTCATTGCAGTTGCACTCATCTTAGGACTGCTATCTTCTAACATAGGTGTCGCTCAAAGTCTTCACCTAAGAATGTCTTTTGTTCCAATCGGCATATTTGGCCACCCCTTGATATTCGGTTAAAAAGAGGGTGCTTCTTATTCTCAAGATAAGTAAAACACCGTTAAACCCATCTTAGTTTGGTTTTAGTGAGTGTTCTTATTTGCTCATTGAGCGTCATCTAAAAACTACAAAAAAGTGGCAACTGGTTAGTGTGAGAAATTTTCTAACACACAATTTTTATTCTAAATTTGCAAGATGTACTCTAAGGAAGGTACACTGATGTAAGTGGATGTGGATCCACTAAGAGTGAATCGTTGTCAAGATCCCTCAAAGCTTGTATGTTATGTGTGCTATCAAAATTTTAATGGTCCATACTTTTTCGGACAGGAATATGACTAGTTAGATAAAAGTTAAAGCTAACACAAATTGAATGGTGATCTTTATTTTCTTTCAACAATATATCAGTGATCAGTGTTCAATCCTTCCCCATTCATTTTGGGCCGAGGATCGAACCTTGTTTTCTAGTCTTTTAACACATGTTCTTAGACACAACCCACTAATTTAAGTAAATAAATTTAAAAACTAAAACATTTAAAAACTATTCAAACACGCCCCCCAAATAAATGACTAATTACAGCCAAGAGCTAGTGAAAGGGAGAAAATTATGAATCTTATTTTAGTGTTGTCCATCCTCAAAACACCATATAAATAAACCTGTTTCTAGCTTCTTATTAACACAATCTCAGTCGTCTTCTATTAGTTTCCTTTATATATATATAAACAGACACTAGTCCCATCTCAAGAAAAAAATGAACAACCAACAAAACGCCGAATTTCAAGTTGGTCAGGCCAAAGGCCAAGCTGAGGTTACTAATCTCCCTCTATAAATTAAGTATTATTTAATAAGTGCGCTAGCCCCGCATTGACATGATAATTTCTAATATAGTGTATGCACGGCATTAATTTGATGTTTGTTATTTATGGTTTCGTATAATAATTAAATAGCATTGATAAAGCGACCTTTTATTCTCCTTTCTTGTCAGCTTGTACTCTTTCACATCTCTTAAATTAATGGCTTACACTCAATGTCTAAAAACCAGTATTTTAGTTGTACCGGATTTAGTTCAAAAACGGTATAACCGGTTGAACCGGAATGTATCGGAAGATTCAACCGGGTTGAATAGTTTACTTGTAATTACAATTTCAACTCAAAAAATAACCCAAAAGTACATTAATAAACATCACACTTGAACTAAATATCACACAAACAATTGTCGAGTCAAACAAAAAGTTTCTACTTTGTATACAGAATTAGATCAGTAACAAAATATATAAATAAACCAACATTGGATTTGCATGATACAAAATTGGTTGATCAACGAATCATCGTTTACCGTGTTTACTCGTTTCAGTTTTCTCCGCTATGTTACAAATTCATTTTTAAAAAATATGAGCCGCAAAAAATCTCAAAATCTCTTAGATTTAAAACCGGTTTGCCGGTTAATTAAACCGGTATTTAAAAAAAAAAAAAAAGCTGGCGGTACGATGCTCTAGCAAACTGGCTAAAAATACCGGGCTCTAAATACCTGTTGTCTTACGAAAATCCGGGATAACCGGCTTAACCTGCCGATACATACCGGTTTTTAAAACATTGCTTACCCTACATTTCCTCGTGTCCGCATGGTTTCATAATTTTTCAGGTTAATCTTTAAATAGTTTATATATCATGAAAGTGGTTTAAACATGTTATCAGGAAAAAGGTAACCAGTTGATGGACCAAGCTAGCAATGCTGCCCAGGCTGCCAAAGAATCAGTGCAACAGGTACTACTACAAATACTGTTTTTATAATTCGTACTAATTGAAGTAAATTGGGTCTAACCCTTTAATTACGAGACAATTAATTACTTAATAATAATCAAATTTTGTAGGCTGGTCAGCAAATACAGGAAAAGGCTCAGCAAGCAACTGAGGCAGTAAAGGATGCAACTGGAATGAACAAATGAACGAACATATATATTTCTTCAACATTGTTTTTTCTTTATATTATTTTTGAGTTTGGCAATATTTTAGTTGCTATCGATGTATCAGATTATTTAAGATTTGTATTCCAATAAAATAATAAAATAGTTTTAAGGGTGTTAGTTTAGCAGTTAGCACCTTACATTATTTTGGTTGCAATATCTTATTTACAGAATGCTTTCTTGTTACTTTTCAATTTTTAAATTGTATCATTTTGTGGTCAATGCAACATATATACATTCATTAATTCGACACTGCATAATAAACTATTTTGCCTTTAATTTTTTGAAAATATATAAATGGGTGTTTTCTTTAATGTTATTTATTTTGTGTCGAGTTTCATGGGCCAGGGCCTTTTCAAAGGAAGGGAGGCCCACTAACATATAACATATTAAAAAAACCCATTATTTGAAAGTTGGTTGTTTAAGAGCATGTTTGGGAGTTGGGATTGAGTTTGAAAAATGCTTATTATATTATTTGTATTTTTAAAAAAGCAATAAGTTAAAATGTGTTTGGCAATTACGAAAATTCTTTTTATTTAACTTTTTGAAATGGTTAAAAAGCAGTTTTCTAAAAGTCACAAATCCTGACTTTTCAAAATGGCTTTTTGAAATAGCCAATAAGTATTTTTTGAAACTCAATTCCAAACATGCTCATTAAATTTATAATGCCCTTCTTAAACCTATAACTTTTGCAAGTCCACATTTAAGATTAAATTAATGCTTCTACTATTAACTAGACCCATTTTTAACCTGGACTGTCTTCTACTCTCACTAAAAAAGATAACTAAACCCGTCACAAACTATAGCTTGTTGACTAGTCATGTCCTGAACATATGTTGTATATAATTGTCTGGTTAAATATGACTGAATAAATTTGATGATGAAATTATATACGAAATACTTTGAAGTAGTTTAAGACGTGTGCCGATTAGCGTGGTTTATTAGTGTGTGAAAGAGATGATCGGGTTATCTTAGTAAGCTCACATTTACTAACGGACGTGATAGATCAGTAATTACAAATAGATTGACGATGAATCCCATTAAGAAAAAAACCACGTTAGTAAATAACCAACAGGTCAGCGAGGGATAACATAACCCAAAAAGTAGAGACTATAACTGACGGATTACCATATGACCAATGATGCAGGTTAGTCCAAATGAGGTCATTATATGTAGGAATTATATTTTGAAGGGCGATCCATAGTAATACTAAGAATAAGAATTTTCTGACGGATGTTACCTGGTAATAAATATTAAAGATAATTTTTCAAATTAAATTTTCTATTTTTTTTTCATTTCTTTGTTGTGTACTATTTTGTGATAGGTAAACCTGACGGTAAGGTAATATATTGATAATTTACTTCGAATATAGCAAGGTGAACTTACCATTTATGGTAGCCGATGATCAACCAATTCAAATCTAAAGGTAACCAAAAAATGAGTGATTCGTTTTTTATCGATACCTATAACTACCACTAGTTTATTCGTTTCCTCAAACCTCACTATTTTTTACATGTTTTATGCCATATTTATTAGCTTGTTGATAACTATTATGTGAGAATATCTAGTCATGTAATTAAGTGTCTGCGCTCGCGTACGTATGAGGTCGCCTTTCGTTATTCATCGGCCGTTGAAAAAAAAGTATTTATATTTCCTTACTTAAAAAAATAGGAAAAATGGAAATAAATAATCCTAACTTTTATGTATTGGCCAATAATAATCTTAACTTTAAAAATCACTACCAGCGATCCCAACTTTCAACTATTTTGGTCTCAATGGACCCCCGTTAAAAAACACTTAACGCCGTTAAGTTTTTTTTCCCGAGTTTCAAATCGATGTTTTAGGGCTTTTGATCGAAAAAACGATACGATTCGATTGATGTAAAACTTATCTCGAAACAGTGATTCAAATGACTTGATTTTTGTTAATTGGAAATTTAAACACTCGAAATGAAACATTGTTTCGTCGCTTGGATCACCATTTAGAAAGTTTTACATTGATCGACTTGCATCGTTATTTCGATCAAAAGCCCTAAACCATCAGTTTGAAACTCGAAAAAAATATAACGACGTTAAATGTTTTTTAACAAAGGTCCATTGAAACAAAAATAGTTGGGATTATTATCAGTCAATACTCAAAAGTTGGGATTATTCGTTTTCAATTTGCCTAAAAAATAAAGATATATTGGTTTTTATTAATCCCAACTATTGTATTTTGGTCACTGCCGGTCCCAACTAATGAATTGGCTATTGACGGTCCCAACTTTTAACGTATTTGTTCCTTATGATCCGCGACTAACAGAATCCTAACGCCGTTAGTTTTAGGTCGTCGGAAAAACGTTTTTGGGCGGAAAAGTCAAATTTGTTGCCCGAAATTACTATCTAAACACCGCAACCACCACCAATTGACTCAGCGCCAACCAACTACCACCAATTGAGCACCATCAACCGATTCCGACGATGGTTCTAGGGTTTCCGACAACCTCAATAATTGAGGATTTTACTAGAAAAAGGTTCCTAAAGGTTCGATGCAAATTTACCAAGATGTTTGTGACGAAAATGTTGAGTTTTCCAGCCAAAAACGTTTTTCCGGCGACCTGAAACTAACGACGTTAGGATTCTATTAGTCGTGAACCGTTAGGAACAAATACGTTAAAAGTTAAGAACGTCAGCAACCAATTCGTTAGTTGGGACCGATAGTGACCAAAAAACAACATGTAGGATATTAAAAACCAATATACAAAAAATGATAAACTATTTATATATTTAAAGAATTAAAGTAGTTTTTATTTACTGAGTTTAGTTTACAATATACAGTCATCGTGATCCATAAACCCTAAATTGCATCAGAACCCCTTTCTCATTTTCACCAGCCGAAACCATGAGAAATCAATGGCGTCTTCTTCTCCAACGATGCAAACCAGTTTCAGACCTTCAATACAAGGTACAATCATCAACCCATCTTCCTCTTTATTACCCTAATCGCACTTCCAATCCACTCATCCCCACTCACAACCCCCACTTCCAAAACCCCAATTTCCCAAGATTATTCTCATCATCACCCGAACCCATCTCCGATCAATCTATTCTCACCTCAACATTAATCGAACTGTATTCAGATCCACTTAAAACCAACGAAGATGTTATCCTAGAATTGAATTCGAACCCGGGTATTGATAATCATGTAATTGAGCTTTTCAAGACTCGCGGGTCACCGGGTTCCGGTAAATTGTTTTTCGATTGGGTAATGAACAAGGAAAATGGTAATTTGAGGTCCAATTCGTGTAATTGGTTATTGGGAATGTTGGGTGGGAATGGTTTAGTGAAGGAGTTTTGGGATTTGGTCGAGACGATGAAGACGAAAGGGTACGGAGTGAAGAAAGGCGCGTCGGTGAGAGCCATGGTGAAGTTTCAGGAAGACGGGTTGGAAGGAGATGTCGAAAAGCTGAAAGCTTTGTATGCTTCCGGGTCGGTGAATGCTTCGGTTGAGAGTATTAGCTCGAGGGTTTGTAAGGTCGTTAGGCGAGGACTGTGGGGGGACGATGTTGAAACGAAGTTGCGGGATATGGGGGTTGAGTTTACTAGTGAGTTGGTTAAGTCTGTGTTGGAGAGTCTTGGGACCGAGGTTAATAAAGCGGTTATTTTTTTTCGGTGGGTTGAGGAGAGCGGTTTGTGTAAGCATGATGAAGTGACGTATAACACGATTGCGAGAGAGGTTGTTAGAGAGGAGTATATGGATAAGTTTTGGCGGTTGGTTGATGAGATGAGGGCTAAAGGGTTTGGTGTCGAGAAAGCTACTTATGTTAAAGTTTTGAATAAGTTAGTTAGGAAGAAGATGTTGAAAGACGCGGTTGAGTTATACGAGTTTGCTATGAGTGGAGATGTAAAGCCCTCGGTTCAAGATTGCCCGTTTTTGTTGAGAAAGATAGTGACGAGTGAGAAGTTAGATATGGATTTGTTTTCGAAAGTTTTAAAGATTTATAAAGACGGTGGAAATGAATTTACAAACGCTGCGTTAGATAGTGTTCTGAAGTCTTTAACGAGTGTCGGTAGGTTTAACGAGTGCAACAAGATCTTAAGAGCAATGGAGGAGGTCGGTTTCTTTCCTAATGAAAATTTGCAAAGCACAATCGGTTTCCACCTCAGCAAGAACGATGAAACAGAGGAGGCAAGTAAGTTTCTTGATTTCATGGACGCTTCTAGAGCAGTTCCAAGATATAAAACGTTCGGGTCACTGATTGACGGATACCGTCTTTCGGGTTGTTTAGATAAAGCGTGCGATTGTTTCTCAAAACTGATTGAAAGTGGCGGGAGTGCGTATGCTGGATACGCATTAGAAACATTGGCAAATGCTTACTGTTCTAAAAACCAGTCACTTGAAGCTTATAAACTTGTTTTAAAAGTTGTTAACGAGAATGAAGTTAAGCCGTGGCATACGACATATAAATTGTTGATAGCTAAGCTTTTGGACCAAGGGCTGTTTAAAGAAGCTACTGATCTTTTTGCACCGATGAAAGCTCACGGGTACCCGCCTTACGTTGACCCGTTTGTTAGATATGTTTCAAAAACTGGTACTACTGATGAAACTGTTATGTTTTTGAAAACAATGAGTTACAAGAAAGTACCTTCAACAGCGGTTTACATGCGGGTTTTCAAAGCTTATTTTAAGGCAGGAAGGCATAATGAAGCACAAGATTTTCTTTCGAAATGCCCGCGGTTTATTAGAAATCATGTGGATGTTTTGACTCTGTTTTCTTCCATGAAATCCGGTAACGATACAAATGTGCGCACGCCTGCACCAGCTTAAGGGTCGACTCGACGATTATTTTTTGGTATTAGAAGAAATTGAAATGTGATTCTCTTTGGTCTTTGGTAAGTTGGAAGGTTTTATATTTTGAATAATATTTTTGTTGGACTCATTTATAGTTTGTAACATTCACGAATGATGCTTTTAAATGCATTGCTATAAATGTGCTACCGATAGGAATCATGCTTTAATTCTAGTCTAAATAACATTTGTCTATTTTGGGAGGGGCCAAGTGCAACTAATATTTCTATAAATAGGGATTAATAGCTAATAGGGAGAGGAGGTAGGTTTATGTTTAGGATGGCATTGCCATGGCTACTGCTTATGCAGTGAGAGAGGGCTCGGCCCGGGAATCTATTGTAACTTTTATATCCATTTTCATTAATACTATCGTTGGGTTCTTTGTTTGCCTTATTCTATTCTCTAATCTCAATTAACCACAATCATAATCTATCAAACCCTATCATTGGTTCGACCTGTCCTAGACCTGCCGTTTTATTCTGTTCAAATCATGGAAACCCTAATTTAGATGTATCGATTGGATTCCCATGAGCTTCAGATCAAGCATTACAAACTGATGTTACTGAAATCAAATCCGCTTTGAAGATATTAGAGGAGGATCAAGCTGAATCAATGGAGTTTCGAAAGGTGTTTCTCGATTGGATGAAGCAACAAGAGAAGAGAATCGATGATGGTTCGTCTCCATCAATTCTTCCAAATCCGTCTTCAGATCCGAAAACTGAGCTAGTGGTGGATCGTTCCTATGGTCCTCTTCCTAGTTCGTCATCTCTACTCGCTCAATCGGAGGCAATAATCTCACGTTCTGAAGCTAATTCGTTTGGCGCTGTTGATATTTGACGTAGGCTGTCGCGGTCTACTCAAACAATCAATTTTAAAGACTTAAATACCTATAATAAGTACGGGTAAGTAAGGTCGTATTCACAGGAACTCAAGGAAAGTGCTAATTTAATATTACTAGATTAATTATTAAACTAAGGTGGATAGACGATGTCAAACGGTTTTTAGAAAAGATTAATTAAAACTAAACGATGATTTAAAAAAAACTTTGTAAACAATATTAATAAAAAGCATTCATTCTAGATTCAAGTAATGTGATATTCAACTTAATTCCAGATTTACTTGTCTTGATTGCGCAGTAATTACTAGACCCATTAGTTTGATTGTGATAACAAACGATATCCTAACCGAATTGTTGACACAATTGAATTCGATCTACCTAATTACCAATTTATATTTTATGAAAACTAATTAGGTGACAATAGTTGATGATTACCAATTCAATGACACAAGAGCTAACCCTAAGTGTTGATGAATAAACCAAACAAATGATGTACTTAATCAATAATCAAAGATATAAATTGTTTAAACAATCAAGCACTAGTTTGAACAAGATAAAGCCAATAACTCAAATCAAGTTCATAAGCATTAAGCATAATAAATCTGATCTTAAGAGGAATACACAAATCCTAGCCTAGAATGAACACGGAAAGTTTAGCTGAATATGATCATAATGTCAAAACACTTATCTTTGAAGAACATGCAAACCGAAGATAATCGGAAGCCTTGGAATGGTAGGAAGTCGCCCTAAACAGCCTCTTTTGCCTCTGGAAGTCGTGATATGCCGAATGGTGAGGTTAATGGGTTTATATAAGGCAAAACCTAGATTTTTTCGTATTTGAGGTGGTTCGCGTCGCACGAAGTTGTTATGAGCTTCATCTTCACGTCGCGCGAAAGACAAAATAGTCGGGCTCAGTTTATTGCAACTTCGTGTCGCACGAAGTTGTCCTGCCAAGCATCTTCGCGTCGCGCGAAGATGCAAAATCTCAGAAATAACTATTTTCTTCTTTTTAATGCCTCGTGATACGTGCACTTCCAATCTCTTACTTCTAAATCTTCATTACAAGCTCATAAATATTCCTGATAAGCTCCTTCACTTCGAAGTCCCTGAAAACACATAACAACGCTTGAAGTACCAATGTTCATTCATTTATTTACATAAAATTAACTAATTAATATATAAAACTAACTAACTTTTACCCAACCATCAATATTATACCCAGATCTGATAAACAATCAACCGACCAAGCCAAATTGGGGCTGATGGGTGATAATTGGGTCATATTGGATGATCTTCAGGAGGGCTTTGGGCCCTAGTGAGGAGCAGGAAATTATTATGGGCCGGGACTATCCAGATTTAAGCCCGTTAGCCAGACTGGGCTTCACTATGGCTGGTAAATCACTACCGGACAGAAAGACAGGATCTAGGGTTGCCGCTCTGAATCCTCTGATTCCAGTTACTCTAATTGTGTTTATATATATTGATTTAGGGTTGCAATTGAATTCAAAGGGCGTGCCCACCCAATGTGCGGGTCAACTCGGTGGTTCCATGGATTTCTTAGTCCGTATATTTCTATTTCAAAAACCTCCATTGCTGGAAAAACTGATTTCAATGGTCACGGTGGTGTCTACATTCAAAAAAGCATGATTCCTATCAGCTACTGATAGGTGATGCTAGTGAATTTTATATTTTTTGGTATGTGTTAGTTGTATATCCATTGTTTGTTAGAATATGTGTTAGTTGGGTTGACAGCTTGAATAGGTAACCCCAACCTAAGTCACTGCGCAAAATAGTGGAGCGTCGTCATACTCTATACGGACCGAAGATTCAACAGACAAATTAACAACATAAACTAAACATAAAGAAGATATAAACAAAAGAAATGTGCCACGTCAAAAACAAAGCGTCATAGTTACAATACGGTCTTAAGAGGTGGTATCACAATAGGCTCGCTAATAATTCTTTCCATATCTAAGTAAAACCAAGTTCAATACATGACCATTGTTTTGAAACCACTGGCCTTCATTCTATGTATTAAACAGTTTGTATTTTGGTTAACCTATATAATGATGCATTACCCTATTACTTGACTCAAATCTGTTTATTTTGTGTCAATAAGATTTTGTGTAGTAGAAGCCTACAAATTGGGGGTGGCGTCACATTTAACAAAGTGGCAATTTTTATTTTAGGGGTGTAATTGTTTTGTAGCCCCATCGTATCATACACACACACACATAATATAATAATATTAACCAAAAACACACGATGGTGACAAAGACATCCCCCCTGCCATCGCCCCTGCCCCATATCGCCCTCTTATCGGCGGCCGCCGGGTGGGGGGGGGGATTGGGGTTCTCGCCCAACTTCGCAACCATTTGTCGCCCATTATACTTAGCCTAATGAACAATGGTTCCACCTTGTATGGTCACTTGTTCGGATCTTGACACACACACACACACACCAGACCTGATTAAGTGATTTCCTTTCACATGACAAGTGAACTCCCAGGCCCACAACTTATATTTGGTCCCAAAGTCATCATATTTTTTTTTAACGGCCAACAAACATAGAATGACTATGACCTTCAAAATATTGAGTTTAAAAGAAAATGAAACAGAACTTACTTCTACAACAAAATATATTCTGAAAACATTGGTCCTTCAGAAGGCAACTTGTGTTTTAAAAAATGTAAGCAACATATCATCATCATCATCATCATCATCATCATCATCATCATCGTACTCAGTATATCCCACCAATAGCAATGCTATGGTAGGGTCTGAGGAGGGTAAGATGTAGACAGCCTTACCTCTATCTCATAGGGATAGAGAGGCTGCTTCCGGTGAGACCTCCGGCTCGATAGTAGTTTTGAATCAAGCCTTGGACATAAGACACATAACACTCAATCATCTGGACACCGGCTGATTGGTGCATGTGCCCTTGTCTTTCGGCTATCAACGCCACCACATGATGCCTGATTAACCTTCCGCCTCTTTTAACGTTATTTTCACGTGATTAGTAAAATAACGTCAAAATTAGTGCAATTTTACTTTTGCCCACCCAAGGGTTCACACATATATACATTATATGTGCGCACCGCAAGCAGGGCGTTAAAAAATGTAAGCAACATGTTTGAGGTAATTCCCATATTTGAGTTTATGAAGCGGGATTGGCCAATTTCAAGTATTGAGTTGGTTCAAGTTGGATGGTTTCGAGTTATGAAACTGAGTCAGTTAATTAAATGAATTAGGGTCTAGGGATAAGTTGAATATGTCAGATTTAAATTATGATGATAGCTAATTAGATTAGTAGATAAACATGACGATTTTATTAGTTAATTAGTTAACGTAATAAAGTATAGGTAACATGATAGCTAGACGCATAACTGAAAATAACATATGACAACATAATAGATCAAAAAGAATAATAACAAGTGAGGTCGTGTTTAGAGGTTAATTATAAGCTTTAACATTAAACTAGAAACCGGACTTTTAGGGAATCCTTCCCCTGTGTATTAATAAACCACCAACTGAAAAGATATTAGCCATAGGCCCGTGGCAAAATAAAGTTACATTTAACTAATGGGTTTTCGACAACTCGGTCCAACTAATTTTCACATTTTACTTGATACCTATAACAAGAGGCTCCTTTTTTATATCATTTTGTTAAACACGGCCTCGTTTCTCTTTTTCCACCAAGCCGGAAAAAACAATCGCTTCCACTAGATAGATCCTCCTCTGTTTGTTAAGACAATAAATCCACCCAAGAACACATCTCCTCCAGCGCTTTAGAATTCATCAAATACACCTCTAACCACCACCTGATCTGAACTACCAAACAAAAATGTGGATTGACTTCGGACATACGCTTAGTGAATATATGAACATTAGTTACCCTTACACAAATAATTACACTATTCACATATATATGTAAACGTTCGTTACACCTATTTTTATAGTCGATCCCCGTATTCTTCATTTTATTTTCGTAGATATAACTTATAATACACAAATTAGTTTAGAAAAAAATTATTGTTAGATGGAGTTTTTTCGAGTTATCACAACTTAAGTGGGTTCTCAAATGATTTCATTTATAGAGTTTTATACTACTTATGTTATCCGATTATAAATAATAAAATATTCTATGGTATTGATAAAATCCTTTTAACTACCATCAGGCTGTATGCTATGGTGGGGGGCTTCGAAACCCCTCCACCGTGCCACGTCAACGCCACGTTATCGCCTCGTAAAAAACGGGGCATTGAAGCCCATCCCACTATTGTTAATGCCCCTTGGGAGCCCCTAATATACATATATACATACATACATATATATATATATATTATGTGTGTGTGAGTGATGAAGAAAGAGAGGGCCCACCATCACTTCCACCGTGCTGGTCGTCCCAACACCGCCAGACCCTTCCGCGCCCCCACCGACGGCGCCCACCACGCCCCTTTCCTCTCCCTTCAGCGCCCCATAGCAGATAGTCTAGTAAACTCACAATTTTTTTCATCACAAGTAGTTACTTTTCATGATTCTACTTTGAATATAATCCATAAATGTTTTGTACTATGTGTTGACAAGTCTGTATCAACTTCTGCTAAACCATGATAAAGATGCATGCTAGTAACCTCTGCATAAGTAATTGTACTTTTTGTCTAGTAAGTTTTTCACACCCACATGGTGTCGGTAACTATGACAACTTATTTACGAGCCATGCCATTCTGGTTAAATGATTTGACTTGTGGTCCTGAATGAGGGACTCATCGTGAGCAAACCGCAGTGAGGGCGACCAAACAAGACACCATCAATAGGTTTCTTGTCTCATACTAAACCTTCTTCCACTTCTAGTTTTGATTATTTTAAGATCAACGTACAAGTTCCATCGCATGGTACAACTTAGTGTTGCATGCTCAATATGAAGAGGATGGGATTTGTGTTTGTGGTTCTTTCATGGGTGTAAGGCTGAGGGGTGTGGAGCGTGAGAAAGGGCGCAAGAGGACAGCCGCTCGAGCCCCGGGGCGTGAGCACCACACCACCGAGGCGCGAGAGGGGCGCGAGCGCGGAAAAAGAGGCGGGCGCAAGGGGGGTAGCGGCTGGGGGTAGCGTGAAGGGTTCTTGGGTTGCGTAAATAGAGCCGTTGGCTCATATAATGTGTATTAAAAAAAAAAAAAAATTTAAATAATTTACGATAAAATGAACCGTTTGAAGACGACACCGGTAAAAAAAGAGACCCACTAAGGTAGAACATCGTGATGTATATACGTTGCCGGAGATGGAATCCCGTTGACGGAAACCAATCTACCACCACCACCGGAACAACAGCCCAGACACCATCTCCATCGCCGTTGCTAAAGGGGGCTGCAAATATCGTTCAAGGAGGTGATGACCAGGTTTTTTAACATAATGGGTGGAGAGAGGGTCAATCACAACCAAGTAATCTGTAGTACAATCTTTACTTCATAATGTACAAGTGCAACTGCATTACAAAGTTGCCTTTTGTATATATATATTACTTCATAATCTGTAGTACAATCTTTACTTCATAATTTTTACCGTTGGCTCAAAAAAATGTGTGTTTTTTTAAATAATTTCTTGTTTTTTTAATAATACGTTTTTTTAATAAATTTATAAAAAAATAAAAAAAAACCGCTCGCGCCCCCTCTCGCGCCCCTCCACACCATGTCCCGGGGCGCGAGCACCACAACCAACACCCATCTTATCAAGTTTCTCTCTCTGCCACACGTCACAATATTATTGGCTGGCGCCCCCACTCGCGCCCCCTCTCGCGCCCCCCACACCCCTCAGCCTAAGTGATCTTGGAACGTAGCCAACAAACAATGAGACAACTAATGTTGGAACAGTCGACATGACAAATGGCAATCAACTTGTCATCATTATTCAATTAATTGTTTTTTTTTCTTTAACTCAAAATGTTTCATTTTTTTGGAAAAATTCAAAAAATAAGCGTATATGAAAACAAATTTCAATTTTATATATCATTTGCAAAAAATTTCAGAAATATGTATTATAAAATAGTCGGGACGACTAAAGGATTTATGAATTACTCATAGGCGTTGATAGGCATGAAACTTATTTAGTCATGACAAGTAAATGATTAATGAATGTGCTCGTTATTGTTAATTTAAGGACACATGACAAGGTTTAATTGGTTCCGCAAACTACTCGTCACGACTAGTTTATAATACATATTTATGAAATTTCTTGCAAATGACACTTAGTACTTTAAATTTGTTTTCATAATGCTTACTTTCGGAATTTTCCCTTCATTTCCCCTTGATTTTTGAAGGAAATTTAAAAAAGTTTATCCCATTGAAATGTCCGTTCTCCGGTCGGCTGGTTTTGATAACACTATTGGGTCGAAATGTTAGCTATGGTTTTTGGAAACGGTAATCAAATACATATGCATAATTACGTATTTCAAAGATATGAAAAAGATTTTTTTTTTCAAACCCGACCAAACCGTAAAACCTAAACCGTATCTAAAATTTTGGATTTCAAACAAGTTGACTTGCTTTGGTTTAGAGGTCTGATCATTTTTAGAAGGTCTTGAACACCAGAACCCACACAATATGAATCCATGAGCTCTTTTTGTTCTTTCTAAACTACTTCATTTATTTATCATATAAAAATGATATGATATAAACAAAAAAAAACGTATTAAGTGTATCTTAATTTAATCGACATTATTGAAGTTACGAATTAAACTTAGTCTTAGGGTAAGAGGGGTGGTCACTAAAACTACCCAATACCAACCAACCTCACTTAGCCCTAAACTTAGTCTTAGGGTAAGGGGTTGGTCACTAAATCTCGATTTCACAAATAAAAAATTAGTTTTACCATAACTTTTTTTGGAGCTTTTGCTTATATACATGTAGAAGACATTTCAATAAAAAAACTTAATGCTCTAAAAATTATATTTTTTAACCTTTTTTTAGCTGATTTTTTTATGAAAACGACTTCTCTATATATGTGTTTATATGTAAAAGCTCTAAAAAGATTATGTAAAAACGTGTTTTTTACATGTAAAAATATGTTTTTATTATTTTTTATATGTAAAAGATATGGTTCCTAGTTCTCCACTTTTTTGTGATTCCCTTTTGAAACCGCCACCATATATATTAAGTAGATATACTCACAAATACAAACAAACAATGCATCAAATGGTAAGGTTGACAAATTCAAAAATGCTTAGTTATGTTCCAAATGGTATGAGTATCAAATGCATTTGATTCTTTGTACCACTACGCTTACCCGATGCTTATATATGCAGATGAAAAGTAAAACAAAATGTATGTGTCTAAAAAACATATACTTATCATACCCTATGAATGAGAAGTAAATGAACATAGAGTTATATATTAACCAACAACCTGCAATATTAAATGCTCCAGTTAATGTGAATGAGAAAAGATAATGTTTTTGATGTACACACATAAGGATGATGAAGAAGAAACACAAACAAACATTTCATCAAGCAATTGGTATGCGTTAACCCAACCTTTAATTGATCAAGCACTACAACTTTTATATTATATGCAACTATAACATGTTATAGGAGTGATTGAGTGAATTAGATGATCAACAAAGAAGTGAATTTGAAATTAGTGAAGATATCAACCAACTTGGTCATATAGAATGATCAACTGGTATCTAACGTAAATTAATGTGGATGTTACCTTGAATTAAGTTTAAACATAGAAAATGATCAAGCCAATCGATAACGTATAAACAATTGAGGAAGGTTACCCACTTATCAAATCCAATCATCTTCAGTGGTCACACCTCAAATGAATCAAATTAGCAATTTCGTGATAATCAGTCAGGTTGTAGAAGAAGCATACTGTCGCTAAGAACAATCGTTGTCGTTATAATATTAATTTATGTCTCTCGTTCACAATTAAACCCAACCCAACTTCTTATTAAAGTATCAACTGGTATCTAACGTAAATTAAAGACTTGGTGTTCTTAGTCTTCGATCCAAATGTTTAATATTTGGTTTTCAATCAAGTTCGTTTCTGGAAACTTCTATTATCCGTAAACTTATTATGGCAAATCATTTTTCTATGACCGGCAACACACTCTTTACTCTGCATCTATTTTACTTCTAAAATCATCAAACCTGTATTTTACAGAATTTAAACTCATTACCACTTATCAAAGAAATACAATACTTTACCACACTCATGTACAACTACAAGAAAGTGAATTGCTATAAAAAACTCTCATCAAATCTCTTTCTAACCTCATTATTATTCCTTTCTTTCCTTGCTTCTTTTAGTGGTCCTTCTCTACTAGTTCATATACGACCAACTTTGACCCCTTTCAATTCCAATCACCTTTTTGCAACGCAATGAATGGTTGTACCATACCATGAAATACTTGTACAGTTGTACAAAGGAACACAAAATGACTAGTGGGCCCAATAGCAAATAAGCATTATCAAACCAAATCTAAACACGAGTGGCAGGATATCGAAATCGAATATAACTAACCGTACGAGCATAACTTTTAAACTATGAAAAGTTACACAACTAGTCCATCAATTATTTAATTTGATATAAATAATGTAATAGTATTCAAGTTTTGATGCAATTTGTTATAAATATTTTTAATTACACAAGCCACTAAGTTTTAATATTATTTTATTTTTTTTACAGTTTTTTAAAGTGGTTTTTACATTAATAATCGTCGTGTGGAGCTAGCTCACTTAATAGAAATACATGTCTGTTAGATGGGAAGTCTTATGTTCAAACTTAAGAAAAGACGTGTATTATTGGTGTAGAGTAAAAGTAAAAAAAAAAAACTTGTTGAAAAAAAGGAGAAAAAATAAATAACAACCATATATACCCAATAAAATCTTACACATACAATCATAGAGTGTGATTGCACGTTCCTCTTGAACTCCACCGTCACATTAGTGCCATATCAGTTGCCGCTTATCTTTACATTTGGTGGGCATGACTCCACGATAGTATTTCATTTGTATTTTTTTAAATACACATAATAGTTTTATATTTTAACAAGTTATAAAATAAAAGGTAGAAAACATGTAACTTAAATAAATGATCTACTTTTATAATTAAAACCGTTACAAAATAACAATTACAAAACCTACTAAAATATTAATAACTACCAAAAATGCGATAAAAAAATCTATAGCTCGAGCAATTTAAAAACACAACCATTAAATAAAAAACAGTTATATTTCTTGTTTTTATTGTTGCTGGGTTGCCAAAATGTGTAAATATATTTTATTGAAGTTACAAACACGTGTTAAAACCGTTTATATGATAAAAAAAACATAGTATTTGAAATCCACTCAGTTTTCTATCAAATTTATATCAAAAAGTTCATAAAACTTATCGAGAGCATTATGCAATTAACTTTTTAAAAATTTAGCAAACGAATTTTGCATACAAATGTCTATGTTATGTATAAGAAACCATTAAACTAATTCATACATTTTTTTTAAATGTTAACCAATACACGTGTAAGAACAATATAACCTAAACACGATTTGCAAATGTGTAGCTTTTACAAACAAACGAATTTTTTATTATGTTTTTAGAATATTATAAAAGGTGAATAAATGTTGCAACTATTTTTTATACTTTATAATTTCTTAAAAATAATAAAAATGATTCATTTTGTTTTTTGTTATTGAAAAACTATTATATACCTGAAATCCTCCCCAATTTATGTATGTTAATCTGTTTTAGATAAAGGTATATATTTTCAAGCAAAATGATATATGTAAAAACAATAGTGTTAAAGAGGGAGGAAAAGACAAAATTGTCCATTGCTTACAACACATAGGATTCAATTTTGGATAAAGGTATTATATTGTTTTCAAGCAAGAAAAGGATATATTGTAAAGAAACAATAGTGTTAAGAGGGAGGAAAGACCATTTTTTTAAATGGTAGCTTTAATATAAAAAATAGTGGTTTTTAGGTATTTGATAAGAGAGTAAATGAGATTTAAGTGTTCAGTCATCTGAGATGGCTAGATTGGATTCCTCTTTCCTAATGGAAATCCACGTAAGCAACAATGTGGAAGTGTATGATGACTGGATCAGCCATTTGAGATGGCTAGATCCAACCTTATTCCTTTACTGGCATGTGGCAACACTATATGAGACCAACTATTTTTTTAGAACGACTTTCTTGTATTTAGGTTACCGTACTCTCCAAATTTGGAGAGCCTCGTTGCCCCACTCTGGCATACTTATGTTGTCTTAATCAGGCATACGCTGAGTTTCAGAGTTTGACTTGGGCGTTCCCCTAGGAAACCATATCACCGGCTGCCACTTGACAGTCGTTGTGCTACCACAAGAGCATAACTCTCTAGCGTAACGTATGGTGGGACGAAAACTCTGGTGGGCTCAGGGTTTAAACTGACAACTTTTGTAAAAGGCCTAACTCAATTCCTTCATTGCCTAAATACAAGAAAGTCGACATTCTAAAAAAATAGCTGATCTCATATGGAGCTGTCACGTGTCAGTAAGGGAATATGGTTGGATTTAGCAATCTCAGATGGCTAATCCAGTCATCACTTCCAACGTTCCACGTCGTTGCTTATGTGGACTGCCACTAGAAGAGAGGAATTCAATCAAGATATCTTAGATGGTTGGACACATAAATCTCATTTACTCATTTATCAGATACCTAAAAACCATTTATTTTATATTAAAGCTACTAATTTGAAAAAAAAAATCGAGGAAAGACAAAGTTGCCCATTGCTGAGTACTCACAACACCTTAGTTTTGTAATTGCTTGTGGTTAATGGAAGTAATTATTAGATTAAAAAACCTATCCTAGTTTAATTTAATTATGAAGGGATTTTGTATGATTTTCGCAGACAACTTTGCCCAGCTGTTATAAGCCATGAATGGGGACATTTTTGTCATTTCCCAATTTTAAGGCATCTTGTTTCCTTCTTTCTGTTTGGTCAATTTCATTCTGGTTTCCTTAGATTCTTTCTCAATTGTCTTTGGGGACCTTCGGTTTATTCCATTTTGCTAATTCTTGATTTTAATAAATCAAAACATGCATACATTCGTCCCAGCATTTGTTTATAATCATACTCTTTAAGAAAATTGGTCATATACATTGGAGCTGAAAATCTAGTGATAAAAACAAATAAATAAATACTAGAATATGAATAAAACTTGAAGGTCATAAATTCCCAAAAGTATCACGTTATGCATCCATTGGAGGGCAAAACTGGTACAACACCAGTTTATCTATTTGAAAATGTTATAAAATAATAGTATTGACTAGAAATTGAAAAAGTAAATACTCAGACTTATTATTTTAAAGCATTAGGCTGACTCAGAGGGTGAACGAACGAATAAGAAGAACCTAATTAAACGTAAAAGCAGGGGCGGATTCAAGAATTTTTTTCCCGTAGATTCACTGTTCGAGTCAGTTTGAGAGTTCGGTTTGTTAAGGTTTATCATATTATAAAAACACGATAAAAAAACAAAAAAAAACATCAATATTAGATATTAAAACATGGCACTTTATCAACTTATTAGCTTGAATAAGAAAGGTTTAATAGTCTTGAGCAAGAGCTATTGAGAAAAAAAGTTTATTAATAAATTAAGAAAAAGTAATAATCTGTCATCTATCGAAGTAAAGAGTTGTATCCAATTCTAATCACAAAAACATTCATAGTGTCCTATTTGTAAAAACACCTAAACATGCATCAAACTGAAAAATGCATTGAGTTGAGGCAGGTATAAGTGTATAACAACCAAAACTAGTGTATTTTGAAGACAAAAGTCGGTGCACAATGCATTAACACTAGTGTCTTTTTAAGAGAAAAGTTTTGGTAATTACAATTTAGGCATCAAACTCAAAACATCAATATATAAATGAAAATAATCTTACCGTGAGCGGAGGTAGCTGTCGAGTTGGGAGGAAAAAAGGCAGGTCGGCAAGAGGCACTGGCAGCTGGCGGAGGGTGGTGGTCGCTAGGGTGGAGTTGAGTCGTGATGGTTGTGTGTTGTTTGGTCTACGATGTGAAGGCGTTGAGCCACTAGGTGGGTAAAAGTGTAAAAAAACCCTAATTAATTGTTAGCATTTCGAGAAAAAAAAAACATATCCCCCACTAGTGATGGTTGTGTGTTGTCTGGTCTACGATGTGAAGGCGTTGAGCCACTAGGTGGGTAAAAGTGTAAAAAAACCTAATTAATTGTTAGCATTTCGAGAAAAAAAAACATATCCCCCACTTGTGATGGTTGTGTGTTGTCTGGTCTACGATGTGAAGGCGTTGAGCCACTAGGTGGGTAAAAGTGTAAAAAAACCTAATTAATTGTTAGCATTTCGAGAGAAAAAAAACATATCCCCCACTTGTGGCCTAATGGTAAGAGGCTTGAGTTCTCTAGTGGAGACTCAAGTTCGAATCTCACTTGTGTCATATTTGGGTGGATATTGGCAATGAAGGATTTGAGCTACGCTTTGTGCAAAGGTTGCCAGTTTGAATCCTGAGCCCACCCGGGTTTTCGTCCCACCGTGCGTTACGCCATAGAGTTTTGCTCTTGTGGTGGCACAACGGCTATCAAGTGGCAGTCGGCGGTATGGTTTCCCAAGGAAACGCCCAAGCTAAACTCTGAAGCCAGCGTTAGTAGGGGTATTTAACACTAGATAATGATTCCCTTTGTGTATAAGTACACTTAATAACTAATATGAGTATACTCTTATGCTTTATATAGGTGCTCTGTTAAAATTTTGAAACTCAGCGAGTTTCCGTAAACCCGTAACCATCTACATCATCCGCCCCTGCATATAAGTAATGTTAAATGCAAACAGGAAAGTATGAGTACGAACGATCTATATCATCAAAGAAAATGAATATGAACGATGACTTAACGTTAAAAATGAATGAGGTTAGTGAAATGGACGAAAATAACAAGATTTGAAATCTCTAGGGTCTAATCAAAAGAAAGATAGTTTTTATACTAAAGTTATTATTAACTAAATCTTATGAACCACGTTTAACTAAAAAAAAATGTTGGTTTTGGATAATAATATATCTCATAATATTAATTACAACATGATCTAATATAGTAAAATCAAGTTAGGGTGAATTTGTTTTATTTTCATAAATTACAAATTCAGTTTTAAAGTGACATTGATTAGTTACTGAGAGCATTGTCAGCAGGTCTTTTAGGTGATGTTTGATACGCATGAACGGTAGGAGGAATGGAATGATTCGGAAATGAAAAAAAAATGGTGTTGCTTGTTAAATTGAATGGAATCAGTCATTACATATTAAATTACATTCTTTAAAACCATTCCTTCTCACCTCTTTTTTTTTTTTTTTCATTTCGTTCCTCTTCACTATACTTTCTTCGCACCACCCTAATAAAAACTACCACCGCTACCGTCGCCACCACCACCACTACCATCGCCGCCACCACCACTGACTGCCACCATCGCCTCCGCCGCAACCACCTCCACTGACCGCCACCATCGACGCTGCCACCACTAGCATCGTCACCATAACCACCGCAACTATTGTCACTGTCGCCGCCTAACTAACACCGTCACCACCATTGTCGCTGCATGACCACCACCACCTGACTGGCACCACCTGACCACCAATGCTACCACCACCGCTTGACCATCGCAACCCCACCACCACCACCATCGCCACCACAATCACTGCCCTACCGCTTGAACGCCGCCACCACCACCACCACTGTCGCCATCGCCACCACCATTGTCGTCACCGGAGTTACCACCATCATCGCCATTTCATTTTTTTATTTTGGTACAAAAACTTATTTTGAGATAGGAGTATTTTTATTATTTCTAGTTCATTCCTATATTTTTTTGTGGATACCATATAAAATAAAGTAATAATTCATTTCATTTCTATATACTAACTAAACAAGACAAAGGAATAGTAATTATCTATTTCATTCATTTGTCCATTCCATTCATTCTTCCATTCCCTTTCTATTCCATTACCTCCAACCAAACATACCTTTAAATTTTTATAAGTGGGATCTCTATATTCTATAGAGTAGTTGTAAGTGAAGGAGATAGAGAAACTTTTGTTGATGAGTAAATTTGGAGAAACATTGTTCATCCTCTATAATTTTTTAATGTTTTTTGAAAGTGAATGTGAGTGAAGAAGAGAGAAAATATAATGATAAAAGTGTAAAATAATATTATTTAATTAAAATAAAAGAAAGAAAGTATAGTATTTTCTAATGTAATTATAGAGAGAGATATATATATAACATTGCTTAGAATGCTCTGATGAGCATACTCAAAATTAAATTGTATAACTACACAAGTAAAGGAACTTAAATTGTATACGTTGATGAATCTTGAGGGACTAGAAAAGTAAAATGGAGCATTTTTGTCATCACTGTGTTTGTGACATAACCCTATGTTTATGACATCGACTACCACTACAAACGCACAACGTGTACAACATTCAGGTACAAACAACAAAGCATGCTTTTTCACAGGCCAGATTTGTCTATATATATGTGATGGATTTTTTAAATTTGCACTTTGACCCCTTTGTAATTTTGGATTGTTATGCTTGGTCTATTTACATCCCCACCTGCTCCTTGCACAAAGCACAAACTATTCATTCATAATGAAGAATACCAAGTAATATTAATCTAGATTCTAATTTGGTCATCATTTATAAAACTCATGAACAAAGTAGACTTTCAATGCAGTATGGCCCAAATTGGATCAATTAAAATTGCTTTGTATTACCCTAAATTAAAATCTTAGTAGAGTTTAATGTTTTTTCTTGATAACATTTTAAGTCTAAAGCCAAAATGGAAATTAAAACAAAGTTGGTTCTTAGGTGCGATAAACCTTTTTGCTCCATGAGCTAAGTTTAAAAAGGCTATTTTAACATATTTAACTTTTAATAAAATAATTTTTAGTCTGGTGTTATATCAGTGTGTTGTAAGGTTCCTCCTCTTTGGAAGGCCAAGGGTTTGAGTTTCACTATGAATTATGGAAAGTGGAGTATTATTTTAAAGAAAAAACATATTTAAATTTTATTTTAAAGAAAATAATAATCTCTATTCCATACTCCGATTAGAGATGGATCTAAACTTTTGAGTGATGTTACCCGGCGCTAATAATTTTTTATATGTATTTCAAATTATAACATGGTATGCCAAAAACATAACAAGAATGATAGAGGATTTTGAAAATATAAGAATAAATATCAAACAAGTATTTATTTATATGTTGTCATACAAAATGATATTGAGATTTAGGAAAGGAAGATCGGTACTACTGTGACTTCTTACCAAACATATACTATATTTATGTCAAAAAAATTACCCTAGGCAGAACCATGCTCAAATTAAGGACTGTCTTCTTGCTTATCTGAACAATTTCAAGTTCAGATAATGACAGTCTCATTGATTAAAGCTTACATTATTAAAGAAGAAAAGGAAAAAAAATGAAAAGTACTAAACTAGAGTGATCTTTCGGCATGGGAAATCAGACTGTCTTTCTTACTTAAACTAAGTTAAGAGAACCAAAGGGCTTTCTCCACGATTCATTGCTTACTTAGCCTTCTCAATTAGCATTCTACCAAAAATCTTCTTTGTAATCATTTACATTATATTAAATCAAATTATTGACATACCTTATTATATACTAGTTTGGCAATTAGTGATGAATATTACCCTTACTAGCTAATGAAGGATATACTCTTGGATGCATATAAAGAGAGAACTAGATTAATATCATAACCTAATCACACAAACATAAAAGTTTTCGTGTTCCTCTCTCTCTCTCCCCCTCTCTCTCACGGTTTCATCAAGAAACCATAAAGCCCATCCTTAACTACGCATTCAAAATTGGAACCGACCAAGCTGACAATATGCCGTCTACATCCTTCTCTGTCGCAGTTACTATTGTTCATGCTGTAACAACTACACAAGTATATTATTATTATATTTATGTTTTCTATTAGTTAAATGAGGAGCTGATCAACTCTGTATAAGTATTATTGTTTCCCTCTTCTACTCAGGATGAACACTGGCCCATATGGCCAGGGCATTTGCGTTGAGGCTGCAGGTTCAAGTCCTCTAGGCCCGGTTTTGTTATTTTATTTTATTTATTTATTTTTTTAAATCTTTATTCCTTTAATATTCTTTGGTAAACCAATACCAATTCCTACCCGTTAAACTTTGAAAATAAAATTTTCCATTTAACTTTTCCATAACTAAATACACACACACAACTATATATATATATATATATATATATATATATATATATATATATATCGTATATTTAAATAACTTCTTGTTTAAAAATTAAATATAATTTTTTTAATATTTAAAATTACATTTTTATTATATATAAATTTCTCAAAGCTTTATTAATTCCAAACCTGTTATAAATCCGTTTTATTGTTTTTATTCGTTATTTGTCGTTAGGTTATTTATTTTGTTCATACATTTAAATATAGGCCAAATAACCAGGAATCCTTGCAGAATCTACTAACTTGCTTAAACCACCTACCAGTTACTGCATCTATAATTCATGTGAGTTTCATAAATCCGTTTTAATTTTTTTTTTTTTTTTTTTACATTTTGGAGTGTAGCATGTTCAAAGTTACAATGTTCATTCATTTCACTACAATGCACATATATGTGTTCATATGCTATTTTTTCAATTCATGATCGATTATGCTTTACATGACTAAGTGCTATACGTTTGCTTTATTGTTGATAGAGACACATACTCATACACATACTCGCAATGGGAGGGAGAGTCGGTACGTACCCATGCCTCTTACTAATTCGGCCTTGTGTCGAATACAATAGAGGTCCTCATTATCCTTAATATATTGTGCTTTGTGCCAAATAGAACGGGACTTTTATTTTTATTTTTTTTCATTACTTTTATGTTTGGTTAATTACATCGGATCACATGTGAATTGTCGTTTTCAAGTACTAAGTATATATACACAAAACTTATGAAAACACACCAACATACGTGTTGACAAATTTACTATTTTAAACATGCTACAAGTGTTAATGTGTAAAGATTGAACAAGATGAAGATTTAGATGACCTTACGTTATCGATTAGGTATCAGTAGGAACATATAGATAAAAGAATTAACTAAATATCCGATCGGCCAAATTGAACAAATGATAGGTCAAGATCATGTTGTTCACTAGGAATTGAAGAGGGGAGAACGAGCAGACATCAAATGATTAATTTATATTTCTTGTTATCATGGAATTCGTCATCAAGATAAATCACCCTTACGCGGTCAACGAACTTAGACTAATGCTAGGGCTTGTCCCAAGCAAATTCGAAAATGAAAGAAGTATACCGAAACACTTGGTACTTGTCTGATCAATCACACTGATAGCTTTAGTAGTTCACTAAATTTTATCTAGGGATTTCACTGGTTACTAATCCAGTATTGGTATAGGTAAGGAACAAGAATTAACTCTATTGATTCACTCAATAACCTGGATTGTTTTTAATTGTAGGCAAAAAAAAAAAACAAATTTAGAAGATTAAAATTCAACATTATTTATATTAGTGAAGACACTCATTATTTCTAATATTTTGAATGATATATGAACATTATACTTGTAAATGGTCATGTTTAAATTGTCACTGTTGTCAACTATGTTTTTCAATATCTCCAATCAAGTTATTTTCATGTCGTGTCCCAACACATTTATATTTTGGTTGTTTTTTTAATTTCTTTTTTAAAGTCAAATATTGTCAAGCTTATGTTATAATGAGAAGCTAAATAGAAGAAAAATTGAAAAGTATGAATCCAAATATTTTTTAAAAGGCCTCAATTTTTTGTTCACTTAGGGCCACCAAAATGATTGGGTTGGCCCTGTATGCACTGGATGAAGTAGTTTTCGTACGCTTTGGCATTGAGCCACCCTCGTCCGGTGCAACTAACTCAACCCTTTGAGCACAACCTAAGTATTTTTCACAAGTAGTCCTCATCCCACGTTTTTACCATCCAGTATTTATTCAACACTTTGGCTTTCCATTCATCGCAGGTGAATCGATAGACTTGACGATCATCATTCCCGCTCGCTCACATACGATGATTGCTCTATTATGTAAATTCGTAAACAGTCCGACAAAATTGCGAGTTTCGGACCACCTTCCTGATAACATATTGCCCGTACGTTCTCTACTTCCCACCAACATGTAGAACAACTCTCGCACTTTGACCCAAAATATATTGCGCATTTGATAGTCCGCTACAATAAAAAAAGGTTAAAAGATGTTAAAAAATATATTTTTAAAATTTTATAAGAAACCTAAAAAAAGTTATATAAAATACATGCTTCTCGATCTTGAGATATTTCAATCCAAACACGACACAAAGTCGTTTTCTGCTCCGGCGTTCAAGGTGTTGCTCTTCTTTTTGAAACGACCTCCTAGGCCGCTCGGCTTGAGCCTCAATCTCCTCCTTGGCCTTTTTTTTTCTTTTTTTGCACTCGTTTGCCCTTGGCGACCACCTTACGAGGCTATTGCGTATCCGGAATAACAAATTCAGGAGATGGTGGAGGTATTTGACTCAAGTTATGCTCTAAGTCGGTGTTATAGACGTCGTTGTCTTGACCAAAAGCCATATTCGGTCGGTAATAACCATCCTTGATCCATTTTTTTTATAAAGTAAGGTAGATCGGGTAGAGAGAAATGGAGATTTTGATAGATTTGTAAAATAATGTAGATAGAACTTGAGATTGTGCGTAATTTTTGAAGGTTAAAAGGGTTGTTATATAGATAAAAATTTTAAAAAAAACATTTTTTTAACCCTCCAACGGCACCCCCAACGCCTCTCTTCACGCAAACCCATGCCCAACGACTCCATTTCTTCAGCGAGTGGGCTGGCGCCTAGCCATTGGCGGCTCCCATCACGCCATAGCATTGTGGTGTACGCTAAGGCTGTTCAAAAAGCTTGAGGCTCGAAGCTCGGGCTCGTGGCTCGCTCGAAAAAAGTTCGATTGAAACTAGCTATAAAAAGTTGATTTGAAACATCCTGGGCTGATTTGGATCATTTTTGTAACCGAGCCAAAATCGACTCTGGCTCGGCTTGAGTCATGGCTCGGCTCGTGGGCTCGATCTTAAGCTCATTTAACTTCAAAATCAAGTTAGAGCCTAACTAAGTTACCCCGTTTAGTTTCGAGCCCGAGCTCGAAAACACCCTGACTTGACTCGAGCTCGACTCGTGAACAGCCCTAGTGTAAGCCATCTATATGGTCACACCACCTACGTTCGCGGCTTCATTCTCAAGCCACTAACACCTAGGCTTATATATATCATTTGTACCCTTGTTAAGTGTTCACTTACTATTAGTAACTAATACAATTATCAATAAATAAATTAATATACATCCCCTACCAACCCCTACCGCCAAAAATACCAATTTCAAGGTGTTCAACTGTCTTTGAGATTCTCAAATTCCATGTAATTTTAACAAACATGGATTTTGTGATTATGTTAAATGGCCAAACTCAGGGAATGTTTGATTCCTCATTGTCCATTAACAAACTATAAAACTCAAGAACACATATCTAGACTATAACATGACTTGTGATCATAAAACCCATCAATTTCATGTTTTCTTCAACTGTCTTTGAGATTCTCAAATTCCATGTAATTTTAACAAACATGGATTTTGTGATTATGTTAAATGGCCAAACTCAGGGAATGTTTGATTCCTCATTGTCCATTAACAAACTATAAAACTCAAGAACACATATCTAGACTATAACATGACTTGTGATCATAAAACCCATCAATTTCATGTTTTCTTCTTTGTCCTTTGGATTAATCTAATTTAATATACCCAAATTAAAAAATAAATTTTTTTCCATAAATTTCATAGTAACAACTTCAAATGGAGACCCATTGTAACATTTTGGGGAGACATGGATGGCTCTATGAAGAAAGACTGTGATTTTTGTTATCTCCAGTTCGATCCCGAAGGCATCCGGGTTTTACTACCAGTGGACCTTCGTGCGGGTGAGTTTTCTCCGGAACTGGAGATAACTTGGAGGCGCTTAAGGGCTCCGAACGGCTGGGTTGGGCCAGCCGGCGGTGACCTTTAGCCATTGGATCACCCCGTACGAAGTACCTATGCTATGTTTGTTGGCGGTTAATTTTTTTTTTTTAAATTTCCTTTATTTTTTATTTTCCTTAATCCCTTCCAATAGTAACAAAGAGGCATGCTAAATTCTCTTTCTACTACAACAAAACAACAAATACAGAGTTCATATATCTTTTTCTTGGTTTTTAGATCCTTGTGGAAAATGATCATCATCAAGTTTCAAAAACTCAGCACATAGTCACATACTTCCATCCAACCAAACAAAATCTATTCAAATCTTTGTACTGAAATGAGAGGACAAAGAAAGATTGCTCTGTTTTCTTTCTTGTTTTTATGGCTTTGGGTCTGCTTAAATGGCTTGCTTTCACCTAAAGGTGTTAACTTTGAAGGTGAATCCTAATCTTTTTCATGAGTTCTTGTTTTAGAACACTAAAAGATGAATTTTTTCATATGGGTATTGTGGTTTACAGTTCAAGCTTTGATGGGTATCAAAGCTTCATTGTTGGACCCTCATGGTGTTCTTGAAAACTGGGATGCTGATGCTGTTGATCCTTGTAGTTGGACCATGGTCACCTGCTCTGCTCAGAGTTTAGTCATTGGCTTGTAAGGTTTTCCTCATAATATTCACATACTAAAAAGTGTATTTGAGTGTATAGATATGTATAATCTTGATTGTTTTCAGAGGAACACCTAGTCAAAGTTTGTCTGGAACACTTTCTCCTAGCATTGGCAATCTCACCAATCTTCAAATTGTGTAAGTATAATCAATAACATATTTACAGTATCATATTAAAAAAAATAATAAAATAGGATTTTAAAAAAGGTTGAATCTTGATGCAGATTGTTGCAGAATAATAACATTACAGGGTCAATCCCTAGAGAAATTGGTAAACTGAAGATGCTGCAAACACTTGATCTTTCTGATAATCATTTCACCAATGAAATCCCATCTTCTTTGGGTTACTTGGCAGCCCTTCAGAACATGTATGATTATCCAGATAATGAATATTAAAAGATTAAATATTTTGTTTGGGTTCTTGTTTTATGTTGTTTCTTGAAATCTAACTTGTGAACTGTTTCAGGAGGCTAAATAATAACAGTCTTTCAGGGCCAATTCCAGAATCAGTAGCTAACATGACCCAACTTGCATTTGTGTATGATTCCTTATTTTCTGTATATTTTGCCCATAATATTATGATTTAAATCATCAATGTTTATTTGTATAAAGTCTTTTATTTTATTATTTTTATTTTTATTTTTTGTGGTTAATGCAGAGATTTGTCTTTTAATAACTTGAGTGGCCCTGTTCCAAGATTTCCTTCCAAGACTTTCAAGTTAGTTTCTTTAACCTGTACGATACAATAAGCTAATGCATTTATGAGATAATATGACACCAAATAGATATCTAAAGTTATATTAATTGCAGCATTATTGGGAACCCTTTGATGTGCCCAACAGGATCTGATCAAGAATGCTATGGAATGACACTTCTGCCAATCTCTATGCCATTAAATACCACACAGAGTATGACTAATTGATTATAATCATCTTCAACACTTAAATGCTTTAGTGACTTAAACGGATATTTTATGTTCGATTTGGTCGTAATTTGAAGGTGCTAACACCTCATCAAGAACAAAAACTCGTAAAATGGCTCTTGCAATTGGTTTAAGCCTTGGATGCATCGTGCTTCTTGTTTTCGGGCTGGCATTGTTATGGTGGAGGCGAACGCGTGATCATGGACCTTTCTTTGATGTTAAAGGTTTGTGACTTGTTTTGACTTTTGAGGTCAAATATGTGATTTTTCAAAATCAAAATTGAGGTGGATGTTGTGATGAATTTATCATATGCATCCTTCCATTTGTAAAACCTTTTACAAATTTTAGTCTGATTATCATAACTTCCTCAAAAATGCAAAAAGTTGGTGGCAGTTTCAAAGTAGAAATTGCTTGCTTTGACTAGTCAATGTGTAATCTATTTGATCAAAACTCAAAACTACATTGCAGATAAGAATCAAGAAGAAGTTTCACTAGGGAATTTAAGAAAGTTTCAATTCAGGGAACTTCAAATTGCAACACATAATTTCAGCAACAAGAACATATTGGGAAAAGGAGGTTTTGGGCATGTGTACAAAGGGACACTCCAAGATGGCACATTGGTGGCGGTCAAGCGGCTGAAAGATGGCGGTGTTGCTGGCGGTGAACGGTAATTCCAAACCGAGGTTCAGATGATCAGCCTAGCAGTGCACCGCAATCTCCTCAGATTATATGGCTTTTGCATGACTCCAACCGAAAAGCTCTTAGTCTACCCGTATATGCCCAATGGCAGTGTCGCTTCTCGTCTCAAGGGTATGCATTATTGGCTGGCTCTAAGGGAAGGCCGGGTGGTCGACGGACCCCGCCCGACACCCCGCGAGGCCCGAATTTTATTTTATTTTTCAAATTATATATATATATTTTTATGAAAAACAATATGTATATTTAATGTTTAAACTTAATTACACAACCGTTAGCCTGGTATGACTTTCAACCAAAAGGTTGCAGATTCAAGCCTCACTTTGGACATTTTAACCCTATTTTTTTACATAAAGTTTTTTACACAACCCAAATCATAACTAAGTAAAGTCCATTTAAAAATGAAATTGTTTAAACCCAAAAAAATACCCCTTTTACTGCCCAAATATTTTTCGCCTTCGGTCAAAATTTTTTTAACAATTCTTGGAGACGGCCCTGCATTATTTGTTTTACTTTGTTCGTAAAAAGATTTACTTTCTTCATGGTTAATGTGCATTTTCACTTTTTTCATATGGGTCATTACTTGTTTTTAAGTTACAAGAAATTTTGATAATATGGGCATAAATCAAGACTCATGCATGCATTGTGTTATTGTACTTTTGCCAGCAAAACCGGTGTTGGATTGGGGCATAAGGAAGAAAATTGCTTTAGGGGCAGGAAGGGGGTTGTTGTACCTTCATGAACAATGTGACCCAAAAATTATTCATAGGGATGTGAAGGCTGCAAATATATTGCTTGATGATTGTTGTGAGGCAGTTGTTGGCGACTTCGGGCTGGCTAAGCTTTTGGACCACCAAGATTCTCATGTAACCACTGCGGTTCGAGGCACTGTGGGCCATATTGCACCTGAGTACCTCTCGACGGGTCAGTCATATGAGAAAACTGATGTTTTTGGCTTCGGGATTCTTTTACTCGAACTCATCACAGGACAAAGGGCTCTAGAGTTCGGCAAGGCTGCAAATCAAAAAGGGGCTATGCTTGAATGGGTAAGGCTTGTAAGCTCTAGGGAGGGATGTTCAAGGTCCGCTTCAGTTACACTAGAATTTTGCGTCGAATTATCAACTACAGTTTTGAAAAACAGAAAACTGAAGCGGCCCAAATGGATTAGTTTGAACTGGTTTTTATGCCAAGAAATAAAATAAAGTAAAATAAAAAATTAATAGTTAGGCGTGCGTAAAATTATTTAAATAATAAACATGGTTTACGAATATTATACGTATGCATAAAGCGTATTCTAAAACTAAAAATTAAATAAACAACAAAAGCACACGCCGAAATTCCAAAACTGTGAATCAAACTGTTAAACCGATTGAACAGGCTGATTTGCGTTAGTCTAGCCTGTTCAGTCGGTTTCAACAGTTGTAATCACCTGGAAATACTTTATACTTTATTGATCAAAATTCTACTTTGGTAATTTCTTTTGAGTTGGATTTTACTAGGTAGTTTTGTTTTTTAATATAAGTTTAAAATATTTTGAAACCATGGTTTTATAGTAGATCAATAATATTTTAAGAACCACATGAATCTAAAGTGTCAATACATGAAAAACATTTTTGGGAACACAAGTATAGTTTACATAGCAATACTAGGTAGTAAACTTGTACATTTGTTTCAGGTTAAAAAGATCAACCTAGAAAAGAAACTAGAGATATTAGTCGACAAAGATTTAGACAAAAACTACGATAAAATGGAGTTAGAGGAGCTTGTAAAAGTGGCATTATTATGCACACAATATCTTCCCGGCCACAGGCCAAAGATGTCGGAAGTTGTACGAATGCTTGAAGGTGACGGGCTGGCAGAGAGATGGGAAGCTTCACAAGGGATTGAGTCCACCGGAAAGCATAGAACGCCGGAGCTTTCCTCGTCAGAAAGATATTCCGATCTCACCGATGACTCTTCGTTACTAGGCCAAGCCATAGAACTATCCGGCCCTAGATGAAATTATTCAAAGTGTATTTAGTTTTGGTTTTGTTTGCATGGTTTTGTTACTTTTGCTTGTTAATTTTTAAATTGTTTATTTGTACTTGTAGATAACTCTTATCTAGCAAAGTTAATAACGTTAAAAACACAAGGCAATATGATCATCATTATCCTTAGAGTAAATTGTCATTTTCGTCCTTGTGGTTTGACAAATAATGCGAATTTAGTCTAAAAAGTTTATTTCATGCATATGGACCATTCGTGTTTCTCAATTATTGTTAATTACATCCTAATCACCAACCCCGTCAAATTGAATCGTTAAGTCAGGGCCTCAGGGGTAGACATGTCTTTTCACTCTTTCTTTATTATATGAGTAAAATGTCAAAATCGTCCCTAAGGTTTGGTCACATTTGCGAATTTCGTCCAAAAATATTTTTTTTTTCAATTAGACCCTTGATTTTTCCCTACCGTTGCCAAATTCGTCCAAATTGTTAACTCGGTCTAAATTCAACGTTAACTCAGTTGTGTTACTGTCCTTTTACATGTTTGTTTATATTATTATAATTATTATTACTACACTATATTGGATTAAAAATAGGAATCGTGAGATGTTATATATGTCATCGAACAAATACATAACAATAATAATAATAATAATAATAATAATAATAATAATAATAAAAGTAATGTAAATAAACATGTAAAAAGACAGTAACACCCCTGAGTTAACGTTAAATTTTGACTGAGTTAACAATTCGGACGAAATTGGCAACGATTGGGAAACATCGAGGGTCTAATTGAGAAAAAAATATTTTTGGACGAAATTCGCAAATATGCCCAAACCTCAGGAACGATTTAGACATTTACTTTTATCCTTATTTTGCATAGTGAATTTATACACAAATATAGGAAAGGATTCACAATGTTAAAAATGAATGAATCGTTAAAACAATAATACAAATATTATTGACATCAAGCACGACCAGCAAAACGTATAATTATCAGCGTCCTCATTTTTTTTACATACAAAAAAAAACAAAAAAAAAAGAAACGAAAAATAACTATGTTTCAGGACCTCATAACGATAAAATATATGATTCGTCAAGGCAAGAATAACAATTTTGCTATTAAGTACGATGAGCAAACTAATTAATATGATCATCGTCATCCTCATTTTGAATCAACATCAAATAAATCAATGAAGATAGGTAAATATGAACTTTAGGACTAATGGATTAATCATCAAGGAAACAATACTTCACTGACTGTGAGTGAAAAATATGACCTAGGAATTAAAACACTGAAAATCTATGAATCGACACAACAACAACAATATTGCCATTAAGCATGACGAGCGAATCAGCATAATCATCATCGCTCTCATTGTGATTCAAACTTAAATAAACCAATGAAGAAAAGCAAATATGATTTAGGACTTAAGAGTGTTAAAAATGCATGAACCTTAAAGGCAACAATATTGCCATTAAGCATAATGGCTTAACTAACACGATCATTATCATCGACATTTTGCAACAAAATTAAATAAACAGATAAAAAAGTATGATGTAGAACTCAAAACGTTAAAAACAGTTGAATCGTCAATGCAAAAGTATTGCCATTAACCACGACGAGCGAACCATTATGATCATCGGTGCCCTTAATTTGTGTCAATTGTTTTTTGTCAAAAATTACATAGGGATAATCAAGTAACCAAACATTGATTGTGAGGTAGGATGTTTGAGTAGTTGAGTGTGTAATTGAAATAATACGTAAATGATGCAAGTGACAGAGCGATGTAACGAGGAAAAACCCTGATCCTTGAAGGATCTCCGGCAAAAAACATCGGGAGGGGAAAACTATCCCACTGCCTCAATTATATTAATAAAAACCGATGATTACAACTTACAAGGTTGGAAGTTACTATGAGTACAAGTAAGTGTTCAAGGTGTGTGTGATTCGTGATGCAATCAAGCTTCTTCTATTTATAGTAGAGCTAGCAATAACAAGTAATAACAAGCATTAAATGTCCTGGCGAGGATCCTAGGACCGTTACAGATTGCATATCCTCATCATTAACGAGTTGTAACTGCCTCCAACGTCTCTATTATTGAATGGTTGACTGAGCCTTTAGCTAGGAATTAATTACTAGCTAGTGCATGCAAGACCAAGTTAAGGGTTAAAGGATAATTTCAATAAATAACATTACTTACTGAGGATATTGTCTTCTGTCTATGATCCTAATTGCAAGGATCCTCTTGATATTCTTCTTGTTAGGATCCATAGATTTTTACCCATAACATCAACATATAAAATGAAAGTAAAGAGTGCAATTTAGGACCTAGAATGTTTGAATGGATGAACCGTCAAGGCAACAATATTGTCATCAATAAGGACGATGGGTAGACTGTTATGATCATCATAATAATTTTACATCAAAGTTAAATACATCATTAAAAAAAGTAAATATGATTTAGGACTCATCTTTGAATCGTCAAGGGCCCCAAGGCAACAATAATTCCATTAAGCAAGATGAGCGAACCGATATGATCATCATCATTCTCAATTTGCATCAATATTAAATAAAAGTAAAGTAGTAAACAACAAACTATGATTTAGGACTCAGAATATTAAAAATGGATGAATCATCAAGGCAAACAATATTGCCATTAAGCACTATCACTATTATCATCATTGTCCTCATTTTTTTATATCAAAACTAATTTAAAAAAATAGAGAAAATAGGATTAGGACTCAAGATGTTAAAAACTGATGGATCGTTAAGGCAACCTTATTGCCATTAAGCGCGACAAGTGAGCTATATCATCATCATTTTGAACCAGAATCAAATAAAACAATGGAGTTAAGTAAACATAGGACCCACAATGTTAAACTGAATTAATTGTCATGGCAGCAATATTGCCACTAACTATTAAGCATGATGAGTGAAACACTATGATCATTATCATCCTCTATTTGCATTAATATTTAATAAAAAAATAAAGAAAATAAAATTAAGACCTTAAAAGTTGCAAATGTATAAATCGACATGGCAGCAATATTGCCATTAATCACGACGAAGGAACCGACATGATCATCAGCGTTCTATTCGTCATTCAATATCAAATGAAGAAAAGTAAATACGATGTAGGACTTATTAAAATGGATGACTAGTCAAGGCAACAATAATGCCATTAAGCATAATGGCCGAACCAACAGGATCATTATCATCCACATTTTGCATTGAACTTAAATAAAACAAATAAAAAATATGATGTAGGACTCAGAATTCAATAAATGGATGAATCGTCAAGGCAACAATATTACCATTAAGCACGACGAGCGAACCACTATGATCATCATTGTCCTTAATTTGCGTCAACTTTAAAAGAAAATAAAGTAAATGTCATTTAGGAGCTAGAATGTTGAAAATGGATGAGCTGTTATGGCAACAATATTGATATGCGAACAAACTAATATGATCATCATCGTCCTCATTTTGATCATAGTTAAATAAAACAATGAAGAAAAGTAAATATAATTTAATACTCAAAACGTTAAAAATGGATAAATCGTCAATGCATCAACATTGCCATCAAGTATGACGAGCAAACCAAAATGATTATTATCATCCTCTTTTTGCATCAAAATTGGATAAATAAATAAAGTAAATCACGTATCATTCCATACTCAAAATGTTAAAAATGCATAAATAGCGTAGAGCACAATACTACTATTGAGTATGACGAGCGAACCAATATGGTCATCCACATCATAACAAATTTAAAGCAAACACTGCTTTAACGAAAATGTTTTAACTATACAAAGGTGAGTGTGTATATGGGATGTTGGATGAATAAAACTCAACTATATTTATACACGTCCCAATCTTGCTACTCACGGCACAAATCTTATTTAATATTAATATTTAGAGATATTGTATTTTTATAATTAGATATATTCATAAAATAAATATTTTTTAAAGCATAAAAAAATCGTCACTACCTAATAACCTTGTTCACCAAGAAATATACATATTAAAATGGAAAAAGACCAAACAAAAAGTAAAAAGGAAGCCCACCTTATGTCCTTATGTGACCAATTGAACCTTACGGGTTGATATTAAAACTTGGCTTTCAAAAAGAGTTCACATAGATTACTTCAACTATATTATAATATAAAAATGATTATTTTAATTTTCTTTTATGATATAAACTTTATTAAATTGATTATTTATATCTTCTTTCACTTATCTCTATCGAAAAAACATTATGCTACATATAAAAGCAAACTTATTGCTACACTAAAGACTCTTGCAATTTCAGTCCTTTAAGTTTTAAATTGTTTCAAGTTAACCTCTAAAGTTTTAAACTATTTTAGTTTGATTCCTAATATTTTCTTTCTTTAAACTTTGGTTACTTTGCAATTTAACCCCCCAAAAGTTTTCGTGGTTTAAATTGTCTTATAACATTTGTTTTTCTTTTTGTTATTATTTATAGATTTTAGTTATTGATTCATTTTTAATGGTTAATATACAAAGTTTTTAATGGTTCGAATCCCCACATTCACCTTATTTTGGCTCCTTATTTTTAGTAAAAATAATGATTTAGGGTTGAAAACTTAAAAATAAAAAACTTGTTTTGGGTTGAAGTTTCGGGCCGTTTGGTTGAAAAGTTTTTTAAAAAATCAAATTTTTATAAGTTTCAGGTTGAAATTTGAATGTTATTTGGTTGAAAACTTAAAAAAAAAAACTTGTTTCAGGTTGAAGTTTCGGGCTCGTTAGGTTGAAAAGTTAAAAAAAATCAATTTTTTTAAAAGTTTCGGGTTGAAAATTTAAAGGTTACTTAAAACCGGGAGCTATGATTATATCTATATAATAGATGCCATGTGTACATGTTGAATTTATATTTACTTTACATGAATTGTTTTGGTTATTTATTTGGTTCTTTTTCCGCTCAATGTTTCATCGATTCATCTTGTTATTCTTGATCTTATCGTTTCATCTATTTTGAGTCCGATGATTTACTTCGTTTCAACTATTTACGTTGTTATTCTTAATCTCTGTGTTGCTTTTATTCATGTTGATATTTTATTTTCATTTGTTTAGCATGCCATTAATAACTTCAAGAACCTGATCTATATTGATATTTTGATATCAAAGTTTCATTCATCTATTTTGATATTCTTGAACCTAATGCTTATTCATCTTCCTTGGTTATATTTTGTTAGCTCAATGTTTTATCTATTCACCATGTTATTCTTAACCCCAATGTTTTGTTTATTATTGTGATGTTCAAGACCTCAATGCTTTCATTCATAATTGTTATTATTTTGTTATCATTTATTTGCTGTGTTACCCAAGAGTTTCGCTCATTGCCTTAACTTCAATAAGAAAAAGAAAACTTAATGATTCTGATTAGAAGAAAATAGTTTATCAATGACTTGATTGAAATAATTTTAAAACTTAATTATTTTATAAAGTAATTCCTAAAATTAAGTGATGATAAGTGATGGTCTTGTGCCGTATCCACTTATTAATTATTATCACATCTAACTATTATTAGCTTGTAAAAGATTATTTGCAAGTATTCTCGACTATGTTATTATTATTCTCATTTCCACATAAAAAGTATCATATAAGAAAATTATAAATATCATAAAAGTATCACATAGTAAATTGATGGCTTAGTATATTACCATGGGATAAATAAATATAAATAGGAAATGTAAACAGATAACGATCGAGTAATCAAGTCGGGTATCTTCTAATATCATACATGTTCTATAGCCATGTAACTTTTTGAAATAGTAAATATCAAATGCTTGTCTCATTATCCGACTGTGTTTTGGATTTGCCCTTCATGTTTGGGCTTGTTACATTTCAATCGAATCCATACAAAGTATCCTCAGTTATTCACCTTGTGTCCCACGGCTCCAACAAATTACCTGCCATGTGTATATACCATTCCACTTTAACTAACCCTTCATGTTTGGGCTCTTTTTGGGTTGACATTGTGCGTACACAACTACACACATTATTATTAGACTTAAAACACTGGCGTTTGGGCTCTTATTACGGTTCATAATAGATGGCTATATTGAGGCCTGATAGTGTTTCATTGCAATGAACTTTTCAGTCCAGTGGCGGTCCGAATCAATAGAGTTTTTTTTAATCTCTCATTCGATTATCAGGTAAGTTGTTATAACTCCGGTAAGCGTATAAAATATAGGGTAAAGTTAAAATACAAAGAAAGACAAAAATGAGAAGTGTGAAAATGATTTGTTCCTACATAAAAAACCCTTTAAAAAAGAATTAAAAACAATAATAAAAAAAATCATAACTTAAAATATAAATAAAAACAAAAAAAAAAAATTAAAAAACCAAAATGTTTCCCCCATCATTCCCGTTAAAAAAACGACGAAAAGACTATGCCGAGAAAAAAAGACAGAATGCCGAAAATGAACAAACAAAACAATGATAAATAAAAAAAAGGCACAATATATGTCGCAAAATATAACATAATGTCAAAAAAAATATAACACAACGTTAAGTAATATAGCACAATATCAAGAAAAAAGACAATGTCAAGGAAAAAATACACACTCAATGACTAAAATAAAAAAAAAACAAAGATCTTGATTTTTTTCCTCAACATTTTTTTAGATCAAGGAAGACGGTGAAAACATTTTTACGTTTTTAGATTTTTTATTTTTTATTAAGTTTTGAGTTATGATTTTTTTTTATTAATTTTTCATTATTTTTGTTAGTTTTTTTTTCTTTGCTACAAATTCTTCTCATCTTTTTCATTTTTGTTTTCATTTATAAAATATCTTACCCATAAAATACATGTCTTTCATCTCACCCTCAACATAATGTTCCACTCACTATTAAGAATATCTTTTCAGAAACTTCACATTCTCATTATATCCGCATATGTGTGCATGTAGTCAAAATTACAAAATATATGTATGTATAATGTTTGCAAAAGTTGTAAACCGGAAAAATCTTATTAGACATACGCATAGCGTCCAAAACATAAATCTATATAAAATATTGTTGCTACAACAATGGCAGGGTGATGGTATAGATGGCCCTCGTGGTTAAATGGTTTAAGGTATCTATATAAATAAACAAATCATTATCTCACTGTAGGAGAGGGTCTCCTGTATCAATCACCGTCCAATAGTGTGATAAAAGTTAGTTGTTCTTATGGAAGTATAATCGAAGTATGAATAGAATAGTACGTGAGAGAGACGAGTTAGAATGTGATACGTGGGATGCCAAAGGCATCATTATAGTGGAGTTGACCGATCAAGCTCTTTGTGGACAACTCAGATGCTGGAAAGGGTATGGCACTTCTCTTATTTCCTCAGCTGCAGGTGGTGATCTACTCCGATGTTTTGTGGAGATAGACTCCTATGCTAAGTTAAGTGTCTTTGCTTGGTTTTATTTGTTATGTTGTGTTGAGTTCTTTAGTTGGTCTATGCGTGTGTAAGCTTCCTATTGGATGTACTCCCATGTAACAAAATGCTTGTAGGGCTGGAATGAAAAAAAAAATTCTAGTTCATTCTCTTTCCCTGTTTTGTACAGAAAAATATCTTATTTTAATTATTTTTTAAATATTCTTTATTTTCTTATTCATTTTTCACATTACAAGCTAAAACTACAGCCAACAGGGTGGAAGTTGTGTGCTTACGGTATAAATTAATCCTTTACTAGCATAGCATATAGCTTCCACGCCCACTTGTCAAGAGTACTCTCGCTAAACTCCGGTTTTCAAGCTCAACTTCGACAACAGCAACTTGAGAAAGCTCTTCCGTTTGTGAGGAACCGCCCACTTCTTTATATACACTGCCATTTGACAATCTGTATGTACCACGAGATCTGAGAGTGGGGACAACAACGTAAAAGACTAAGACAAATGAATTCTGATCTCGGTATCGTCTAGTCCTTAGTCTTAGAGAAATCTTTTCCTCGATGAGTTGAAGGTTTGTGACTATTTTTTAGTAGCGAGTCAAACTTTTACAGATTTCATTTCTTTTGGCTGTGACATTCATCAAATTTGTATTTGTATATGAATCCGTTTACCCGATTTGTTTTGTAATTCGGATATTTGATCATTAACAAAGTGGAGTATTTATAGAGTATTTATGTGTATTACGATGTTATGTTGTGTACTCGTTAAGAAATTTGTATTTTGGGAATATCAAACCTCTATTTCATTTTAGCCAAGTTCAAGGACTAATGTGCCAAAAACTTGTTTTCTTTTAGTAAAAAAAAATTAAAACTAGGCGCCCCGCACAGGGTAGTCCTTCCCATGATATGTGCCGTGCGGCCGGCCACGCTGGTGTTGTTGATCTCATATCCCTCGCGCTATGCGAGGGAAGAGGCCCCCTTCCACGTGTAGCACGAGGGAAGGTGCTGTTACAGCTTCCAAAGAGGTTAAGGCTGAAGCCACACCCAAACCAAACCACAACAATAACAACAACAAGAAGCAAAAGCAAATTTTGCCCTATCCCAATATAACTCACCCCAGCCTCAATACCAACAAACCCAAACCCAAAACCTTCAATCTTCACCACCAAAGAAACCTTACCATGGTCCTCACCCATTTTGCCAAATCTACCAACGACATCATCAACTTGGCATCCCTTTCCGACAATGCACCCATTGTGGCCGTTTTGGACATTTGTTAGGCGCATGCTTCGAACTCATGCGTACCCAACCAACCCTCAGCAAACCGCCTCACACTCCCCATGCATTTAACCAAAACCGTTTTTTAACCCATGCTCAACCCATCGTTGAAGCTTACCCCACCCCTCGAACATGTTTCAATTATAGAGATCCTAGTCATTTCCCGCAACGCGTGTCCTCGAGCCGCATATCAAGTTCAAATGCTCACTCCGCTTGTGTACCCTTCTCAAGTTTATCAAGTTCAGGATTTCGAACCTCCAGCTCCGCAGCTTATGGCTAACCAAGTTGTCTCGCCGGTTCAAGCCAACCAAGCAACGACTTTTCAAGCTACACCAGCCGTTTCAAATGCTCTCGGGAGGGCATTTGTGATCAATACCAAAAGCAAATTTTGCCCTATCCCAATATAACTCACCCCAGCCTCAATACCAACAAACCCAAACCCAAAACCTTCAATCTTCACCACCAAAGAAACCTTACCATGGTCCTCACCCATTTTGCCAAATCTACCAACGACATCATCAACTTGGCATCCCTTTCCGACAATGCACCCATTGTGGCCGTTTTGGACATTTGTTAGGCGCATGCTTCGAACTCATGCGTACCCAACCAACCCTCAGCAAACCGCCTCGCACTCCCCATGCATTTAACCAAAACCGTTTTTTAACCCATGCTCAACCCATCGTTGAAGCTTACCCCACCCCTCGAACATGTTTCAATTATAGAGATCCTAGTCATTTCCCGCAACGCGTGTCCTCGAGCCGCATATCAAGTTCAAATGCTCACTCCGCTTGTGTACCCTTCTCAAGTTTATCAAGTTCAGGATTTCGAACCTCCAGCTCCGCAGCTTATGGCTAACCAAGTTGTCTCGCCGGTTCAAGCCAACCAAGCAACGACTTTTCAAGCTACACCAGCCGTTTCAAATGCTCTCGGGAAGGCATTTGTGATCAATGCAAATCAAGCTCAGCATAACAACGATGTGGTGAACGGTAAGTTATTAGTTAATAATGTTTATGCATCCATTTTATTTGATACCAGTGTCGATATGAGTTTTGTGTCCTTTGATTTTGAGCCTATGCTTTCATCGTCTCGTTCTAAACTTGAAAATTCTTTTACGATTGAAGTAGCGAATGGTAAAACTATCTTGATTGATTCGGTGATTCTTGGTTGTACCCTAAATCTTAACGATTATGAATTTTCTATCGAGCTCATTCTTATGCAACTCGGGAGTTTCGATATCATAGTAGGCATGGATTGGTCAGCTAGACACTGTCCCAAAATATGTTCTTTGAAAAGTATATCGGGATTCCGGTTGATGACGATAAGATTTTGCGTATCTTCGGCGAAAATCCCTCTAAAGGGCTTAAGCTAATGTCGTGTACCCAAGCCTAAAAATAGTTACGTAAAAATTATGTAGCTTTCCTTGCCAACGCCATGGAAAAGAAACGAGAAAAGAAAACAATAAAAAACATTCCAGCGATCCGTCATTTTCCTGAAGTTTCTCCTGACAATGTTTCCGGTTTACTTCCTACTCGTGAAGTGGAGTTTCCTAATGATCTTGTGCCCGGTGCGAATCTCGTCACCAAAGCTTATTATCGTCTTGCACCTTTAGAAATGCAAGAGTTGGCGAGTCAACTCCAAGAAGTCTCCAACAAAGGTTTCATTCGCGAAAGTTCGTCTCCTTATGGCGCACCTGCTCTTTTAGTTAAAAAGAGGGATGGTTCCTTTCGAATGCGTATCGACTATTGTGAACTCAATAAACTCATGTTAAAGAATCGATACCTTTTGCCTAGAATTGACAATATTTTCGATCAACTTCAAGGCGCATTTTGTTTTTCCAAATCGATCTTTGTTCGGGTTATCATCAGTTGCGTGTCCTTGAGGATGATATACCTAAAACTGTGTTTCGAACTTGCTACAGTCATTAAGAATTCACTGTCATGCCTTTCTGTTTGACCAATGCATCTACGGTGTTTATGGACCTCATGAATCGCGTACGCAAACCATATCTTGATAAATTCGTGATCATATTCATCGACGACATTCCCATCTACTCAAAATCAAAAGTTTAGCATCAGAAACATTTGCATGCTATCCTTGATCTGTTGAGGAAATAACAACTTTTTGCTAAGTTTTCCAAGTATGAATTTTTGTTAAACAAAGTACAATTTCTTAATCATGTCGTTAACGAAAAAGGTGTTCATGTCAACCCTGTTGAGATCGAAGTTGTTAAAACCGGAAGACCCCGACTTCACCCGCTGAAGTTCGATCCTTTATTGGTCTTGCCGGTTATTACCGTCGTTTCATCCTGAACATTTCCAAGATTGCTTTGCCTCTCACCGCCTTAACTCATAAGTGTAAACCTTATGGGGGGGGGGGGGGAGCTAAGAAAGAAGAATCTATTCAAACTTCAAAGTGTATGGTTTGCGACACTCTTATCTTAGCCCTTCCCGAAGGAATTGAGGATTTTGTTGTCTATTGTGATGCCTCAAATCAAGGCCTCGGTTGTGTTCTCATGCAACGGGGGAAGTTTATCACCTATGCGTCACAAGAACTAAACATGAAAACGCAACCGAATTCCTTAAATATTTTCGATCGAACATGAGAACGCTACGAGGGATGCCAAAGGAATCATTATAGTGGAGTTAACCGAGCAAGCTCTTTGTGGACAACTAAGATGCTTGAAAGAGTATGGCGCTTCTCTCATTTCCTTGGTTGTAGGTGAGACTTTACCCTTTTAGGTATGTGAGGCTTCTATCTGTTGGGCAATACTGTGACATTCGTCAATTTCGGGTCTTGTTTGTATTCGTTTTTCTATCTTTTTATTATGTAAACCGACCCAATTTGTAAACTGAAGCTTATGTTATAATCAAAATGATGGATTTATGTTACAATATTGTTTTACACTTGTTGGGTCTTGAAAACATCATATTTTTATTTTTATTTTTATTTATTTATTTATTTTTTTGTTGTTTTGTGTTTTTGTCTTGATCCATTTTGCATGAAAACTCTTGTGTCTCACACCCATATTTGACCACCAACATTACCCTATATATACACCACCTTTCCTCTTCATTTTCCCTTGCTACAACTCCAAAAAAAAAAAACTCTCTCAAACATCAAAGAATCAAGGTTATCTTCTTAAGTGTTCTTGAAGGATTTTGGTCTTTCATCTTAATTAGTTTATGTAGCCTTATTAATACTTGTTTATGGTTGTGCAACATATATATAATATACACCCCTTGTTTACCTTTGGTAGTTACTTCTCCGATTCCGGTCGGTGAGGTTTCGGACCCCATAAGGCAAGGCTTCACGGAGGACTTCGTGTCCTTGATATAAATACATCTATATAACTTGTTCATACATATTAATCTTGCTTATTTTAGTTTGTTGGTCATGTTTACAAGTTCCATGGTTATGGGTTTTTAAAAGTCTATGCTTCGGTTTAACCGTAAATAGCTCTAAACCGTAAACCGAACTTTGTTACTAGTTTTGTTTGTTTAAACATACTTAGTGTTAGATCTAAGTTTATAAAATCATTTTAACAAATTCTATGGTTATGGGTTTGTAGAATCTTACCTCGGTCTTAACCCGAAACACGATCCGAACCAAAAACCGAACTTTTGTTTAAAGACTTTATTGTTAACTTTTGGTATTTTTTTATTTGTACATTATTATACAAGTTCTTTAGTGTTTGGACATGTGGAAACCATCTATGAACTTGTTGTGAGATGGAAACCGAACCAAACCGATTCTTGCTCGCTTAAGACACACAAGTGTGTTTTTTTTTAGCCATCAAGACTTGTATTTTTCTTTAAAAATAGTTACAAATTGATTTTTAAATATTTTCTTAAGTACTTGGAAATGTTGGATCCAACTTGATCTCATAACAAAGTTTGGACCGACAAAACCGAACACTCGCTTAACGTGCGTTGTTAGTTCTAAAACAATGGAACTACATACTTGGTTAAGTCTTATTAAATTTTATTGAGTTATCTCATAACATTCAATATTTTGGAAAGTTGACTTTGAGTTTGACCAATTATCAAGACCCGAACCGACAACCCGAACACTCGATAAAAAAAAACCCGTTTTAGTATCTTTATTCCAAGGGATTTGCATTCTTGCATTTTACCCACCTTATTACTTAACATAGGTTGAGTAAATATTAAGGTTAGATACTTTAACCCGGTTTCGAGCAAACTTACATTTTTAAAGGGTTATTATTATAAATTCTTAAATAGTCACATTTTAAACCTTGAACTTTAATTATTTACATTTCTCAACATTTATTTTGTTTAAAGACCTTCAAGACAACCTTTCTAAATTCAAGACTTCTTTTCTTTTTAGGCATTGTGCGTTAAACTCGTCGTTCCGACAAATCTCCAAATTATCATCTTTCAAGTTCACCACTTGAAGGTGAGTACTTCATACCCCATTTTCCATCTTTTATTTTAGGGGTGACATTTCATACTTATTCAACAAAATGCTTTATATTTGAATCTTTAACCACAAACGTAGTTGTATACTTTACCTAAATAATTGCTCGATTTGGTGTTCTATGCTTATATGCCTATGTGTTTATCGCTTTTGGTTGGTGGAACTATAAAATCCTAGACTATTTGGCATCCCCTTATAGCAAGGTGTCCTTAACGTAATGCAATTAACGATAACTATAAAATCCTAGACTATTTGGCATCCCCATATAGCTAGGTGTCGCTAATGTGTTTAGCGATATCTATTTATCCAAATTACCACTTTTATTTATCGTTTCGTATGCAAGTTTTGTGGCTATCTTTATTATATACTAATATGATTAAACTTATGAATTGCTCACCGATCTTTGTGTTGACAAACTTTATTTTTTGAAATGTTGCAGGTTTGCATCTTGGTTGATTTATGATTGTGAAGAAAACGACATTAAAGACCTTAGGATATTAGTAAAAATGAACAATATCAATTGCCATATTTTGTGATATCTTGTTTATGCTTATTTTATGGATAATTGTTATGTGACATTTTCGATGTTGTGAAATGAAATGAGTTTATTAAATACTGTCACTTTAATTAGTGTCATGTGCTTATGGACAATCGTTACACCTCGGCATGTTCCGCCGCCTTTGGTCGGGGTGTGACAAATAGACTTCATTCACTCAACCACGTGCTATAGTGGCCATCGATCTTTGTATCCGATGCATAGACTTTTGGGTATTACTGTTTACGTCCCATCAAATAGAAGCTTTTGAGCCTTTGACCATTTCATCTTAAGAACTATTAGAATCTTAAGTTGGTGGACTATCTGTTTGGTATGAGGTAATGGAATAGACGATAGAATGGAATGGACGAGGTAATGAAATAGATCATTGCAATTCTATTGTCTTGTTTGGTTACCATGTGAGAGTGGAATGATTCATTACTTTGTGCCGTTTGGTAGGCCGGAATAGATGAAGGAATAAAATAAAATTAGTAATGATTGGTGTTGGTAGTTGCATATGGGGGTAGTGGTGGGTGGTAACGGTGGTTGATTATGGTGGTTCCGGGGGTCAATAGTGGTGGTAGAGATGATGTAAGATTGTAGGGTGAATGAGAGAATGTAATGAAAAAGAACTAACAAAGATGATGGATGAAATAAATTTAAAGTATTTTAAAGGAAATGAAATAAACTTTGTAATAAATAATTTCATTTCATAAACCAATTCCAAGCATTTTTTTTTTCATTTCTTCACAATAATCTGTTCCAAGCTTTCTTTAATTATTGCATATTAAATACTACATAATTACTTAATGGGAAGCATAGGAGCACGCATATATCATCAAATATGAATAGATATTTTACGTGAGACAATTAATAAACTTTTTAAAGCTATCTACACGTCGAATATATCGAATTACATGCATCATTTATATAGCTTGTATGATTAATTTGTAGACGTATTTCTAAAGTGAAAAACCCTTCTGCAAAATACTCTAGCTTTTATATATAGCATTGTATTAAAATTTCGAAACTCAGCAGGTAGGTCCGCCACTAATCGACCCAGCCGGCTTGTTTTGCACGTAATAATTTAAATCCAAATGCAGGGTTAGGTTCAAATAAGAAGTTTGATTTTTCTAAGAAGGCTAGTAAGGGGAGTATTTTAGTCTAACACTTAAATATCAAAACCCACTTATTTTAATCTTAAAACCCACTTACATTAATTTCAAAAACCCACTTACATAAAACACAATTACATCTTCACTCATCTCCTACAACCACCACCATTCCACCGCCCACCGCCACCACAACCGTCACCCACCGCCACCAACTCGCCAGAAAAGTCCAAAAAAACACAATGAAAAACACTATGAAAAAACACAATGGAAAAAAAACACTATGAAAAAAAAACACAATGATAAAAACATAATTGTATAACACAATGTAAAAAATACAATGGAAAAAACACAATGGAAAAAAAAACACAATGAAAAATACTATTGTCTAACACAATTTTGTAAAACATAATTTGGTAAAACACAATTTGTAAAAAATCAACTAATTTTTTTTAATTTTTATATTACAATATGGTACTCATATAAAAGATAAAAAGATACTCGTTATTATAGTGAATTTGTTTTTCAATAATAACGTCGTAAAAAAAAGTTATGAACGTTTTAAAATGATGGGGGGATTTGACATGTGCTTTGCATGTGGAGAGAGAAAGTCAACAAATGTGTTATTCTTTTTATGCTCATTACCTTGTGTTCACACTTGATTTCCCATAAACTAATCTCAACCCTCCATATTCAAAATCAATGAACAAGATTACTTCTTATCCTTCCTATAAAAACTATATTTCGTATGATGACGTAACCCTCCAACTGCATATTAAAGTACAAGTTATGAAATTGAATCTATCTACGTACCCTTATAAAGTCCCACAGAAGTATAAATCACGTGCCAAAGTAGGCCAACTAACGTGGTATCCCTATACATACATACATGGCCACACACTCACTCACAATTAGCAACTCCAGATGGCTTAAACACCTTGACTCAGCAGACACCCTGATTTATATATACGCCACGCTTTATATATCCCCCAACCTTTTTAATTGATTCCTGGGCCCCACACGCTCAACATGGTCTTTCTCCTCCACTAACTCCTTGCCACGTGTCACTCCCTTGATTCTTCAACCCCACTTCCCACTTGTTACTAGCCGTTCCAAGTTCCAACATAATATACTAAAACAATAACCAAACTCAAAAAACCAAACACACACCACACCAACACTGTTAGATTCACCAAAATGTTAAATGAAGATATCACTAGTCCCTTATGCTTAAAAAACACTACCACTAGAACTCGACTCTGCGACACTTGCCCTTCCCGCCCCGGGATCATATTCTGTGAGGCGGACCTGGCGTACCTATGCACCGCCTGCGACTCGCATATTCACGCTGCGAACAAACTATCGTCACGGCACAAACGTGTAAGGGTATGTGACGCGTGTGAGCAAGCGCCAGCAGCTTTTATATGTAAGGCGGATGCGGCCTCCCTTTGCACCACTTGTGACGAGTTTATCCACTCTGCGAACCCTCTCTCACGCCGACACCACCGTGTCCCAGTCTTGCCTATTTTCGGTTCAAACCCATGGTCAGTTATGGGTCTAGGGTTTGAACCTCAAGAGTCAGATGCAAAACTAGATAATAATAATAATAATAATAATAATAATAATAATAATAATAATAATATTGAGAATGAAGATGAAGCGGCATCGTGGCTGCTGTTCGATCATTCTCCTGCTAAGAATATTCAAAGTGATGAGTTTTTGTTTAACGGAGATGAGTATTTGGAACTTTCTGATTACAATTCTTGTCAGGATACTCAGTTCAGTGATGATTTGAGGTTTGATCATGATGATAGTACTTATAAGTATATGAATGATGGTATTAATAATAATATTCAGCAGCAGCAGCAGAGGTATGGAGGTTGTGTTGCTGATAGTTTGGTGCCAGTGCAAAGTGGAGATCATGTAAACAAGTATAATCAACTTCATCATCATCATCATAACTTTCAAAACCAGAAGTTTCAGTTGGGGATGGAATATGAGACCTCTAATGGTGGCTATGGATACTCAGCATCACTTGGTGACAGTGTAAGTTAATTTATCTTTCAGTTTTTCATTATTTGCTTATTGGGCTTGATTTACTTTTATAAAAACTGTTTGATTTCCACATTAAAAGGAACAAAAAGGTATTAAATTGCTCTAATAATGGAGCCAGAAATTAAGGGTCAAAATTTTGTAGGGGAGTATTGCATCGGCTAGCACCGCCCCGACTCGACTAAGTTTATTAAGGTATGTTTTTAGGTGGCAAGGTTAGTCGTGAACGGCTGAGTAACATTTCAGTGAGTCGGGTTGAAACATATCATTTTGTAAATAGTTATCGCGTTTACAAAACGCTATATTATCACAATAAAAGTGTAAATACTTATAAAGGAAATTTCCTTTTAGCTAAATTTTCATTTGGCCTGTTTAATACATAAGTCGCATCGGAATTGCACCTGTAGTGTTTTGTTATGGATTCTTGAACAATTGGCCTATTTAATCCGTTTAATTTACTTTAATTCAGGTCTCCATGTCATCAATGGAAGTTGGAATTGTAGCAGACTCAACGATGACCGAAGTACCAATTGACATATTCTCAAACCCATCCATTCAAATGCCGGCACAACTTACTCCAATGGACCGAGAAGCCCGGGTACTAAGGTACCGAGAGAAGAAAAAAACAAGAAAATTTGAGAAAACGATTAGGTACGCGTCTAGGAAAGCGTACGCGGAAACAAGGCCTAGGATCCAAGGCCGATTTGCAAAGTGAACAAATGTTGATATTGAAGTGGACCAAATGTTTTCAACAACACTAATGACAGAAGATGGATACTACATTGTCCCTTCTTTTTAAATTATGGTTTGTATCAAAAGCCCCCTAGGTATCCAATAAGTAGAAGATGCACAATTTCCTTATTGTGACTGGTTTTTTTCATTCATGCCATGCTCATGAGGCTAATAATGTATTGTAGTAAATCTTGTGAAGTGTGTGTTCAAGGCTTCTTTATAATTAAGCATGCAAATTTCCAGTTTTGGTTTCTTTTCATCAATGTTGTTGCTCTCATTTCTTAAATCCATGCTAGTATTACATAACTTATGCATCAACTTTTGAGCTAAATCATGCCATTAAATTTCACATTCAACTAGATAATGTAATGTTCAACAGTCGCGTGAAATATGTGCTTTTTTATCCTTAGCGCGTTTAGTTAGAGTTAGATAATAAGTTTCCGCAAATGGAACTACACTAACCCTAAACATGAGATGGATGACAAATGGTGTAAGATAAGCATCATGTTGAAACCTTTTCACTTTTGGAAAGCAAAAAAGGTGAAAAGAGCAAGAATATCCCAATTGGATCATTCACCAATTTGTGGATATTGACTTGATACATGGCGCCTGCAGTACCAAAGGATTTCTTGACCTTTTACCTTTAGTGTCCCATGAGATATTTGAAGGATCTATTTCTGCAGTCGTCATTTGTTTGAGATAAAAAGAGCCTCAATGCCACTAGATATGCACCGATATAGAAATTCGCGGGTTGTAATCTTTGATGTTGTTTAACTATTCCTTCCACCACTCACATATTATTCTCCTCTCCTTCTGGCAGCAACTTGCAATCATATGCTCTTAACCGAATTGTCGTTTCTGATACTAAACATACATACGAATCTTGGTTAAATCTAAAACCAAGACCAAATGCATCTTCCATAGAAAAACTTTGGTGGGTCCCATATGTCACACCTAAATACACTCTCTTGGCGAGTATGATTTAGTGCACTTTAATACATTTTATGGCTGTATTTTATACATGTGAAAGAGGGCGCCCAGATGAGGTGGCACTTGCGGGATCGCGGGGAACAGCAGGCCACCCCCTCATCCCGCAATTTTTTTGTGGTGATTGTTTTCACCATCTGACTCGTTAGTCATTACTCATTCAATTCCCGTGTGTTATAGGCGATGCTTCACTTGCACATAGTTGGGTACGAAAACATTTAATTACATTTAAAAAAAAGTGAGTGACCATGCAGGTTAAGTGGTGATGTGGAGCTGAAGTGGCATGAGTAATAGTGATGGTTATAACATATAATAAGGGTTCATCAATAAAAATTGGTTCTATTTAAAAGCTTACGTTGCTACAGAAAAAACACGTGTATGGGTCTTTCTCTAAACAAGAAAAAGAAAGATTCATATTGATCTTTGGGAGCTAGCCATGCCCGAAGTCGTTACCTTAACCGCAAGGAGGGGGATGCCGAAGGCAGGGCTAGTGACTGGAATGAAGTCGTAACAAGGTAGCCGTACTGGAAGGTGCGGCTGGATCACCTCCTTTTCAGGGAGAGCTAATGCTTGTTGGGTATTTTGGTTTGACACTGCTTCACACCCAAAAAGAAGGGAGCTACGTCTGAGTTAAACTTGGAGATGGAAGTCTTCTTTTGTTTCTCGACAGTGAAGTAAGACCAAGCTCATGAGCTTATTATCTCAGGTCGGAACAAGTTGATAGGATCCCCCTTTTTTCGTCCCCATGCCGCCGGTGTGGTGACATGGGGACGAAAAAAGGAAAGAGAGGGATGGGGTTTCTCTAGCTTTTGGCATAGTGGGCCCCCGGTGGGGGGCTCGCATGACGGGCTATTAGTTCAGTGGGTAGAGCGCGCCCCTGATAATTGCGTCGTTGTGCCTGGGCTGTGAGGGCTATCAGCCACATGGATATTTCAATGTGCTCATCGGCGCCTGACCCTGAGATGTGGATCATCCCAGGCGGGATACTTAACGCGTTAGCTACAGCACTGCACGGGTGGATACGCACAGCGCCTAGTATCCATCGTTTACGGCTAGGACTACTGGGGTATCTAATCCCATTCGCTCCCCTAGCTTTCGTCTCTCAGTGTCAGTGTCGGCCCAGCAGAGTGCTTTCGCCGTTGGTGTTCTTTCCGATCTCTATGCATTTCACCGCTCCACCGGAAATTCCCTCTGCCCCTACCGTACTCCAGCTTGGTAGTTTCCACCGCCTGTCCAGAGTTGAGCCCTGGGATTTGACGGCGGACTTAAAAAGCCACCTACAGACGCTTTACGGCAGAAATTGGAACAGAAATATCATTTGATTCGTCGATCCTCAAAAAAAGAAATAAGAAAAGTTCGATCGTTGAGTGACAAATGGGAAATTTATGGAAAGTTACAATCCCCGCCGCGGAATAGTGCACCTACACGGCTTCATCGACGTTGTTTTTCAACTGGAAGGCCAAGAGCTAACTACCGAGACTTTGGACTATCCGGACACATACTTCGTGAAATGGTTCATGCATGTTTGTTGCCAGGGGCGACAAGATAGAGTTGGTAAGGATTAAAATCTATCTTTATTTCATTTCTATGATCGATGATCATAGACGGCCTCTTTACCATTCTGTATAAATAGGCTATTCTATTTGTACAGATATGGTAAAGGGGCGCATTCAATCCTTGCTTGTAAATTTGTTTTCAGTTCTTCTCTTCGGCGCGGGGTAGAGCAGTTTGGTAGTTCGCAAGGCTCATAACCTTGAGGTCACGGGTTCAAATCCTGTCTCTGCAATACTTTTTGTCAAAAAAATGGTATTTTTTACTCTGGTAACTTTAACACCTTTTCTTTTGGGGTAGAAGGCAAATAGGGGAAGCATAGAATCACTACACTATGACGACTAACTATACCAAATCTTTTATCATTTTCATTTCTAATTTTAGCTATGAATATGAAAGAAATGACTTCATTTTGGGCGGATAGCGGGAATCGAACCCGCGTCTTCTCCTTGGCATGGTTTTATCAACAAAGAGGAAAAAAGGGGGTTGAACTTTTGCACTTTAGAACTCCAAAAGTGGCAGGAATGTATGCACTTTTCACCCATGAAGACCCACAATAGAATAAAGGGTTATCAAGCTTTTGTGTGGGTTCATTCATCCATCTAAGGCTGTTGGCCTCAAATCATTCGATGCCACAATCAATTTATACATCAATATTTTCTTAATTGTCTACCGGATTTATGAACGTGCAGCATAATTATGTTTTAGACCATTCACATAGATATTAATTTTAGTTGACAAGTTATATCAACGCAAGACGAAATTGCAATCCATTTGTCCTCATCATATATTGTGCAACCATATACAATGAGGAGTTTTGTGTGACATGCGGTTCCAACTAAATTAAACGTGAAACTTTATAGGCTTGTCATTAGGCCAGCGATATTATACAGAGCATATTATTGGACAATCAAGAAGGCACATGCACGTTAGTTGGAGGTAACCGTGATGAGAATGCTGAGGTGAATGTGTGGGAATACAAGGTTGGATCGAATGAGAAACGACGTGTTTTGAGAAAAATTAGGGTTAGCTAGTGTATCAGATAAGATTAGAAGAAGGAGATTGAGGTGGTTTGAACACATGAAGAGAAGACAAACGATGGATTTTGTTAGATCGATAGAAAACATTACTATATAGGGGAGCTGGGATAGAGACATGCCTAAATCAACTTGGGATGAGAGAATTTAATAGACATGTACCACTCCGAGGAATGATTGATGATATGACTTATTGTAAACATAGGATAAAGGTTTAGAACTTTTTGGAGGAAGATATAGTTTTTTAATTTTTTTTTTCTATTTTTTTGGTTAGAAATGTTTTTAGGCCATAACTTTAACTATTTAGTAGACATTAATATTATTATTTTTTTAATTTTTTCTTTAAATTATTTCGTTAGTACTATTTACCACTCTAGTCTAATATATTATTTTATATTTTATATATTTTACCATTATGTTGTTCAGTGAAGGACCCAAAACTATTTTTCATGGCGGGCAGAGAATTGTAGGTGCTATCGTCTTATAAAAATATTTCGGTCGGTTTTAGGTCAGGTCGGGTCATATAAAAAGAGATAATAAAACTAACGATTACTAACCAAAAGTACTTCAAAATATCATTAGAAACGGTAGTCAGCAAAGGTATTCCAAATATCATTACAAAAGATAATCCAAATTAAGATTATCAACAAAAATACGCCAAAAATCATCACAAATACTAAAATCGTTATTTTCGGGTCTTCATGTTTTGTAAGAATCGTCTACCGAAATAATACTTAGCAAATCTTTTTCAATATAACATATCAAGCTGATCGCTTAAGTTCTCACCACCCATCTAAATGCGCAAATCGGATTTCACAAACTTCATTCTACGAAAACATCTCTCAACCGTTGCGCTTGCGAAGGGGTAACATGAGTGCTAACTTTGATAAATGATATACCAATTTAAATGAAAAGTGTTCTTTGTTTCAACCATCAATTGAACAAGGCTTGATAAACCATTCAAACCCTAGGTTTTTCAAACAAGGAAAAGCCAAGAAGGAGAAGAAAAGCTTACCAGAACTTTTTCTGATAAACAGGAAGGTGAATCCGGCTAGGGATGCGCATGTCGGCCTAGTCGAATAGGAAGTCGGGAGGTCGCATCGCTGGTTGCCTGAATGTGTGGTCTGGTTCGCTAGTAATGATTTCCGCTCCTTTTGTTTTTTCATTTTATTTTTAATAATTAGCTTTAATTAAACTCATCTAGATGAGTTAGTACTTGGGTTTGTTTAAACATATGTTGGATAATGGACCAATGGCTTTGGCACTTGTACATGAACTAATGAGTTACGGTCAAAAGGACTGAATTATATAAATAATTACGTTGAATTAATTTAATAAAATTATATTTGGTTTCTTTAGTGGTAGGTTTCTAAATTTCCAAAGGGTCGGCATAGGTTTTATAAGTTTAAAGGGGAGGGGGGGGGGGGGGGGGGCGTTTTGGGACTTAACATATATATATATGTAACATTAAAAAAACAAGGTGGGCGACCGCCTCCATCAAGACATAATAGGTCCGTTGCTGATGTCGTTTTTTCTGAAACTGGGGGTCTCGCTATAAAAAGTGTCTATATAACACCGCAAAACATTCGATCTATTTTTGTCAACTTTTAAAAGTTGAAGGACCAAAAATTATCCAAAAATTATTAGATACCAAAACCCTGAATACGTACGAAGAAGACCAGCACGAAAAACAATAAAAACCAAAGTTGGTTGTCCGTCACGTATCACGATCGATAAAACTCATGTATGTCGCGACACGCCAAGGACAAGAAAATATATGATATTTTGTGCGGCGTCGCACTAAGCCATGGACTCACCTTTTTTTCCACCGCACTACGCGAAGTAGCCGTTAAGTAACCTGGGGCACGTATAGAGCCACGTTGCAGTGAGTCAGCGCCACGCGGCGAGTATAATGATGACGCAACGAGGCTACGACAGCGTCTCGCTACGCAACGGCCTTTTCTTTACTTCGTCGTGATACACGATGGATCACAAACTCATCTATAAATTCGGAGCCCGGGGGTGAATCTCTCCACACTCAAAATTTCATTAGTACACACTTAGCCTCGTAGTGCGTGCCACGACTCCCGATCCCCGAAGTTCCGATGATTAGTTCCCTCAATACCCAACGTATAGTAGAAGTGCTGCTCGATGGATATTAAGCTTTATACTTCCAGTATCTGTGCTAAGGTGGTGTTTCCGCTTAAGTTATTCCAATACATGGCTTAGATCGTAGTCAAGGGTATAGTCTAAACCATGAAAAGTTTTATATATATATAAATATATATATATATATATATGTATATATATATATATGTATATATAGGATACGTGTATATATAGGGTAATGTTAAAATAAAACCCATTTGAGTTGTGAAAACTTTAGAAACCCATTATCAAACACATGTTTTTAATTAAAGTTTGAAACTTTTGGTCCACAATTATAGTTAATAAAAAATGTAAAAGTAAATATAATATTTGTTCTCTCCTGAAAACATATATAAAAATTAGTAAAAAAATATTAAAAAATAAGAAAACATTTTTTTTTTGATTTTTATGTTTTGTATTAAATGTAACATATATTACATGTGCAACAAAAAAAACAATATTACATAGGGTTTTCACAACTTAAATGGGTTTTCATTTTATACTTCCTATATATATATATATATATATATATAAACCTTATATAATATACTTGGATTGATAATCTTAAAATTATCTGGCCTAATTTTTTTTTATTACCTAATTTTTTTATTATTATTATTTATAATCTATATGATAAAGTTAGGTTATTAAGCCCAAAACCAAAATCCATTTGGTACATAATGCATGCTAGGGGAGTTTCAGAAATGACAAATCATCGGTTAGTCATTAGCTATTAATCTATTTGATTTATTAGTATATTTTTGCTATATTTATTGTTATAACGTTAGTGTCGTTTAAGGCCACGGGCCATTTTATTTATGGCTCAGCCGAGGGATATTAATTCTCGGAAGCAGCCCTGGCCTCTCGAGTTTGGTAAATGAAGCTTGGGCTCTAACTCATTTATTAAATTAGTCTTAATAAAAGCTCTAACTCGTTTAAGCTCAGTTTGGTCGAAGTTTTTAATGAGCCGATTTTGAGTAGCTTACGAACTGCACGGCTTATTTAATTTCATTCTCACACCACCAGCCGCCCATCTTGGATTACTGGAGCATTTTGGTCTCGTGCTTTAATTAATACATGTGCTTGAGGTCGTCGTTAACTCATTATATAGTTGAATAGGCAGGCCAATTGGGGTCCAAAGCAACGCCATATGGAATATTGGGCCTGCTACATGCAATTGGTGACCCATTTTGTTTTCAAACGACCCAATTTTCTTATGAATCAACTTCAAATTCGTTCATCATTTAATGTCTTCTCTTTTGCGGGGTTAATCACACAAGAGCCTGGTTCGAGTCAAGATCAATGGTTAAAGTAGTTGACAATGACTCAAGATCGGAATTTCTTGAACCATGGGCGGATCCATTTTTCATGAGTACAGGGTAGGGATGAGCAAATTCGGTACCGGTACCGAAATCGTACCAATTTGGTACTGTCTGTACCGAATCGGTACCAAAGTTTTGAGTTTCGGGATCGGTACCGGTAAGATACTTGTATTTTCTGAATTTTTACCTTCAATGCCAGTACCTACCGGTACCAAACCGAATATTTCAGTACCGGTACCGGTACCAAGAATTTATGATTTTCGGGATCGGTATTTTCGGTGTTAGTACCGGTACGGTACCGAGCTCATTCCTAATATAGGGGTCATTGGTCGACCGTACTATGTGAGTTTCTTTAGTTGTGTATATATGTTAAAAAACAAAAATAAAAACTAAAAGAGCTCTTTACAAAAAATAGTTTGAGGGTTCTTAAGAAATTTCCATACATAATAGTTTGAGGGTTTTTTAATATTAACTAAATTTCTTTTAAAAAAATAAACAAAAAAAAATTATTTTTAACTGTGCAATTTTCACTTTTCAATTCCTTCATGGTATTTAGAGTATTATTCCTCTTTAGGAAAAAGTGTCTCGGCTTTTTTGTATGGTTTGCATTTTCTTCTTACAAATTAGGCACCGACTCATGATTAGAAAAAAAAAATTAAACAACAAACGTGGCAATGATCTGCAAGAATCACATACTGTCCCGAATTAAAAAAAACTGAAACAAAATAAACACGGGCGGAGAATAATTCGAAAGAACATAATACATAAAAATTAATAATGAAGGTGGTGATAATCTAATAAGAAGTTTCACATATGCTCGGTTTGTTGCATTTCATTTCAATTTACACTTTGCTTTGAACCCCTTTTTGAGGGAACATGTTAACCGAGTTTATTTTCTATTATGTTTATTTAATTTTGGTTGTTAGTTCTTATTCTATGGCTAATTTTGGTTGAAATTATAATTATCAGTAATTGCTTTTATATGTGGTTATTTTTCCATCTTAATCCTCCAAAAAGGAGATTTCGTTTTTAGTTATTTAAAAATATCATTAAATTAAATAATATTGTTTCATTTGTTTTTAATTCTTTCAACATAAAACATCCATTTACTGTGATATTAATATATTAATAATAACTAGATTAGATACCCGTGTATAACACGGGTTGATTAAAATATACGATGTAAATAATTTGACAAATGAGTAGGATCGACGATAATACTTAAATCTTTGAATCGTGAAATCCTTAATAAGTATTATACCTAAATCAGTGATATGTGAGGTTTATACCTAAATCAGAATTAGCATACCTCTAATAAGTTGAAAAGGCCAAGAATTTGCTTAACACAATCACTGGAATACGAAAAATAAGATGAACGTGAATTGCAGTGGCATCGTTTAGGTACATGTGCACAACATAGGTTGAACCATTTAAATTATGTGAGTTATGACTTGATAAAGCAAAATAACATTTTGCATTATATATGGACCAAATTAAGTTACCGTTAGTAAAAATGAACAATATCAATTTGCCATATTTTGTGATATCTTGTTTATGCTTATTTTATGGATAATTGTTATGTGACATTTTCGATGTTGTGAAATGAAATGAGTTTATTAAATACTGTCACTTTAATTAGTGTCATGTGCTTATGGACAATCGTTACACCTCGGCATGTTCCGCCGCCTTTGGTCGGGGTGTGACAAATAGACTTCATTCACTCAACCACGTGCTATAGTGGCCATCGATCTTTGTATTCGATGCATAGACTTTTGGGTATTACTGTTTACGTCCCATCAAATAGAAGTTTTTGAGCCTTTGACCATTTCATCTTAAGAACTATTAGAATCTTAAGTTGGTGGACTATCTGTTTGGTATGAGGTAATGGAATAGACGATAGAATGGAATGGACGAGGTAATGAAATAGATCATTGCAATTCTATTGTCTTGTTTGGTTACCATGTGAGAGTGGAATGATTCATTACTTTGTGCCGTTTGGTAGGCCGGAATAGATGAAGGAATAAAATAAAATTAGTAATGATTGGTGTTGGTAGTGGCATATGGGGGTAGTGGTGGGTGGTAACGGTGGTTGATTATGGTGGTTCCGGGGGTCAATAGTGGTGGTAGAGATGATGTAAGATTGTAGGGTGAATGAGGGAATGTAATGAAAAAGAACTAACAAAGATGATGGATGAAATAAATTTAAAGTATTTTAAAGGAAATGAAATAAACTTTGTAATAAATAATTTCATTTCATAAACCAATTCCAAGCATTTTTTTTTTCATTTCTTCACAATAATCTGTTCCAAGCTTTCTTTAATTATTACATATTAAATACTACCTAATTACTTAATGGGAAGCATAGGAGCACGCATATATCATCAAATATGAATAGATATTTTACGTGAGACAATTAATAAACTTTTTAAAGCTATCTACACGTCGAATATATCGAATTACATGCATCATTTATATAGCTTGTATGATTAATTTGTAGACGTATTTCTAAAGTGAAAAACCCTTCTGCAAAATACTCTAGCTTTTTTATATAGCATTGTATTAAAATTTCGAAACTCAGCAGGTAGGTCCGCCACTAATCGACCCAGCCGGCTTGTTTTGCACGTAATAATTTAAATCCAAATGCAGGGTTAGGTTCAAATAAAAATTTTGATTTTTCTAAGAAGGCTAGGAAGGAGAGTATTTTAGTCTAACACTTAAATATCAAAACCCACTTATTTTAATTTTAAAACCAACTTACATTAATTTCAAAAACCCACTTACATAAAACACAATTACATCTTCACTCATCTCCTACAACCACCACCATTCCACCGCCCACCGCCACCACAACCGTCACCCACCGCCACCACCTCGCCAGAAAATTCCAAAAAAACACAATGAAAAACACTATGAAAAAACACAATGGAAAAAAAACACTATGAAAAAAAAAACACAATGATAAAAACATAATTGTATAACACAATGTAAAAAATACAATGGAAAAAACACAATGGAAAAAAAAACACAATGAAAAATACTATTGTCTAACACAATTTTGTAAAACATAATTTGGTAAAACACAATTTGTAAAAAATCAACTAATTTTTTTTAATTTTTATATTACAATATGGTACTCATATAAAAGATAAGAAGATACTCGTTATTATGGTGAATTTGTTTTTCAATAATAACGTCGTAAAAAAAAGTTATGAACGTTTTAAAATGATGGGGGGATTTGACATGTGCTTTGCATGTGGAGAGAGAAAGTCAACAAATGTGTTATTCTTTTTATGCTCATTACCTTGTGTTCACACTTGATTTCCCATAAACTAATCTCAACCCTCCATATTCAAAATCAATGAACAAGATTACTTCTTATCCTTCCTATAAAAACTATATTTCGTATGATGACGTAACCCTCCAACTGCATATTAAAGTACAAGTTATGAAATTGAATCTATCTACGTACCCTTATAAAGTCCCACAGAAGTATAAATCACGTGCCAAAGTAGGCCAACTAACGTGGTATCCCTATACATACATACATGGCCACACACTCACTCACAATTAGCAACTCCAGATGGCTTAAACACCTTGACTCAGCAGACACCCTGATTTATATATACGCCACGCTTTATATATCCCCCAACCTTTTTAATTGATTCCTGGGCCCCACACGCTCAACATGGTCTTTCTCCTCCACTAACTCCTTGCCACGTGTCACTCCCTTGATTCTTCAACCCCACTTCCCACTTGTTACTAGCCGTTCCAAGTTCCAACATAATATACTAAAACAATAACCAAACTCAAAAAACCAAACACACACCACACCAACACTGTTAGATTCACCAAAATGTTAAATGAAGATATCACTAGTCCCTTATGCTTAAAAAACACTACCACTAGAACTCGACTCTGCGACACTTGCCCTTCCCGCCCCGGGATCATATTCTGTGAGGCGGACCTGGCGTACCTATGCACCGCCTGCGACTCGCATATTCACGCTGCGAACAAACTATCGTCACGGCACAAACGTGTAAGGGTATGTGACGCGTGTGAGCAAGCGCCAGCAGCTTTTATATGTAAGGCGGATGCGGCCTCCCTTTGCACCACTTGTGACGAGTTTATCCACTCTGCGAACCCTCTCTCACGCCGACACCACCGTGTCCCAGTCTTGCCTATTTTCGGTTCAAACCCATGGTCAGTTATGGGTCTAGGGTTTGAACCTCAAGAGTCAGATGCAAAACTAGATAATAATAATAATAATAATAATAATAATAATAATAATAATAATAATAATAATATTGAGAATGAAGATGAAGCGGCATCGTGGCTGCTGTTCGATCATTCTCCTGCTAAGAATATTCAAAGTGATGAGTTTTTGTTTAACGGAGATGAGTATTTGGAACTTTCTGATTACAATTCTTGTCAGGATACTCAGTTCAGTGATGATTTGAGGTTTGATCATGATGATAGTACTTATAAGTATATGAATGATGGTATTAATAATAATATTCAGCAGCAGCAGCAGAGGTATGGAGGTTGTGTTGCTGATAGTTTGGTGCCAGTGCAAAGTGGAGATCATGTAAACAAGTATAATCAACTTCATCATCATCATCATAACTTTCAAAACCAGAAGTTTCAGTTGGGGATGGAATATGAGACCTCTAATGGTGGCTATGGATACTCAGCATCACTTGGTGACAGTGTAAGTTAATTTATCTTTCAGTTTTTCATTATTTGCTTATTGGGCTTGATTTACTTTTATAAAAACTGTTTGATTTCCACATTAAAAGGAACAAAAAGGTATTAAATTGCTCTAATAATGGAGCCAGAAATTAAGGGTCAAAATTTTGTAGGGGAGTATTGCATCGGCTAGCACCGCCCCGACTCGACTAAGTTTATTAAGGTATGTTTTTAGGTGGCAAGGTTAGTCGTGAACGGCTGAGTAACATTTCAGTGAGTCGGGTTGAAACATATCATTTTGTAAATAGTTATCGCGTTTACAAAACGCTATATTATCACAATAAAAGTGTAAATACTTATAAAGGAAATTTCCTTTTAGCTAAATTTTCATTTGGCCTGTTTAATACATAAGTCGCATCGGAATTGCACCTGTAGTGTTTTGTTATGGATTCTTGAACAATTGGCCTATTTAATCCGTTTAATTTACTTTAATTCAGGTCTCCATGTCATCAATGGAAGTTGGAATTGTAGCAGACTCAACGATGACCGAAGTACCAATTGACATATTCTCAAACCCATCCATTCAAATGCCGGCACAACTTACTCCAATGGACCGAGAAGCCCGGGTACTAAGGTACCAAGAGAAGAAAAAAACAAGAAAATTTGAGAAAACGATTAGGTACGCGTCTAGGAAAGCGTACGCGGAAACAAGGCCTAGGATCCAAGGCCGATTTGCAAAGTGAACAAATGTTGATATTGAAGTGGACCAAATGTTTTCAACAACACTAATGACAGAAGATGGATACTACATTGTCCCTTCTTTTTAAATTATGGTTTGTATCAAAAGCCCCCTAGGTATCCAATAAGTAGAAGATGCACAATTTCCTTATTGTGACTGGTTTTTTTCATTCATGCCATGCTCATGAGGCTAATAATGTATTGTAGTAAATCTTGTGAAGTGTGTGTTCAAGGCTTCTTTATAATTAAGCATGCAAATTTCCAGTTTTGGTTTCTTTTCATCAATGTTGTTGCTCTCATTTCTTAAATCCATGCTAGTATTACATAACTTATGCATCAACTTTTGAGCTAAATCATGCCATTAAAATTCACATTCAACTAGATAATGTAATGTTCAACAGTCGCGTGAAATATGTGCTTTTTTATCCTTAGCGCGTTTAGTTAGAGTTAGATAATAAGTTTCCGCAAATGGAACTACACTAACCCTAATCTTGCTGTATTTGCAAACATGAGATGGATGACAAATGGTGTAAGATAAGCATCATGTTGAAACCTTTTCACTTTTGGAAAGCAAAAAAGGTGAAAAGAGCAAGAATATCCCAATTGGATCATTCACCAATTTGTGGATATTGATTTGATACATGGCGCCTGCAGTACCAAAGGATTTCTTGACCTTTTACCTTTAGTGTCCCATGAGATATTTGAAGGATCTATTTCTGCAGTCGTCATTTGTTTGAGATAAAAAGAGCCTCAATGCCACTAGATATGCACCGATATAGAAATTCGCGGGTTGTAATCTTTGATGTTGTTTAACTATTCCTTCCACCACTCACATATTATTCTCCTCTCCTTCTGGCAGCCACTTGCAATCATATGCTCTTAACCGAATTGTCGTTTCTGATACTAAACATACATACGAATCTTGGTTAAATCTAAAACCAAGACCAAATGCATCTTCCATAGAAAAACTTTGGTGGGTCCCATATGTCACACCTAAATACACTCTCTTGGCGAGTATGATTTAATGCACTTTAATACATTTTATGGCTGTATTTTATACATGTGAAAGAGGGCGCCCAGATGAGGTGGCACTTGCGGGATCGCGGGGAACAGCAGGCCACCCCCTCATCCCGCAATTTTTTTGTGGTGATTGTTTTCACCATCTGACTCGTTAGTCATTACTCATTCAATTCCCGTGTGTTATAGGCGATGCTTCACTTGCACATAGTTGGGTACGAAAACATTTAATTACATTTAAAAAAAAGTGAGTGACCATGCAGGTTAAGTGGTGATGTGGAGCTGAAGTGGCATGAGTAATAGTGATGGTTATAACATATAATAAGGGTTCATCAATAAAAATTGGTTCTATTTAAAAGCTTACGTTGCTACAGAAAAAACACGTGTATGGGTCTTTCTCTAAACAAGAAAAAGAAAGATTCATATTGATCTTTGGGAGCTAGCCATGCCCGAAGTCGTTACCTTAACCGCAAGGAGGGGGATACCGAAGGCAGGGCTAGTGACTGGAATGAAGTCGTAACAAGGTAGCCGTACTGGAAGGTGCGGCTGGATCACCTCCTTTTCAGGGAGAGCTAATGCTTGTTGGGTATTTTGGTTTGACACTGCTTCACACCCAAAAAGAAGGGAGCTACGTCTGAGTTAAACTTGGAGATGGAAGTCTTCTTTTGTTTCTCGACAGTGAAGTAAGACCAAGCTCATGAGCTTATTATCTCAGGTCGGAACAAGTTGATAGGATCCCCCTTTTTTCGTCCCCATGCCGCCGGTGTGGTGACATGGGGACGAAAAAAGGAAAGAGAGGGATGGGGTTTCTCTCGCTTTTGGCATAGTGGCCCCCGGTGGGGGGCTCGCACGACGGGCTATTAGCTCAGTGGGTAGAGCGCGCCCCTGATAATTGCGTCGTTGTGCCTGGGCTGTGAGGGCTATCAGCCACATGGATAGTTCAATGTGCTCATCGGCGCCTGACCCTGAGATGTGGATCATCCCAGGCGGGATACTTAACGCGTTAGCTACAGCACTGCACGGGTCGATACGCACAGCGCCTAGTATCCATCGTTTACGGCTAGGACTACTGGGGTATCTAATCCCATTCGCTCCCCTAGCTTTCGTCTCTCAGTGTCAGTGTCGGCCCAGCAGAGTGCTTTCGCCGTTGGTGTTCTTTCCGATCTCTATGCATTTCACCGCTCCACCGGAAATTCCCTCTGCCCCTACCGTACTCCAGCTTGGTAGTTTCCACCGCCTGTCCAGAGTTGAGCCCTGGGATTTGACGGCGGACTTAAAAAGCCACCTACAGACGCTTTACGGCAGAAATTGGAACAGAAATATCATTTGATTCGTCGATCCTCAAAAAAAGAAATAAGAAAAGTTCGATCGTTGAGTGACAAATGGGAAATTTATGGAAAGTTACAATCCCCGCCGCGGAATAGTGCACCTACACGGCTTTATCGACGTTGTTTTTCAACTGGAAGGCCAAGAGCTAACTACCGAGACTTTGGACTATCCGGACACATATTTCGTGAAATGGTTCATACATGTTTGTTGCAAGGGGCGACAAGATCGAGTTGGTAAGGATTAAAATCTATCTTTATTTCATTTCTATGATCGATGATCATAGACGGCCTCTTTACCATTCTGTATAAATAGGCTATTCTATTTGTACAGATATGGTAAAGGGGCGCATTCAATACTTGCTTGTATATTTGTTTTCAGTTCTTCTCTTCGGCGCGGGGTAGAGCAGTTTGGTAGCTCGCAAGGCTCATAACCTTGAGGTCACGGGTTCAAATCCTGTCTCTGCAATACTTTTTGTCAAAAAAAATGGTATTTTTTACTCTGGTAACTTTAACACCTTTTCTTTTGGGGTAGAAGGCAAATAGGGGAAGCATAGAATCACTACACTATGACGACTAACTATACCAAATCTTTTATCATTTTCATTTCTAATTTTAGCTATGAATATGAAAGAAATGACTTCATTTTGGGCGGATAGCGGGAATCGAACCCGCGTCTTCTCCTTGGCATGGTTTTATCAACAAAGAGGAAAAAAGGGGGTTGAACTTTTGCACTTTAGAACTCCAAAAGTGGCAGGAATGTATGCACTTTTCACCCATGAAGACCCACAATAGAATAAAGGGTTATCAAGCTTTTGTGTGGGTTCATTCATCCATCTAAGGCTGTTGGCCTCAAATCATTCGATGCCACAATCAATTTATACATCAATATTTTCTTAATTGTCTACCGGATTTACGAACGTGCAGCATAATTATGTTTTAGACCATTCACATGGATATTAATTTTAGTTGACAAGTTATATCAACGCAAGACGAAATTGCAATCCATTTGTCCTCATCATATATTGTGCAACCATATACAATGAGGAGTTTTGTGTGACATGCGGTTCCAACTAAATTAAACGTGAAACTTTATAGGCTTGTCATTAGGCCAGCGATATTATACAGAGCATATTATTGGACAATCAAGAAGGCACATGCACGTTAGTTGGAGGTAACCGTGATGAGAATGCTGAGGTGAATGTGTGGGAATACAAGGTTGGATCGAATGAGAAACGACGTGTTTTGAGAAAAATTAGGGTTAGCTAGTGTATCAGATAAGATTAGAAGAAGGAGATTGAGGTGGTTTGAACACATGAAGAGAAGACAAACGATGGATTTTGTTAAATCGATAGAAAACATTACTATATAGGGGAGCTGGGATAGAGACATGCCTAAATCAACTTGGGATGAGAGAATTTAATAGACATGTACCACTCCGAGGAAATGATTGATGATATGACTTATTGTAAACATAGGATAAAGGTTTAGAACTTTTTGGAGGAAGATATAGTTTTTTAATTTTTTTTTTCTATTTTTTTGGTTAGAAATGTTTTTAGGCCATAACTTTAACTATTTAGTAGACATTAATATTATTATTTTTTAATTTTTTCTTTAAATTATTTCGTTAGTACTATTTACCACTCTAGTCTAATATATTATTTTATATTTTATATATTTTACCATTATGTTGTTCAGTGAAGGACCCAAAACTATTTTTCATGGCGGGCAGAGAATTGTAGGTGCTATCGTCTTATAAAAATATTTCGGTCGGTTTTGGGTCAGGTCGGGTCATATAAAAAGAGATAATAAAACTAACGATTACTAACCAAAAGTACTTCAAAATATCATTAGAAACGGTAGTCAGCAAAGGTATTCCAAATATCATTACAAAAGATAATCCAAATTAAGATTATCAACAAAAATACGCCAACTATCATCACAAATACTAAAATCGTTATTTTCGGGTCTTCATGTTTTGAAAGAATCGTCTACCGAAATAATACTTAGCAAATCTTTTTCAATATAACATATCAAGCTGATCGCTTAAGTTCTCACCACCCATCTAAATGCGCAAATCGGATTTCACAAACTTCATTCTACGAAAACATCTCTCAACCGTTGCGCTTGCGAAGGGGTAACATGAGTGCTAACTTTGATAAATGATATACCAATTTAAATGAAAAGTGTTCTTTGTTTCAACCATCAATTGAACAAGGCTTGATAAACCATTCAAACCCTAGGTTTTTCAAACAAGGAAAAGCCAAGAAGGAGAAGAAAAGCTTACCAGAACTTTTTCTGATAAACAGGAAGGTGAATCCGGCTAGGGATGCGCATGTCGGCCTAGTCGAATAGGAAGTCGGGAGGTCGCATCGCTGGTTGCCTGAATGTGTGGTCTGGTTCGCTAGTAATGATTTCCGCTCCTTTTGTTTTTTCATTTTATTTTTAATAATTAGCTTTAATTAAAATCATCTAGACGAGTTAGTACTTGGGTTTGTTTAAACATATGTTGGATAATGGACCAATGGCTTTGGCACTTGTACATGAACTAATGAGTTACGGTCAAAAGGACTGAATTATATAAATAATTACGTTGAATTAATTTAATAAAATTATATTTGGTTTCTTTAGTGGTAGGTTTCTAAATTTCCAAAGGGTCGGCATAGGTTTTATAAGTTTAAAGGGGAGGGGGGGGGGGGGGGGGGGGGACTGGAAAATTATATTTGTGGTGGTGTGGGGGTGGGGGGGCGTTTCGAGACTTAACATATATATATATATGTAACATTAAAAAAATAAGGTGGGCGACCGCCTCCCTCAAGACATAATAGGTCCGTTGCTGATGTCGTTTTTTCTGAAACTGGGGGTCTCGCTATAAAAAGTCTCTATATAACACCGCAAAACATTCGATCTATTTTTGTCAACTTTTAAAAGTTGAAGGACCAAAAATATTCCAATAATTATTAGATACCAAAACCCTGAATACGTACGAAGAAGACCAGCACGAAAAACAATAAAAACCAAAGTTGGTTGTCCGTCACGTATCACGATCGATAAAACTCATGTATGTCGCGACACGCCAAGGACAAGAAAATATCTGATATTTTGTCCGGCGTCGCACTAAGCCATGGACTCACCTTTTTTTCCACCGCACTACGCGAAGTAGCCATTAAGTAACCTGGGGCACGTATAGAGCCACGTTGCAGTGAGTCAGCGCCACGCGGCGAGTATAATGATGACGCAACGAGGCTACGACAGCGTCTCGCTACGCAACGGCCTTTTCTTTACTTCGTCGTGATACACGATGGATCACAAACTCATCTATAAATTCGGAGCCCGGGGGTGAATCTCTCCACACTCAAAATTTCATTAATACACACTTAGCCTCGTAGTGCGTGCCGACGACTCCCGATCCCCGAAGTTCCGATGATTAGTTCCCTCAATACCCAACGTATAGTAGAAGTGCTGCTCGATGGATATTAAGCTTTATACTTCCAGTATCTGTGCTAAGGTGGTGTTTCCGCTTAAGTTATTTCAATACATGGCTTAGATCCTAGTCAAGGGTATAGTCTAAACCATGAAAAGTTTTATATATATATATAAATATATATATATGTATATATAAGATACGTGTATATATAGGGTAAGGTTAAAATAAAAACCCATTTGAGTTGTGAAACTCTAGAAACCCATTATCAACCACATGTTTTTAATTAAAGTTTGAAACTTTTGGTCCACAATTAAAGTTAATAAAAAATGTAAAAGTAAATATAATATTTGTTCTCTCCTGAAAACATATATAAAAATTAATAAAAAAATGTTAAAAAATAAGAAAACATTTTTTTTTTGATTTTTTGATGTTTTGTATTAAATGTAACATATATTACATGTGCAACAAAAAAAAAAAACAATATTACATAGGGTTTTCACAACTTAAATGGGTTTTCATTTTATACTTCCCCTATATATATATATATATATATATATATATATATATATATATATATATATATATATAAACCTTATATAATATACTTGGATTGATAATCTTAAAATTATCTGGCCTAATTTTTTTTTATTACCTAATTTTTTTATTATTATTATTATTATTTATAATCTATATGATAAAGTTAGGTTATTAAGCCCAAAACCAAAATCCATTTGGTACATAATGCATGCTAGGGGAGTTTCAGAAATGACAAATCATCGGTTAGTCATTAGCTATTAATCTATTTGATTTATTAGTATATTTTTGCTATATTTATTGTTATAACGTTAGTGTCGTTTAAGGCCACGGGCCATTTTATTTATGGCTCAGCCGAGGGATATTAATTCTCGGAAGCAGCCTGGCCTCTCGAGTTTGGTAAATGAAGCTTGGGCTCTAACTCATTTATTAAATTAGTCTTAATAAAAGCTCTAACTCGTTTAAGCTCAGTTTGGTCGAAGTTTTTAATGAGCCGATTTTGAGTAGCTTACGAACTGCACGGCTTATTTAATTTCATTCTCACACCACCAGCCGCCCATCTTGGATTACTGGAGCATTTTGGTCTCGTGCTTTAATTAATACATGTGCTTGAGGTCGTCGTTAACTCATTATATAGTTGAATAGGCAGGCCAATTGGGGTCCAAAGCAACGCCATATGGAATATTGGGCCTGCTACATGCAATTGGTGACCCATTTTGTTTTCAAACGACCCAATTTTCTTATGAATCAACTTCAAATTCGTTCATCATTTAATGTCTTCTCTTTTGCGGGGTTAATCACACAAGAGCCTGGTTCGAGTCAAGATCAATGGTTAAAGTAGTTGACAATGACTCAAGATCGGAATTTCTTGAACCATGGGCGGATCCATTTTTCATGAGTACAGGGTAGGGATGAGCAAATTCGGTACCGGTACCGGTACCGAAATCGTACCAATTTGGTACTGTCGGTACCGAATCGGTACCAAAGTTTTGAGTTTCGGGATCGGTACCGGTAAGATACTTGTATTTTCTGAATTTTTACCTTCAATGCCAGTACCTACCGGTACCAAACCGAATATTTCAGTACCGGTACCGGTACCAAGAATTTATGATTTTCGGGATCGGTATTTTCGGTGTTAGTACCGGTACGGTACCGAGCTCATTCCTAATATAGGGGTCATTGGTCGACCGTACTATGTGAGTTTCTTTAGTTGTGTATATATGTTAAAAAACAAAAATAAAAACTAAAAGAGCTCTTTACAAAAAATAGTTTGAGGGTTCTTAAGAAATTTCCATACATAATAGTTTGAGGGTTTTTTAATATTAACTAAATTTCTTTTAAAAAAATAAACAAAAAAAAATTATTTTTAACTGTGCAATTTTCACTTTTCAATTCCTTCATGGTATTTAGAGTATTATTCCTCTTTAGGAAAAAGTGTCTCGGCTTTTTTGTATGGTTTGCATTTTCTTCTTACAAATTAGGCACCGACTCATGATTAGAAAAAAAAAATTAAACAACAAACGTGGCAATGATCTGCAAGAATCACATACTGTCCCGAATTAAAAAAAACTGAAACAAAATAAACACGGGCGGAGAATAATTCGAAAGAACATAATACATAAAAATTAATAATGAAGGTGGTGATAATCTAATAAGAAGTTTCACATATGCTCGGTTTGTTGCATTTCATTTCAATTTACACTTTGCTTTGAACCCCTTTTTGAGGGAACATGTTAACCGAGTTTATTTTCTATTATGTTTATTTAATTTTGGTTGTTAGTTCTTATTCTATGGCTAATTTTGGTTGAAATTATAATTATCAGTAATTGCTTTTATATGTGGTTATTTTTCCATCTTAATCCTCCAAAAAGGAGATTTCGTTTTTAGTTATTTAAAAATATCATTAAATTAAATAATATTGTTTCATTTGTTTTTAAATTCACCAAATATTCATCAAATATTCATCAAAACCGAGCATTAAATTCACCAAATATTCATCCTTTGTTCAATAATTACCAAATTTTCACAAATCTCATATTTTAATGTGTAGATCATCTCTGTGAAATTTCGTAGCCTAACTCTAAATGTACCACAATCTGTCCAAAACACATACACCATAAAAAAAAACCGAACTACCTTGTGTTTTTAGCTTCAAATCGCAAGGATCTTGCTTTCTAGCCTTTGTTAACAACTAGATACAACACCTACAAGCACAATAATACCACACCAAGCAAGTTACACCCACAATCAAGTCATTTCTTTCATGGGTTCGGTTATGATTTAAAAACAAAGATTTAAACCGTAAAAATTCGTTTTTGGTTCGTTTAACTCATTTCTTGGACCAAGATCCCTTGTATAACCCGTATACATCACTTGATCATGCAAGAATCAGTTTTCATCTCGGGTTTTCACCCTTTTTCACTTGAAACCTCATTTTCTTACAAATAAACTCAAGAAAAGAAGATGAAAACGTAAATAACTCGATTTTTACCTTGCTTTTCTTGCTACAAATCCGGGTTTTTAGTTCATTATGTGGAGAGAAAGTGGAATCTTGCAATGGTTGTTTTAAAAAAAAAAAACTAACAAAAGGCAAGGGGTATAACCCCTATGCCGATCGGAAGTGAGGGGAGGTGGGGTGGGACACACCTTTCCATTCCTAGCCACTCATTTGGATTTTGGAAATCCGGATAATGTTTTGGATAATCTGGTTCAGTTCGTTTTTCGGTTAAATGTTTAATTCAGCTTAAAACGAGGCTAAAACGGTCGTTTTCGGCTTAAAAATGAAATTTATATAAAACCGATTTAAAAACTTTAAAAACTTAAACCATGACATTTATTAACTTAAAACATCATATTATTAATAATTGCGCATCTTTTTCGGCTTGATCGATCGTCTCTTGCTCGGTTTGGTATTAAAGGTTTCGTTTAACGTACCGACGTACCATTAAATCGAAAATTCTTTTTCTGTGCTTTAATTCACTTATCCCGAAGCTTTAATACTTCGTAAACATCACTAAATATCATATATCTCATCTATAATGTAATCCTCGATTCGTTCGGGCTTCAATAATCGTTAATCGGTTAATCGTATTTCCAATACGATTAACTGCATAATCGAGTATAATCCGTACTGTGAATCATACATACTCATATAAATGCATTATAATTCATATATTCATTACTAAATAACACATAAATAGTATATACCGGTTAGGGTATACCTGATTTTGCCGGATTCGTTACAGTGAGGTTTTCGATGTTTGGGGCATTGATTACATGGGTCCGTTCCCTTCTTCTCAAGGGAACCGATACATTCTCGTGGCTATCGATTACGTTTCCAAATGGGTTGAGGCTCAAGCCTTTCCCACTAACGACGCCAGAGTTGTAGTAGGATTCTTGAAGAGGTTATTCTGTCGGTTTGGTACTCCTAAGGCCTTGATCAGTGATAGGGGCACGCATTTCTGCAATTCCCAGATGGAGAAGACGTTGGCACGGTACGGGGTCACCCATCGTTTGTCCACCGCCTATCACCCACAGACGAGCGGGCAAGTGGAGAACGCAAACCGAGGCGTTAAGCGTATTTTGGAGAAAACTGTCGGCAAGAATCGCAAGGACTGGTCCGATAAGTTAGATGATGCACTTTGGGCATTCCGCACAGCTTTTAAAACGCCTATTGGGACCACTCCCTTTAGGATGGTTTACGGGAAAGCGTGTCATCTTCCGGTTGAGTTAGAGCATAGGGCATATTGGGCGTTGAGATCCGTTAATCTTGACCTGACCCAGGCTGCAAAAAACCGGTATCTCCAAATTCATGAGGTTGAGGAGCTGAGAGATAAGGCGTACGCGAGATCGTGGAGTTATAAAGAGCGTACGAAGGCGTTGCACGATCAGAAGTTGAAGAAGGTGAAAGAGTTTTAAGTGTGGGGATCAAGTGTTGGTTTATAATTCCCGTCTGAAGTTATTTCCAGGTAAACTTAGATCGAGATGGGGAGGACCGTATACGGTCAAGGAGGTGTTCTCGCATGGTGCTGTTGAAGTTCGAGATGTTGATGGGAGCTCGTGGAAGGTGAACGGCCACAGGTTAAAGCATTATATTGGTGGGCCGTTTGATTCGGTTGAGGAGGACGTGTTTCGCCTCGACATCCCTAGGTTGATTGATTGATAGGGATAGGACCTCGGGTGAATACCCGAGTGTAGAGTTTGTATATGTTTGTATCTGTTTTCTTTTATTTTTGTATTTTTAGTCTGTTTTTAAGTTTTAGAGTCTGTTTGATGTATGCTTTGGGTGCTTTGAGCTGTGTTTTGCAGGTTTAGATGCTAACGTTCGCACTCAATCTCCATTCGGACGGGGGCGTTTTGAGCTTATTTGTTTGTAGAGGGGACCCAAAAGCCGCGGCCGCGAATGAAATGCTATATGATCGCTTTATCGGAACTTGACTTATGAAGATCACTGCCTTATTACCAGAGGAGTCTGTTTCATTTTCTTTATGCTTTATTTTATTTTATTTCTGCATTATTTTTGTCTTTTTCCTGTCTCACATTGAGGACAATGTGAAATTTAAGTGTGGGGATGGGAAACTGACGTTTTTTTCGGTAGCTTAAAAAAATAAAAATAAAAATCAAAAAAATTTAAAAAAATAATAAAAATTAAAAAAAAGTATATATTTATAAAAAACAAAAAATAAATAAATAAAAACCAAAAAAAAAAGTGTGTCCCTTGAATTAAATATTTTGCAATAAAATAGAAAATGATAGAAAAATTGGGGATTTGTTTTTAAAACTATTAATATATATGAGATATAAAAAAATAGAAAGCGTACTTAATTTGGGATGTGTCGGTAGGCCCAACTAGTCTTTAAAGGTTTCTCCTGATTATTATTAATATACCTAATAGTCATAAACCTTGTGGGTTCTCATCTTGAGGGGAGATAGTGAAGCTGAAAATTCGATAAAGCATAGCGAGTATTATCTTAATATTTAAACCTTGAAGTTGTGAGAATTATATGCACTTAAAATTAGCACGCCACTCTGTTTTATGAAAATAAATAACGAGTTGTGGTGCCCGACCATGTCCAAATTCTTACGAGCTTAAAAAGTAGTTATATATTTAGGTAAAAGATGCCTAAGAGCACAAATTTTTGTTGCACGAACGTCAAATATGTGCAAATATTGAAAGTAAAGTGAATGAGAAAGTTATGCAAATGCCAAAAAAGCATTCAGAAAAAAAAAAGTATTAGAAAAAGAGGCCAAAAGGCACATACTAGACGGGGCCGAGAGCTTACGTGTTACCAAGGGGATGGTGACTCTGAGGATACACTATTGGGGCTCGAAAGTTCTTAGTCAATAAATATTTCTAGGAAATATTAAGGGTGGAGGCCTGAGACCGTCATATACTGGGTTGCAGCTCGGGTGAAACAATGTTGGGCCGAAATCCGCTAATATAGTTTTAGGATTAGGAATTGCTCGTACGACCTCACTAGACCTTTCATCCGTCTAAATTCCACCTAAGTGCATTTTCTTCTTACCATTAAAGGGTTTTTAGCTTACGGTGATAGGTTGAACAAGTCTGCTTCAACCCTGTTTTATATTGTCTTGATTATGCTTGAGATGGGGGTAAGTGGATCTGTAACTCTTTAGGTGTGAGACCCTTAGGTTTATTGATATCACTTAAACTTAATCACTGAATATGATGGGGGGCTTGATAGGTTGGTGGCTGGGTTTAAGTGGACAACAATATCGGCAATCGCGGTTTTTGCGTTTATCTATTATAAGATAACCTAAATGTTTTGAAAACTATTTTTCCGATTATGACTCCATTGCAAATAGCTTTTTCAGGGGCGAAAAAGATTTAAGTGTGGGGATATTTGATGTGGTCTAAATTATACATATTATTATATAAATATTCCCTATACTTTTAAGTATTTTTTAGCCAACTTTTTATTGAATATTATTATTATTTGGTTCATATGTGAGTTTAATGATTTCTAGAGACAAAGGGCTAAAATGGAAACACTTTTGCTAAACTTGAGACCGACGAATGATGAGTCACGCATTTGATATATAATACTAATTATTATTATAGTTTTATAAATTATTTAAAAAAGAAAGAAAAAAAAAAAGATATCACATAAAAGTAACGTTCCAATAATAATAATAATAATTAATAATAATAATAATGTTTATTACGTATGTTTAATTAGAGTTGGGCTTGGGCCCACTTAATTGTTTGAGTAGGAAGGACCGCCATCTTTGGTGGAAGAGAATAAAAGTCAGTGGGAGACCTAGGGAAAGAAAGCCGTTAATCACGTTATTATATAATTCGACGGGTAGCAGCAAAGCAGAGGAGCTTGAGGAGGAAGGAAGCCGCCATTTGAAGAAAAAATTATTATTATTCCTTCTTGCATGTATTCGGTGGAGAGGAGACAAGTCAGAGGGGGCCTACGCATAATTCATATATTTTCTTTTGGAGCAGAAACAATTAGTTTGGTTTGCATCAAACAGTTGATCTGAGAGCAGCATCTCATTCACTCATCAAAACATCATATTTTGGTTTGATTTTATTAATTTTTATTATGAAACTAGTTGAACCAAATTATTTTATTATTGTTTTGAACATGATTATTGGCTAAATCTATTTAGTTGCCTAGGCTTTGAATGAATACTTGTTGAGTTTGGTTTGCTTGTCGGTTTTATTGGCTATTGGTGTTGGACTAATATTATTGTAATAGACTTTTTGATGTTTTTAAGATGAATATGCATACTTATTATTAATTTACTTTTATTCACTAGTTCCATATGTCTTTGTGAAAGTCTTTCATGTGTAGACGCATATTAGGTTACCTACTGTGTGTTCGTAACTAGTTTATGATTTATAGTCGACATATTCCATAGGAACTATTATTTGAGAGTTTAGAGATTTTAAGTGTTCTACCTATCTTGAGACTGAGAGGTAATAGATAGTTGGGGTTGTCTTAGTCATTAGGTGGTTTGGGCATAGATTACACGAGAGTGGATTTCCCCCTTATTGTCTTTTGATTTTTGCTATCCTAAGTCTTTTTGAGCATCTTTAGCTTACTCCTTACGTCCCTTACACTCCCGGATGTATTGTGATTAGTGAGACTGAGAGGTGATCTAGTCATTAGAGAACAATAATATCGTTGGAGAGACTGAGAGGTGATCCAACCAACCGGTTTGCTTCATACGTCCCTTAGGTATTCCTTTTAGGTGACACCTAGAGAATGATCAGGGATCCACTAGGATGTCTAGGGCGTCGTATATTTAGATCCCGGTTCCATCACAGTTTCCATAGCCGATAAGCATCCACGATTCACAAGTAGGATTTCAAGCCTAGGTAACGCCTTTCTCAATAGTGGTTTTCATCTAAGTCTTTAGAGTTTAAGTTTAATTTATTAGTTAATTTAGCTTAATTAATTTAGTTTAAATAATTATTAGTTTTAAAATAAAATAAGTAAAAATCCAAAAATAATATTTTTCTTAATTATTAGTTTATTTAGCTTTTAGAATCTAGTTTCGTTAATTTAATTAGTGTCTCTAGGGTTCGATATTCCCGGACTTCCCATAGCTATTCTACACCTGATAGGTACACTTGCCTGTTGCTAGTGGTTTGATTTAGGGTATTTAAGGTTTTTATTACTCGTTATGCTAGCTTATTAATTGCAATATTTTTTTATACCACTTTTAGGTACATCAATTGTGGAGAAAATGGGCATTTTAGCACGGAATGTCCAAAGAAGACAAACAATGCAAGTGGAAGCGGAGCCAAGAAAGGAAACGCCAGAATAAATATGTTAAATATACAAGAAGCATCTGGCGATCAAGAATAGAAGCCGATAATTGTATGCCAAAAGAATGTTCAAGACTCCAAGGCATTAGAAATAACTAATAGTTTAGTTAGCTCTTACAAACTACTTGTAAACTCGTTTTAAACGAGAAATTTTGTAATGATAATAGGGCCTTTAAATCCCAAATGTAAATAAAGAAAGATATTAGCATACAGATCGTGTCTTTACACAGGAATGCTTACATTCATTATAGAAACAGATTCAAAATTATTCGAAAATTAAAAAGGCTGTATAATTAATATAGTCTATCATCTATAGAAAGATGAAATAAAATATGTGAACTTCAAAAGTTCAAAAGAATAATCGATGGACATAAACAGAAGGAATCCGCCAAGATTATGAAGTAAAGGATATTATAACTCAAGTAAGAGTATCTTGGAAGTTATCAAGATGAATAAGTTGAAGTGATTTGATAGACTGAATCAAAGAAGCATTCTAGTTAACTTCGGTAAATGTTTAGAATACAAAATGTAAGGTAAATAATTAAACACAACTGGCTACTGTGTTTAGCAATTTATAATTACTTATGATATTCTGAATCATTGACTGATAAAATCAATTAAAATGCAAGTTAGCAACGATTCACGAATTTCAACTATTCAATAATTCGGAGTTAAACTCGAGAATCTGATTAGATGGAATCTAATCTTAAATCAATGAGTAAGAAACACCCACGCCTAAGCCAACGAATCTCGAGGACGAGATTCATTCCAAGGTGGGGAGGATGTAATATCCCAGAAAATCTCATATTAATGTTGGGCTAAAGATGTCAACTTTTAAAAGTTGAAGAGCCAAATGTAGTACCAAATATGAATAAGTAGATGAAAATATAAGATATGTTCGTTTCGATATATATAAATAAAATGAACTCCTCTATATTCAAAATACTATTAAATAAGCATTGAGTAAGAAAAACAATCATTGAGATATGAGATGTTTAAACAAATGTCTAACCTGATATGGATAATAAAATATCTAATTTAAATTACTACATCTTAAAAAATAATAACAATAATACTAATAATAAAATGTTACCAAATTTATTGCATGGGTTACCTGATGTATTACAATGTGATGACTATATTGTCATTAAAAAAGGTTGTTGGTTATTTTAAAACTAAAATACTTTAAATGTCCTCGTAATTTGTGGCCGGTTTGGGGACAAAGGCCCCAATACAGGAATAATAATAATAAATAAATAAAACAATCCCTGTCTTTCAAGATTTTAATCTTCGCTAAGACTTTACCGGCCATCGATCCTATCGTCTTCCTCCAATCATGTGAAACGGGGTTTTCTTTATAACTGCGCGCCAAGTGTTTGATGAAATGTCTTTTTAAGTTTTAGTATCGTTTTGTCATATTTTATGACAACTCATTCCTCTACTTTGAACGGCTCATGGCCGTGTCCGTTCCGTGCGTTTCATTGTTGTTCGAATGGTGGAGCGGGAAATAAGGGGATTTCTCGTTTGATCTCTCATCTCAAGAGTGTGCACCTTACTAAAGAAGAACGTAAAAGTGTGTTGCAGGAAGCGATCTCTACGGACCATGGCTTGTTTTTGAAAGTGGATGAAACATTGAAGGTGTTGGATCAATGGTTGTGTGGGGATTGCATGAACCTTCAGAGCTTGAAACGTGCTTGTCATCACCCTGATGGCATTGTGAAGTTTAATGATCATGCAATTGACTCGGATACACACATTATTGGGATTTCGAAACCTTTTATCAAGGGCCCCGAGACAACTGTTCATGAGTCCTTCGTGTTGGATGTCTCCCTCTTTGATCGTGTACTTAGGCACCTATCGTTACCGTCAAGAGTATCCCTCATAGTTGTCGGATGGCCTTTTCGCAAGCTTTGAAAACAACACTCTATAAAGTGGTTGCTCAACCAGATTCTGTTGATGCATGGGTTAGGCTGTTACTTCTTCCTCGTTGCAGTTTACGGGTGTTCATACCCAAAAATAGGCACGAAAGCAGGTCCAGGAATAGGAAAGCCATGCAACATCATTCAACAATAAGTTCTTTAGCCACATGGGGGAAAGTTGAAGGTATTACCATGTTAATTAAAAATCTGTTAAATGGTTCTGGTTTGAGGTCCTTAGGCCAAGGTGACATGGATATTCAAAATGAGGGGGGTCTTGTCAACAATAACGTTAAACAGTGTCTTCGAAAAGTTGTGGATGGTCACTTTACTGCTGCAGTAAAGGTGTTATGCTCATCTGGTGTTGCACCTTACAATTCTGATACCACAAAGGCTTTAGAAGCTAAACACCCGTACAAGAAGCTGCCGGCTATGCCGAACATGACTTATTCCGAGCCTCCTCTTGTGGCAAAGGTTGATAGTGTCCTTGGTTGCATTAAATCGTTTTCCAAAGGAACTTCGTGTGGGAGGGACGGTTTGAGAGCGCAACATATTTTGGATGCTCTTTGTGGAGAAGGGTCGGCTATTGCCACTGACCTCATATGTGCTATCACTGCAGTGGTTAATTTATGGTTAGGAGGGAGATGTCCGTCTACTTTGGCAGAGTTTGTCGCGTCTGCTCCTCTTACACTGCTATTAAAACCCGACAACGGGATTCGACCTATTGCAGTGGGTACTATATGGAGGCGTTTGGTTTCTAAGGTGGCTATGAAAGGGGTTGGCAAAGAAATGACCAAATACCTTAATGATTTCCAGTTTGGGGTTGGTGTGTCGGGTGGTGCGGAGGCTATATTACATAGCGCCAACAGGGTATTGAGTGAGCGCCACACTGATGGGTCTCTTGCAATGCTTACAGTTGATTTTTCTAATGCATTTAATATGGTGGATAGATCAGCGTTACTTCATGAGGTAAGGATCAGATGCCCTTCTATTTCCTTGTGGGTGGAATTTTTATAAGGGCAGCCATCAAGACTATATCTTGGGGATGATAATATTTGGTCCACCACAGGGGTTCAACAAGGAGACCCATTGGGACCACTCATTTTTTCCTTGGTTTTACACCCCCTTGTGCATCAGATTCGAGACAATTGCAAGCTTCTTCTTCATGCCTGGTATCTTGATGATGGGACAGTCATTGGAGATTCAATGGAGGTGGCTAAAGTGCTGGATATCATTAAGGTGACGGGTCCAACTTTGGGTCTTGAACTGAATATTAAGAAAACTGAGCTATTTTGGCCTTCTTGTGATGGTACGAAGTCTCGTGACGGTTTATTCCCTGCTGACATCGGAAGACCATTATTAGGGGTGAAGCTTCTTGGGGGAGCTGTTAGTAAAGACACCGGGTTTATTAAGGGTTTGGCAAAGAAGAGAGCTACTAATGCTGTTGATTTGATGCGTCTTCTCCCAAAACTTGGTGACCCGCAGAGTGAGTTACTTTTGCTTCGATCATGTATGGGTATTGCTAAACTTTTCTTCGGTTTGAGAACATGCCAACCTGTACACATGATGGAGGCAGCGGTGTTTTTTGACAAGGGATTGCGTGAGGCGATCGAGGACATTGTAGTTTGTGGAGACCTCCAATGGCGACTTGTTTCCTTACCCATTAAGAATGGGGGTTTGGGGTTGTATTCGGCAGTAGAGGCTTCCTCTTATGCATTTGTGGCCTCGAGAGCCCAATCGTGGGTGCTTCAGGATCATATTTTGCGAGACAGTGGTATATGTGGGATGGATTCTGATTATTCTTGTGCTCTGGCTTGTCTTCGTGATATATTCCAAGCTTCGATTTTAGCAGTTTCTCTAACAAAGAGACCGCCCCCTCTAAAGCCCAGCATGCATTGGCGAACACTCTTTTAGTAAAATTGTTCACGACATGGAGTCACACTTTAACATGACAAGCAGACAAAAAGCCATTTTTGAGTGTCTAAAAGCACCACATGCTCAGGATTTTCTTCTTGCTATCCCTATAGATGGGTTAGGCCAGCATATGTCTCCAGTGGAGTATCGTAGTATTCTTAAGTATCGCCTTATGATTCCTCTATTTCCGGTTGATGAGATATGTCCTGTTTGCCGTAAAGCGTGTTTACACTCATATGGGGAGCACGCGGTGCACTGTAAAGAGCTCCCGGGGTTCAAGTACCGACACGATCTGGTTAGGGATGTGCTCTTTGATATATTCAGGCGAGCTGGAATTTCTGTTAAGAAAGAAGCACCTGTGAATTTCTTGACTGACCCGTCGGAGGGAAGATCATCTCTTCGACCGGCTGACATTTTGGTGTTTGGATGGATAGGAGGGAAACACGTGTGTGTGGATTTAACAGGGGTTTCTCCTTTGGTGGGCTTAGGGAGTAGTGGTTTCGCGGTCGGTCAAGCCGCATTAAAAGCTGCTTCAGGTAAGGTGGCAAAACATGAAAAGGCGTGTCTTGACAACCAACATGTATTTATTCCTTTTGCTTTTGACACTTTTGGTTTCCTCGCGCCTGAAGCTGTGGAGCTACTTACCCGTGTTCAGCGGGTCATGCATATTAATGTTATGACTCCAAGATCAGCAAATATAGTTTTTAAAAGATTGGGTTTTGCGATTCAAAAGGGGGGTAGCGGCGCAGCTTGTTGCTCGCTTGCTTTCTGTTTCGATGTAATCCAATACATTTTTGTACCTTTATTTCACATAATTAATTATATATAGAATTCTTAAAATGCAAATGCATGTGTGTGTCAAGCGACACAGTTAACAAAATAATAATAAAAAAAGAAAATAAATATGATTAATAGCACAATTCAAGTTATAATATATACTATATACATTACGTACATATTAAGTCAACCGACTTCTAGCATATACATAAATATATTACGGTGAAGTGAGGATAAGAATTAGAACTCACAAAATTAAACGAATGCCACGTTGCTTGCTTTTGCCACTAATTTTCAACAGAACAATACATGTTAGGCATTAGGCTTTTCCCTCAAATCTATTTTATAAATCTCCTACTATATATACACATATTATATATATAATATGCTTTCGAAGTGAATAAGAAAACTACCAAAGAAAAGAGATGTGTGAGAAACACATTGTGAGCACGTAGGAGAGTGAAAAGTTGGTTCACGACATTCTTTCTTATCACCAAACACATATTCAACACTCACTTTACCTTGTAGTATGTTCCAAGCCTCAAAGTTTCGACGGTTTGAGCCTCAATACGCGATAAAGAGTAGAAGTGCTGCCCGTACAAGCTTAGGCATATAAACTCTAAATACCCGCGTAAGGTAGGGGTTCTGTCTAAATATTATTTTATTATTATATTATATGGCTTAGACCATAGTCAGGGGTATAGCCCAAACCTTGATCATAATTATGTTTACAAAAGCTTTATACATGCAAAGGTTATAGTTAAAATAATGTTTCTTCATGATTAAGAAACATAAGCTTTTACATACAAGAATATATAGTCAGAAATAGTTTCTTCACAATTAAGAAACATCATATGCAAGAGATATAGTTTTCTTCACGACTAAGAAACGTAAGATTTTATATACCAAGGTTATACTCATTTAATGTTTCTTCTTGAAGAAGAAACCTATCAATAGATGTTTCTTTATGAAGAAGAAACTCAGCACATGATTTGTAAATAAATGAAAAGACTACGGGTCTAAATATTTTATTCAAACAAATGATCAGTCAAGGTTTAAAGCAATCAAAACCAGACAAAAGGTCTGTAGCTGCATTAAGAGACGATCCGGGTATTTATATAAACTTATTTCATTAATATAGATCAATCATTCATTCACAAGGGTTTTCAAACGAGATCACCACGTCATTCAGAAAAGACAATCACAATCACAGGTGAATATGTTAAACCTTTTTCAGTCAAGGTAAACGAGTTGTTTATCTTAAACAGTCAGTCAAATATGAGATTACGTGACCTCTAAATTTTAAGGGATTACGTGATCCCTAAGTCACAAGGTAGATAATAATAGCAACTCAGACCGAGTACACATGTGTCTGGATCCAAACATAAATGCCTAGTCTTTCAATCAAGGCTACGTGGCCGCAGGCTAAACAGTCATAACGAAAGTTCTCCAATTTCTTGGAGAACCATAATTGTGTGTGTATGGCAGTGGAACAAGATCCCAGAAATAAGAGACGTTTCTGCTGAGTTTGTTCCATAACTATCTTGTCAGTCAAATGTTTTCAGAGTCAACGATTCACGAGTGTGACATTTGTCAATTTCGGGTTATTTTATACTTGTATTCTTAATGTAAACCCGACCCGTTTTGTATCTCGAACCTTTCGATATTATCAAAATGATGAATTGTATGTTAAATATTTGTTTTATAGTTTTTGGATCAAAAAACAAAACAAAACACCCTTTTCGGTTCTTAAAATTCCCCGAAAACGCTCAAAACGAACTCCAGGGACTAAAACTACCAAAATGGAGACTTGAAGGACCCATTTGTAGTTTGTGCTTTCTTGGGTCTATAACCAACCCATTTTCATGAAACACCCTTTATGAAAGACCCATTCAACTTACCCTATATATACACTGTGACATCTGCCCGATCCGACCCGACCCAGGTACCCGTTTCTCTGACCCGATCTCTTTCTTTTATGATTTAATATATATTTATACTTATACTTTATTTTTAATAATAATAATATACTTTTCCTTCCCGCCTCTTTCTCTCTCTTTCTTTCCGCCGTCCCGTCCCTCTCCTTCTCTCTTTCCGCCTTGTTTTCCCTCTTGTCGCCGTCCCGCCCTTACGCCTTGTTTCCCTCTTTTTCTTCTAACTCTTTGCTTGTCCTTTGTTCCTTCCCGCCTAAGGTTGTCTGCGCAGCTCCACGCGCCAGACCCCTTACAAGGAATCCTGCGTGAAGACCACCTGTACAGCGATTCGCGAGACGAACTCTTCTCGCAGCGCGCTAAGAATTGTAATTCTTCTCGCAGCGCGCTAAGAACGGTAGTTCTTCCCGCGACGCGCTAAGGATTTGTAGTTCTTCTAGCAGCGCGCTAAGAATCGTAGTTCATCCCTCGACGCGCGAAGAATTATAGTTCTTCCCGCGGCGCGCTAGGAATTTTAGTTCCTCCCGCGGCGCGCTAAGAAATGTGATTCTTCCCGCGACGCGTTAAGGTTGGTTCTGTCCGCCTTCGCGCTCGCGCACTTTTGCCTTAGCGCCTTAGCCTTCTCGCGCTAAACCCTTTGAGTTTTCTTCTGTTGAATCTAGCCGTTGCTTTTGAGTTGTCTTATCTTTTGAGCTGTTGACCTAATCTGCTTTATGTCTGAAAAGTTACTTTCAGCGCAGCATGCGCACCAACCCCATTGGTTGGCAGATAAAGTGACTGACATAATCTTTTGAGATCTGCTTTTGCCATGCTTGACCAGTAACTTTATCTGTCCTCTCCCATGCCTTTTTCTGAATCCTGTCAGCCTTTTTCCCTTTTTCCCTGCTACCATATCTTTTGATATCTTTACTTTTCAGAACTTTTTACTGTTGATATCTTTTCTTTTACTTTTGGAGATCTTTTCTAGGGTTTGTGTCCCCTAGGGTTTGCCTATATATAGTACTATTTTCTTAACACTTCACACACTACACTTATTCTCTTCCTCCCCTTTTGCTCTCTGCCGTTGTTCTTCAGCCGCCTCCCTCCTCTCTTGCCTCCGTCTTCCTCCCTGTTCTGCTCTGTTTTCCGGTAATATATATATATAATAATTTACTTATTAATTATGCTAACTTATATTCAAGACTTAAAACCAATCATTAAAACAATAATCTTATTTATAGGTTAACTTGTGCTTGTTTAAAGTTGGTTCTTGCTTTATCTTACACCGCATCGCTTATCAAGTGAGTAATCTCGTACCTAATCCCTTTTTGCTTTTAATGTTTTGGGATGTTCATGTGTTCATACAAACTTAGAGTCTTAAACTTGTTTATGAACTTTAGTCGCGCAGTATCCCATGTGTTGAGGACGTAGACTTGGCTGTTTATTTGTATGTGTGGATCATTAACCGTCTTGTCGGTCTATTCCGCAGTTTTCATGGTACCATTAGATGAACACGGGAGAACTATCGTTTATGATTTTCTCTTTTGTTACACTTGCACAGTTAGTCTTGTTTGTGAGCTCAATTGTGAGCACTGGCAGTCTTGTCTCTTAGAGTTGGTCCCGATCAGATTACACCCTTGTTGAAAACCAGACATACACATGTTGCGCGCAGATTTATGGTTATCTATGTATTGTATTAAACTTGATTTCTCACCAACACGCAAGTGTTTGACGTTTATTTTAACACATGTTCAGGTTTGCAGTAGCTGTTTTGGAGCTTGTGGACACGTAGGAAGTTTTCTTTACTTTTGACCTAGATTAAAATGTATCAAGACAAGTTATTGCTGTTCGGATATTATGATTTATAATATATTGATTTATGTTGATTTATATTATTTGTGTTTGCTTTGCGCGTGCGCGAACGAATGTATTTATTAAATATTGACACCCAATAGTGTCACGAGTAATGAAACAATATGTGGCGCCCCGATGTATAATCCGCCTTTGGTCGGGGTGTTACAGATTGGTATCAGAGCTCGTTGACTTTAGGATAGGTGGTTAGACGTAACGGCCTAGAATACCTAAGAGTCCCTTCTCGCGCATGAGAGAAATCTCATGTTTGCGCGCTTATTGTTAATTACTCGTTATTTATGAATATGCTCGCGCTTGCGCAGTATATGATTTTATGTTTTATTTCGCGATATTTCGATTTTTGTTGAATTTCGATTTTTATTGATTTTACTTACATATTCGTTTGTTGGATTTGAAAATCCGAAAAGTCATGGTGATACATGAATAGTTGATTTTCAATTTCCATTTACGATTATGTTCTGAGGTTGGAGACTTGAAAAGTCATGGTGATACATGAATTGTCAACCTCCAATACTCATTTTCTTGTATATTTTATATTGAGGATTGAAAAGTCATGGTGATACATGAATCGTCAATCTCCAATACTCGTTTGCTCGTATATTTTAAATTGGGAATTCGGAAAGTCATGGTGATACATGAATTGTCGATTCTTGATTCGAATTTGTTACCTTTATTAAGTCTGCATTTAGGGTCATTTATTCTACTTTAACTTTTGATAGTATCTAACCCTGCGAAACCAAGCTTTATGAGATTATACTTTGCGCTAAGACATTAACCAAAATTAAAACTTTTATAGAATGCCTCCGCTATCTCGCCGATTTCAGAGAAGAGAAGCCTCGCGCATGCGTAGACAGCAACGTTCCCAGGAAATGGCCGCCGCGATAGCCCAAGCCTTGAGCCAAAACAATACCTCGAGTTATAACATTAAGTCCTTTAACGCGGGTAACCCTCCAAAGTTCACAGGTCTTGAAGGAGCCACCGTGATGCTCCAATGGCTCGAAAAGATTGAAAACACTTTCCTCCATACCCAATGCCCCTCAGACAGACGAACCCTGTATGCTTCCAGTGTCCTGGAATCTAGAGCGCTTACATGGTGGAATGGAGTAGCTCATGCGCGTGGCGCAGAGGCTGCTTCCAGCATGACATGGGAGGAATTCAAGGAAATTCTTACGCGAGAATTCTGCCCTCCCAACGAAGTTAAGCGCCTGGAGGAGGAATTTTGGAACCTTAAGCAATACAGTGGCGAAGCGCGCGAGTACGCGACGCGCTTCCATGAACTAAGCCTGCTTGTCCCTCACCTTGTTACCCCTTCCCGCCGAGCCATCGAAAAATTCCTTGGGGGTCTCCCCATGGAAATTCAAGATTCTGTATGGGCCAGAAACCCAGTAACCCTCCCTGACGCTATTGAGTTGGCCGCTGTGCTCAGCGACAACCATGTCAGAGCAGGAACCCTGTTCCTGCGGGGAACTGAGAAGACCAAACTCACCAAGACTGCCCCTGAACCAACAGAAACCAAACCAGAACCCTCAAACCGTAACAACCTCAAGCGCAGGCGCAAGGCCTATGCGCTTACCAACCCGCCCATTGTCCAGCAACCCATTTATCAACCCCCAGTTTACGCGCCTAACCCTCTGTCCGCTTACCCAACACCTCCTGTAGTCCACAACTATGCCTTAACCAATCCAGCACTCCCTGCCCCGCCAACTAAGAAACCTTACACAGGAAACCATCCCTTTTGCCCAACCTGTAGATTTCACCACCCAACCCAAACCCCGTGTCGACTTTGTAACCGATGTGGCCGTACTGGTCACACTGCTGAAAACTGTAGAGTCCTTCCCACCAATCCAATTGCGCCAACACCACCAGTCTACCCGCAGAACCCACAATCAATCTACCAAAACCCACGACCCAGATCGTGCTTTAACTGCGGTGATCCCAGTCATTTCCGGAACGCGTGCCCGAGACTACAAGTGCAAATCACACAAGCGAATCCGGTGAACCAGATTTCGAACCAAGTGACGCGTGGACGAGCTTTTAATATAACCGCGCACCAAGCGCAAGCGAATAATGACGTAGTTAATGGTACATTTTTGCTTAACGGATTTTATGCTTCTATACTTTTTGATACTGGCGCCGATCGAAGTTTTATCTCTCGCGCCTTCGAGCAGAAGCTTGCGCGACCGCGCAACGATTTAAAAGAAAATTTTTCAGTTGAATTGGCTAATGGCGAAACTGTTTTAATTAACTCAGTGATTAAAGATTGCACGCTTAACCTTAACGAAAACGATTTTCTAATCGATCTCATCCCCATGCCTCTTGGAAGTTTTGATGTTATTATTGGTATGGACTGGCTTTCGAAGAATCGCGCCGAAGTTATTTGCGCCAAGAAGATGATTCGCATACCTCGAGAAAATGGTGATCTTCACATCTACGGCGAGAAACCCTCCCGCGGTCTTAAGCTTATGTCTTGCGCCGAAGCCCAAAGACTCATGCGGAAGAAGTGTATTGCATTTCTAGCCCATGTGGTTAAACCCGATGAAGGAAAGAAGAAGCTTCGCGATATCCCTGTTGTGCGTGATTTCCCTGAAGTTTTTCCTGATGATCTTCCTGGTATCCCTCCCGCTCGTGAAGTCGAGTTTCGTATTGATCTTGTCCCTGGTGCTTCCCCCGTAGCTAAATCTCCTTACCGTCTTGCGCCCGCTGAGATGCAAGAATTGGCAAGCCAACTTCAAGAGTTGACTGCTAAAGGATTCATTCGCCCTAGCTCTTCGCCCTGGGGTGCTCCGGTGTTGTTCGTTAAAAAGAAAGATGGATCGTTTCGCATGTGTATTGATTACCGCGAGTTGAACAAACTCACCATTAAAAACCGGTATCCCTTACCGCGTATTGACGACCTCTTTGATCAACTCCAAGGTGCCTCTTGTTTCTCGAAGATTGATCTCCGCTCTGGCTATCACCAGTTGCGCATCCGCGATGAAGATGTTCCGAAGACTGCTTTTCGAACTCGTTATGGCCATTTTGAATTCTTGGTCATGTCCTTCGGTTTAACCAACGCACCCGCCGTTTTCATGGATCTAATGAATCGGGTGTGTAGGCCTTTCTTGGATAAATTCGTGATTGTGTTTATCGATGATGTTCTGGTGTATTCTAAGACCAAGGCCGAGCACGAGCAACATCTTCGGTTGGTGTTGCAAAAGCTTAGAGCTGAGCAACTCTATGCTAAGCTTTCCAAGTGTGAATTCTGGTCTGATGAAGTACAGTTTCTTGGTCATGTTGTAAACAAGATGGGTATTCATGTCGACCCATCCAAAATTGAAGCAATCAAGAACTGGATTACGCCATCCTCTCCTTCTGAGATCCGTTCCTTTCTGGGCTTAGCTGGTTATTACCGGCGCTTCATTTCGAACTTCTCGAAGATCGCTTTGCCTTTAACAGCTCTAACGCACAAAGGTAAACCATATATTTGGGGCTCGAAGCAAGAAGAAGCCTTTCTATCGCTCAAGCGATTGTTGTGTGAAGCTCCTGTTCTTGCGCTACCTGAGGGTAATGATGATTTTGTCGTGTACTGCGATGCCTCCAACCAAGGTCTCGGTTGTGTTCTTATGCAACGAGGCAAGGTTATCGCTTACGCATCAAGGCAACTCAAGGTTCATGAAAAGAATTATACAACTCACGACCTCGAACTAGGCGCAGTTGTTTTTGCCTTAAAGATCTGGAGACACTACCTTTATGGTACTAAGTGTATCCTCTACACTGACCATAAAAGCCTTCAGCATATCTTTGATCAGAAGGAACTTAACATGAGGCAACGCCGATGGAACGAACTCATCAGCGATTACGATTGTGAGATCCGGTATCATCCTGGTAAGGCTAATGTGGTAGCCGATGCGCTCAGCCGAAAACCCTGCCAGCTTAACTGTATTTTGCCGCGCACGCAGCTTCACTTCGCGCCGATTCAAAGCAACCTTGAATCGCGTATTCGTGACGCGCAGCGCGCATCCATCAGTAATGGTAACCTTCGCGCCGAGTTAGCGTGTGGCGCGGAAGCGCATTTTGTGCCCAATCTGAGTGGAATTCTCTGTTATCTTAATCGCATCTGGATTCCCTTTGATGAGAATCTTCGCGCTGATATCCTGAGTGAAGCGCACAAATCTCGGTATTCTATTCATCCTGGCGCTGATAAGATGTACAAGGATTTGCGCATAACTTATTGGTGGCCCGGTATGAAAAAGGATATTGCTGTGTTCGTAGCTAAATGCCTGACTTGTTCTAAAGTGAAAGCTGAACACCAACGCCCATCTGGTTTGCTCGAACAACCAGAAATTCCTACGTGGAAATGGGAATGTGTAGCGATGGACTTTATTACCAAGTTACCTTTGACAGCAAGCAAACATGATAGCATTTGGGTAATAGTGGATCGTTTGACTAAGTCTGCTCACTTCCTGCCCATTCGTGAAAACTACCGTGTTGAGCATCTCGCGCAGCTTTATGTCAAGGAAATTGTCTGCCGCCATGGTACTCCTTTGAGCATCATATCCGATCGCGATGGCCGTTTTATATCTCGCTTTTGGAAATCTCTCCAATCTGCGCTAGGAACTCGCTTGGACATGAGTACGGCATATCATCCTCAGACTGACGGTCAGTCTGAGCGAACTATTCAGACTCTTGAGGATATGCTCCGATCTTGTGTTCTTGATTTTGGAGGTAATTGGGATTCACACCTGCCTTTGATCGAGTTCTCTTATAATAACAGCTATCATTCCAGTATTGGTATGGCCCCATTTGAAGCACTTTACGGTCGTAAGTGCCGCTCCCCGATTTGTTGGAGCGAAGTGGGTGAAACTCAAATCACAGGACCCGAACTTGTTCAAGAGACAACCGATAAAATCGCCAAGATCCGTGATCACCTGCTGACTGCCAGAAGCCGACAGAAGAGTTACGCAGATCGTAGGCGGAAGCCTCTCGAATTTCAAGTTGGTGATCTTGTTCTCCTCAAAGTGTCGCCCTGGAAAGGTGTTGTCCGCTTTGGGAAGAAAGGTAAGCTTGCTCCTCGATATGTTGGTCCATTCAAGATTCTCGCGCGTGTGGGAAAAGTTGCCTACAGACTTGACCTGCCGCCCGCGCTCAGTAATGTGCATCCAACGTTCCATGTATCCAATCTCAAGAAGTGTTTAGCTGACGAGAACCTTCACATTCCACTTGATGAAGTTCAAGTTGATGAAACTATGCATTTCGTTGAGAAGCCTGTTGAGATTATGGATCGCGAGGTAAAGCAAACCAAGCGCAGTCGTATCCCTATCGTGAAAGTTCGTTGGGAGTCCAAGCGCGGAGCCGAGTTTACATGGGAAAGGGAAGATCAAATGAAGATCAAGTACCCGCACCTGTTCTCTGCGCAACCTACTTCGAGATAAATTTCGGGACGAAATTTCTTAAAGTAGGGGAGACTGTGACATCTGCCCGATCCGACCCGACCCAGGTACCCGTTTCTCTGACCCGATCTCTTTCTTTTATGATTTAATATATATTTATACTTATACTTTATTTTTAATAATAATAATATACTTTTCCTTCCCGCCTCTTTCTCTCTCTTTCTTTCCGCCGTCCCGTCCCTCTCCTTCTCTCTTTCCGCCTTGTTTTCCCTCTTGTCGCCGTCCCGCCCTTACGCCTTGTTTCCCTCTTTTTCTTCTAACTCTTTGCTTGTCCTTTGTTCCTTCCCGCCTAAGGTTGTCTGCGCAGCTCCACGCGCCAGACCCCTTACAAGGAATCCTGCGTGAAGACCACCTGTACAGCGATTCGCGAGACGAACTCTTCTCGCAGCGCGCTAAGAATTGTAATTCTTCTCGCAGCGCGCTAAGAACGGTAGTTCTTCCCGCGACGCGCTAAGGATTTGTAGTTCTTCTAGCAGCGCGCTAAGAATCGTAGTTCATCCCTCGACGCGCGAAGAATTATAGTTCTTCCCGCGGCGCGCTAGGAATTTTAGTTCCTCCCGCGGCGCGCTAAGAAATGTGATTCTTCCCGCGACGCGTTAAGGTTGGTTCTGTCCGCCTTCGCGCTCGCGCACTTTTGCCTTAGCGCCTTAGCCTTCTCGCGCTAAACCCTTTGAGTTTTCTTCTGTTGAATCTAGCCGTTGCTTTTGAGTTGTCTTATCTTTTGAGCTGTTGACCTAATCTGCTTTATGTCTGAAAAGTTACTTTCAGCGCAGCATGCGCACCAACCCCATTGGTTGGCAGATAAAGTGACTGACATAATCTTTTGAGATCTGCTTTTGCCATGCTTGACCAGTAACTTTATCTGTCCTCTCCCATGCCTTTTTCTGAATCCTGTCAGCCTTTTTCCCTTTTTCCCTGCTACCATATCTTTTGATATCTTTACTTTTCAGAACTTTTTACTGTTGATATCTTTTCTTTTACTTTTGGAGATCTTTTCTAGGGTTTGTGTCCCCTAGGGTTTGCCTATATATAGTACTATTTTCTTAACACTTCACACACTACACTTATTCTCTTCCTCCCCTTTTGCTCTCTGCCGTTGTTCTTCAGCCGCCTCCCTCCTCTCTTGCCTCCGTCTTCCTCCCTGTTCTGCTCTGTTTTCCGGTAATATATATATATAATAATTTACTTATTAATTATGCTAACTTATATTCAAGACTTAAAACCAATCATTAAAACAATAATCTTATTTATAGGTTAACTTGTGCTTGTTTAAAGTTGGTTCTTGCTTTATCTTACACCGCATCGTTTATCAAGTGAGTAATCTCGTACCTAATCCCTTTTTGCTTTTAATGTTTTGGGATGTTCATGTGTTCATACAAACTTAGAGTCTTAAACTTGTTTATGAACTTTAGTCGCGCAGTATCCCATGTGTTGAGGACGTAGACTTGGCTGTTTATTTGTATGTGTGGATCATTAACCGTCTTGTCGGTCTATTCCGCAGTTTTCATGGTACCATTAGATGAACACGGGAGAACTATCGTTTATGATTTTCTCTTTTGTTACACTTGCACAGTTAGTCTTGTTTGTGAGCTCAATTGTGAGCACTGGCAGTCTTGTCTCTTAGAGTTGGTCCCGATCAGATTACACCCTTGTTGAAAACCAGACATACACATGTTGCGCGCAGATTTATGGTTATCTATGTATTGTATTAAACTTGATTTCTCACCAACACGCAAGTGTTTGACGTTTATTTTAACACATGTTCAGGTTTGCAGTAGCTGTTTTGGAGCTTGTGGACACGTAGGAAGTTTTCTTTACTTTTGACCTAGATTAAAATGTATCAAGACAAGTTATTGCTGTTCGGATATTATGATTTATAATATATTGATTTATGTTGATTTATATTATTTGTGTTTGCTTTGCGCGTGCGCGAACGAATGTATTTATTAAATATTGACACCCAATAGTGTCACGAGTAATGAAACAATATGTGGCGCCCCGATGTATAATCCGCCTTTGGTCGGGGTGTTACATACACACCCATCTTCTTCATTTGTGCTTGCTCATTTCTTCATTTCTCTCTCAAATTCTTGAATTCTAAGGTTGTTCTTCATAAGCTAATCTTTCATTTTAACTAACTTCTCAATACTTAAAGCTTGATGTTACAACATATATATAATATACACTCCTTGTTTACCTTCAGTCTTTCATTTCTCCGGTCTCGGCCGGTTGAAATGTCGGGCTAGTAATGCAAGGTTACATGGAGGACTTTGTAGTCCTTGTTATATATTTAACAAATCTAACCATATAACTTGTTATACTTGCTTAACTTCTACATATTTTAATTTATTGTTCATATTTGTCAAGTTCCATGGTATTGGGTATGTGGTGACTAGCCTCGGTTTCATCCTGAGTGAGAACCGAACCAAAAACCGAACTTTTGTTTAAAAGCATTATTGTTAACTTTTTGAATGTAAAACTTGAGTATTATTATTTATAACTTATTTTACAAGTTCCATGGTAATTGGGTATGTGGTAACCATCCTCGGTCTTATTCCGAGTCAAGGACCGAACCAAAAACCGAACTTTTGTTTAAAAGCTTTATTGTTAACTTTTTAAATGTAAAACTTGAGTATTATTATTTATAAGTTATTTTACAAGTTCCATGGTAATTGGGTATGTGGTAACCATCCTCGGTCTTATTCCGAGTCAAGGACCGAACCAAAAACCGAACTACACCGAGTTCACTCGCTTAAAACACACAAGTGTGTTTTTAGCCACCAAAACTCATATTTTTCTTCAAGATTATATTTTAAATCAATTTTAGTTAATTTCTAAACATACTTGGCATATCGGTAACCAACTTGATCTTATAACAAGTTCGAACCGATAAGGTCGTATACTCGCTTAATGAACGTTAAGGTTCTTCACAATAGAACTACATACTTGGTTAAGTCTATTTTGATTTTATTGAGTTATCTCATAACATTTATTATTTTGGGAAGTTAACTGTGAGCTTGGTCAATTATCAAGTCTCAAACCGACAAACCCGAACACTCGTTTAAACCTCGTTTTGGTATTCTTATAACCAAGGGTTTTGCAATATCGCATTTTAACCCACATTATTACTTAACATAGGTTGAGTAAAAAAAAGAAAAAAACTAATGAATAGAATACCGAGACCCGGTTTCGAGTAAACTTATTTTACAAAACTCGTTTATTTAATTTCTCAAATATTTACATTTTAAATCCTAAACTTTATTTATTTACTTTATTTGTCATGTATTTTATTTTAAACCCTTCCAAGACTACCTACTAACACAAGACCCGTTTAATATAGGTCTTGCTCGTTAAACCGATCTCTCCGATTATTCACGACACTATCTTTCAAGTTACTTGTTAATGTGAGTACTTTTTCATCCCCTGTTTTCCATCTTTCGTTTTGGGGGTGGCATTGCATACTTATTCAAATTCAAATGATTTATACTTGAGTCTTAAACCACAACACGTATTGTATATGTTTACTTAAATAAATGCTCGATTTGGTGTTATATGCTTTACATGATTATGTGCAAATTCTTGAATGCTAAGGCGGGTAGCCTCATCAAAGTATGATCATACGTTAATTCCGAGTATATATGGTATCCCCATATAGAAAGGTGTCGTCAATGTATTCTTATTGACGATTTCATTATTGTCGTCAATGTATTCTTATTGACGGTTTTATTATCTAAATTGTTGCTATTATTTATTGTTTTCATATACTAGTTGTGGATTTCATACTATATACTTATTGTCCAAAACTATGAAAATTGCTCACCAACCTTCGTGTTGACAAACTCTATTTTATGCAATGTTACACGTTTGATGTTAGCTTGATTGGATTACTTGAAGAAACTTATTATCTTGGCTTTAGGATATTAGAAAATAAAAGAACAAGTTATTTGTTTATCTATCTATTTGGCATTTTGTATGAACAATTGTTGTGTTATTTATGATGATATGGATTTAAATGAGTTGTTTAAATATTGTAACTTTATAGTATCATTGTGCAATGAGCAATCATGTCGCGCCTCGACGTTTCCGCCTTCATTGGTCGGGGTGTGACAACCAGCATATCGCTGACGTATTTTTCCCCTCATTACAGGAAAAGCAAATATAGAACATATAGCAATGAATTAAAGTCAATCTTGAAGATAGAATCTCGCAGATATAATGGCTCAGTTTTAAATAAATAAAATAATATAAACAAAGGTTTGTAAACCAAAATATTTGAAAATTTATTATTCAAAAGATTTTCATAATAAATTAATATTTTATTTTAACCAAAGACTTCTGCTAATAACCTGCAACTCTGATATATTTTCAAAACAGGTACCAACTACGGGTGTCACGCCTAGGCCCTAAGTCGGGGTGTGACATGTGAACGCTCCGAAGTACTCCTCAAGTGTTCCTCCACAAGCTACTGCCTTTATCTCAACGGGAAGTCAATCTGGATCATCTAAGCCTAGCTCATTTCAAAAGGCAGTCGATAGTGCAGTTGAGCAGGCATTGAAGGCCCATGGAATTTCATCGTCATCAAAGAATCAACCAAGCAAAAGCTCCAGCTACTGTGAAGCACTACCCATGTTGAATGACACAAACATCTCAATCGTTCATGCTTTTCTGTCAATCCATGAAGAGTTGATGTAAGGAAATCTATTGCCACCACAATTTGAGATTTGGGATATGAGAGACATTAATCAAAAAGATCTCGAAAAGATGGATATCAAGTACCAAATGGAAATGGCCGTGCAAAGAGCTACAAACTTCATGAAGATGTATGGAAAAGACAGCTTCAAGGATTCAGACAGGAAGAGGATCGGGTTTGACAAGTCAAAGCTACGGTGCTACAACTGAAAAAGATAGGTCACTTTTCGAGAGAATGCGTGAATCCGTCAAAGCCAGCAAATGATATTCGTGTGACCGAGGTGACTGAGGAAGAAAACAGCAAAGCTGCCGGAAAGAAGCATGAGGTGCATAAGCCAAGCAGCTCAGCTCCAAGAATTGGCAATCATTCACACAAGGGCAATTCAAGCTCAAACACAAGGGCCCTTGTCTCCCAAATGGAGGTCCAAGGGTATGGATTGGGATGATCAATTCCAAGAGCTGTAGAATCCTCTCAACATGGCAGGCATGGCTTTCACAACAAACAATGAAGCATCCACATCCACAGCTGCAAGTTCCGATGCGTCACCCATCGATGAGGTAAATCAAAATCTTTGCACTCAAGCTTGCATAAATAAGGTGACATATTATAGATATCTTCAGCACGAATTTTTGAAAGAAAATGCAAAACTTCGTCAATTAAATGCTGAATATGTTAAAGCTGACAAGATCTATGTTGAAAAGATAAAAACTCACCATGATGATGTGGCAAATCTTAAACTTAAAAATTTTGTAAAGGAGCATGATGTTATATATTATAAAAACATAGTGAATGAATTGAAAGATGAAATTGAAAAATTAAAACTTGATGCTTCTGAGAAAAAGAAACACGAAAAGATAGTCGAAAGATTTGAAACATCATCTGAGAAGTTGGATGATATGTAAGCTGAAAACGGGGTTGGGGTACGATTATACTGTTGTACATCCACCTTTAAATGATAATTATACCAGCTTACCTTACTTCAGCTATAATACTGCTCCCGAGGAAGAAATGTCATATGGGGTTGGTAGAATACCAAAACCTGTGAAATTTGTTCCTCCAATTTCTCAAACTGCTGCTCCAGTCCCATCATCTGATAAATCTAACATCAATGTATCTTTTGAAGCTGGTTGTGTAGAAGAAAGTGGGTCGGTGGAAACGGACACGAGTTGTGATTATGAAACCGTTTGTGATGAAACTTTTGTTGAAAAATGTGTCAATGAAAGTAAGCTTGTTGAGGTGAACATATCAAGTTGTTCATCATCAAGTTGTGAGACTGAGGATAATTCAAGTGAAAGTAAGGTTTTTGAAAATGAAAAAGCAAGTACATCGTGTAAATATGTTCCACCAAATAAACGATCATTTTCTCAAAAAACCAATCAATTTAGAAATCCTTAACCATACAACTTCTGTGACAATAACTACTATGGTCATTATCAACAAAATTTTGTTAATCCATATTACATAAATGTGTTTTATAATCATGTTCCTTTCCAAGGATCACCTTTCCTATCGCACCAACCACATTATAGTTCAGATGAGTTCTATGGCACTCCTAGGAGAAAGTGTTGTTTTGTGTGTGGTCACTCTTCTCACCTTACAAGACATTGCAAGCACCGGTTCAAGCAACAACATGGTATTCAAAGGCGGCTTAGTCAGTCCCCAAAAAGAGATTTTAGTAGTCCTGATTCAAGGACTGATCAAGCTGATAGTGAACCCAGTGAAATGGATGTGAGATCCAAAATAAATAAAGTAAAACACAAAAAGAAACCTTTTTGGAAAACCAAGAAGGATAAAATCAAAAAGGATCCTAAGACTGTAAAGTCTGAGGATTTACCAAAAATAGTTTCAAAATCAAGAAAAGAAAAGTCCAAAATTGATAAAACCAAGGAACAAGTTTTTACTTGGATTCCTTAGGACTGTTCTTCATCAAGTGAGGCTCCACCAAAAAATAAATGGTTTTCAGGAAATAAAATTAAGTTCGGTCGGTTTACGGTTGACCTTCCTGGGACAAAAGTGTGCCGGGAACCCATGTCTATTTAAATGCTTAGTGTATGCAGGGTCAATCAAGGAAGACTATCAATAGTATTAGGTACCTAGATAGTGATTGCACCCGACATATAATGGGAGGCGAACCCTTGCTATTTGATGCTAAACCATTCGATGGTGTGTTCGAGTCTTTCATAAGTGACATGGGAGGACAAACTTCAAGGAAGGGAAGCCTTTTTTAAATGGTTCAACAACAACTTTTTGAGCGTTTCTCAACTAACCTCATCCAACTACTTCTCTCAAGTGATAGATCCAGCATCAGCTGTTGGATCTCGGTTTGAATCTCTTCAACTTTGTCATACAATGTGATAATGCTTGCTTAAGATAGTCTATCTGACAACAACTTTGCTGACCTTTTCACTAAAGCCATAGATCATGCCCGATTTGAATTTCTGGTCGAATCGCTCGGCATGATCAATTTTGATTAAAACAACCTATCTATCCTTTTGTTTTAAAATTGTAAATATTTTTCAAATATGTCACAATTTTAGAGGGAGAAAATGAGTTAAGTTTAACTCACCAAAAAGATTTTCACTTCATCTTAAGAAAAGCAAAAGCAAATCATTTGATTTACCAAAAATATTTTATATTACTTTTAAGAAAATCTAAAAGGAATTGTCCCGTTTAGAGGGAGCTCCTGCTTAGAGGGAGTCGGATAATTAAAATTTTCAAATTTTGAGAAATTGATCCGACCATTGGAAAATGATAGTACATTGATATGCAATGATCCTAGCGCATGAAAAGAGTAGATCAAAAGTCTACAAAATCACTCACAGAGTAGATAGGCTTGACAAACAAGTAAGTGTCGGGTGATATAAACCTAAACGCCTGCCGGTACTAGTGGATATACGATTATGAAGCGGTTGCATGATTCCGTGAAGTCATATTTATGAAGGCAGAAATGTAATTATACATGTCATATCCAAGGCTCTTTACCTGATCACAGTTGTCTTATGAAATAAGTGTCAGTTTTTAATTTATTTGAGTCAAGTAAAGCCTCATAGAAAGGCAAGAAAAAGAAAAACAAAAGAGTCAAGAAAAGAAAAAGAAAAACAGAAAAACAAAATGAAAAATCAGAAAAAGAGTCATTTACGATTTTAACTTCTGCTTTATTTCTTCATTTATTGTGATTCATGCCTTGGACTTTCTCTGTTTGTAGACATACAAGATCTGATTTTTAAGGCCCTGAATCCTCTGATTTATTTTAACTTTTCTAGATTGAGTCAAGTGTGCAAAGCACAAAATGTAGAATGTACAAAGTACAAAGTGTCAAGTATGTTAATAAGAGTACTGTGATCAACTAAGAAAGGTTTAAGTCAAGTTGAGGTGAAATGTTAACACAAAGTAGGCCCGAGATATGATGGAATCAGTAACATGTCTGATTAAGTGGGGACCACATAAGCGTCGTGCCTAATTGAACCTTAAATGTATCATGTTAACATCAAAAACTTGTCAAGTTAAAAAGGTGGACAATGTCTGCGGTCAATGATGAATTTATGTCACAATAATTTCAAAATGGAGACGCGATCTAGGGCTTAGCAAATCAATATGATTCCATGTCGCGATCGTTCTTTGTAAATTAACTAAAGAAAAGATCTATGTAAATTAATTCAATATTATTTTTAACTTCAAAATGTTTTAAATTCTCTTTTGTTTTAGTTTAGTTTGTTTTTGTTTTCTAAAATATTAAGTACTTATATAGTTTAATATTTTAAGTTTTATTTTTATTTTTATTTTATTTTATTTTAATCTTCTTTTATTTATTTTATTTTAAAGTATAATTTTATTTTTATTTTTATTATTATTATTGTCTTCGTTTATTTTGTTTTTATGTTTTTGTTTTGACAAAGAGATCGATCTTGCAAACGTTAACTGTCACAGACCGACAAAAGAAAAATCAAATAAATAAACAAGTGCTTGGATTCGGTGGGTAAATGTTATTAGGGTTTGAAAATGCAAATTCTTTTAAAGAACGAGGACCGAGAGTGTATTTTTAGGTGAATACTCGCGATGTTTTGACCTTATCGCGAGATAGGCTGACCCTATATATATGGGTCACCAAAATTACTTTCACTATTCACCAATTACTTTTCATCCACTCTCTTTCTTCTCTCTCATCTTTATCCTTCCAAACCCTATTCTGTTTCAAAATTCTCAAAGATCCGGCCGCTCAAAATCACTTTTGATCATGTATCCAGAACACACACCAGCGGTATAACATCATAAACATCATCGTTCTTCCGTTCTTCTTATGTTTCTGGGTTCACGGAGATTGTGGCGACGGTTCAAATGAACCGTCGGCCAGATCTGGTGTTTGATCTTCATTTGTTGTCATAATCTTTATTATAAACTGTTATTAGGATTATAGAACTTGATTTTCATCATTAATTTGTTAGATTATAGGTTTGATTGTAAAGTTTGTAGAATTAGGGTTATTTCATGAGTTCTAGGGTTCAATTGACCCTGAAAACCAAAGGAGTTTCATCCCAAAACCTCCAGAAACCCAATTCGGGTCTAGGCGACACCAAAGGAAGGAAAAGGAAACAAAAATTAGACAAGTTAACTTTTTTCGCATAAGGGGTTTTTCGCTTCGCATGGGCATGCGAAGCGAAAAGGCATTCTGTTTCGCTTCGCATGCCCATGCTAAGCGAAATGGCTTTTGTTTCGCTTCGCATGCCCATGCGAAGCAAAAAGGCTTTCAATTTCGCTTCACATGCGTATGCGAAGCGAAACTGGAGCCGATGCGAAAAAGTCATACTTAGCAAATTTTTCAGAATTTTGAAACTGATGTTACTGGATTGTTTGGACAGTATGGACTTGGACTGTTATGGACACATAAAACTTATATATTTTGGACCTATTGGACTTAATGAACTGGTAAATAAACTAAAATCATATATCAACCTATTAAACTAAAATGAACATTATAAGTTAATCCTTATATTTACATTAGTCTATTTTTATCTAAGGTTAAGTTCTTGAGTATGTATATATTCATCTTGTTTTAATTTTTAATTAATGATGATTCTCATGTTCTTAATGTCAGATTTCAGGGTCATAATCAATTCTGTGCTTTCAAGCTCCCCAAAGCCAAAGCAGACAAAGTTTTCACTTCTATGGTGAAAGGACTAAGACAGACTCCCGGTGCACATGCTATCTCTGCCAACCCAGCTATGTATTACAAATGGTTGTTGGATTTCTGGGCATTTGCAAAGCCTGCTGATGATGCTTTGTCATTTTCTACAAAGGTGGTTGGGAGGGAACTGACCATCACTGAAGGGAATATTAGAAGAGTGTTGAAGATAAAGGATGAGCCGAATTACAAGTATGAGAAGGGAGACAGGGCGAAGTTGGAAGACCTTGTTGCTCAGATGGCCTATGATACTGAGTGGAAGAGCTTAGAGAAGAAGCACCTCCCACCATATTGGAGGTTTCTCTTTCACATAGTCACCCACTGCTTTGCCGACATTCGTGGAGGATATGATAGCATGAGAGTAGACTGGGTAAGGATCATGTACGCTTTGACAACTCAGGAGAAGTTTAACTACTCAAGGAGAATATTCTTATGCATGTTTGCCAATGTAAAGAACAACTTGAGGTGGCTCATGTATCCAAGGTTTGTACAGATGCTGATTGATGATATGATGCCCGAAGTACCCAAGCCTCCCCGCAAGGAAGTCAAAGACAAGAAATCCCTTCCAGAGCCCTATCACATTAATGAGATCAAGACATCGATTTTTGATGTGTTGTTGAGCACCAAGGGCAGGGGACATCAATATGAGGGACCAAGACCGGGTCCTAAATTTGGATTATTTGATGAGAAAGAGCCTGCTGGGGATGAGGCTACTGTTGAAAGTGGAGAAATGGTTGACTCTGAGCCTGAGGTTGAAACTGAACAAGTGTCATCTGATGAGCCAGCTGAGGGCAAAACGAAGGCTAAGCACGATCTGAAAAGGAAGGCTGCCGACAAGCCTTCTGTTGGTAGTGCTTCTGGTAAAGAAAAGGTGGTTGAAGAGGAGGAGGAAGAGGAAGACCAGCCGCTTTTGAAGCGTCTAAGGAAGCTTAGAGACTCCAAGAAGGCTCCCAAGCTTGTCGTCAAGCTTCCCTCTAAAGGTGACCCTCTGCCCCACCTGTAGTTACCAAGGAAACCATAGCCCAAGTACTTAGAGACTTAGATGTAGCTAAAATCCAAATCCTAACCTATAGGAAACACAAATCGCGAATGAAAGCCAAAGTCAAGAAAACAAAAACCATGCTCCACGACTCACTCGATTCCTCTCCCGAACCCTTACCATTAGACCAACCTATCTCAACCTTCCTACCACCAATGCCAACCTCACCACCACAATCATAGCCACAACCTATAACTCCACCAGAACAACTAGACCAAACCACACCCTTAATATACACACCACCTCCTCAACAACAACCAACCCAGACCTAGCCTGAGACATCCCAAACTACACCACCACCCACACAAACTACCACTGAACCCACCTTCACTTCAATATTCACATATTCCATCTTCAGTTCACCCATCCAATCAACAAGCCTATGGAGCCAAACCATCATCACCTCACCACCAGAGAAACAACCAACACCACCAACCTGCACACCCTTATCACCACTCATCCAATCCATTACACTGCCTACCCAGACCACTTCACCACCTATCCTATCCACCACCCCACCAACCACTATCTTTTCACCCAATCCCATTACAAGAGGGAAGTCTTCGACACCTCCAGTATACGCCAATCCTATCCTCAATAGGATCGTCGCACTGGAGGAATCAAACGCTAAAAGGGTCGAACGAGAAATTGTGCTCCTCACATTTATTAAATATATGAATAAGAAGGGGATTGAGGATGAGAAGGAGAAAGAGCGGTTGAGAGCAAGGGTTCAGGAGTTGGAGGGGCAGAAAGAACTGAATGAGGCCAAAACCGAGAGTCAACGCCTCATGATCAACACACTCCACACCCGAGTGCAGAATAAACATCTTTTGCTGTATCAAGAATCCACAAAAAATGCTAACCTCAGGGCTGACCACTTGAAGCTCGTAGATAGAGTAGCTACACTTGAGATGAACTTACCTACTGCAAGTGCTCTCAGATCAAGTCTTAATAAGAAGATCGAGGATGCAACTAGAAGATGGGATGTTGAGAATGAGGCTACAAACTCCAGAGTCTCGAGTATAGAAAATCATCTAGCATCATCCGCCTCCCTCGATACACTACTTGCTGAAAATGCAACACTACGAACCGAAATAGAGGTCGTTCAAGCAAAAATCAAGGAGCAGGATCGTCTCAATGAGCTTCAACTGAAGACAAATGAAGAGTTGGTGAGCAAGTATCAAGCTGCCTCACACCTTATTGGTATTCATAGGATGATTTTCATAGTCTGGAGGATAGACTTGATACAGTTTTCAGGAGTTGGAGAAGGTCTGGTGAGACTTCTCAGGTTAGTGGATCACAACCCACAGCAGGTCCGAGTGTGGCCGTGCGTGTTGAACTGGTTGTGGCTTCGGAGGGCGAGGCAACTGTTGGTCGTATCGTACAACAGGTTGACCAAGCAGGTAGTGACGTGGGAACTAGCTTGAGACCTGAACCGCAACCACAACCTCAAGTCCAAGCTGGTGGTGGTTATGAAGGAGATGATGGTGACGATGATGAAGAGAGTGATGATGAAGAGGACGAAGACGACGAAGACAACGTCCATGACAGTTTCGATGAGAATGATGATGATAATAATAATGATGGTGGAGACGCTGGAGCTAGTGCAGCAGGAGGTGGAGGGGGAAGTAACACTCAATCATCTCCACACACTCAGGAACACATTCAAGACCCTACTGAACATGACTCCGATAGCAAAGTCAGGCAGCACGACTCAGAGATTGACAGTATATATAAAGATTTGTTCCCTGAAGATTTTGCAGGTATTATGGATAACTTTATTGAAGCAAGAAAGAACTTGGAGCAACTCATTGAACAGAATACGGAAGAGGCAGTAGAAGAAGACTACCTCAACTACTCGCCAAATCCAGACACTCCACCAGCTCAAGCTTCAGAAGCTCCTGCTGCTGATCCCGTCTCTGATCCAGCCGCTGACTTGACACACCAACCACCAAAGAAGAAGAGAAATACCCACATTGTGTCAAGTTGTGCTTGTGCCCACATGCTCAACTATCCTTATCACGACGATTCACTGATTGTCTATGCTAAGTATAATAAGGAGAACAGTTGTTGGGCCATTCGTAGATACAACAGAGATCTCATATATCTCTCTCACCACGAGCTAAAGTCACTGCCAGAGCTTGACCTCAACTACTTCAGAAAGGCTGTGGGTCGAGGAGAATATGATGATACTTTGGAAGGCTGGGTAAAGACTCATCTGCATCATCAATCAAAGGTGAACTACAAGGATTTTGAAGTGAATAAGGGTCGCCCGTACAAGAACCCAAGAGAAATAGACCCAACTACCGGAGAGCCCCGAACTATGTGGAGATACAAGGCGCCAAAAGACTGTCACGAGATATATCATGGCAAGCCCTATCTTCCCAACACTCTCTGAGATTTCATTGGTTGGGAGTTTGATAATACAACTGGTGAGGCCGTCATCCACTGCCGTGACATGCATGAGATAAGAGTGTTTGATGAGCATGAGCTAATGGGTTTCACATTGAAGATGTAAAGAAGCTCTACAACTCACCGCTTGGGACCGTCGAGGATTTGGGTCGTCAGAATACAAACCGGATAGTTGAATCCTTCAACAAGTTTGTCCAAAGACTTGTTGTAACATCCCGAAATTTCCAAAATAATATTAATTGTATTACTTAATAATAGAGGGAAAGTTTACTCGGGTTATCGGGAAATAAATAAATAGAGTAGGAGTTGGTATGGGTCGGGCTAGTGTTGGGTAATGGATATGGGTTATGGACTTGGGTTATGAAAGAAGGAAGGAGAGTCCATGGGCTTAAGCCCATGATCCCTAAATATAAATACCATTAATCACCATTTAATCCTCATTCTCACATATTCCATACACCACCAAAACACACACAACACCATCTAATAACCCGAACCAAGATCCGAAGGCGAAAACCCGAGCTTGTTGGTGCTGGAACGTCGTGACGGACCAAAACAACATCAAGGCTTAACCGGGTTCGTAGTTCGACTCGTTCAAGGTACGTTTATAGTTAGAAATCGTTCGTATAGGTTCGGTTTGATTTGGGAAATCATAGATCTGTGTTAGTTTGTTATAAACGAACCTAAAACAACAAATATTACTGGAATTGATTAGCATTTGATAGGTTAATTGTTAACCTAAAAGAACCCGTAACCTATATGCCTAAATCGCACCCCTTAAACATCGATGTTAGGCCGATTTGATGGTTGGGGTTTGTAGGCGCTGGTCAGACAATTACGTGGATACCTAAATCGAGTTATTTGGTTAAGAAACGAAGATGATTAAGGACGAACAGTAGCTGCAGCCGACAACTTCGACTGCAAGCTAAGTTCGCCTGATGACAACTTCGCCTAAAAGCTAAGTTCGCCTGATGACAACTTCGCCTAAAAGCTAAGTTCGCCTGATGACAACTTCGCCTAAAAGCTAAGTTCGCCTAAGGGTTAACTTCGCCTAAAGCTAAGTTCGCCTAAGGGTTAACTTCGCCTAAAGCTAAGTTCGCCTAAGGTTTAACTTCGCCTAAAGCTAAGTTCGCCTAAGGTTTAACTTCGCCTAAAGTCGAGTTCGATTAGAAAATAAATTATAAACGATAAGTAAAAGTAAGCTAATACTAGGCCGCCAGATTAGATCAGGCGAGTATTGATATGTGTAACTTATACAGTCAGCCGAGCTCAGTTAAAGAAGGGATTTACAACTATCGGAGGAAGAGGCAGAGTTCAGGTGAGTTTCTAGCCCCATTTCCTTGTTATGTTTTCGGTGCTGTGTGCATACTCGATGTGAAGTGTGAATACACTTACCTTAAGTGGTAAGTGTATGTTATAGATGTTATACGAGGTAGCTATTATATAATACTTGTTGGTGCGTGAACGATCTTCGGATATTGCACGCATCGCCAAGGACAGTGATTGCCAAGTGGTTATTAGTGTGTATGTATGCTATGATGTGACTTGCTTATTATGTAAATGATATGAAGCATGTTGTAGATAAGTAGAGGTAGAGCGTGTTAGAAGTGGCAAGGGTGTAGTAAGAGTGATAGTGGCATGACGATAATACGTGGTAGGGTAAGCCTATACGTGACTACGTCATTAAAGTGGCAAAGTGGCATAACGTTAAACGTTATTAAAGTGGCAAAGTGGCAAAGTGGCATAACGTTATACGTTATTAAAGTGGCAAAGTGGTAAGGTGGTAGGTGTAAATAAGAGGCTAAGTGGTAAGGTAAGCAGGTTAGATAGTGGACTACGTGTCTTCGGATACGTATATGATGCATGTAGTGGTTGTATGATAAGTTGCTTGATTAACTAGAACTCACTCAGCGTAGCTGACTTTTAGTATGCACGCAGGTGAGTAGGAGGAGTCATCTCGCTTGAGGAGACACGTGGTACTGAATAAGAGGCTGGCATCGGAAGACTCAAGATGTTTAAGTTTAATGTTTCGTTTATTTTGAAGGGCAAAATGATGTTTTAAGACAAGACGTGTTTTGATATGAAATGTTTTAAGAAAGTTTTTATATTCCGCGAAAGTTTTAATGAACTCTGATTTGTAAGAACTGTGTTTATGAGTAAATCCGATGCGAAAGTAGGGCTACCGGGTTCGGGGCCTTACACTTGTTGAACTTCCACTATCCGAGGATGAATGCTTGGTCTATGACATCGATGGGTTCCAATACTAAAGACTAGAGGGAGATTGTTAGGTCCCATTTTGGTATATTAGTCTTTTGTATTGAATTTGTATGTTTTGGGCTTTAGTAGTCAATTTTGTGTATCTAGGCCCAAGAGAAATAATATAAAGAAGCCCATTGGGCATGTGATATGACATGTTTCTCATGCTTGCTTTTCTATAAATAGAGAAGCAAGCCATGAGAGAAAGAACCTTTGCCTAAAATTCTCTAACACACACATATTTTCTCTCTCTCTCTCTCGTGTCTCTCTCTCTAAAACCCGAACATAACCTCAAGATCCGAGACCTCTTAGGTTGCTTAGTGTGATTTCCGCTAGCACTAAGTTAGGTTGATCCAAGAACGTTGTTAGATCCACCCGCCACGGGACCTACACCTTTAACATGAATTATCATTCTTATTCTGTGAATTTTGACTCACTGGTCCATTTATTCAAGACATTTCAGAGAGTTAAAGCATCATTGTGTGATCAAATTATCATTGCCTATTTGTTTATGCATTTCATTGTTATTGATTTCATTTTCAATAAGTTAAGATAGTTATGTATAAACTTGACCTTGAAGAGTTGAAGCTTTATATTTAATGATGTACATGCCAATGTTTCACAACTTATTTGATCAATATACGACTACACATTAAAGATGGTCCGGACGGGTGACGTGTCCCAACAATAGTAACGGGAACACGACCCCATTGTCTGTACCGAGAAAAATAAATCGCATTCAGGAAACTTTGCCGATTGCCCCGAGGTAGCCGTTATAAAAAATAAATTAAAAGATTTAATTTTTTAAAGTTAATAAACTAACCCTATAAATATACTGATTCAATCCATAACTTTTCACAAATCTTTTTTCAATATTCTACTTTTTCAATCTCAAAGCTGCAGTGGATTAACCCTTGCAACACTAAAAAGATGTTTCTAATCGAAACACTTGCAAAAAGCAACTTGAGCCCTCGCAAAATGAAGTGTAAAACTGACTAAATTAATAACCAACGATTATTTCCATGATTCCAACAATTTGCACAAAATCAATCTATAAGTCATCAAATTTCCCTTCAATCACATCATGACAAGCAATTCGAAGAATTCAAGGAAGAAATATTACCCAAGACACATCAACACGAAGAATCCGATGATGAAATGCCCCAACACAGCAACACGAGACTCCTTCTAAATTGAAACAAGAAAAAAGTGTCATTTTGTCATGATTTGGGTCGATTCGTCAGAAGTACAAAGGGCTAAAAGTTTAAAATTGACACAAAACCATTGCCTTGTCTATAACATCTCACATGGCAGTCAATCGTTCTCCACAATCCTTGCAATTGCACATGTTCTACAAGACACACATGTGGTATTTTTATATTTAGATATTTGTAATTTTTAGAAAACACTTATTGATGAGGTGCATACATGATAATTTTCTTTGTAATGCAAATGGGTTGAGTTATTCCTTAAAAATATGTGAAACAATTGAAAACGAAAAAATAACATTCTTTTATTTGATGCTCTATAGAAATGAGTTACGGATTGGATCGATAGAAACGATTCTAGTATAGATTAATTATATGGGAGTTTCAAGTTGCAAGATGACGATTAGGTTACTTTGCATATGCGGTTTAGTGCAACGGGTTTTCGAATTTGTTCACGGAAGTATGTTATCACCTTATTTTTTTTCAAACTTTCTTTTGTTTTATTTCATGTGGTTAGCTTTTGTGTTTCCCTTTGCTAACCTTGTAAATTGCATTTGGGAGCTATTTGGGGTAGCTCCTCTTTGAGTCTTGATCAAATTGTAGTCTTGTAAATTGGAGTCTTGATCCAAACTACCAATCATATGCATTTTCACATGTTGTAATCTTCATTGGCTGTTAAATGTGGCGGCCTGCCAACGCTACCAAACCACTTTCTTAAAATAATAATAAAAAAGAATAAAGCAAAATCAAAAACAAATGTGAGCATCAATTAAATAAGTCCACACATTTGTACTCTTTTGCGCCGTTCTCAATATTTTTTCCTAATTTATTAGATTTTAAATCTACCACAACACTTTGTATGACATGTATGATACCATTTAAAGGGCATGTGTGGTTTTTATCATTTAAACTTTTTAATAAACTTATTAACAATTTAACACCTAAATAAATAAAATATGCCAAGAAACATAATTCATATATAAAAGGAACTAAGCATGGTGTGTTTTAAAATAAAGCCAGGATAAAAACTAAATTACAGATAATTAAAATAAACATTTGTATAAACATAGTTGAACTTTCAAAGGTGGTTTATGTTAGTTTAAGACAATCTAGAGATTGAAATATAATTTAATGTGTTTTTCTTAGTTGTAGGTGAAAATCTCAATTTGTTTTTTTTTCACTTTTTTGGTTTTTTATTTATATTTTAAGTTATGATTTATTTATTATTTTTTATTGAGACTTTTTAGGGTTATTTTAAGACCACAAATTCTTCTTATTTTTGTCACTTGTTGTATTTTAACCTAACTCGCTCTCTCTCTCTCACTCACTATATATATATATATATATATATATATATTACACACACACATATATATATATATATATATAGGGTTATGATAAGATAAAAATTTAGTTGAGTTGAGAAAACTCTAGAAACTCATTCGCAACCATATGTTTTTAATTAAAATTTGAAACTTGTGGTTCACTATTAAAGTTAATAAAAAATGTAAAAGAAATACGAAACAATTTTTTTCTGATATTTTGTATTAAATGTAACAACATATAATACATATGTAAAAAAAACGATGTTACATAGGGCTTTCACGGGTTTTCTCAAATCAAATGGAATTAATTTGTATTATTTTCGAAACATGTCTTTTATTATTTTCGATGTCTTGTATTAAATGTAATAACATATATTACATATGTTTAAAAAACAAAACAAAAATAAAATGATGTTACATAGGGTTTTTATAGGTTTTCTCAACTCAAATACGTTTTAATTTTATATATGCTCGTTTATAGATTTACATATTTATTTTGTATATGTAGCTTTACATATTAAAACATTTTTTTTGTCTTTACATACTTAAATATTTAAATAATTTATCTTTATAGATTTACATAAGAAAATTTACAAATTTACAATTTTATTTTTTATTTTTTACCGGTTTACAGACTGATAGAATCAAAAGTTTTCTCGTTGAAGCTTTTGCTTTATTGTTTAAATGAAGTTATGTTAAATAACTAAAATGCATATGTCAAGTTGTACGTCAGTCGTCAACTAGTTTAGTAGACATTTCAAACTTTGAAGTTTGAACAAAGGGCAAATACTTTTGATTTTATTTTCTTTATAAAGGAAAGTAGATACATATAATATTGGGTGATGATTAAAAGGTTGACAATAACAGTAGTAATAAAACGAATATGCACACAAATATACCATTGGTGGTCCACAGTTGACATGGTAACCCTGCAATTTATTTAAGTAATTATCTTGTGCTAGATAAATAACACATCCAAACATATATAATTAAAAGCGTTTATAAATTGTTAACGCTGACTGTATCCAGGAACGTGATCAAATTAATTGATTATGAAAGAATAAGTCATGCTTGGTCAATATTATTGGAGTGATTGTCTCCATACAATTAGCTTGCATATAATTTATACTTAATAGTATCCCTAGATATTAGTCATTGTATTATAACTATGTGTAGTGGTTTTAACTAATTGTTTAATTTAAATGCCATCTAGGTTCTATGTAGGCAAAGACGAATTTACTTAAGCCTCTTTTAAATCAAGTGAATGATTTTAACTAATTGTAATTATTACTCAATCATGTTTTAATTTAATTAATATATTTTTATTCAATAAATAACACATTTTAACTAATAATACCACAAAACAAAATACTATAATACTTTAATAAAATAAAAGTTACAAACCACATGGGAAAAACAAAACGATACTTGTATAAGAAAAAACAAAAGCTACTTTAAATTAAAAAAAATACTATAACGTTTAAAAAAATAACGGATGCATATTGTCATGATATTTGGCACAAATTGCGTTCTTCTTTCTCTCGAATATGTCATGATCTTATTTATAGAATAGTGCATTTATTCAACTGGTAATGAGCATTCACACGATTCCGTTCTAGTGGTAGTTGTCGTCTAAATGGTTTCAGTCGTGATGTTTGGTCATGCTCGACTAGACGTTTTACCCCCACCCGAACAATTTCGATTATCACCGTCTCATCCACCTTTCAAAAAGATAAATCGTTGGGTAGTTGAACCTTTTTTTTTCATAAAATATGAAAGAATTAGAGAACAAATCATGAGATAGTATGGTTTAAATTTGTGATGTTATATTTATTTAAGGTTTATATTTATAGGCATTTTTTTAATGAATTGGCTGTTGAAAAATCCTCCCAACACTCCTAAAATATCCAATTTAATGAATGCATACATATATCACGGGCGCTATGGGTTTGGTGGAGAAACATTTTAGCACCCAATTTAATAATCGTGTAATGGTGCTTAGCGAAAATATGGCATCCACATCATCATTTTGAAGCCCTTTTCTTTCCACTGCGTATAGTCTTATATCTATCATTGTAATTGAACAATTTGTGGTTTCATAATATATTCAAAGTGTTAATATGGTATCACAACTCATATCTCCAACGAGAAAACTTTTGATCCTATTAGCCTGCAAACCATCGTTCGCCACCCCTAAATTTCTTTTCTGACCACTATATTTCTTTTCCGGGCACTATTATCCCATCATCTCTACCAAAATCCCTTTAAAAAAAGAAACACCTCTACACACATCACCATTGCAATGGTTATTTCTTCAAACACAACTACTTCTCCGTCTATATCAGTTAGGTTTTGCAAAACATATTATCCTATCATTGCTGCAACCATCATTTTTTGGGCGAATTCTACCTTTTATATCCTATCTTCTATTTCATCCACCCTCAAAAAAAAAACAGAAAAAAAAGAAAAACCCACAAAATATTTATTTTACTTCATCTCCAATATATCTTCAACTTCTTTTATTTCTTAAATACCATAATCATCCACTTTTATCCAAGATTAGACTTATCCTATGTTCGTCCATCTTGCGGGTGTTGGGTTTCAGTGGTAATTAGCTAAAATTTTGTTTATTAAAACTGGTTTAATAAACGTGGCAAATAATAATTAATCTCATTAATTAATAATTATACGCTGCGGAAAGTATACAATTAATCAGCACCGAAACTAAACCCGACAGGATCCGGTTACCAACAATGCGAGTACGAGTCAAATAATAAATATATAATTAAAACTTAACAATATATTTAAGTTTATCTCGGCTAATAAATAACCGGTTGAGACACCGAAGGCTAACGAACTGAGCTAGGTGACACAACGAGACCAACGGTGATGGTGCACGACAGCATCCCGGTAGCGGTGGTGGTGTGCGAACAGCGGCTAGAGGCAGTGGCGTCTTGCGGCGGTGGACAGCAGCGGCTGGGCAGGTGTCCAGCGGCAGTAGCTGGACGGACGGCGGCGGTGAACAGTTGTCGGCGATAAGTCACCAGCGGTGATAGTGTTGACCAGCGGCTAGGGTATGGGAGGAAAGAGATAGACTTGTTATTAGGATTAAAGTTAAGGTTATAAAATATCATATATTTATATAACCCTCAATTAGGTTTAACTAATCTAATTAGTTATAAACCCAATAGGCCAATAAGTTCATGTCTTGCTCCAAAGCCCGTTCCATGTAATTTTATCTCGTTAAAGTGTCTATCCCGGATAACTAACTTAAGCGGGTTTATTGTTCGTTACCTCACGGTGTAATCCTCACGGGTCATAACCCGGTTGGCCGTATTGACTTACCCGAACCGATCCATAATTCCAACAGCAGGAGCATATCAAAGAACGTGATAAATCAATTGATTATGAAAGAACAAGTCATGCTTGGTCAATATATTGGAGTGATTGCCTCCATACAATTAGGTAGCATATAATTTATACTTAACAGTATCCCCAGATATTAGTCATTGTATTGTATTTATATCGATCATTGTAATTGAATAATTTGTGGTTTTATAAAATATTCAAAACGTTAATAGACTGAAGCTAATCAGTGGCCGTAAGACTTGTTTCAACTTATGATTATTTTTAATTCTTCATGTAACAAATATATATTGTTATTATCAAATTATAATTTATTCAAGTGCTTATAATATAGAATAAGTGGAAATTTCGTGGAAAAGACTAGGAAACCATGTGGGATTTGATTTGTAAGACTTGTTTAAACTTTAAAGGATCGAATGATAGCGGGTAGGAAGGCAAACACCCACTCTTTGTTCATTGTTGGTGCACATGTTATAAGATACTAGGTTCCTGTCTTCTCCATGTGCCCACTTTATGCCATATTGAATGAATCTTGTTGCTTTTAGTGTTATCATAATGTTGTCATCCTATTTTAATTGATCGGGATTATTTTTAAAATTAAAGGGAAATACGGATATAGAATTATACGAGATACAAAATGTTCAGTATACTGCCATTGGATCATCTTTTGAGGCCTTGTGGGTTTCCTTATGTTGATAGAGAGCCAGCCAATCCATTATGCTTATGAATAAGTCACTGGTTGCGTCTTGCCATGGTCTCATCACAATTTACAACTGATGATGCGTTCGACGTACAAGCACATCTAAGCATGTGCACCTTCCTATATGCTAAGGTCGTTTCTAATGAAGTCCGAACTAACCAGTACCCAAACATTCTTAATCATCAAATACTTGGTCTGTAACATTCTCCCACCACCAAAACCATGCACGTCCTCATGCATGTGCCTCACACCCATGCCATCACATCGAGAAACAATGTTTGCAACCCACAAAGTATTTAACTTCACTTTTGGCATCAGCTAAAGGGACGCTCGTAAGGAAGATGATTCGAGTGTGCGACGACCATCCTCACCCAGATCATCCCAATCTTTCACATGAGTTGGTTCATTAATCCTCCTGGTGATCGAATGCTAGTTCCACATCTCAACATCCCGTTTTTATTTATTAACGGTTCAAATTGTGTATCAAGACCAAAACCCGAGGTGTTGATAGATCCTAGGGGACTTGCAGTTCCATCTAACCACTTTTAGTATGCCGAAATACCATTATCCAGACTTTCATGCTTGTGATTAGGGTCACCGGTTTCATCTGGCTATAAACTCATCAGGCTCGCAACACACAACTTGTGACAAGTGATGCATATGATGTGTTAGTACATCTAAGTATGCACATCTTTCTATCCACTAAGCTACCCTCGATGAAGTCTAGACTAGCTACTAAACCCAAGTGTTCAAGTACAAACTTTGCAATACATATCATTGAACAGTTGGCTTGCCACAATACGCTCGATCATGATTACTCTTGTTTCATTTTCCAACACTGTCCCTTTAGTTCCAAAGGGATTGTGTCTCCCTTGTAGGGATCCTAGTGAAGTGTTCGATTGAAATTTTGTGAGTAAAAGTGAAATATTTCAATGTGAAAATGATCCATATCCAATTCATAGTGAATATCCAAACTATTTGAATTTCTACAATGAGCATTGCCATGTAACACATTAATAGCAAATAAGAGTTAACCCCTCATGTCAATCAACTAGTTGGTGAGGTAATAACTACCAAGATATTGATTAGTAACTGGTCCTAGAAGATGATTAGTCACACTAGGACTAAGAGACGACCTAGACTCCCATAGACTCCCATGGGAGGCAGCGATGGGGAATTTTCTCCATTGGGTGAAAGCTTAACTGAGCAATGCCACGTGGAAGTATAAGGCCCATGAGTTGTGAACCACTTTTACCAAAGAATAAGTATCAACCATCTCTATACCAACAGTTGCAGTAATAAAGAGGATGCAAGTGCTATCCGGAATGATTGGCGTAAAGTGTTTGTAGGTGGCTTTTTAAGTTCACCATCAAATCCCAGGGATCAACTTTAGATAGGCGGTGGAGGTGTGATCGTTATTGTTGCAAAAAGTTTTAAATAGACAAAATATTTGCATTATTTCAGTGAGTCTTAGGAAAAATGAAAAGGAGAAACATAAAATTGGTTTCATGGAGAGTTACGATTGCCAAACGATTAAAGTTTAATGGGCTATGACTTTTTGATTAGTAGTGACCAATGAACCATCATGACCATTCAAGTATTCATTTAGGTGTCTATTCAAAAGGACATGATGATTCAAATGGTAGCTACCAAGGAACCATTGTGATAGTAATGTAGGGTTATGACTATCCATAAATAACCTGTAAATAAAAGTCAAACAATAACCATTTGGAACACATGAAAAATTCTATAGATCATTTCATCCTAATCATTTCTTGACGGGAAACTATGGTCATTGATTTATCAGTTAATCAATCGGACTGTGACTAACAAACATACTATTGCTAGACAGTTTTGTTGAGACAACAACCCTTCTTTAGTTACAAAACAAAACTAGTCAATGAATATCTTATCGCTATTAAATCAGAATCAGCGAAACTGATTAGTCGTTAATTATGTCACTGTCTTGACCATAACCAATGTTTTAGTGAATCCAATCGGCTTATCAACATTCGAGCAGTCTTGATAAGGTACACTAGCCATTACTTCATTATACCTTGGGAAGTAATTTGCCACAAATCTGAATCACATTAATCTCTTCGACGGCGGGTGAAATTGTTTTAAGGATAGAGATTAGTAATCTCGAAACAATAAGTTGTAGTTTCAGTTATCGGTTATAGTTTACTTTACATATAACCCCGTAACCAACATTTGTTTAGTTTTTCTAATGTCTTGTTGCTATATTTAGTTGTATGTTGTTGTAAATAGAGGTTCTTGTATTCCATTGTGGCTTAACGAAACAAGCTTAAAAAAGTTTTTACCTTTCTTTTTACTTATTATCTATCCTCTCTAAAATATGAAACCCTTTTTAAAAACAAGCGTAGTATTTTTTAAACAAGAAATATTTATTAACGTAACATGGCTAGTATGAAGCTAGACATGAAGATGAGACAAAATTAAATACAAACCGACCTAGAAAAATAACTTTCAAATAAAAATACAAGACTAGAAAAATAAGCAAGCGAATTAAAACAAAAAAAATGTCAAAATGGAGCAAAGGGAAAAAAAAAACCCCGTCAATTTGCATCATTATATATACTATGGTAAAGTAGAAACCAGACGTCACAAACTTGCTTTTTGAGATCCAACATACATAATAAGTATATAATAGAAAGTTTTCAAATTCAACCTAAAATAACTTCTAGCAGAGTGGTTAATATGGATAAGGTTGCAAATATATTCCAATGGCATGTATCTGGGTTCGACTCTTCTAGGAAGTGGAAACGGTGGGGTTTTTTGTTATTACTTTTATGAAGGTTGATTATAGTGGGCTATTGTTATTATTAACTAGTAAGGACTTTTTGGGCCAATTCATTGCACCTTATTGGAATTGGAAGGTTTACCGAATACCAATTCCGGTATTATAACAAATGTGACGCAAACCGATCGAATTCGCGTAGATTTATCGTGCTTTGTTTTAGTTGTAGTACCGTAACAAGAACGACCGAATGTCGATTTAAGCTTCTTTTTTTTCCAGTATGGTACCCTAACAAACATGACGGGAACCAACCAACTCTGCGTAAACGCACCGCCTCAATGACAACGGTCAGGTTTTACCAACGCTCGCGTTTTACCGACTGACGCTATGCCATTGGTCCACCTCAGTTTAGTTTATATATATATATATATATATATATATATATATATATGTGTGTGTGTGTGTGTGTGTGTATGTTTTGGTTCATTTCAAAAGTATTTTTAGTGAGAGAAGTGACTTTAACCAATCACATATTTTCTTTTTTTATTTTTACTTTATTTAATCATATGGGCATATTAGTAAATTAACTAGTTTTGTTATTATGGTAACTAATTATTATTTTTGCAAGTTACCAATCACTATTATTTATTTGATCATGTTTTATTATAATCCGTAATTCATGATTTTGTTTTTCGTCAAATTAATTCTTTTTCACCAATTTTTTATTTGAGATTATGTTGACAATATCAAATTTTATATGAATCAACAAATTCAATATTTTTGAATTATTCTGTATCCGGCTTCTACCAGCTCATCTTATTTATTTTTGCATACACCCCTATACAGGCAACATTATTCATATTTAATTCATTAAATATTTAAACAATCTGCATACAAAACAAACACAATCGCCCTTACACACAACAAATTACTCATCCATTCATACATCACAACCTACATAGTAAAAAAAACAAGGTGTAAAAGTCGTTAGGCGGCCCTAGGCGGTCGACTGGGGAGTTGCGAGTACTCGGGAGTAGTCGGGGATTAATCGGAAAATACCTAAGGAGTACTTGGCCGAGGCAGGGAGTACTCGATCTAGGCAGAGAGTAATCGGGGAGTACTCGGCCGCCTACTCGGGAGTTTTACAACATTGAAAAAAAATAATAACAAAAAAACACATTGGTGGCAACCAAACCCAACTTACATGTACTTATATTAAGTTAATTTTGAAATTTTACCCAATGCGCTCATTTAGCCATATCTAGATTGAGACTCGTCATTATAAGAAAGACGCAGAATATACCTACATATTCTACACTTGTTCATAATACCAACTACACAGATCATCATATATTGTTCAAAATGTACATTGTATAAACTATTAATATTTTTTAATGGGTGTGTAGGGCTGTTCCTTCATATATGTACATACATATGGTTACAGTAACAAGACAATTACATATGCTACACATATGAAACCAACATATCCCTACACAACCATGATCTACACATATGCAAATTGACTAATAAACAACCTACAGATAACATAATTCAAACTCAAATTAATACCTACACAACTTACATAATTTACAGATAAACCTTACACAACCTACACATAATAAAATGTATACTTAAATTAACACCTACACAATTTGCAGATACACCATACACAGCCTACATAGATACACATAAAAAACTTATTAGTTTGTGTAAAACATCAAAACAACCAGGTTTTGGAAGTGGTTCCACTAAATGTTTTATCAAAATTAATTACCCCTCCCACTAAACAAAATAATTACAATAAAAATATGTGGTGCATTGAATTATGAATAATTATATCATAATTAGTTAAACGAGCTTCCATTATTAACTTAATAACCTACATCTACTCAAAAAAAAACCCAACATACCTACCTACCTTGTGTAGGATTCGATCCCTCTAGCATACGAGAACCCCCAATTCAGTTTCAAAAACCAATTTTGTTCAATGCATAGATGACTGATTGCTTCTTATACTCATAGAATAGGAATCTATCGACTTTAATTTGGTTGATTGTGTGTATCAGTTGGACATCGGAAGAGGATTCCGTGCCTTGAGTTAATGTGTAGAGGAGTTACAGAGTGAATCTAGGGATACTCCAGCTGTTTCTTTTTTATAGCTACACACTAATGACATTTTAGCCCTTGCAAACAATTAAAATATAGTTCAAAGTTATTGATATTTACTCAATTGCCATGTTGTAACATAAACCATTGATTTTTGTAATCAATGGTTGAGATTTACTTCTCACGCTTCTTGCTATAATATCATTTCTTGCAAGATCCATGCCCTATATATATATATATCAATTCTTGTAGAATAACCGTAACCGAAACCGGTCGAATTTGTGTCGGCGTACCGCCTCAATGTTTGGGACCGCCAACACTTGAGTTTTACCATGGTTTTGGTTTACCGATCTGCCCGGCGCAACACGCCGTTGGTCCAACTCAAATTTTATATTTTTTCCGCTTTAGTTTTGGGATTGTGACGCATGTAACTGAATGAATTTCTTTGTTTTAGTTCCGGTACCGAAAAGAGCATGACATTAACCGACCAAATTTCAGTAGAGTTTTATCTCAACGACGGTGACCGACAACGCTCGGGTTGCACAACGCCCGATTCTAACGAAGGGCGTCACCCCTTTGGTCCGCTCCAATTTTTATTTTATTTTTTGTTTTACCTTTTGTATCATAGCAAACTCAACCGAAACCGTTACAGACATGACAAAAAAAAACCGAATTCGCTTAGATTCACCGCCTCAAAGTCCGAAATCAACAATGCTCGCGCTTTACCAATTTTGCATATAGCATACCGAACATATCCGACACGGGCCATGGTTTACCAACATCTGGGCTCTAACAGCCGAGTATTGCCATTACTTTTTTTGGATTTTCATTTTAAACATGTTAATTTAGCAAACTTTTTTAGCTTTAGTTTCGATACCGTAACGAACGTAACCAATGTCCACCGATTTCACGTTGATTCTCCACTACCATGTACGGTTTTACCGACCAATTTCTTCGAGCAGCTCGCGGGCTATTTACTAGTTTAAATTTAAAAGTGATTTTTTTTCTTCCGATTATTAACTTTAGCATGATAACTAGAAATTGAAAACTCAAAATATGTATTACAACAAAACTAATATTTGAAGGTAATCTATTCTGAATTATCCTAACTTTGTTACAAATATTTTCACTCTTGTTATTCAATTAAAACCTTTTTTTATTATGCATATAATAATCAAATTTCAAATTTGTTCCAATTACGTCATTCAAACTATATATATGTATGTATATATTTATCTCAATTATGTTACTCAAATTTCAAATAAGTTCTAATAGTATCTTTTTTTACTTTCATATTATATGTTTATATAAATAACTAAAGCGTCACTAAAACTAACAATTGCTTTTTTTTACTGTTTTTCAGTTATATATAATTTACGATAATATAGTAGTTCTCTACCTCGTTTTAAACTACAAATTGAAAGTTAAGTGACATAACTGAGACAAATTAAAAGTTAAGTGATCTAATTAAGATAAAAAAAAAGTATGAGTAACTTCATTAGAATAAACTTAAAACTTAGTTATTAGTCTACAATACTTTTCCTATAAATATACTAAAAAACACTATAAACAAGGTATGCATGTATCGATTAAAGTTATGCTTCAATTTCAAATCAAGTCGATATGTTTTTAATCATATTAATAATCATACGTTTGAAAAATAGGGTGACAATAATGGCTAAAAGTTTATAGGCAGAAGTGAATGTATTTGACTCCTTAAATTTATAAATTGAAGTTTAGTGGGTTGGTGGATGTGGAAACTTGGTTTGCAAGATTTCCATAACACGATTATATCATGATTTTTCTTCTTGAAACCGGTCATTAAAGGTGACGACAAAACTAGTGACTTAAAATTCAAGAGAAAACGTTTCAGTCTTAACTACTTCAGTGGGAGACATGTATGCCCGGCCACTACACCGACTTTATTAGCCAAACAAAACTGCGAATTTTTCATGTTTTTTTTGGTAAATTTTAAAGTTGTAAACGGGATAAATATGTGATGATTCTGAGAAGTTTGTAGTTGAGCAAACACGATAACCAGGGATGGGAGTTTGAATGCATCGTCTTGAGTGATAACATGCTTGATATAGGTTTTTATTACAAAAGTTTAGGGGGTACCAAAATAATCAAATTGTTAAGTTTAAACTGAATCTACCGTTGATGTGTCACTATACAATTTTATAAAATTGTTTGGACAATAAAATGATAGAGTAAAACGATTATGTTTAAGCACGTTATCATGTGCATTTGCACCACCTAGATTTTAGATTTTTTTTAATAGGATTTTTAGCATTCAATTTGATATTTTATGAAGTTAATGGGTAGACAGCAAGCGATTTCGACTCCATGTACATGCATCTGATTTTATCATAAATAATTTTAAATGTTAAGGAGGTGGACGGAGGTAATTCAATTGATGACGAAAAAAAGAGAATTCTTTATTCTGTTCTCCACCTTAACGACAGAAAAAAGAAATGATCAAATTTTATTGAGTCTGACTCATAGTAATCATTTATTAAAGACTGACTCTGGTAATTATCAAATGATTAAACAACCGGGGGCAATTTACTTACGAGACTTAGTTGAAATTCATAAAAGTATCTAATGAATTAGGAGTTCAATACATCCTCTTTAGCAGAAAGACGGATATTCCTTGCTCATTATCAGACAATCACTTATTCACAAACTTCGTGTGGGGCTAATAGTTTTCATTTACCATCTCATGGAAAACCATTTTCGCTCTGCTTAGCCTTATCTCTCTCTAGGGGTATTTTAGTGATAGGTTCTATAGGAACTGGGCGATCTTATTTGGTCAAATACATAGCGAAAAACTCCTATCTTCCTTTCATTATGATATTTCTGAATAAGTTCATGGATAAAAAGTTTCAAGGTTTTGATGATATTGATGCTAGTGACGATATCCTTGATATGGAGCCGGAACTGCTAACTAGCATGAATGCGCTAACTATGAATATGATGCCTGAAGATGAAGACCTACTTTATATCACCCTTCATTTCGAATTAGCAAAAGCAATGTCCTCTTGCATAATACGGATTCAAATATTCATGATCTGGATGTGAATAAGTAATGGGGGGGGGGGGAGGGGGGCAATTCCCATTAGAGGAGTTGTGCAGTTTGGTAATTGACATTTGTTCGTCTAGAATTCTGAATTTGACTCAATATATATACATGATTTTGATTAAAAATTTCAAATTAAATCAGAAGTCGCAAACTCGAAATCTAATTGAACTTGAAACAATCAAATTAAAACTAATTTTGAGTTTTTCAAATGAGATTCCAATATAGAATATCTCTTGCTAGAATATCTAAAGTAACGGGCGATTAATATATGTTCAATTGGGAGTTTGGCATTACTTTTGAATCCAATAACAATGTAACCATGGCGGCCTTTGGCGTGTTGAGCATAGGACCCGATTTGACAAGCCCAAGTTTTTTTTTTGTATATTAAAAAAAATTGAACAAATATAAACAAACAATCATTAGCAAACATAAGCGGACGTTACTAGACGCCTTATCGAACGTTCACAAACACAATTGAATAGATATTGTCTTTGTTTTTGTTTGTTCATTTAGTTAAATTAGAGATTTAGTGGGTTTATGTTTCCATGTTTAAATGTTTATAGTTCATTAAATTTCATTGACTATAAAAGGCTTGTAGGTGTATTGATTTTTATTCAATGTATTTTGTTTTCAATAATAATAAAAAAGTGTCAATCTGTTGTGATCAACATTCATGTTTTTGATGTCTCTGAGTTTAAGAATATCACTGTTAAAGTATATGCATGCGGAAGCAACAAACACACAATCATGATCAAAACAATAAAATAAATGAAAACGAGGATATAATTGGTGTCGAAGAGCCGGTATAAATAGTATTAAATCAAGTGCCCTATTCACCTTAAACTAGATAGGGTAAGCAGGGTGTCAAACCACGATAAGTAAGTGGTCAGTGTTTCATGTAACCGATTAAACGCATTATAAAGTTGTTTAATTTACGAAGATGCAATATGTGAATGTTGAACACACTAGCAAGGGTTGATTGAAATTAAGCGAACACGTAAACGAGTTGTAAACATAATGAAACAGTAAGCCACACCTAAGGTTCAAGCATATAATCAATCAGTAATCTCATGGCATGCATTAAATCATTTATAAACTGACAAATCTGGTTTAAACTGAATGACTCCTAATCGTAGGCATCAACAATCGCTAGCATACGATACTAGTAACTAAAGGTTCCTCACCAACATGACCCAATCAAGGGAGATTGTGTTAAATACAAAGTAATCAAGAAACCCTATAAAACAAGTATCACAACAATTGATAAACTAATTGTTTAGATAGAAATAAGCCCAAACCGATTTAGTGTTCAATAATACCAAACATCAAGAATATATAAGAATCTAGATCATCAATCAATAGTTACATATAAATCAGTTCTAAGCATGAGAAAAAAATGAAAATATTACAATACTATACACCTCGGGAATGACTTGAGTGAATTAGCAGCTCATCGTCTTCGTTGAATATTTGATTATGATGTAGGAAGCCATAGGGATGTGTATCTTTATAATGGAGAGCTCTAGAATTCTCCTATAGATTCCTGGAAGCGGCCGGAATGAATGACAACTCATTAGGTTTCATAAAAAATGATTATATCGATCAACCTAATTTTTTTCATGTTTTATAAGCCCTTTGCGTAAAGCGAAGGCTTCTGCTCATGTCCTTTACGTAGCGCGAAGGACAAAATAGTCGGGCATCCATATCTGGGAAGGACCAGTCTTCATATCTTCACGTGGTGCAAAGCACTCAAATAACATAAAGTTTATTCCAGCTAAGTTGTTTTGCTCCTTTTTGTATGTTGATCATCCCGAGACTTCATCTCGTGGTTGTACAAGTCTGAAGTAAGCATCATTGATGTCTAATAACCTGCAACGAATAAACATGTATGAAGTACCATTGATCACATACTAAACTGACTAAAAACTATACAATTAAAGCAATAATATACAAGATTTATATCATATCATTAGATACAACGTGATTCAATCTAAACTAACCTACTGTTGGAGATCAGATCCAAAGACACAAACACAGAACGACTCTTTCTGTTTATTATAACTCTTGATACATTAATTACATAGCACTAACCATTTATTTATGCTATCTCTAACTTAGAGAATCAAAAAACTATTCTAGGTTGGAAATAATGTTTCCTTATTTAACTTGATTTCTTACCATTTAAAATAGCATACCAAATAAACTTACTAATTTATTTCACGTAGCCTCTTCAACTTTCTGGATGATCTGTTTTAGTATTAACTTCTAATACCCCCGCTTAATCATGAAACCAACACGTTCTCTAGCTCGTTTCCTCGATCGAACCACATGGGCCATAATTGTTCTTTATTTCTCGTTCTTCATTCTTTATTGTTGTTGCATTCTTATCGTTCTTTCTTTCCCTTTTTTAGATCTCTTTCTTTCTTTTTTGTTCATGCTTTAACTCAAAAACTAGTTTCCTTCTCTTACTTGAATTCTCGCGTATCCTTTCTTGCTATAACTCGAATCAAGTTTCTTACTCTTTCTACTGATCAGAGGATCAGATAACTTTCTTCCTTCTAAGTTTAAAATCTCATTCTTAACTACCTTCTTTATTCAAAATTTCGATCTTGACTACCTTCTTTCTTCAAGATCTAGCTCCTGACTACCATCTTTCTCTCTTTAAAAACTAACTCCTGATTGATTTTCTATCTTTCTTTAAGAATTATTTTCTTGATTACCTTCTAGCTTCTTTCAAGAAACAAATTCTTGATATTTACATTCTACATTCTTTGAGGAAACAAATTCTTGATATTTACCTTCTTCCTTCTTTCAAGCCCACAACCAAGGGGCCGCTTCTCCTTTCTAACACCGACTCTCAAAATGACAGACACCAAGATCTGATACCAATGGTTGGAAATCAGACCCAAGAACATGAACACGGAACGACTCTTTTTACTTATTATAACTCTTGAAACACCAATTACATAACCCTAACCATCTATTTATATCATCTATAACTTAGAGAACAAGAAAACATATTCTAGGATGGAAACAATGTTTCCTTTTTTAACTCGTTTTCTTACCATTCAAAATAACATACCAAGTAAACTTATTAAAATACTTTCACTTAGCATCTTCAACTTTCATGATGACTCGTTTCAGAATTAATTTCCGATGCCTATATTTCTGGGCAACAATCACAATATTCTTTATTGTATTGCCTCTCACCACTCGTGATGAGAAATTACAAGTACAAAACATCTATTTTTAATTTTAGATTATGATTACAAAACTAATAAGAACAACATAAATTGACTAAATACAGATTAAATTGTGATGTCTACTGCTTTATTCACCGCCACCAATTTAGTTTTCTAAATAAATCGGTCAAATTATCAATCAAACTCCACAACCCAAAAAACACGTACCATAATGTTTAAATATTTCATAGTTGTGGCATAGGGTGGCCCTGGCCCCCTTGTTTTTTGCACAGTAGTGTAGTTTACCTGTTTTCGTCTGAATTTTTTTTACACAGTTCAAATTTACCTGTTTCTGACCAGAATTTTGAGCTCAACTCTCCTCGTTTTTGAAAATTTTAATACATATTGTGTCCAGCTCCCTTGGAGTATATGTCTAAGCTTCGGCACTGAACAAAAGTTAAAGAAATTCGCGGTTCAAAAATAAATAAAATAAATAAACTAAATTGATAATAATTGTTCATAAACTGTTAAAACCGACTTGAATGCTCAAAACAAAAGCTAACTGTCAGCGTAAGATTTTGTTGTACACAACTCCTGGTTATTGTTGATTCTTTCTAAGTTTCTATCACATATATATTTAACTATTAACTAATTATCAAATTTAATTTTGTTAAAGTGTTTAATAAATACAATAAGCATGTAAATTTCGTGGAAAAGACGAAGAAACATTGTGGGGTTTAATTTGCAAGAATGGCTTAAACTTTAAAAGGATCGAATGAAGGGATGAGGAAAGGCAGACACCCACTGTTTGTTCATACTTGGTGCGCATATTATAAACTTTGGATATAATTTTTTCTCTTCCAACCACGTCATGTCACGAACTCCACTAGGGATATAAAGTATAGCATTGGTTATTTCAATCTTATATTAGAATTGTCAAACGACGTCTCGTACATGTCAGGATAATTTCTTACCGCGTATTCTGTGTAGCCGTTAATTTGATAAATTTTCACTATTTTAACTTTTATTTATGTTATCACCCAGAAGGTTTAAAATATAAAAATAAAAACTACTCTACTACCAATCAAAAAAAAAAAAAAAAACTGTTTTGATGTGTGGTTTAGATAAACTAGTATGGATGTTCGGACAACCGAATAGGATATCATCTAATACGATATTCGTCAACGGCGGGCGTTTTTAATTCTAATCCGTTCATCCATCCTAAATGTTTTTAGATTGGATTTATCGGTAAGATTTGGATTTGTTTGTTATCCCTAAATACACTTTTGGTTAATATGCATGCGACCTCTATAATTATTTAATATATATGGTAAAAGAAAAATAGTAATCATCAAAGGGGTTAGGAGTTTTTTCTACCTAGGTCACCCTTCGTCCCTTCAAACAAATTAGGAATCCGGGTCACTTTTTTATTTCAAATTTTTAATCATAGAAAACAAAACAATTAAGGACATTAAATTAGCATTAAAAAAGAAAAAAAAAGATTGTTTTCTCTGTAGGTCCGTCCCCTAATTAGTGATTAAAAATTAATACACATATTTTTAATTTTCCTTTTGAAAAGAAACTCTGCTTTAATCTCCACTATCTTCCCCGGCTCCTTTGTACGTCATCCCTCAATTATGTTTCAACTTGTGTTTTAAATAATCAACTTCTTTTTCTTTGATGGAGATTTAGAAACAAACAACTTCGATATTTCATGTTTCATTATAATTGATTTATTTGATGCAAATTGAGACTTTTTCTTTTTGCAATTTTCTTCTAACTTCTCACTCAACTTTAATAATCGTAATTTATTGTACAAAATGTCATATATCTTTTTTAGTGTACCCTTAGTATTATTATTTTCCAAGAGCTACTTATTCTATAAATACGTTTTGTAGGCAACATTGTTAGTTACTTTGTTACATCAATAGAAACACATACGAAAAGTTAGTTTTTAGTTTAGGCCCATTAGCAAGCCCAGTAAGCTAGTAGGCCCAATGTTACAAGAACCACACATAATCACAACTGTACGAGTCGACATTAAAGAATGAAACCCAATCAAAGTTTTCTATAGGAAAGAGTCCCCGCTAAAGCCTAACTTGATTCTTGACTTCAAAATGTTGTCTTTCTGATTCGGAATGCGCAAAACGTTATTACATTGGGTCTTCTGGGCCCATTGACTCTACCGCAACCATACTTTCTATATAATTTTGAACGGTGCTTGGATTCTCGGTAAGCTTTTAGACCACCAACCATACATGGTATCAAATTTAAGACCTCCACATGTGGAACCCCCGAACAAAAATCCCCCAGAGAACCAGACCTGAGACGTAACAAAAAACTCCCTGACACAGGACACTAGACCAGAGACGTTATAGCACCAGACTTTCTATTAACATGGGTAACTAGCAATCTCGTTCTGTTATAGTTTTACCATGTATAACAAGATTTAATTATGTGTTTGTTTAGTGAGTTTGAACCACTCGGTCTAGCTAGCACAGGAGGACTATAGCAAGGTTAACGTACCGAAAAAAAAAAAAACATCTCTGACTTTTTAAACATGTGAAACAAAACATCACGATATAAATTTAATAATGCACATGTCTCATAGTTTCATCAACTTCTAAACCATAAACATCGCCCACTGTATTTTATAAACAAGAGAAGCAAATATAAAACATCACAGAATGCAATATATTGAAAATAATGTAAAATACAATGTGTTGAACACGAACAATATAATGTATTGAAGATGAACTAAGACGTAATGTATGGAAGATGAACAAATAATACAGTGCACTAAAGATGAACTAGAACATTATATTGAAGATGAACCCATACTACAATGTATTGAAGATTACTAAAACAGTGTATCAAAGATGGACTTAAAACACACAATGATTGGAGTTGAACTAATAATACAACGTATTGGGATAAACTAAAACACAATGTAATGATAAAACATTTATAGTGTATGTGGATGGTCAAGTTGTGAGCATATATAGTAGATGCGATAAAACATTTATAGTTTATGTGATATCTAAAATGCATTAACCCTTTAATTTGTATAAATCATTGTAAGTTTTTGATTACATCGGAAAAAAAGAAAGCAAGCGGGCAACAAGTTACGCTGATATTCCGTTGTGAATTGCAAAACCCAATCTTTTAAAAACTACATTTACTGATCTTTGAGTCATTGCATTACTATGCATGACCCGTTGAACTCGGGTAACTAACTCCACAGCTTTAGGCGCGGAAAAACCAAAAGTTTTAAAAGCGAAAGAAAGTTAAAAACACTTAATTATTTGATATACTTAAAATTTAAAAAATGTTTTTAATTCATACATAGTTTCATGTTTGTTAAAATATTATTATTTTTATGGTTCAACTAAAAGTAAAACTGACGTATTATTAAACAAGAGTTAATATACGAAAACCTAAACGCTTCATAACTCATACATACGGCTGCAAACTTATTTATTTAAGTTATTATTAACTGACGCCGTTGGTACTATAAACAATGCCAAGCGGTGTTGCTATTGGGCGTCTTACCGAGGAACGAAAAGCATGGCGGAAGAATCATCCTTATGTATATATATGCACTCTTTCTTTCTTTTTAACTAACCCTAATTCTGTTTAACTTTTGATAGTTTACTTTAATTCATTGTTTAGGGTTTTGTTGCGAAGCCGGAATCTCTGTCCGATGGCTCTGTGAACTTGATGGTTTGGCACTGTACTATCCCGGGGAAGGCTGGGGTAAGTTGCTAATTACTACACTCACTAGCCTCTTGAGTTGTTTTTTTTTTTATGAAATTTATAATTTTTATTTAATGTTCTTTTGCTATTTTTGTGATAAAAGGATGAGTTTTATTTAATTGTTTCATAAATTCTAAATAATCAAAATCATAAAAACGCGAACCTGGCTTATAAACTTCGAAATAATGAAACTGGTGTGCGACTTAGTATGTGATTATCTGTGCCCGATCTCATACATGTTTACCCGTATTGAAACATTCATAATATTAATAGTTTTGAAAAAAGAGAATATAATAATATTATTATTATTATTATTATTATTATTATTATTGAGTTTAGAAATTTGAGGAGTTGTAAAAAGAGATTAAATTGCTAAAAATGTAGTTGAGTAGTCATATTTCAAGTTTGTTTTCGAAGGAGTTTAAGATCAAGTTTCGGGTAATAAGAAACTCGATGTGTATGCTTTAACTAAGATCACAAACATGTATATTTGATACGTGTCGAATGACTTAGAACCCGAAATGAGCAACAAGTATCTGACTAAAATGAGATACTGTTTTATAATCAAGTATAAGAATGAGATTAACAAAAACTCTAGTGCAAACTATAAGTTGTCAGTCACTTGAAAGGCAATAATAATTTTCGAAACATTATAATCTTTAAGGTATCCAAGCGTTTGATTATTGTCTTTTTGTGATCTGCATGTTGTAGACTGATTGGGAGGGTGGATATTACCCTATTACCCTCAAGTTCAATGAAGATTATCCAAGCAAACCACCAGTGTGTAAATTCCCTCCTGGGTTCTTCCATCCTAATGTTTATCCATCTGGAATGGTTTGCCTGTCGATCCTCAGCAAAAGCAGCGTAAGTTCACACCATTGTTTTATTACACAAAGCCACACAAATCGTTTGTTTGTTTTCGTTAGTAAAATGCCGGTCATATGTTGTTTTTAGGACTGGAGACCAGCAATTACAGTTAAACAAATTCTTGTTGGTATCCAAGATATGTTGGACACTCCTAATCCCGCCTCTCCAGCCCAAAGCGATGCATGTTATTTATTGACCGACGTAATCATGGTATGAGTGTTCTTGTTAATAATAAAGTTATTCTGATTCGTGCTGTTTTGTGCAGGATTTGGTTGGGTACAAGCAAAGAATTCGGCAACAGGGCAAGCAATATCCACCTATGGCCTAGTTGCAATTAATAGTAGCTTGATTATATCATTGTGCAGAACCATTCTGATCCGTCTGTTTTGCCTGATTTACTATTAATAGGGTTAAAACTAATATTTATGGCATCGAATGTTGGTAATTCAACGACTTAGCTTGATTTTGTTGCCATGTACATTGATCGTTGCGTAGTTTAAGTTGTAAGTGATTAATGTAATCCAAAACTTTATTGAGGCATAATCCCAACTTGGACTACAATCCAAAGGAATTATAACTTATAAAAGATATAAACGTAAAAAAATAATAATTTAAAAGCTAGGAACTATTATTGCCAATTTGCTTAAAAGATGTTATGGCAGGGACCATACTGTTCTTTTATGCTAAGGTTTTCTTTTGTATGATAACATTTTTTTACTTCAAATGCAACAAATCATTGTTTGAAAAATGTTACCTTCTTTCCACTTTTACTTCTTTTATGGCTTAAGTTACACAAGGGTAAAACTCACCAAACACATAAATTTGTGTAAAAACTAAAAGTTTGTACTTACTACATCATGTATCTCAATCTGGTACATCAACAAGTCAAATTTTCTTTATTTCATAAGCTACCCCTTATAATATAATGATACTATATAACTACAATACTGCATCCTCTCTAATGTCTTACTGTCCAAATAATACGCAGTAATCGACTTATTATAGCAAGAAAAATTAAAAATAAAGGTTTAAACCAGCTCAGAGGAGCTTGAACCAGACTGGTTTGAAGATTCAGTCCTGAGGTAAACATCATTACAGTTAATATCATCGGGATCACTGATCGCAGGGTACGTCCCATTAAGCTGCATATCGGTGACCATTTCGCGTAACCCAGAGACCTCCTCCTTAAGCCTTGTATTCTCTTGAACCACCTGATCATGTGTCTCCAAGAAGTTATTCAGTTTCTCCATAAGCTGCTGGTTTTCATGGCGGAGCCAAACCACCTGTGACCAAAGTTCATCCAGATGTCTTTGCTTGCGCATACGCGATCTGCGTGCTGACTCGCGGTTCGATATCATCCTCCTTTGCTTTCTCTCGTTGATGAGACTTTGTTGCTGTTCTTCTGCTTCATCAGAAATTGAGTATATTGATATTGATTGCGGGTTTATTTCGTGAATTTGTGGGTCCATTTGAAGTTGGTAAAACGGGTTTGTGAGCGCGTTAACATCGAATGGAGGGTTGGCTAGATTCATGGCTAATTGTGTTGTGTTAAGATTTTGGATTGTGGGAGGTAAGTAGTGGAAGTCTGTAACCTCACTGGCTTGCATGATTACGAATATGAATGTTAATATTAATATTGATATTGATATTAATATTAATATGAATCTGGCTTGGTTGAGTTGAGGTTGTGGATGGAAATTGGAAGATGAAGGTGAACATGAGGGAGTTTTATAGTAATGTAAATGGGACCCACCTGTATAAAGTAGTGTTGGATGTCCGTATGGTATACGGGTGAAACCAATCATGTTGTCATTTGTTTCCCCTAGATTAGTAATTAAGCAGATTTGAAGAAACTGGTGGAAGAATCTGTTAAGGTAAGTTAATTGGCTGAGGATTAAGCATTCTCCACCAGTTGAATCAAAATGATAGGTTAGGAAACTAATCTATTAGGTTCACATATTAGTAGTGTTTCTCAAATAATTTGAAATCTTTTAACAAATTGGAATTTGTTGGAATTGAAATGCGTTATACGTTTGGTTATTTGAAATATAATTTTGTGTTGAGTTTGCATAATATTTTTAATGAATCGTACTTTTTCAAAGGAAGTGGAATTCGAAATGCGTTGTGGCACCGCTATTTGGTACATTTTGTTGTCGTTCATTCTGATTCCAATATCATTTCATGTAGAAAAACCTTTGAAAATTGCTTTTGATCTGATTTGGTTGTTTGGTTTATCAGTAGTAACTGATCATTAGTGAAACTGCTTAACAATAGATCTGTTTCATTATTGATGGAAGTTTAAGAGGAAATTTCCATTTTCATAGTTGTAAGCATGCAGAAGTTCTTTTAGATATGCATGCTTGATGTAGAGCTGCATGTAAAAATTTTATTTTCATAGTCGAAAGCCTTTAGAAGTTCCCTTAGATATACACGGTTGACGGAAAGTTGAATAAAGTAATAATAGATCACATAACCATATACATATAAAATGACAGCAATGAAATCCCCCCCCCCCTCCCCCGGCGGAATAAGTAACTCTAATCAACATTAACTTGGACTATCAGCAACAACTCTTGCAAGTGTGAGTTGAGATAGATGCTCGAGTATAAAATAAAAGTTGTGCCGTTAGCTTGACATAGTTTTTCACAAAAAGTTATGCCGTTTTAACAAAAACATTTTACTGGTTCATCGAGTATTACAAAAAAAAGTCTTTACTTTGTCAACGTAGGATTTTGGTACGCATTTTTAGAATCGGAAACAAATACCCGACCATTCTTGTTTTTGTTTTGAGTTATTTGATTAAAAATTGAATAAAGTATCAACGAAATACCTTACTACAAGTGTGAGTTCTCTACACAATTTAGTGATTATGTAGCCTTTTCCTGACTACAAAACCTACACGATCATCGTGGCTATGTTCTATCACTTTATCAAAAAGATCATCTTCAATATAGATGCTCGTTATCATAACCATGAGTTTTTTTTGAATGATCAACGAATCTCTTAAATGGGCTACCGGCAAATTCCATCATATCTGCATACACTCGTTTTTTGATCCGGGGAAACCCTCATCTAAGACCAACGCCCGTGAACACTCGCTCGAATGCACGACAGGGCGACGAGATAAAACTCGTTCAGTTCAAGGATTCAACTAGTGAAAACCACCTACTCGCCTAGTTTCCTATTATCACCCTGGTGCCTTTGAAACTAAATGCTAGGGGCGGGAATCGAACCGGAGTCACATGAAACACCAAGTCTCTCTTTTATCACTCGAAACACCGTCTCTTCCTTACCACTCCACTACTAAGGAATATTAAATATAATGATGGTATGATCGTATTGTATCATTATATATGGGATACGATAAATCAATCAAATATGTGTTATCAATGATCTTTTGTGTCCTCCAAGAGACACCAATTGGCCATTGGTTTTATAAAAATATATATTCGTTTTGTCTTATTTATATCCTATATTATCATTGAGTTAAGATGTGGAATAGAGGGGAAACTAGGATTTAGGGTGAAGTTTGAAGGTCTCAAGTTTGAATCAGATCTAAATCGGCTTTTATCACAGTGAGTCTTCGGGTGATAGGTTTTTCCTGGAATAGAAGATGGTGGGCTTCGGCTACCCAGTGCTATCTCGATCGCTGACATAATGAGGTCGCTTCTTACCAATGAGTTAGCCCGGATAGCCGTGATTTATTCGTTGGTCGTTAAAATTAAAAATAAGTGAGTAAATAAACATATATATATAATCTTGGAATGGTCAAGCAAGTGCATGATTGATTCAAGACGTTTTCCTTTGCCTACGTGTGGTTTACGGCTTTTGTTGTGGATAGGATTTAAAGATTAAAGCATGCTTTCATCACTCTCAGTGGTACATTTATGGAGACAGTGAGAGGTGGAGGTGGAGGTGGAGCTATAATTAATCAATGGGTGAACAAACAATTCAAGAAATCAAGATTAAAACTGATGTTTTAATTTACTGTTATATGTTGTTTTATGATTATCTATGTATGATTATTATGTATGCATGATTATCTACTTAAGAGGCTCATCCCCAATGCAGAGAAACATATAGATCCGGATGTCATGTGGCCGGACAGACGCATTTAAGATTTCATAGGAACCTGTAAGGCGCGGTAGGATTAGTACTGAAGCCTTATTGGGTCATCTAGTTTCACATAGAGGAGCTATTGGGGCCGAGCATAATTAGGTCCCAATTTTATGTTTCTTGGTGAATAAGAACATATATATCCCAATTGAAATCTTGTACAGTGATTAACAAAAGAAAACTAATACCTTAAGTTCAACATGTTGATGTAAGTTACCTTAATCGAACCATATAAATTCTCATGTTCTTGTTTATTTTACTTTTGTGTGTGTGTGTGTTTGATATTATTATTCCATTGTGTAGTTCTTCAACTCAGTACCTAACAAGGTGCAAGTATAGATGGTTAATAGAAGTAAATTACGAGCTGTCCAAAAAGAAGAAAAAAAACATGACGCTTTAATTAGCATATGAAATCTTTAGCACTATGGATGCTCTAATGGGTGCAGATATACACAAACTGCTAATGACTCACCGGTCACCGTGGGGAGGAGAGGATGAGACAGATGAGACTATTATGAAAACAAAATACTAGCTCCCATTCCGACCGAAATTCAATACTCTTTTTGGATGTGGTTTCGTTTCCAAAGTTCGAATATTTAATTTTGTCTTTTTCATTCAACTTTTGAGCAATATTTACATGATTATTGTTATATAATATGGTGGGTTCTTTTTATTTATAGTTAAAAAATGGTGTTTAGTGGTGTACTATCAGGATGTTTTAATAGATGGAGTAACTTGAAGATATCTATTAGCAACCAAATATTCACTACAAAAAAAAAAATTAATCTGAGGTAACCTTTATTTTACAAAAAAAAGCTGTATTATGTGAAGTAGCATTACACCTAATGCAACCTTTTTATCAGATAAGGCAACTGTTTCTTTTTAAATACAGTTGCATTATCTAACAAAAAGGTTGCATTAGGTCTAATGCAACTTCACCTAATGCAGCTTTTATTGTAAACTAAAGGTTGCTTCAGGCTAGTTTTTTAGTAGTGATATTCGTGAATATTGTATAAAATTAGTTATTTGTAGCCTTAATCTAAGGCAAGAATTGGTGGTATGGACCTATATATGTGATCTGTGGGTGAAATCATGTGTTTTTAGCGTTTAATATGGCGTGTTTTAGTTGTTAATATGGTTTTATGTGTTTATGTATTTGGAGCTTAAAGAACTAATTCGGAGCATGGAAGATGTTAAACACTCGAGTTATAAATGAAGGGAAGCAACCAGGGGGTCGAAACGGCTGGCGAGTATAATGGAGCATTTGGGAACAGGGCAGGCCGTAAGCTACATCCTGGCCGTAGCTTACGGCCATGGCTGGCATAAGTGGAGTCCGTAAGGTAGAGTACAAAAGGACGTAGATTACTGCTAATCACCGTAAGCTACGGCTGGGTCGCAGCTTATAGCCACTAGACGTGTGCAATAGTTTTTTTTTTCATTCCCATTCAGGAAAAGCTTTCGACCAAACAGCTAGCTCAAATATATGTCAATGAAATCGTTTATCGCCATGATATACCTCTGAGTATTATCTCCGACCGTGATGGTTTTTTTGAAATCGCTTCAAATCGCTTTGAGGATCCGTCTAGATCATAGCACCGCTTATCATCCTCAAACAGATGGTTTGTCTCAATGAATCATTCAAACCCTTGAGGATGTGCTAAGAACTTGTATGCTAAATTTTGGAGGTTATGGGATGCTCACTTTCGATTGGTTAAATTTTTGTACAATAATAGTTATCATTCGAGCATCAAAATGGCTCCATTCGAAGCACATTACGTTCGCAATTGTCGTTCTCCTGTTTGTTGGAACGAGATCGGTGAAGCCCAACTCACCGGACCTGAAATGGTACAAGATACCACCAACAAAATTTCTCAAATTCGTAATAATCTGCTCGTTGCTAGAAGTCGCCAAAAGTCTTACGCTGATAAGCAACGATTGTCACACCCCAACCTAAGGCAGAAATGTCGGAGCGTGATCCGATTGCTCACAGCTCGAAGATACTATCATAATATAAATGTGATAATATCTAATTAATTATTTTATTTTAATTATAAACACAAAATCCAAAATACAATAAACAATTTGATTGTACAAATATAAGCTCAAATAAAGGTTAGCTTGATTATATCATAAGGTCTTGTCTACATGTCCAAACTTCAATCTTCAATACAAGCAACCTGCATATGCGTATAAAATGAAGTTTTGTCAACATAAAGTTAAGTGAGAATATCACCAGTTTTGACACAACAATATAAATAAGCATGACGTGATAAGTGAGGTAAATATAATCAAACCATAAACAAGTATGTAGACCGTTGCCAAGCGAATCAGGCGTTGGTCACTAGCAGGAACACCCGTTATATGATTGATTGAATAGTAATCCTAATATACGATTGATTGAATGGTAACACAAGTAAGCAAGTAGCACGTATGTTTGATTAAATCACTCACAATAACATGTATGCATTTGTTTGAATATATATATATAGTATGAAATATGGATACGTACGCATATGTCCCCAAAACGATTAGAAAAGTTGTAAAATAGGGGAATGATAAACCCACCTTAGATTATCGACACGTGGGTATAATTAAGAATAAACGAGTCAACGAATAAGCGAGTCGTCCAATACGCGTCAAACAAGATAACCGATCAGAACTTGAGTCTATAATATAAGTAAAAACAAACTCGTGTCCGCTGGAATCAATCCAAACGGACGTTTAGAACTCAAGTTATGTTATATATAAGATTTAAGCGAGCTGGTACTGACCAGAATCCGAATAGCGAGTCAGAAGTCGTCTTTTGGTTAGTAGCCTTAAAATTTCGTTACGAGAATAAAATTCTTCTGGACCGAACGTTGAATCCAACCTGAAGTATGAGAAAACATTAAGTCAAACTAGTTGACTATTTTGTCTTTTAACGAGTTTTAAACTATTTGACCAGTCAACACCCTTCAACCACCGAAATTGATTGAAGGTTATTGTCTAGGGAATATATATGAATGATTTCTATGTTTACAACTTACCCGGAAAGTGAAAGAATCAACAGAAACGATGAGTCAAAGGTCGGTACACAAGCAAAGTCAACCGAATAAGCGTGTATCTTCAACAATAATGCAAAAACCAAAGAATTTGATGATGAACAAAGGTAGGTGACGGCTAGGGTTAGTATATTAGGGTATGAGGAAGTTTGTATTAGGAGAATTATGATGTGTTTATATAGAGATTACAAAAACGAACCATATTTGGAAGATTTACTCGTTTAAGTAACAAAATACGGTTTTAATGAAAAAACCGATATAATATCATTGAAAATTCGTTCTTGATCAGTAATATAAGAGTATGGACTTGTATTTTGGTTATAATCCTTTTCTTGGAACTTAATTTACTCGATTTATGCCAAAAATAAGCGATATCGATGCTAAAAACAAATTAGGAAACAAAATAAGCAATTTAATGAGAAAATCTAGTACAGTAACTAACAAAATTTGGCTTGGACACCAAGAAAACGAAATTGGACAATCTATAACATTTCTTGGAGTTTAAGTTTCGTTAATTTAATCGAAAATAGGAAATGATTGACAAAATTAGTCCCTATAGTTCCCGAAAATGCGATTTTTAGCCGTTTTAAGCGATTTAAAGGTTTCTAAGGATTATTTGGCATGATTGAAAGTTATGAAATTTTAAAATAGTTAAACCAAGTTAATACCAATAAATACAAGTTTTAAATAGTTCGGAAGATCCAAATTAAGTTCCCGAATCGATTTAGACTTAAACGAATACAAATACGAAAAATCCGAGATGTTACATCGATGACCCTTGGAATTCGAAGTCGACTACCTGGTACTCCTCAAGGTTTCACCTTGGAAAGGAGTAGTCCGTTTCGGTATGATACCCCGTTATGTTGGTCCGTTTAAGATCCTCGAGTGAATCAAATATGTAGCCTACCAGCTCGAGCTTCCTCAAGAACTTCAAGGCATCCATCCCGTGTTTCTTGTGTCCAACCTTCGAAAGTGTCTAGCTAACAAAAATCTTCATATTCTTCTCGACCAGGTACATATTGATAAAACAATATACTTCGTTGAGAGACCAGTAGAGATCTAATCTACCAACCCCTACAAATGTTAAGGGTATCCGGTCATTTTTGAGACATGCTGGATTTTACCGACAGTTTATAAAAAAACTTTAGTGTCATCACAATACCGTTGTGTAACTTATTATTAAAAGATGTGCCATTTGCGTTCGACCAAGATTGTTTAAATGCTTTTATCATGCTTAAGAACAAATTGGTTGAGGCTCCGATCTTGATGTCACCCGATTGGTTATTTCCATTTGAAATTATGTGTGACGCGAGTAACTATGCGGTCGGGGATTTTTTGGGAAAACGGGTGGGTAAGAAAGAAATCCATTGCCATATAGTACGCAAGCAAAACCCTTTCCGATGCTCAAATTAATTATACCACTACAGAAATGGAGTTTCTTGCGGTAGTGTATGCTTTGCATAAATTTCGATCTTATATTTGGGGAAGCAAAGTTGTTGTGTTCTCAGATCATAACGCAGTAAAGTACTTAATGGAGAAGAATGATGCAAAGCCGCGCTTGATCAGATGGATTTTGTTGCTCCAAGAGTTCGATGTGGAGATCCGTGACAAGAAGGGAAGCGAGAATGTAGTTGCGGACCACTTATGCAGATTGATTGGTCAAAAGGAAGAAGATGCTCGGGCCATCAATGAGTCTTTTCGGGACGAACAATTATTTTTTGTTTCAAATTTGCCATGGTATGCTGATATTATCAATTTTCTTGTTGCAGATACAATTTCTGAGTTTTGGGCAAAAAGAAGAAGTAACACTTCTTATCATAGGTGAAATATTATATTTGGGAAAACCCAGACCTATTCAAAGTGGGCACAGATCAAGTGATGAGGAGGTGCATACTAGAGGAGGAAGTCAGGAGTGTGTTTCACCACGCCCATTCATCAGCATGTGGTGGACATTTTAGCAGACAAAAGACGAGGCATATAGTTCTTGGTTGCGGGTTTTACTGACCCTCCCTCTTTAAGGACGCGGCTGGGTTCGTTAAAAATTGCGTTAGATGCCAACAAATGGGTGGAATCTCAAAAAGGGACGAGATGCCCATGCAACCAATTCTCGTTGTCGACATCTTTGATGTTTAGGAAATTGATTTCATGGGCTCGTTCCCAAATTCCTTCGGGAATTTATATATCTTAGTGGCGGTTGATTATGTTTCTAAATTGGTAGAAGCAATCGCCACCAAGACAAACGACCATACCATTGTTTGCAAATTTGTTCAATCTAACATATTTTCAAGGTTTGGTGTTCCCCGCATCATAATTAGCGATGGGGCTCACATTTTAAGAATTTTAACTTTGGAAAATTGCTTGAACGGATGGTGTAAACCACCGCATAGCCACTCCATATCATCCTCAAATGAGTGGCCAAATGGAGGTTTTCAATAGGCAAATCAAATAGATTTTGCAAAAGACGTTAAGGCCTGATCGTAAAGACTGGTCAAATAAGTTAAACGATACTTTACGGGCTTACCGCATGTCTTTTAAAATGCCTGTGGGAACCACCCCTTATCGGTTGGTTTATGGGAAGGGTTGTCATTTACCTGTTGAACTTGCCCATCGTGCGTTATGGGCGGTTAAGAATATTAATCTAGATTATGGTGTGCAGGTAAGAAAAGAAAGTTGAACTTATGCAAATTTAGAAGAATTGAGAGACATTACCAGCCAAAACACTTCAAATATGTGTTTTTGGGAGATGGTGAGACATTACCAGCCATCATTGCTTCAAACTTAGAAGAAGATCAAGATAAGGAGTTGATGGAAGTATTGAAGGAGTATAAAGCAGCGATTGGGTGGATTATCGCAGACTTGAGGGGGGAGGGTTGTCTTTACCTGTTGAGCTTGACCATAGTGCGTTATGGGCGATTAAGAATATTATCTAGATTATGAGTGTGCAGGAAAGCAAAGAAAGTTGAACTTATGTGAGTTAGAAGAATTGAGAGACGAATCTTACGAATGTGCATCGACATACTAAGAAAAGATGAAAAGAGTGCATGATGCTAAGTTGAAGCGGAAGACATTTGAGAAAGGGCGAAGAGTTTGGCTATACAACTCTAGATTGAAGTTATTCCCGGGTAAACTGAAGAGCAAGTGGACGACCATATCAAGTCAAACAAGTGGCCAAGTTCGAGGAAGTAGATATTGAAGACTTCGATGATCATTTGAGAAAAGTTGTAAACGGACATTGATTGAAGCCTTTTTTGGAAGATGCAGACTTGAACAAGAGCGTGCACAAGTCGGAGGTTTGCTTTATAGCCGACGAACCGACGTATTCGGTTAACTGAAAGAACCAGGGGATGTCGAGCTGTAGGCATTCAATTCAGCGCTAACCGAGAGGCAATCCGGCATTGTAAGTGTGTACTTTTCGTAATATGATTCGTTTTTACTAATTGTTTGCCTCGAGTGTGGAGCATAGAGCAGAAATATGGTGTGGGGAAGTAGCTTGGTGGATCGGAATTCAGGTGTTTGGTATGCAAAATGCTAATCAGACGGAGTTCCAGGTACGTTTTATCTGTTTACATATGAAAAAACATTCAAGGGAATCAAGGGGAGTAACACTTTGGGAGATAGAAAAATTTTCAGCATAAAAAATCGTCAAAATTCCTTGTAAAGAGCGCACTTCACGCTACGCGAAGAATTTTAAAGTTGTTCCTTCACGCTACCTGAAGGACAAATATAAGGCACATGAACTTGGTTCTTCGCGCTACGCGAAGAACCATATCAGCTTCCGTTTATGTAGCCCGAACCAGGGGAGCCCTAACTCAATTTAATTGGGTCACGTAGCGCGAACACTATTCGTTATATTAATTCGCGCAACGCGAAGAAACACTGAAATTCTGAAAAACAAAATATAATCTCACCGTCATCCACCACCACCGACCTCACCCTTATCCATTCATACCACCATTCTTATATCCTAATCACCACCGTCACATACCCATCCATATATCATCCAAGATAAATGCATCACAATTCTGGAGCTTTAGCACTTACCAGTTGCAATTAAAAGTGATTATTTCTTCCAAAACTGTTCATAAAAATTAATTGTTCCTTCTCTCTGTCGTATTAATTTAATAAATAATGACCAAGAAAGACTTACATTGCATTCTTGAGTTTTTTATTTAAGGGTTTGGAAAAGAAAAGATAAGAAAATTTTTCTTATTTCATTCTTGAGTCTTTTTTTTTTAAGAAAAGAAAGAGAATGAAAAGAAAAGTTAAGCCTTTTTTCCTCCAAAACTTTCCAGCCAAATATAGCCTAATTGTGAAGGAAAAGTTTATATATTACTAATTTACCCATCTTTTCCTTATTATCTAACTCAAGAATGATGACTTAACTGTAAAGTTATAATTGTTTTTCCTATCTTTTCCTTCCTATCTAACTCAAGAATGTAATTAACACTTTTTTTTCTTTTATTTTATTTTAACTCGAGAATGTCTTTTAAGTATATAATTTCTTTTCCTTTCTTTCCTTATCCAAACTTATCATTTCTTTTCCTTATATTTTAAACCTGAAAACGCAGTGTTATATTATTCGTGCCCAACAACGTCACGCGAAGAGGTGTGATTTCTAAATAGAAAGGAACAGTCGTAAAGGATATATTTATTTTTATATTCCTACCTTTCCAAAAGAAACGGCTTTTTTTTAAAAGAAAGACACTAATTGCACATTGTGTACTCTTGATTTCTAAATTATTACAAGTTCATTATAATCTTTAACAATGACACAATAAACATTTATTAGATGAGTCTTAAATCAACAATTATTAATTTTGTGGATTTGGTTATAGGTTGGTCAAAGGCAACAAAAGTTCACTATTATAGCATAATAAATTTAGGGGCTGATTTGTACGAACAATCTTGGTTCAAACTTAACAAAAAGTTAAGCACCGCCAGTCACAACGATATCAATAATCAAATGGGCCTTGTAGGGCACCATTAGTGACCGAGCGGTGAAACTTATACATTATTAATGTTTCTTTAGACGGGGTAGTTGAAAGGATGGACGGTTAATATTCCGTGTTAGCAATGCACATTAAGTATTAGGAATGGTTCAGACACTATTAAATAATGACACAAATTGAAGAGTGTAAGCAATTTAACATATACAGATTCCAGCCGTTAAAATTACTAAATTATATAAACCATAAACACAATTACTTTTAGAAGCAACATGATCATTCCAATTACGAAATTTTAATTATCAATAGTGCATGTTAACATAACCCGATTGGAATACCTAATATAACTTGAAAATTCATCCGGTTATATTCGTAGGAAGTCGTTTGTATTCAAAAATAATAAAAACACTTTTAATAAAATTACAATGTAGAAATAATATAGGAAGCAATAAACTATATATAAAATTATTACAATTTAAATAAAACTATTGAGAAAAAAAAAAGGGTTGGCTAGGGATTTGTGTTCAACATAAACGCACCGAAAATCAATTTTGAATCTTCCAATAAAAGCGATTTATTTTGCGTCTAACTAAATCCGTATTTGGATAAGACATAAAGTCTTTTTCCAAAGAATAAGTTCTCTTCAGTGAAAATTCTAAGTATGAATTCAATTGATAATAATACATCTAACTAATATATTAAAGTAACACAATTTTGTCAACATGTCCTTTATCTAGGTTGTTCACATAGTTTTCCATGTCATCAACCTTTCATAAATCTAATTTTCACATATTCACAATAAAATTTTAATCAATGATATTGACTTTTATATCTTTGTAATTTATTAATGTAATTATGATATTAATTATTCTAATTATTGTTAGAATTAAAATACTTATCTAATCTAACTAATATATTAAAGCAACACAATTTTGTCCACATGTCCTTCAACTAGGTTGTCCACATAGACTTTCATGTCATCAACCTTCTATAAATCTAATTTCCACATATTCACAATAAAATTTTAATAAACAAAATCTAAAACCACGCGACCCGTTTTATTTCTATAACCCGATACCCAGTTGAAGCCATTTGTTATCATTTTCTCAACCTTAATGTGACATTCGTCCAATTCCAAAACCAAAACCCGGCCCATTTTGGATTTTTATTTCCGAGTTCATATAACTTATTAAAGTTATAAAGGTTTGATATTTTATTATTATATTTTAGTTTTATGAAAGTTAAAGTACCAATTTTGTATATAATAGTTTTAAATGCTAATAAAGTTGAAGGATTTTTGTGTAAAATTTAATAAAGTTGGAGTAAACCTCCTGTTACGTTGTCATCTCAACCAAGAAGTCCGGCCACACATCGGCGCTTTTCTTGCAAGTATTTAACACTGAGTTAAGACTTAAAACGGCCAATTGATGAGACTATTTGACTCGTAACTTCAAACCGAGCGTTTTGCCACCATAATTGAAATTCAATTCAGTGTTTTAAGCCTCCAATTAATGGAGCAGAAATTGTGGGTTGACCAAACTGATTGTAACGTGGCTTTTAACTCTATATAAAATCGTAGAACCATCTCGTGATCCTTTCGCACTTGCATATCCTCTCAATTTCTTCTAAGCTTTCGTTCTGCGAACGGACTCAAGCTCTTCTAACTCCGGTACTCCAACCAAGCTAATCTTCTTCAATCCAATAAACACATGGGTAATTTAATCGTGATTCATGTTCGGATTTATCTGCAGGTACAAAGCCGCTGTCAATTTAGATTGGCAGAGGTATTTACTTGATCAATTTGTGATTTATAGTTCTAGGGTTTATATGGATTTGGGGATAGAACTTAAGTTGTGTTTATAATTAATCAGAATCAATCCTTGAAAAAAAATCTTATTGTAGTCCAGTTGGTTTGCGGGTTATATACAAAGTTCCAAACCGATCCAGACTCAGGTTCGAGTCTCTTAAAAAGCAGTTTGTTAGTTTTTTTTTTACTTTTAACACATTATTATTATTATTATTATTATTATTATTATTATTTTGACACTTTATTGTTATTATAAAACCAATTATCATCACTAAATAAATGTTAGATAAACTTACAAATCCAGTTTTGTTTGAAACTTCAAAAATTTGTTTATTTTTTTTTCTTTATTCTAAACCATTCGTTTAGGTCTTAAAAAACTCATTATTATAATCATCGTTTAAATTAAGTGAAACGTTTATAACCTTATTTCTGTTCATATAACTTAATATTGTCGTTGTGTAACTTTTAAGTGTCAAAATTATTTGAAACCGTTAATCACAAATTAACAGCATCGTTAGTTATTTATTGCTTCGTCATATTTTAAAATAGTTACGAAGTTCTAAATTAATATAATTCGTAATCAGTCATCTGTTTATAATTGTTAGTCTATAAATATAATTTAAAGCCATTTTATATCAAACTTCTAATCAAGTCCCCAAATTTGGCAAACAAACCCTAAATCCCAAATGATTTTGGACATTCCGTGTCGTTTAGTCTATTTAACTTATAAAAGCACATATTGTTTGACTGCAATTTAAGTTATTCAATTAGTTATATATTGACTATAAATATTATATAATTAACTATAATTGGGATGTTTCATGTATTTTGATATTTAAAAATTTTCAATTCACCAAAAGCATATTAACAATATAATTAGCTGCTACAAGATTTTTAATTTGGACTTTATTATATAATTAAGCATATTAACAATATAATTGGCTGCTACAAGATTTTATGTAGCTTTGTCAAGAGTGAAGAGTAGAGACGGTATTAAGTTAGTCATACTCGACAAAGAATCTCAACTTACAACTAAAACTACAAACGTTGTTTACAAGGAGATTTTCGGAAACTTAATGTGATAAAGTTTAAACCTGGTATGTATTTGTAAGCTTAGTTTTCAATTAATATTACAAAATTTGTTACTAATATGTGTTTTTTTATTTTTTTCAGATCTAATGGTTCATTTATGTTATATTATTTCTTATTCACTGCATTGTTTATTTATAAAGTATTTTCTTTTTATGTTATAGACATTGTTTAACATCTTTTGTAATATTTGAAGCTAAAATACTTATGCCAAATATTTGTGTTGATTGAATATGTTGCTAATATTTTATATTGTTTGTTGATATGTTTCCACCCATGTGTAACACGGGTTATTATCCTAGTAAAATAATATGGCAGTTGGGGGGGGGGGGGGTTAACCGTTACAATTATGGTAGTTGGGGGGGTTTAACCGTTACAATTACATCTGGTATTAGAATTGAAGTTGAAATTCGGCAACATCGCAATTGTTTAGAAATAATTATGGCAGTTGGGGGGTTTAACCGTTACAATTACACCCGATATTAGAATTGAAGTTGTAATTCGGCAACAACCCAACAATCATCGACCTTAGTTGCACTACCTAAGTTCAAATTCACCACCACCCTTTAGTTTCACTATCGAATTTCAAAGTCACTACTAACCTTAATTTACTACCAAACAACAATAACTTTCAAAACTCACTTCAAGCGTGACCCCAGTCAAGGGCATTGTATGTTGGACCCTAAAAAGGGTCAACCCCTTCACAATGTTAAAGTGTTGCCTTGGCCGAGTTGGAGCTCCCTCATGATACCAAAGCCATGCAGGTCCATTAGTTCTGAAGTTATACTAACGTTCTTTGAGTGTGTACTTCACATATCATGACTCATATCTATATTTATTATGAGTTCTCATCTGGTCTACAAGTAAATCCCAATTAAACATCATGATGGCACTAAATCTACCAATATTATCTTTTATATCTTTAGTTTAATTATTAGGATAGTTACTGACACTTTATTATTATCTCAATATCTTGTAATTCGGTTAAACCTTTATATTTAAAGTGGTGAATCATGGTTATCAATAGAATGAAAACAACGGATTGTGTTCCCTAACAAGTTTGTTGTTGGATCCATGAAGTAATGTTCGAGTATACAGTCTAAACTAGGCACCATACTCGCTTTAGAAGATCATTTAATTGTTAATGAAGAGCTTAAAAGTTGCATCAAGGAGTAGGAGTTGATTGAGGGACATGCCCTTCTCCTAACCCATATTGATTGGATCATATGGTCAAAAGGACCATTTTAGACAGATAAAGACTGGTCTTTCTTGTCTTGTCCTCAAATTTTGATCAAGCCATGCATGCTCCTTTTCTTTTTCTCTTATTGCTCTACTTTTAATTTTTTGCATCTTTATGTGTTGTCTTACCCTTATAAGGGATTAGGGTATAAAGGTCCCTCATGTAGCCAATTAATATAGTATGCATCTCTTTGTCTGTAGGAATCTTTCTGGCTCAAGGAAAATATGTAGTGGCTGTTCTTTTAAAAAGATCTAAAAGAAAAAAGAAAGGGAAATTGACCATGAACATGATATACCTATAACAATACATTAGCATGTACGGGTCCACATGCTAAACCACATATCACTGATTAAAATATTTTTTGATTCATATTGAACCTTAGAAACTGAAGTATATCTCACAAGTCCACATGATTCTTGAATCTTGATTGAAGCTTTTTCAAGACGTTGCCAATTTGCTTATTAGCATTCACTTCTTTTTCTCTTCCGTCCATCCAAAGCGAGTTTTATGTCATATTCAGGAAAAAGAAAACGCGATAAGCTTTTGCATGAGTTCAATTACTGCTACAAAGTTGAAAATGGAAGTTATGAAAGAGAATTTCGTTTGGACTCTTTCGCTTTTATGTGGCAGCCACACAACTAGCATGAAAAGTAAGTTCATTTGGGAACTTGAGCTAATAAGCAAAGTGCATTGCTTGTGCTGTTGGTTTGTTACCCTGATCATCTCCTTTTTTTCTCCTCTTTGTGACACTTTTTTGATGTAATATGCTATTAGGCAAGATAAACTGATTCAAGGTAAACTTCTTAATGAGTTAATTACACTATCTATGGGTGATTGTGGTTGTATAAGGGTGCGTGTTTAGTTTGAACTTTTTGGAAAATTAGTGCACTTTCAAAATACTAGTGTTTTTTTATCCAAAATAATTTACACCATAGTCGCACTTGGACGGTGAGACTTTGCATGCCTTGAAGTCTGTTGATTAACTTCTTTTATGAACAACTATTTTTTTTTTTTATTATTTGTCACTAATGAAATTTGAACCCTCATAAATATATACAATTAAATGTTCTTTGCAAGAAGTATGGAACCCATGTTGAAGGCTCTCTTGAAAACCACTACTTCATTGAAAATCCACTTGCCAACAGTGAATTTAGGTTAGAACATAAGGCCTTCCACTAAAAGGCAAAAGCCTCTGTCAAGTGAGTTAGTCCTATATTTGCTAATTACGGCTTTAGTTATGGCCATTCTCTATTTGCCTAATGTACATATATTGTCTAAATTTGTTAGTTCAACAACATATTACATAATGAAATGGAGCATGAAGTAGTGTGTGTAACTTTCACCGCACATTCAGTGTCACTTCCAGCCATATAGACCAAGTAGAGAGAAAAAGGGTGATACTGATAACCACCACAATAACTAAAGCCTTTCTTTATAAGAAAACACAAAAACATGATATTCTTTCATAAAACCCGTCCAAGTGCTTGTAACTGGTGGCCCTGTATTAAAGAATATTGTATTGTTTAATTTTATAAACTAAAATCTAAGTATGATATTCTTTTATAAAACCCGTCCCAGTGCTTGTAACTGGTGGCCCTATATTAAAGAATATTGTATTGTTTAATTTTATAAACTAAAATCTAACTAATATATTAAAGCAACTTAATTTTCTCCATATGTTATTAATCTAGGGTGTTCACATAGAACTCCATGTCATCACCATTCCATATAATTAATTTTTACATATTCACAATTAATTTTAATCAGCAAAAACAATGTCTTCTCATTCATTCCACAAACATTCATTCCATAAACGATGACCGTCTTCTCATTTCCGTATGCTCAATTCCAATTAAACATGTTAATAGCGTTACAGCTAAAAGCAACTGCAGGTTATGATCGATCCAAATTAGCTACATATGCTTTGTATTTATCAATTTAGTTTCTTAATTGGCGGTTTTCTTTTCATGCGGTTATCTACTATTTCCTTCGTTGTGTAACTTCTATGTGAAGATTAAATAGTGGTAATCAATTTCCTCCTGTTTCATTTTTTAATGCAAATATTGATATGAAGTTTGTTTTTCAATATCATTGTTGAATAGATTTTATTAACTTTATTTAGGGTTATTTCATCTGTACTTGATTTACGATTTGAATTCTCATATTTCATCTAAGATCTTACGATTTGAACAAGATCTCCTTAAGTTTCTGGCCGTTTCATCCCATTCTTGCTCGTGGTTTGATTTTAGGGCTTCAAGTTATCAATTTTGATATTTATTGATAACTCACAGTGTTTAACGAGTGATTCGACTTCAATTTTTTATTTAATTTTGCTTACGGTTATTAATTTTGATACTTATTGATAAGTTACAGTGCAACTTCCAACATTGTTCAATCTGTCATATATGAAAACAGAAATTTACCCCTTTATCAAAATCGTCTCCATCTTTCATCAAATGTGTTGGTAGGTATGCTAATTTTAGATTTTTCCTATTTTCTGTATTTAATTCCATTTTAGTTATTTGTGTAAATTCTTTATTTCATATCAACTTATTTCATATAGTTGATAGTTGATTCAATAATTTGTTTTTTCCATCTAAAGTGTTTATTGGTAATTTTAAATGTTCCAAATTCAAACGTATTATTTGACTGCAATTGAAGTTATTCATGTATATTTGGAAATTAAAATCTTTTGTAAATTTTGGTAATACGTTGATCAATTAGTTATATATTGACTATAAATTCATCTTATTATATAGTTAACTATAATTAGGATGTTTCATTCTCTACGATTATGATCTTATTATATAATTAGTGTCATGGATAATTTGTTTCATAAGTGGTTGTTCCGATTTGTAATTATATAATTATAGTTTCATCCTCTCATGTTACAAGATTTGTAATTTAGACGTTATTATATAATTAAGGTCCTGATTTGTTATATATATGATTAGTTATAGTTTAACTATAAATTCATTATATTTAGAATTAACTATAACTAGGATGTTTTATTTTTATAGCATGTCTAATTTTTTTGTAGTTCCAAAATCAAACTCTGGATTTTGATAAAAATTATACGCTGTATTTATAGGGTCTTTTTTAATTAATTTATAGACTGTTTTTTCTGCATGTCTAATTTTGGTAGTTCCAAAAATCAAGCTATGGATTTTGGTTAGAAATTATATGTTGTATTTATAGGTTGTATTTATAGGTCTTTATTTATAGGTTGTATATTAGAGCATATTGAATTTGATTTATTGTATTTATTATTTACTTATAACGGCTTCTAAACTTACGACGTTTAACAAAAATAAACATCTCCATATGTACTATATAACATACGCTCTATGCATTCTCCACATTCATAACAATATTCTGCCTTTGAAGCTTTTGCAAAATAAGTTTTTCAACTATTAATTATAAATTGGTATATTGGTTTTTAATGATCTCAACTATTGCCTTTTGGTCACTACTGGTCCCAACTAATGAATTGGCTACTAATGGTACCAATTTTTAAAGTATTTATTTCTAACGGTCTGCGACTAACATAATCCTAACATCGTTAGTTTCAGGTCGCCGGAAAAACGGTTTTGGCCGGAAAACTCAATTTTTTCCCGAAAACTCAACATATTCCTCCCAAACATCTTGGTAACTTCGTATCAGACCTTTAGAAACCTTTTTCTAGTAAAAGCCCCAATTATTGAGGTCGCCGGAAACCTTAGAACCATCATCGGAATCGGTTGATGGTGCTCAAGTGGTGGTAGTTGGTTAGCGGTGAGTCAATTGGCGGTGGTTGTTGTGTTCAGGTGGTGTTTTCCGGCAACAAATTTGAATTTTTCCGGCCAAAAGCGTTTCCCGACGACCTGAAACTAACGGCGTTAGGATTCTGTTAGTCGCGGACCATTAGGAACAAATACTTTAAAAGTTGGGATCATCAGTAGCCAATTCATTAGTTGGGACAATAGTTGGGACAATTAAAAACCAATATACCTTATAAACTTTATATTAAACGTATTGTTTACTAAAGTCTTTTATCATTTGATTTAAAACAGGATACAATAAAGGTTCAAAGCTTTACAATATTGAATGAAATTGATGTTCTCAAAACATCTCCATCCACAATTAAGGTTAGAGTTTTGAGAGTATGGACCGTCAAGAATAACAAACACGCCAACGAGGACTTCTTGATGGAGATGGTCCTCATGGATCAATCTGTGAGTTTTTAATTATTTTATATTTTCATTTCTCTATAATAATTACTACTCTTTTCATTAATTATTGACACATGGCCAACTAGAGTTGGCTTATATACTTAAAAGATCCAGTTTTTTCTAGAGTTGGCTTATACTTAAAAGATTCAGTTTTTTTTTTCACATGGCCAACGATATGTAGTTTTGTCAAGAGTGAAGAGTAGAGCCGGTATAAAGTTAGTCATACTCAATAAAGAATCACAGCATACAAATAAAACAAAAAACGTTGTTTACAAGAAGATTTTCGGGAACTTAATATGTATTTGTAAGCTTAGTTTTCAATTAATATTACAAAATCTGTTACTAATATGTGTTTTTTAAATTTTTTCAGGCTAATAGTTCCTTTATGTTATATTATTTCTTATTCACTACATTGCTTATTTATAAAGTATTTTCTTTTTATGTTATAGACATAATTTAACATCTTTTATAATATTTGATGGTAAAAAACTTATGTCAAATATTTGTGTTGATTGAATATGTTGTTTATATTTGTATTGTTTGTTGATATGTTCCTAGTAACTTGTAAAGTAATTATGTTTAAAATTTGGCACTTTTCTAGCTTTAAATGTGTACGTTTACATACATATATTTGTTCTAGTTTTGTAAATTCTCTTTAATAAATAGTTGCAAATAAATATAGTTGTAACTTAAAAAATAAATAAATAAAATTAAAAAAAAACCTGCATGACATAAAATTGTTATGAACTTGTTAAAATCTGTTGTGGATGTTTTTAACCATGTCAAATCTCATAATTACTACCTAGTACCTAGAACTTGGTTTTAATTAGAGGACCTTATTTAAATGCGGAGGCCATAAAACTCCCAAGGAAATGATAATGGTTGGCTAAAGCAATGATCGATAGCTTTGACAGATTTAACTATTTAGTCTGCATATATAACATATATTCAAGGGTGACTCGTTGGACAGCGAAAACAAGTTAAAGCTTTAAGCCCACACTTAATTAAAGCTTCCAAGTCCAAAAAAAACTTTGTATATTATAATGGGTAAAGTAAACTGAAAGTAATGTGTTAGTGTGGTGGCAGACTTGGTTGTTACTAAAGTATAAGTCATGAATTCAAAACTTATAATAAGCAAAAAAAAAATTCTTAATTATTGTGATGAAGAGAACACAAAATCTTTTTTCGATTTAGACCCCTACATTCATTGAGCTAGCCCTTCGTATATATCCGCAACCTGCCCATTATGCACTGATGTCACAAGAGCCCAGAACAAAACAATGGCGTTGTGGAAAATAATATTGATAGGATAAGGATTAAGGACAGTTCCCTTAACTATCGGGATGAGTACCGCACGGATGGGTGCTGATTTAACACACCAACCTCTTTTCCAACATGGCCATCATTACACCCTCAAAAGGAGAGTACATTGATGAAGTTAGCCAATGCCTCAATCAAGAACTAAGATTCTCCTCCCCCCAATCCATGAGAATCTATTATTAATAAAATTACGAGGCCCATCAATACTCCGCTAACCAGCACGATCATGTGAACATAGTTTTTATTGAGTATGTGGCATTCAAGAGATTATGGTAAGAAAACCGATGGAAACAAGATTAGAACCTAAGAAACTCTTGCTCCAATTTGTCTTCCTTTTCACTTGTTCACCGTTGAATATTCTAAGATGTAAAAGTGACTCCTGGTAATTCCCATTCGAAGGCCAAGCCCACTCACAAGTCGGTGAGTTGGGCAGGCCCGAATCCAAGTAATTAATATGTTATACGTGTTAATGGGTTTAAGAGGTAATTAGGGTTTTACTGGTTTTCTTGTTCACCATGTTTGGGGAGTTGGTATATATAATTTCCAAGTTAGGGTTTCATATGAGTCATAAGAGATACACGATATATGTGTAATCAATGTTTTTTTGAGTGATCTCTTGATAATAATGTTGGGAGTTATCCAGTATATTGGTTTTGTTCAGTTTTCGTTTGATGAGTTATATCAATTCGTTATTGAGTGACAAGGTAGTAATTGCAAGATGTTATTCAATCTAAGAAAATGAGAGAAATCCCAGTTTCTGATTTCTAAAAGAAACTGTAATCACGGTTACTATATATTTTACCTCGTGATCCTCTTCGTCTAATGAAAGAGTTACATCATTGATCAGTTATCATCTTTAGAACTTATTTGATTTAGGGTGATCGAGTCTGTATAATTAAGATTATTCTTTTTTGTCTTCATATTGACGAGTTATGTATCAAGTAAAAAAGCAATGATATCTTTCTTTGAGTGGTAGGTGACAGACTCACCATAACTGTCTCTTGATAAGTCATTGCTTGTTTCATTGTTTCTTTTTCTTTTACATAGTCTCGGGTGCTCATATTATTATTATTATTATCATAGAAACCTTCTTCAGATGTTGTGGCTATTGTCACGTTTAATCCATTAGTGTACCTCACTTAAGTATCCAACTTATTCTTTTTCAATGGCATTGAGGGCACACATGCAATTTCTGTTGGACAAATATTAGAGCTTCTTCAATAAGGTGTTTTTAGGAGAGAAAATGATAGGTTTTGTGGAAGATTGAACACCTCAAATGGGCTTATGTCAGTGAAGGGAAGAAGAGAAAGAGTATATTTCTCGGTTCTAAAGGTTACGATCAGAGAGGCAACTTCATGGGGGGGTTTGAGATACAAGAAAATTGAACAAGTTATATGCTAAACATGGACTTAATTCAATCATATGTTATGTTATGATATAAATATAATGTGAATGATCATTAATCAATTAGTGCTAATGCAAGAAAAACTCACAAGGTTGAAACTCTTTTCCCATTAGTCTTAAACCCCCCATTATCTCATGGGTTAAAAGCACATTTGTTTGTTAGTAGCCATCTTCTTTTCAGTTAGCCAAAGATAGGTGTGTATATCTTAGTTTCTTTACTATAATGATTACAGTTTTTGAAACATTCAGCTTATGGCCAAATTGTTAAACCACTTTGAAGCTTTATTGGATTCGCATTGTGTTATGGCTTCCAAAACCTGACAAAGTCCCACCAAAACAAACAACTTGAATTGCCTCCCTCATCTTGCTATTTGCATTTAAAGGTTTAATGGGATCCCCATAGGTTTCATGTTGTATTCGTTAGAATATATTTATGGGAAAATTCCCAAAATAAGAATTTATGAAAACAAATTTCTAGTTTTAGATATTATTTGCAAATAAATTTCAAAAATAGGTATTATAAACTAGTCGTGATGAGTAGTTTGTAGAACCAATTAAAAGTTGCCGTGTGTTCTTAAACTTACCGTAACGAGCACGTTCATTAATCATTTACTCGTCATGACTAAATAAGTTTCATGCCTCGTAATCAACGCCCTCGAGTAATTCATAAATCCTTTAGTTGCGGCGATTAGTTTACCCTGTTTACATTCCCTACACGAGTAGTTTATTAGTATTTGACTCGTTGCGACTAGTTTAACCTTATAATCTACTCGTCGCGACTAAAGGACTTATGAATTACTCGTGGGCATTCAATACGAGGTATGAAACTTATTTAGTTGTGACGAGTAATTGATTAGTAAACGTGCTCGTTACGATTAGTTTAAGGACAAATGGAAAGTTCTAATTGGTTTCTACAAACTACTTATCACGACTAGTTTATAATACATAATTTTGAAATTTATTACAAATGATACCTAAAACTAGAAATTTGTTTTCATAAATGTTTATTTTGAGAATTTTCCTTATATTTAAACAGTATATGATCTATATCAAGATCAGCTGTTTCCTACACAATACTTCTAATAAGGTTTTATACTAACCTATAAACCTAGTATCATGAAACCGTCTAATAAGATGTTCATAGTTGTTGAACCTGTTAGGAACAAAGCGGCGCACAGCAGAAACAGCACACTCGAGCACAAATGATATCACGCAGTAAAATAAAAAATATAAACGATAAACACGACAAGATTTTACATGGTTCGGTCCCAGCGGGGAACCTACATCCACGAGCTACAACTAGGTTATTTCATTATTAAAGTACAAAGATTACATGATATGGATATAAATAGAGATGGGCTAGGGTTAATAACTTAGGCAACAAGAAACAGTAAACGGGCCTTTAATAAGATAATTAAACCCGGCCCAATGCTCCTTTTTGTCGACCCAAACCGAAAGCCGAAAAGCCTTCACAAATCCTAACAGAACCATAATTAGCGCGTTTTATCTCTTATTTATTTACTTTTAAGTGTACCTTCACCTACACCAAAGGGCAATAAGATAAACGTTTAAAATGTGTTATTAAATGTTTTAGTTGATCATTATTATAATATTTTTAAAAGGTGCTTTATCGTAGGAAAATGATATTTTAGTTGCAAGAGTTGCTAAATACATACTCAGGAACTTATATTTATAAGGTCATTGATCCATTATCATTATATTATATGGTTAATAAAGTTGTTTGTTTGCTACAAGCAAATGGACACTTTCTAATATACATTAGGGGTGTTTATGGTTCGGTTCGAAACCATGAAACCGGTCATAGGTTTGGTTTCACAGTTGGTTTTTTTTCCTTACTCTCGGTCGGTTGGTTTGAAAATTTCCAAACCGTAGTGAACGGTTTGGTTTATGGTTTAAACCGAAAACCAACCGCATAAAACCGGACTGGACCGTATGATTTATTTATATTTATTTTTTAAATATCTCATATAATATATATGTGTATATACATATGCACTACCAAATATTGACAAATATTAATAATAAACAAAAAAAATGTGAGCTAAGCCCAAATCAAAAATGCAAGAAACTTTAGTTGGCTTTTTGTTTTCTTAAATAAGATCCTAAAAAGGTAAAAGTAAGTTGTTTGTTAAATTATATAAATTATTGTGACTTCTACAATATTTACATATCATGAATCATTTGGACATATTGTATAAAGACCGAATAAGACTAAACCGCGAAACCAAACCGGACCAAACCGTTATTAATGGTTCGGTTTAAGAGTTCAACGGTTCAGTTTTGGTTTACGAAAATCAAAAACCGTTACTAACGGTTTGGTTCACGGTTTGACCTAAAACCGCAAAAACCGGACCGCGAACACCCCTAATATATAGTGAGAAGAACACTACACTGTCTTATTCATTTCTAATTACTCACTTGCTTATAAAAATTGTGGGATGTGTTATCTTTCTTATGTTATAAATTAACATTCTTTCATTGATCACTTTCGTCGGAAGTCGACTACCCACTTTGGCGCAATGTACAAATCATGCCTGGCCAACAAAGTCGATCGCATTTTTGAGTCTTCTTTTTGAGTTTCCAACCAAAATGTATGGCTAGTTATTCGAGTGTCAATTTGTTTATCCAAATTTTATGATTACGAAGTTAGGTTTCAATAGAAACTTCGTGTTTTCATGCGCATATTCGTCAAAAATGCATATATAAGAAACAACAGTTTCCGACGCTTTTGCAACATAAAAATGATGCCATTGACTTTAGCCTGAATGATAGTTTTAGTCCCCTGCCTTTATACTTTGGGGGAATGATATTTTAGCCCGAATGGAAGTTGAACCTAACAAATGTTTATACGAGGTCATCTCAATCTACAGCAGAATGCAGATGGACCAAATTGAAGTTAAACCAAAAACAACACGTGTTCAAACATACCACTAAGATTAGAAACAAATTCTTTGCATTTCACTCTTAGAGCATTCCCAGCCCATCCTTCATCCTTATCCCTATAATTATTCTAAAATACATTATGTTTCTCTCTTCTGTTCAATTAAATAATATTTTTTTATATCTTTATCATTACAGTTTTATCTCTCTTCTACTCACAACCACTTCAACAAATATTAAAAAATAAATAGAGGCCAACAAAGTTTCCCCAAATTTACAAAAAATACTACATTTTCTCTCTCCACACTATAATTTACATTCACAACCACTCAAAACCACATCAAATATTAAAAAATAAATAGGCGCTTGTCTCTTAGATGAGTGGTTTCGGGTTCAAATCAGAACTTGGAGTGAATAAATTTCGAGTGTTATATGAGTGAGAATATGGTAGATTTATCGTTAAAGAAGAAAAAGTCTCGCCACAAAGATTTCTAAAAATTTAAGTCAATATAGTTTTCATTTTTTATAAATCAGTCACTTTTAGTAGAATTTCTCTTCCCATAACTTCTAAACAAAAATGCCATTTCACGATATCTCAAATCAAAATAATCATACGACACCTTAATGTAACTAGTGTACATGGCTAGTCATGTCTCTTTTATATAATTGGATAACTTCTTAACTGTCACCTAATACATCAATTTTACAAAAAGAAAATAACAGCAAAACATGTAGTGTTCGAAAACTAAAACAATACTCGGTTCTAAACCTTGAGCACTGGCACCACATAATCAAATATTAGGGAGTTGTAAGGTTTAGCATGACCACTACTTTTGGTGTATGTCTGCCATAGAAGTGATCTGCACATCTTTAAATTTGCACTAAATTTAATAAACGTGTTTTGACTACTTTCGCTTTAAACCTTTTGGTTATTTGGATGCTTTATTTCACCCTTTTTAGGCTCTAGCCTTTTCTAGAGTTTAAAGATTGTCCCGTTTATCAATTTTGGATTCTAAAAAGAAAAAAAAAAAAAAGAAGTAAACCCATAAATCAATCAATAGGACAGTATTATATCATTTTTCTAATCATCTTATTTTTGTCTTTAAATTATATATATTAGCAGGTGAAGAGATTGAGAGATCTTAAGATGTCATAAAATCTACTCTCTTTTCATCTCACGTAAAGTAACTTTTTACATTATTCAAAACCTTCTCTGCAAACGTCAATTACGTTCCCATTTGCATAATTAGAGTAACTATCTAATGTAATTGTATAATTATACCTAGAGTAATTATATATTTTGAATATCATTGAAGAAACGTGGATCTACTCACTGGTAGCAGATCTACTTTCCTCGGGTGTGATTAAACTATTTCACCGATGGTTCTTCTGGATCCGAGTTCTTCCACCTACAAAATGAACAGCGCCGTTACTTACCCCTCAGAAAGGGACAGAGGGGTCCTCTTTGGGGTAACCCTCCGGCGTGAGAATCAGTATCTTTTGGAGAAGATAATAATGTTTGTAGGTAAGTCAATCTCCAGAGTATTGCTGAATCGCTGAATACCCTTGATGATGTGACTGTGTGTTTTTCTGTAACTGACTGTGAGTGAATATAATTCAATATGACTGAATGTGATATCACTGCTTGTAACTGTCAATGATTGAGTGTGAATGAATGTGTCATCAAAGTGGAGTTGATGCTGTATTTATAGTGCTAGGGTTTCCACTGGTTGGGCTCAGCCTCGTTGGCCTCCTCCAATCGCACTGCGCCATGTGTCCTCTGGGACACCTGGCGCTTTCTCGTTGGTTGTAATCATGTGGTAGCACATGTGTCATGCTGAGCTGTCGACCTTTCATTTGGCAGCTGTCAACATCAGCATATTCTTACTCCTTAAAAAGATGCCTTCTAGAAGATTGTCTGACGTGCACAATCAAGGTTGCCCTAATCCTGATTTGGATAAGGACGAGGTTGATTATGTGCACGTGTGATATGCGCCCATCCTGAGGATGCGCGAAGTCTTCTTTTTATTCTCACGCGCAGATATTTCATGCGCAGGTGTGATATGCACGAGCGTGTGATATGCGCCACGCGCTGGTGCGCCACGCGCATATGTGACGCGCGAGCATATGTGATGTGCAAGAGCATGCGATATGCGCCGCGCGCATATGTGATGCGCGAGCATATGATGCCTGAGCATGTTTTGTATGCGCCATGCGCCTGGGTTTTGGCTTTGTGCCTTCATAATGTCTTTATCTTGTGGGTTGACCCGCCTTGCTTGGTGTTGAGGCGGGTACATACCTCTTCAAGCCCCCCCAGTCTAATGTGTGTCTTATCTCGCGCGAGCGCGGTAAGATAGATATTAGACTCACTGAATTGTCCTTTTGTAGGGGGTTTTGTCGTTTTCTTGGTTGTTTCCATCGTCGCGCGAAGTTCTATCCATTTGGTTGAAAACGAAAGGTCCAAACACGTGGTTGGTTGGTGATGACGTGCGCCGTAAACATGTCAGACGTTTCGTGTGCTCGAGGTGCTACAGTTGCCTTTCACGTCCCCTCAAAGCTGTCTTGAACACGTGTCGCACTCGCATTGGTTAGTACCTGCGAGTGGGGGCGCGTGTCTGTTCCGTGGCAGGTCGGTTTGTCACCTCACACAGCTGTTAGGGACACGTGTCGCGCCTTCGTTGGGTTGCCCCTGCGAGTGGGGGCGCGTGGAATCCGATCAGCTGCCACTTTTCTCTCTCCTGGTCCTATAAAAGCAGGCCCTTAGGAAATTTTTATCTTCATCTTCATTGTTGCTAAAATTCAAATTTCTGCTTTCACATTCTGATTTGAGTGTTTTCATCGATTCGAATCCTCGATTATCGGCTATTACAGTTGTATGTCTGATAGTTCATACTCGTCTAGCCCTTCAATCACCTCCGTTGCCTCTCGAAGACGCCGTGTGAAATCTGTGGTGATGTCGACATTGAAGCAAAAAGGAAAGGGGAAGAAGGTTGTTGAAACCACATCGGAGGAAGTAGGGAGGACCAAGGCCACCAAAAGGTGGAATGAAATCCCCTGCAAATTGAAGCAGGCCGATCTCGACAACCTCATCGCCTCTCAGGGCTTTCCCACCCTGTTTGGCTGCATGTTGCCTAGGTCCGGGCAAACGGCGGCGGACCCGCCTGCCGGCTATATATCCCTATATAGCCACTTTTTCACCCACTGCAACCTTCGTCTCCCGATGACAAGGTTTGTGGGTGCACTGTTGAAGTTCTATGGGATTCACATATCCCAAGTCCATCCGTTTGGACTCGTGCGCGTGACTCACTTTGAGTTCATGTGCAAATCCCAGCGCGAGGAACCCACTCCTCGGCGCTTTCAATATTTTTATAAGGCCAAGATCCAAGACAATTGGATCTCTTTTATTCCTCGCAGTCAGAAGGTGAAGTGCTCCACTGTTTCATTCAAAAGCCTTCATGACTGGTCTGAGAGGTTTTTCTACATTAAGGCCGGTGTGATCCCCATCCGTATGACCATGCGCTCTATCACTTCTGCGCCTGCGGATGAGGATGTCCTCAAGAACCCAACTGGCGCGTGGGTTAAGAAACTGACCGCCGAACCATCCCCCGCGAAGAAAATTTGCGAGGAGGCACTGGTTGGGGTCGGCATGAGCAGGCTCTGGGCCGACAGCGCGCTTGAGCCCGTTATCCAAGTCGACGGGTTGTGTAAGTTTTTTTTTTTTTTTTTTTTTTTTTTTTTTTTTTTTTTTTTTTTTTTTTTTTTGCGCGAACATCGTTCTTTTGCTGATATCATTTAACTTGTCTTTGCGCAGTCACCAAGGATTACATCCTTGCCGCTTATGATGAACATGTGGAGGGCGGCTCCGTCGAACTTGGCGTTGGGGAGGTTGGTTTCCCGGATCGCTTTGATGACATGTTCATCCCAGTGGATCTGGATTTTGATTTTGACGGTGACGCGCCTGGTAAGCCTTCGCACTCCTGGTCATTCCTTTAGAATACCCAAGTTTATTAACAGTTCTGTCGCTTGTTTTTTGTAGATGCGCTTGAAAACTACGAGCTAGAGCTCGCGGAAGAGGAGGAGGAGGAAGAGGAGGTGCCTCTACCTAAAGCGCAAAGCTAAGGGGAGATCTGGCGCAGGGGCCAGTAAGAAACAAAGGAAAGATGACACCCCTGTCCGCTCATCCCCATGCTCAAACAAAGGGACCAAAGGAAACCCAGGTGTTTACCACCAAGGTCTCTTTATCTTCCCTCCTGTGAAAGTGGGCAGGCCTCCTGTCCACTTGAGGTATGGTGCCGTCGCCTCCTCCGTTCGCGCTGCTGAAGACGAGAAGCCGCGGCGCGCCTGCAACAGGTATACTTTGCTTATCTTCATCTGATTGAGTTGTTATTAAACCGTTGGTTATTTGAATGTTTGCAGAGCCGGCGTCGGTAACAGATCAGCCGCAGGCGCCACAAGGTGCTACGGCTGCGCCGGGGACTCCATCGAAGTCCCCTGTTCTACCCTCTGAAAAGGGTAGAATGAATTTTATGGCGATGTTCGACGCGCGAACAGAGTTGCGCCAAGGTAAGTTTTGCACATTTGTCTTCTGAATTTTTCCTTTTGGACTTAGTCATAAACCATTTTTCCTTGTTTATTTGTTCATAGGAGTTGTAGCTGGCACAACAGTTGCTGGTGATACTCCTGGCGCCGCTGCCGGCGCCGCTGGTTCTGGTCCTGCTCCTGCTAGTGCTGAGTCTCCCCTTGTTGGGATAACCAAGGAGCAGGAAACCTTACTGCGCGCCGAACTTGCGGCGTCGAGACCTCCCTCGCCTCCTCCCGCGCGAAGCCCTCCCCGCGAGGCTGACTTGGAGCCTTTCAGGTCGCAGGAGAAGAGGCCTGTTGAAGAAGATGAGGGGACGAG